>NC_137924.1:22952094-23577094 GCF_963457725.1 Sprattus sprattus
AACTGCCAACTGCTCTCCAGGCTCATAGCCGCTGAAAGACTCAAACATCTGATTCCCCAATCCCTCCCAAATAATTTTCACCCCCTCCCCCCCCCCTCTCCAAATTGGGAACCTCCCCCGGAGCTTTCTCATTGTAAGCAGGTTGTAATTAAAAGGCAATTTATGCATGGATTAACTTTAATTAGCCGATTATCTGATAATTTGCAAGAGGAGAATGCTGCAGTGTAGCAGTTTGCAGAGTTCAGGTCCATAGGGGCTGAATGTATCCCCAAGTCCTAAAGACTGCTTCAGCACATGTGCAGCGCCCACGAGGACGTTCACCCCTGAGCAATTTGTGTGAAATCTGAACTTCTCTATTTTGTCTTGGTTTGTATGGTATATTATTGTGAAACTGCTTTGCAGAAGATAACTGTAAATTACAATTGCATTATGAGAAATGATACAAAATTAAACTGTATGTTACTGTAGAGCTGATGTCCTGCATAGAGCTGTGTGCCTCACAGTTGCATTGAGGAAGAATCCAACCTGTGAAAAGCTTGGTCTATGGGTTCTAGCCTCTTATACAATGCCTTGGGATAATGTCAATTGAATTGCGTTATGTAAACAAATGCAATTTAACTAAATTTAAATCAAAAAACAGAAGTTAACAAATCAGGTCAGAGGCCAGAACTTTTCCATTTCTCTGCTTTGACCCTTAACCCATGTGCAAAGTTTTTTTGATTGCTGTATGTTTGATTATAGTGTAGTACAGGTGTTTTTAAATGCCGTGTAATCTCTTATACTCTTTAGTTATTATAAATAAGCACAATAGATGAAGAGATTAAGTTGGTCAGGTGCCAGTGTGTTTAATATACTGTATGTCAAATGTACATCCCAAAGAAGCTACAGTGCTAACAGTTTGGTTTAGGATCTTAGCAGTCTACTTTATGTAACAGAGTCAAAGCATCTATATGCATCTCTCAGGAATCCAACCCATGGTGCTCCGTGCTGCTAACACACTGCTTTATCAACCGCCCTATCTGTTGAGGTTCACAAACACTTGTTAATTGTTATTTCATTACAAAACAAACACCTGCCATCACACTTAAAGTAACACTATGCAACAATTTGACACTTTTTAAGGTATGGTTTTGTAGGCAACTAGTTCTGGTACCATCCTCAAATTAATTTTGAGAGCATATGGTCATGTGAAGGACAGATAAACACCTGTGTCTTCCCCACAAGCCTTCCAAGATAGGCCCTATAGTTCTGTGTAACGGGCTGGAACACCCTGCAAAAATTGAAGAAAAGCTTTCACATGCATGACATCCCAGCTATACTGTCAAAAGACAGCAGTTAGTGTGTTGGCAAGCTTCTATCAGTGCCAGCTGGGCTGTTGGTGGTCTTTGCAAGGTTTTTGCATGTCTTTGTGTGTGTTACCTTTTCAAAATTTGTTGGTGGACAAACTGCTAGAATTTTTTCTGAATTCAATCAAAACGTTCCAAATATAGAACATTAAACAGAAGTTAAACGTTTTTTTCTAACAGCACATTTCCAAAGTGAGCCTTCATTTTTTGAATTGATGTTAGAGAATTCATTTTAAGGTGGTACAAAAAGTAGATGTTTCATTGTATGTTTTCACCCATGTGAATTCCTGTAGCTCAGTTGGCCAATAGTTGCCAGTAACTTACTATAGTTTTCACAGGAAATGTTTACGCATGATATGCCCTGCATCATACAGCGAACAGGCTTGGATTTGCTGTTAAAAAGAGGAAACGCTTGTGAAATAGAAGTTTCATAGCGTCACAGCTTCAGAATGGGAACACATCTTGACAAGCCGGAAAATCTATACATAAAAAAAGGATCCTGCCACGCATTTGCACATTGATTATATCAGCAGTTAGAAAAAGAGCATTACCCTGCTGTAGGCCTACCCCGCAAAAAAATATGGCCCAACAAACCCTCAACGACAGTGTCTCATCTCATTTTATTCTTTCATTATCTTGTCTGTTGGCATGACAGTGCACCTGATGGGAGTGATGATTTCCCTCTCCGTGATCAGATCAGATGTTAACCGTAACATACCTTGGGCTGGGGATTAGATAGCACAGTGTGGGCGAGGGATCAGAGGCTTCAACTGTAGGATACCACTCCTCCTCTCCAGGCCAGGGCTTCAGCCACGCTCACTCTTCTTGCAGAGCTACCATATGGATCAGAGTGGTTGCTTCCCCCTGCTTAGCATACCCCTGGACCAGCATACTGGGGGTCGAACGAGGTGAGGCAGCTACAACTGCATTGCTTTGAGATTGATGGGGCTTCGCCCTCAGCCCAGCATGCAGGCAACGTTTCAGGTTACTGGTGAGGACACGGCAGGCGACGGGTCGTGTGGGGTGAGTGGGTTGAACACGTTAGGACAAGAGTAGCTAAAAAGAGGGACGCACCAAAAGGAGAAAGGACAGGTTTACCTGCCATCAACGCAGGCACTTTTTGTGACTGTTAATAACTTGGGACTCCTAGGGAGGGGGGCTTGCACAGCACAAAGATTGCTATGCACGAGAAGCGCTACCAATGTGTGCACAGCACGGAGGTTGCGATGCAAAAATGTCTTCAAGGCATAAAACTCCATAAAACTAAAGCTTACTGTGAAGATGGTGGGTGGATGGTGTAATCAGCGCTGCATGCAGGGGGCTGCAATGTAATTGCATATTCTGCAGAAGCTGCTTTCTTTCCACCACCAGCTATTGTTTGTGTGCCATGCCTCACTCTAAAAATTCCTTATGATCCTACAGAATAACAAGATTTGAAAAATACTGTAAAGTTATGCTTGGATGGATTATCTTGTGAACTGCCATACACAGACCGAAAAATGGCAAGTGTGGTAGTTATTTATGACTTTTATGACAATTAGCAGAAATGTAAGAACAGCTTGCATACACTTGAAACACTTGCTTCAATCAATGCCAGTTAAGTGGATCAAAGCAGGTTCCATGAATTGTCTTATTATTTCTTCCTGGCAAATCTGCACATGCAGCTTGAGCAGCTGAGAGTCCATATGAAATGATCTGAGCCCGTTTGAGTCCATATGAAATGATCTGAGCCCGTTTGAGTCCATATGAAATTATCTGGGCCCGTTTGAGTCCATATGAAATTTTCTGGGCCCGTTTGAGTCCATATGAAATTATCTGGGCCCGTTTGAGTCCATATGAAATTATCTAGGCCCGTTTGAGTCCATATGAAATTATCTGAGCCCGTTTGAGTCCATATGAAATTATCTGGGCCCATTTGAGTCCATATGAAATTATCTGGGCCCTTTTTCACAAATCATCTTGAGGCTAAACGGGGCCCCTAACTTACCAATGGAGGAAAAATTAAACCTTTGGACTCCTAATGTTTTTGATTGAGAGTAATTCCCAAAGTCCCTTAGCACTGAAAGTAGCGCTTAAGTCTAGGAGAACTAAGAAGTACTGGAAAGAACTCCTAACTCACAAAGATCATCTCATGAATGAATGGAAAACGGTCGTTTCTATCATTCCACGTTACAATCTTTTTGAATGCAGATGCAGGATTACTGAAAAGATGCTGTCTCAATAGCAAATGTCTTTTTTTTTTTTTATCTATTTGCGGTAGGCTTTGAAATAAATGCCTACTCACCAGCACAGACCTTTCACTCTTCATCCAATCACTGAGGTCATGGTAGGCAAAATGGAGCATGAGCCTTGACGTCAGCTATTGCTTCCGAAACTTCTCGCTTTTCTTAGTAATAGTTGGTCTCTGCTGCGTGGGGTTTAAGAGAAAACATTTAGTGTGACTCAGGAGTACACTTTGTGGTAAGATAAAATGCTTTTTGAATAGCAGCCCTGATCTGTTGGCCTCTTGTGCTGAATAGGGTAGGTGCTGGAACTGTATGCGTCTAGTGAGATTTCTTGCGGTCGGCACTGGACCAGGGGAGGTTGCCCAGAGTGGGAGAGGGTGTGGAGGCAAAACGAGGGCCCTGGCATCTCTCTCTCTCTCTCTCTCTCTCTCTCTCTCTCTCTCTCTCTCTCTCACACACACACACCCCCACACACACCACAGATAATTAGCAGCTCCTAAACACACCGTGAGCCATCAGAGCAGGCGAGCCAAGAGCAGCGCAGGAATTCACACTCACACGTTCATGCATTTCACTCTTTCCTTTTCCCCTGTTGTGTCTCATCACAGAAAACAAGTAAGAGATAAAGGTAGCTATGTCCTCACCGTGTTTCCTTTTGTGTGAGTGCATGTGCTTTTTTATTATTATTAATCCACGTTCAGATCAGAATTTGCGTGTTAAGTTTTTTTTTTTTTCATACACAGGACATTTTTTTAAATTCCCTGTGCTTTTGGTTGGGGACATCCAACAGCGGCCAATCCTTTCACCGTCATTTTCTAGTTCTCATACCCAATAACCTAACCAACATAACAACTGCCCAACCATAGATCCTGAGCAGAAGGATACAATAGTAACACACAACTAGTTGGTGCCGGCCGCAACACGTGCCACATCCTTAAAGCCCTCCTTGATACAATATCAACAACAAAGAAAGTAGGAATGTTCAAAGTCCAGTGTACTCTTGTAGTACTAACTAGAAAGAAGGAAATTGAAACACATTTTGGCTCTTGCTGGAAGTCCAACAATGAAAGCCAAACTGTACCTAACCAGTCAGTGATATGTCCCTGACCTCCTGCCCTACCCTGTCCGCCACATCTAATTGTGTTTATGACTGACATTCAATTCAAAACAAATAATGATGGATGACTTGATAGATAAACAAATGAATTTATATAAAAAGATTAAGAAAGAGTCTTTTGAAACCCAAGGTTGCTTCTTACACACAAAAACACCCACACAAAGTGAAAATAACAAATAGGCATCGATAGCTGAATCTATCATCGCTTTTCCATCTCACCAAATGTCTCCTGCCAACAAAGTCCACCATTATGCCTTTCAGAGGAAGATAGCAGCTCAAGTCCCAGAGAAGTTCACCCGCTGGATTACTTGTGTTTTTGTCCAAGACTGGCAAATCAGGGCCAATTTAGGGAGACACACACAGGCCGCTTGGAGACCCAAAATCATGTTGCTGGCAGAATCAACAAAACAGGTGGTCATCATTTGACTTTTTTCTCCCTGGAAATAGGCAAAATACTGGAATTGGGGGCGTTGTGGCGTGGCGTGGCGTGACAGGGCCATGGGGTGTGGGAACAGTCTATCTGAACCTATAGAGAAGGGCTAAAGGGGTTTCAGAAGCCTGTCCCTGATCAAAGCCGATAGTCTACTGAGAGTGGAGGGGATGAACAACAACAAAGAACAAGGGCATCTTTGTGTTTGGTGTGAACTTCTATACCTGACCATGAAACTGTAGAAGAGTGCTCTCTCTTATGGCGCATAGTACCTTTGGTGGTAGCTTATGGAATCGTTATGGAGTTCTCAGTTCTGTAACATTAAACACAACAACACTAGGTGAGGCAATCATACCTCAAAGCAAATCCTCTAGGTTGAAAACATATATCTGTGCAAAACAAAGGCTTTCTGTCCTGTGTGACAAGGGTATCGGATGTTCTAACTGCTTTATTTGATCAATAGGTTCAGAGGCTGACTTCACCCCTGCCACCACCATCACCACCACCACATTTAATATCCTAATCCATGACATATTTGTAGCATAAAGCGTACAGAAAGCTGTTTCACATCATCATTGGCAAACAGACCTGATCTTTCAGTCTCTCACCTGAGGGAGAGAGAAGGATTTAAAAATGGCCACGCTACCTTTCAGTTCATGATGGCGGTATGCTTTGAGCTTCTGTCAGATGTCAGATAGATTAGTGATGGCCTTTTTCCAAGAGCAATGGAAGCCTGCACACACTAGTCAAATGATGTTCCGCTTTGTCCAACATCCAACTAAAACTGACCAAGTAGGAACTTGCTTTCTGAAGGGCCCTTCATCTCGATAAAGCTGAATAAACAATGACATTTTTCCAAACTGCTGCTCATGCTAGAGGCACAGAGACGAACATACAGACACACCTGTGTTGTGTTGTACTGCTTGTTCTCATTTGCAAAGCCACTATATACTTATATAAATCTAAGGATCCTCGGGTTGCCAGCTCAATGAATAAGATCCAGGCCATTAACACATATTCCCTGCCAGTCATTAGATACCCAGCTGGCATACTAAGCTGGTCAGAAGCAGACACTGAAGCTGTTTGTCAAGACCAAGAATCTTCTCAAGATGGCCAGTGGATTACAGTCCTGCACAGGCACTAGCCAAAAAGAGACAGGAGCCAAAAAATAATTGTGAGGGTTATTTTATTGTCTCGGATAAACTGAGATAAACTACTATGAGAGCATTCCAAAACATGATCAAACAGCAAAGGTAAATGAGGAACTAAGTAGATGAAGTACCTCAGCAAAACAAGTCCCACTATGAGAGCAGATGCTTTAAGATACTTATTCAGACACTTGCTTGGTAAGGATACAGTAAAGCCTTGTAGCCAAATATAGCGTGTAAGTGTTTCTGAAGACGAGCAACTTTCTGGTTCAAAGACATGCAGTTCCTGCCAGTTGGAAATTGCATAACCCTCTATCCAAATAGCGAGCGTGGGCTGTGCGGAGCGCAGATAATAGATGACTCTCTCAGCGGTAGGATTTAGATACGGTATGCTAGGTCAGGGTGAAGGGCATATTGACCCTCTCTCTCAGAGATGTTCAGCGCTGGGTCAGACCCCGTGATAATAGGGATGATAATACCGAAACTTTCAAGTGATGTAAGCCCACCCAGCTATTTCATGGTCTCTCCTATATGGGCCATGTGCATAACAGAACCCTTTGTTTCTAGTCCAGTATGAGGTATAATGGCATCTCTACCCACCAGATCCTTAAAAATGTTATTACTCTATACCACTGCAAGTATTGCCAAAAAATCACAGAAGAAAAACATAGTGACATTCTGCATATTGTTCAGGAAACAAAGGAGCACAATGTTGTATCTTATCCCAGTGGCAACATAGTGCATATAAATATAGAGGATTAGTGCTGGCTAATTCCCATTTGTAGTGTGAAGATCAAATGATGTCACACTTCACAGTGAAACTTTTTTTGGACATAAAAGGCACTCATGCTCAATATATACCATCATCTATGGGAAATTGTTCTGAACAACGAGATGCTAAATCTATTCTGTCTTTAAATACTTTAACATTTTTGAACGTTGTGTCAACAGATTATACCCAAATTTATTTAATCCAGATTTAAAAATCACACACTCTCATGTATTTGTTTACAAAAAGCCTGTGGAAGTTGAAAAAGGCAAAAGTGCAAAAGGGTTTATCATAGTTCCAGTGAGACACTTAGATGTGCTGTGCAAACATTTCAAAATGGAGGCAGATGAGAAAGCCTCCTCTTTAATAATGTAACAAACCCATGACTCTGTCACGCAAGGATGAGTTTAACACATTTGGAACGCTCTTGTGATCATAAATATCATACACGCGTTAAAAATAGCAGGTACTCTCACGGCTCCTTCAGTGGCTTTCATACTGAAGAATCTGGAGAAAAACACTTGAAGGCGATTTACGATCTAGTGGTATGGAGGGATAGTATGAAGAGAATAAGCACAGCCAGGAGAGTTGTGAGGTATGACTGAACCAAAATGAAGTCAATTAAGAAATTCCTTATATTCTAATTTTTATATTCTATTCTAATATAGAACCCAATGGTACCCTTGAGTAGAACATAATAAATATGAATCACTGAATTTAGAGAATCTGTTTAACTCCATTGGCTTATCAATATATACTGTATTTTTTATGTTTCACTACACAAGATGATCAACCAGGGATTCTGTTATGTGAAGTTAATTTAATTACATTTTTTAAACTTTGCTGGACATTATGTAAAATAATACATGGCTTCTTTCACTAAGCAGACTGTTGGAAGCTGTTAGCCTGGGATGTGGGCAGTTCTATCACAGAAGGATGCTCACTCGCCACACATCTAGCCACAAAATAAGGTCACCCGTGAGCTGCTTCGTCCAGGCCAGATTACTGAACCTTGGTGTAAGCATGGCCTCGTAGCAGGCCCCCCCCCACTGCAGTTTAAGCCTCTTTTGGAATGGACCCGGGCCACCTCCCCTCCCCTGTCCCAGGAACTCACTAATTATAAGTTTCAGTCGAACTTTAAAGGTTATTATAATGATTGTGTAATAGTTGAGTGCTGTCTGAGTAACCTGGACGCTGCAGCTTTCTTAAAGTTGCACTGCGAGTATAGGAAGAAATGAAAATCAAATCATTTCTGGTTGTCTCCTTTTATGAAATGAGAAATAAATTAATCTTTAAGGCTCCAAAGATTAACTGTGGGAGTGGAATTAGCCTCATTTTTGCCATCAGTTTCATTGTTTCCTCCACCCAATCAATGCATGTATGTTTTATTATGTGGTCATCTTATGAAATTTAAAGCTGAACTAATTCAAATATTGCATTATATAACATCATTACATAATATTTCAACAAGTTACGATTTTTATTTTGTGTTCAATGAAGACAGTTCTGTTAAAACAGATACACATGAGGATCATGCCTCATGGATTGCTGAATCAATACAAACAAACAAACAAACAAACAAACAAACCCATCCCTGCCTATTAGCCTATTAAATTCAAACTCGCACAACAAACACAAGCTGGCCCTGGGTTGCATAGAGCTAACATGGAGTGACGCTTGGAGTGCGAGTCTCAGGTGACGGATACTGATTTGGTTCTTGTCTCGTTTAAGCTCTGCATGCCACCATGACACAGATGTCATGTCAAAAAGATTACAGAACAGGCGGGCTGCTGCACTGAGAGCGATATTTTCAGTTGTTTATGGAAACATGGATGAGGCTGCGGGTGGCGTTTCCATAACCCACAGATCTTTTAAAGTTAATAATAATATCAATAATAATAATAATAATAGCATAAAAAACACATACATACACATACACGATGAATCAGTCAATATAAAATCCACATACAATTTGTAAAAGATACAAAAAACAACACAGTAGTGTGTGTCAGTTTAATCTACTGTAGAACAAGATGATGTCTGTTGACGTGCAAATACCCATGTAGGCAGTAGGCCTATAGCATCATGTATGCAATTATTCACACTATTGACATGAGTATAGCAATTATCTTTTAGAAGATGAGTTTCAGGTTGACAGCTCAGAAAAATCACATGTAGGCCTACTGAAATTCCTTTCTGATTTATTCAGAAATAACCTCTTTTTGTGGGTTTTGGTTTTGGTCTTTACATCCACGTATCTCTTTCTAACCTCACCTCAAATTCAAATGGCTGATGGCTTCACTAAACCTGACTTGCGTGGTGTGGAAGGCAGGTGGAGGAACATCTCTATCCCAGCTCTGGGTTAGAAGCAGGCTTGTCCACAGCTGTCCTGAGTTTTATCACCCCCTAAAAGCACGGAGGCAGGGCACTTAGCCTTCTACACACAGCATAGACCCAATCTGCCACTGGAGCTGATTGCGTGTCTCCTGCTTTGGCATGCCTTATACCCTGCCCTCTTTCACACACACTCACACACACACACACACACACACTCACAAAAAGACACACCACCATCTCTGCTTGGCCGTATGTAATTAACCGCTCGTTTTTCGTGCCTGGGTTTAGCGGAGCGTAGAAGTGCAGCTGTTTCGGTAAATGCATAAGAGTGGGCACAGGAGAGCAGCAGAAGAGGGGAGCTGTGTGTGTGTGTGAGTGTGTGGGGGAGGGGGGGGAGGAGAGAGATACAAATCTCACGCTCCTCCCACTCCCATCCCATCACACACACACACGTTTCCGTTCCGCCTGTCAATTCCAATATCGGAAATACCGTTCCGATTGCCACCCCAACCCCGCCCTCGATGGCCAGCGCTACGGATCTAAATGCCCGCTGCTCCTGTGTGCCGTGACTGGTAGGGGGTGAGAGGTGAGTGGGGGCTTGGGGATTAAGCGCTTGGCGCGGGACACTGGGGTGGGTAGCGTGTGTTTCCTCCTCGAGCTCAGTGCCACACTAGCCAGTGCATGCCTACAGGCTAGCGCGGCGAACTGGGTGCGTGAGACGAGGCCTCTGATCTGGCTCTCTGGCTCCCTCTCTTTCTCTCTCGTGTCCGTACACACAGCCTACACATGTGCGTGCAGAATTGGTCACGCAAGTCCAGGAAGGCAAGCCCATGAGTACACACGCTCACACAAACACGCACACAGGCGCACACACACGCACTCACTCTCTCTCTCGAACACACAAACTAACAACAATTTTGCCTAAGCCTTGCCAGTCATAAACTCAACAATGGTTCTCACTCAACATATCCAACATAAGCTTACAATCACTTCTCAAAGGCTTTCCATAATGGATGTCCATACAAATAATTATAAAACATCACTTTACATCGTTATTATCTTCATCAGTGTGATCTTCAGTAATCTATCTGTGCACTTAAAGTTAATTCCCAATAATGAATTAACATATGTTACCTGAAAATGATCCCTTTAAATCAAAAATATCAGCTTAGAGAAAAATATCACACTCCAACATATAAAGAATGCTGCCCTGGGTGTCCTTGCAGGTAGCATGTGAGCGTGAGCAGATGGGTCAGATCCCTTGCAGCTGAAACAGCAGACCCTAAGCGATGGAGTGACAGAGGTCTTATCCTGGTCTCACATTCTTCTGTAACCCGTGACGAAGGGCAACCCCAGCTGTCCTTAAACACATGGCCCAAGTGAAGCTCGTGCATTTCCCAACAGTAAAATAAAAGCTCCATAACACACTGCTCGCTGGCTCCTTGGTAGTTTTAGACTAATTCTTTTTCTTCCTGTGCAGTCATGGAGAAATAGAAGTGTACCCAAATAATGGTGCTTTAAAGCAGGACATTAGATGCAACCGTGACAGTGACTTTGCGACTGTGAAATGCATTTAATAAAAAAAAATCCTGTTGGTTAGCCTGGTATGATCATCACCTTACCATGCTGGCTATCAATGCAAAGTGATTGAGCTTTAGGACAGCAACTGCTATTGGCATTCTTGTAAAATGATTTCACATCTAACTTGCATTTAACATCACACACCAAAATAAGGAGCACTGTTCATTTTTAATTTGAAATCTGAGATTCTATCTTAAAGATTGCATTTCTCTTTACCAGAGTATAAATGTCACATTTTATGATGGTCTGCCAGTGGCATCCATTTTATTGTATTTTCTGACTCCCTCTTGCACACAGGGAAAGTTGATCCTCGAACACAAGTTCCCTTTGAAGTCCTGACAGCAACTGCTGTGTACAGGAACTTGTGCCCTAAATGGGGATCAAAGCACGCCAAAGCATGGTTACTATGATCCCGTGTCTAGTGTACATGTCACATTTCAAAATGGTGATGGAGCAATAAGAGCAGTTAAGACAAAGACAGTGGAGGATGTGTCACCAATGTAGTAATAGGAATCACACATACAACTTGTTACATTTACACTTACATTTAGTCATTTAGCAGACGCTTGTATCCAAAGTGACGTACAAAGGAGAGTTAAGTGCCTAGGTGAGAGGTGTCAATGGAAAAAAATTCAGACGAGACCTTCTTTTTCTATGAAATAATGATAAAGATAGAGAGCTCACCGTTGCAGGGGCGAGACACAAAGCACCGCTGTTCAACAGGTTACAGGGAAACAGACAGCTGACCTACTGCAAAAAGGATTCAAAAGAGATCCACCGGGACAATAACAGGAACAGAAATGTTCAAATCATAAAAACTGAGAAATGAAAACATCAATCCCCAAACTACTCATAACATTACATGAGCCAGACTCATGAATAAGCATGGCTTTCTGCAAATACCTCCAAGTCCAAATGTTAATGAAAATTTGGCCAGAGTCCTTACATATTATTGCATCAGGCATTGCGTCATTGTCTTAGCAACAGTATGGGTCTTGCACTCCACACTACAATTCTGGCTTACTGAAAAAGTAACTCATGCAGCATGATGGCCAAGGTAGAGCTCAATGTGATCTCCGGTCATTTTGTTGAAACTATGACAGTAATCAAAACACCCTGAATAGCTGCTTGCCTAAAAAACATGATTATGTAACTGGACTATTTTGCCCCATTTTAAAAATCTGTTTGCAGGGCTTGTATGAATTAATCTCCTACCTTAACTAACTGCAAAATTTAACAAAGCATGTCAGGAGATAACTTCACCAAAATGTTAACTAAGGACTATTGAGTATTAAGGGAATTTCAATTATTAAATCAGTCAGAATCCCAACACCTATTTATGCTGCTCCTCCTTATGTTCATGGGAGATCAAGATTTATTTTTGCATATTTGGTGATTACATAATACACATTATTCAGGGTACATTTTAATGAGATACATTAGATTATACATAAGAAAATACATTGTAAGCAAGCTCATAACTAGTGGTACTCAACATTGGCAGACGCTGATAGAGTTATCAGTCATCCAAGGTTGCCACGACATGCATTTTGATTTGTGTGAGGCTGCCCTCTAGTGGTGGTACTGTGACACTTGCATATGAGCAGTATGCTGTTTCTTGTGGCTATATTGTGCCACAAAGGCAGTTATACATTACAAAACACAAGTAATCATATCTCAGTTGCCCTACCACTTTTCATTTAAAGCTAAAAGGACGGCAATATATGGCCAAGTTCTGCATATATTTTGCTGTCTTGTTTACAATGTAATTCGCTTTAGAGCAACATTCCTTGCCAGGTCATTTTGTTTGAAATGTCTACTTCTATGCCTCTATAACATTTTTATATTTACTATTTATGGTTGTCTCTTTCAATTCACAATTCCTATTTTACAATCAACTAAGGCTGTGATATAAAACATCTACAGTTTGACTATTTCCTGGGTTATTCACAGACTGAGAAATGTGTGGATTTAATTTATGCCCCCCTTAATCTCAAAGTAGAAGTAATGTGCTTTGAAATGTGCCTTTTTGGGTACCTGTATCACAAGGAGGGTGGGTAGCCCTTACCACAGATGAGAGGTTCAACTCTACACTAATTCAGGTCGGGCTTTTGAATCACTTTGGTCAGGGTCAGTATTACTAATTACAGCAGTTGACAGGTGTATTGCTACTGTACTTGTGGTAGTTGCTGGAATAGTGCTTTGGTACTTGAGCTGGTGGACACACTAATAAGGGCTATAAATATGGCCATGTATTGTGGGTTAAACTATGGAGATGTGCACCAGACATCTCTTGTTTTATCTCTTTGTTTAAAGTTTAGATAAGGAATTAGTATATAGCTAGTTATTATAAAAGTATTGCTATAGCGATGCTGCTGCATGTTACAAAGCTGAGACTGTGATTGCTCCCAGCATGCTGTGCGGGCAACAGACTGTTCTGCTATGATGTTTGTAGTGTTCTGTTTGAGAATAATGTAGTTTATGTCCCCCTTTTGTGTCTCTTTTAAACATGTGTAACTGTTATAATTTAATTTGTCTTTTATGCTGTTTGGTGCCTGTGTTAATTCCCTGTATTAGTTTAGTGTTATGTCCACCGTCTATGTCTTTGTCAGTACCAAGTGCCTTCTGGTTGCCCCATTCTGTATGTGTAACTGTGTATCAGTAAGTATTCCTCTCCAGCCACATTTTTGGGTGACCGACTACGATGGGGAGAAGTTCAGCCTCCACCACCAAAGTCCCAGCAACAGCCTCCACCACCCAGATAATGTCCATCCTGGCTGAACTACCGCTGCCATTAGTGTGATAAGCCTGGTCAAACAGCGCCAAAAGCCTGCACACTGGTTTGCCAACTGGGTTGCACTGTAGGACTGTGTCTTAACTGCCAGCTTAACAGTCAACCCTGCCCGTCCCTGGTAAACACTGGGTCTACCATTTCCCCGGTGAGCCCTGGCAACCTTCCGGGCACTACCAACTCACTCTCAGCAGTATGGTCACCAACCAACACCCAGCTGTCGACGGAGAAAAGGCTGGCAGGAGAGGGAGGAAGCCACTGCGAGTCCAGACTGGAGACCAGGAGCTTGTACACGAGTTCTGGCTCGTCGTCATCTCCCCGCAAACAGGGAACGTCCTCAGGACGTTAACAGGACATTCGCAAGGTCCCCAATCGTCCCCAATTGGTCCCCGCCACAACGTTCGCTAGAGGACGTTACCAGAACGTTTTTGACGTTCGTAGCAAGTCTACGTTTGGTCCTTCTGTGACGTTCGCATGAGTCTTAAATCGGACTTTTAGAGAACCTTATAATTTGGTCTGTCAGCACACCTCCCCAGGACGTCATTTAAAAACGTCCCCGTAACCTTTACCTGCAGGTCCTCTGCGTGACGTTCGCATCAGCCTTAAAACGGACTATTAAGGAACGTTATAATTTGGTCACTCAGCACACGTCCCCAGGACGTCATTTAAAAACGTCCCCATAACCTTTACCTGCAGGTCCTCTGCGTGACGTTCGCATGAGCCTTAAAACTGACTATTAAGGAACGTTATAATTTGGTCACTCAGCACACGTCCCCAGGACGTCATTTAAAAACGTCCCCGTAACCTTTACCTGCAGGTCCTCTGCGTGATGTTCGCATGAGCCTTAAAACGGACTATTAAGGAACGTTATAATTTGGTCACTCAGCACATGTCCCCAGGACGTCCTTTAAAAACGTCCCGTAACCTTTACCTGCAGGTCCTCTGCGTGACGTTCGCATCAGCCTTAAAACGGACTATTAAGGAACGTTATAATTTGGTCACTCAGCATAAGTCCCCAGGAAGTCCTTTAAAAACGTCCCCGTAACCTTTACCTGTGGTCCTCTGCGGGACATTCGCATTTGGTCCTTCCAAAACGTCCCCTTGACGTCCTCTGATGGTCCTCTCTGAACCAGAAAAATGTTTTTCATTTGACCGACATTTTAATGAAAAGCCGGCCAAATATCTAACCTATTTCTGCTTCTAAATTAGCCTATTGAAGAAAACTGACCGCCTGCATAGCTTAAATAATAACATAATCAGGTAGTTTAGAATGCAACATGTTTATTTTCCTAAGTTTACAATGGGAAACAAAAACATTTATGTCTGATGCGCGTCAATAAGTGGCCTTTAAGCGCAACCTGCTGTGTTGTTAAAATGAGCGCCGCAACATGGTCATTGCTCTGTTCAATGAGTCAGGTATTCAGTGTTTGGAAAGTTCACTTTCTACATGAACTTGCTCAGTTCATTGTTCATAATTCAAAATTTTGAACTAAGTTCAAAGCTCCAATTTTCAATATGCTGCGAGTGCTATAATTTTTCAAAATCTCTGTCTGCAATACCGCTCGCGGCTCTTCGGCGCGCAGTAGGCCTATAATAAAAGGAAACGCGCAACACTGCAGGTATTACAGGACAGGTTCATCCTCGTCAGAAGGTTAACCCTCATCACTGTTGTTCAGTTCAGTTGGCCTCTGAAAAAAAGCTTTTAAGGCTAGTCTGCTTGGCCATGTTGGATCCTTCTCACTCAGTTCGCTCCTCGTTTGAAACCGAGGGTTTGCGCTTTATTTAAAATGCAGCATATGCGTGTTGTTAAATAACTTTCTAACGGCAGATTAGGCTGTTCCTTTAAAACATAATAAGGGCAGTGCACGTTTGCTTTATAGGCCTAAATATTAGAATTGTTGTCAAATCCAGATTCTGCTTGCGAGACGGGATTTTTAAAGAAATTCCAATCAGACAATTTGACCGGTGAGCTCTTCGTTCTGTTGCAGCATCTTTGAAGGCCTATGGAAAGCTCAATATGTTAAAGCTAGACACTTGGTCACCTTCCTATGTATGCATTGTATTGGAATCATGCAGACATTACATTTATAGCACAGATCAGTAAAGAAGCATTCATATTTATTTTATTTCATCATTCTTAGTTTGGCTAGTTATTCTGCCTCCCTGCCCGCACGTCCGTGATGTGCCATGGATGTTAATTTAAAAAGTAATCATTACGGAAAACCCTCAATGCGTAGTGACTGAGATTGCTACAATATGCTTTTCCTCAAACCCTCGGAAAAAAAGACTAAGTTTGTTGGCTGTCTCACACTGTGATAAACCTGTTAAAGTGACACAATCGTAATCAGACAGTGTTAGGACAGTAGGTAGCGATCTCGTTTAGTAATAGGAAGGTTTACGGTTCAATTCCCATGCCCGTAATCGTGTGTGTCTGTGTATGTGTCTATGCATATCATATGAAATGTGTAAAATAAATGAACTTGAACTTGTGTGTGTGTGCGCCCTGTAAGCAAAATGACGGCTCCGCGATCTATTATTATTTTATTTTCTTCATTTAGCTCAGCAAAAATGGTCGTGCCTGCTACGTCCGCGGTGCATCCTTGAATAACGTACCCAGGACGTCTAAAACACGTTTCCCAGATGTCACCACAATGCCCTCAGGACGTTCTTGCAACTTCCTGCAGAACGTCCCCAGGACCTATAGAAACACGTTCCCCAGACGTAACCACAATGCCCTCGGGAGGTGCTTGCAACGTCCTGCATAACGTCCCCATGACCTATAGAAAACGTTTCCCAGTTGTCACCGCAACGTCCTCGGGACGGTCTTGGAACGTCGTGCAAAACGTCCTAAAGTTGTCACGGGAACCATACACATTTACGTTTTTAGAACGTTCAGAGAGACCATTACAGGACGTCTAGGGGACGTCATTTTGCTTACAGGGCTGGGACCTCTGCATGATCGGCCTGGACCTGCTGACCCGCTGGGGAGCCCATTTTAACGGATTCGGGGGCATTACCGTTGGCATGGAGAACACAGCACTTCAGCCCGGAGAAGAACGAACCCATGGATCAACAAGTCAAGCACCAATGCTAGCCAGGGGAGTTACTGCATCGCCTGCTGCCAGCCAGAGGGACATCTGCATTGCCTCCGCTGCCGTGCTTAGAGCCCCCCATGCCGCCAGTACCAGCCAGAGGGGGCCCCTAGACCACTGATGCCAGCCATGGGGCACCCTGCATCACTGCTGCGAGCCAGGGGAGAGCCTCCACACGACTGCTGCCAACCTAAGGGGTCACACTGCCTCTGGCAAACAGTATAGCAGGGTTAATGTGTTTCCCTGAATTTCACCACGAAAGTTGAATTTCCCTGATGAGTTCGTGCAGCTTCTGAGTGTGCGTGGTTGTGTTCCCACGCTTCTGTAGGGAACAGGGGGTCTAGCGTAGGTGTGGCATCGGTTGTGTTCCCACGAATCTTAAGTTTGGACTACTCACTCTCTTTTGAAACTGTGCTGCTGCAGAAAGAGAGAGAGAGAGAGCAAGAGAGAGTGAGAGTGTTTGTGTGGAGACTGTAGCCACACATGCATAGATTATATACATACATACATATTTTATGTACACAGTGTTTGCATTTCTCTTTTCTGTGTTTTCTCTTTAGGTGTATATGCAGTGTAAGAGCATCCATGCGAAAGATTGTCAATAAAACCAGCGAGACCCAGACTAGTTTTTTATCCACTATAACACAGCACAATTCAGAGTTGCCATGCACTGGTGCTGTAACCCATCATTTGTTCCGCTGCAGCCGAGAATATTTTGATATGCATTCTATCTTTGCTGAAGATGATGCATATATATGTGTGTGTGTGTGTGTTAGGGTGCATCAAAATACACAGTTCAAGCATATTGATCTGTCTGGGAGCTCAAAATGTTACCATCCCTGTAAAAACAATAAATGCAAAATATTTTGATGCGTGGTGTTCTAGAGGTGGAACGGCACATCAGCTCTTACCCATTGGGGAGCCAATTTTTTAATATCGATCTCTGGTGCCACTGTGGGCTTTGGTTCCAAAGTTTGGTTTCAAGAAGAACTACAATATACATGTCCTGAAGGAAATACCAGTGCAAAAAATGCAACATTTGAGAGAAAAAAGGGCACATTTTCATATTTTTCACAAGCTGCGTTCCACCTCCCAAACTTTGCAAAAGTCATTTTTATGTGTGTCCGAATCTGATATGTTGAGATTTAATTTTAGCATTGCAATTTGTATGTAACCGTGTTGAATTTCATTCATGAGAATAAATAAGTTAATGATGTTGTAAATAGCATTCAAGGTTAAAAAGTTAAAATTCATTGACCAGTAATGGAGTTATGATATAGCCCATTGAGAGAAGTGAATATTGGGTAATGTTCTTGGTTTACTGAAAATGACATTTAAAATGTTAATTATTTGTTATAGTAGTTGTTAAAATGCTTAAAATGTAACTGTAAGAATAGAAAGAAAGAGTTAGACAAATGTTTTGTAAATTCGTTTTATTTCGGTAACTTTTGATGATGAGCCAATCACATTAGAGGTCAAAAGACAATGAAGTGAGTGGAGCAAGCTAAGGTCAAGAGAAGGTAGGAGAGTGGAGAGAGCGCGACGTTGACAACGACAAAGAAGCGTGTTGTTTGCGGTACAGTGAAACACTGTTTAGTTACCATATAACACACACCATAGTGAAAGTGTTTGAACATGACTCTTCTACTAACTGTGATGGTGTAAGAATTAGTCAGTTTGATAGGATAACTCAACACAAGAAGAATAAAAAGTTAGCTGCTGACCAAGTGGCTAGTGCTTTTGCATGGACTTAGCTAACAAGCTAGCGACCAGCGAACTCGACTAGTAAAGCCTGTGGAACTCAAGATCCACGACGAACACCTGACGGAGCCGGATTGCGCTTCCAAGTGTTTGACTTGGTCGTGATCGTCATCTGCGTCAGTCTTCTCTTCAGCCTCATCAATCATCTCTTCATCCACGTGGATCTTCTCATCATCTCTCCACCTTCTGCTGCCCTGCAGCATGCATGTGCCTACATGATCATGGAGTAAAGGTACCTTACCATTTTTATTTTGCCCTCGTAGTGAAGCAGCCATTTTGTTTCAGGCTACATTCAGGCCTGTATCTTTTGAACTGGGTTGAAAATATTACATTTTATTCAGTAGGCCTATATCCAGCTATTTAGCTTAATTTGGGCCCATAGGTTTTCAGTGTCTATTTGATATTTCATGTTGATATGAATGCATTTGAGTAAATACGAATACTTTTTTTATAAAACAGTTGCGGTTACTGACTGTTGATATTTTTAGTTATTTAGGATTAATGATAAATTCTAAGTATAAAAACAGTACGTGATTTAACAGAGTAAGAGTGTTTAAAAGGGTACATGTGATTTGAAAAGTTATTGCATTACATGGTAAAGTCTAAGAATGTATGCTTAAACGGTGATTTCAAGGTGAAAGAGTATTTCAGTTAAAAGTGAATGATTCCATGCACATTCGGTTAACACAGTCAAGTTTACGAGTGAAACCCCAAGCTAATTATTGATATTTTAAAGAACTCAGGTTAGCCACCTCTCAACATAGCCAAACACGCTAGAGAGGCGCAACATGTATATAGCTGCATATGTTTTTAATTCTTTCTTTTCTAGTATTTCTGGGTGTTTAGTAACCATGGATTTTTCTGGGAACGATCACAGGCACTTAAGTGTTGGGAGGGGGAGGGCCCTGAAGAATGAAGATAGGGCAATGTGGCCGCCGAAGTTGCTGCCTGTTTATTAGTAAATGTGAGTGGATTACTGTGAAGTAGGGCTGGAACTAATGATTATTTTGGTAATCGATTCATCTATCGACTTTTTTTCCCGATTAATCAACTAATCTAATGATTATTTCCCATAGCAAATTATAATAATGACTCAAAATGTTAGAATTTGAACTTCAAAGGTATTTGAGTAACAAGTTAATACAAATATAAACATCATAATAAATACATAAAATAGTTTTACAAATTAAAGTGCAAATAAAGTTTTTAAAGTAAGTCAAAATAGCAATCAAGCCTCTGCAAGTGCAAAATAACTCAAGAATAACTGGGCTGCAAGTGACATTCAAAGTCCAAAAGTAAAATAAAATAGACCATCCTTCCCGACAATTAAAGTGCAAGTAAGGGTTTAAAAGTAAATCAAAATGACTTTTTGCAGTCCTAATAACGTCTTGCTGTTCCCTCCTTCAGGGGAACACACAGTTTACACACGGTTTGAATTGCAATGTAGAAACGTGAGCATTTGCTCTGAAGTGAGGCTGGCTCTCTTCTTGGAGGCGATGTTCCCAGGTGCTGAGAAGAGCTGCTCAGAGGGAGTAGAAGTAGCTGGAATACACAAGAATGATTTGGCTAGTGATGCAAGAGCTGGAAACCTTGCGTCATTCAACTTCCACCAAGACAGAGGTCTTTCTGTCTTTGCGAGAGGCTGCTCTCCAAAGTACATCAGCACTTCATTACTGATAATTTGGTGCACGTCCTCATCATTGATGTCATTGTCAGTGTCCGTTGAGCCTGATCCAAGCAGTGAATCCAGAACTGAAACAGTCCTCCTATCTGGAGTTCCCTTTTCAGCTGATGCTGTGGCATCTTGGTTCCCACTGGTGAGCTGGTTCACAGTACTTCCATCCATGGGCTGTAGTGACAGAGCTTGTACTTTATTCTCAACACTGAACCTCACCTCTGGTGTCAGGAATTTCAGTTTTCAAAATCGTTGGTCAAGAGCAGCTGCAATGATCTGTTTGCTTAGGTTATCATCATTTCCTCTTTGGTTATCATTCCTCTGAAGTAGCTTCCTGGAAGGCCTGCACAGGAGTTGTATTATAATAATAATAATAATAATAACTATAATGCATTTGAGTTATATAGCACACTTTAACAAACAGAGAAGTCTCAAGGTGATTTACAAAGCAATCAATCAGTGTCACAATCAAAGACAGTTGATAATAATAAATCAAAATCATAAATCAAAGACAGTTAAGGAAAGAAAAAAAAGAAGGCAATCAAAAAGGCCCTTGTCCTCTTAGGGAGGATATTCAATAGGCAAGGCTTCAGTGAGGAGAAGGCACAATCTCCCATGTTGGCCAGCTTAGTCTGGGGAACTGCAAGGAGGTTGGAATTTCCTGACCTAAGTGTCCGGGATGAGGATTGAGGGGTGAGGAGGTCCTGGAGATAGGTTGGCGCAGAAGAGTTCAGAATCAGAAACAGATTTATTGTCAAGTAGGTATACTCCTACCTGAAATTTGCTCTGGTGCATAAAAACATAAACATACACACAATAAGTACTACACATAACATAAAACATAGAAATACACTATTTATAAAAAAGAGTGTAGAAAAAAGTAAAGTAAGAGGTAAAATGCAGTGCAGGTGTGCAAAAGTGAGTGTGCAATGTGCAATGTAAAGAAGTGAAATGTAAAAAAGTGAAATGTGAGTTAACATAACTCAGACTTGGGGTGTGGGGGAGGGGCGAGAGTCCAATACAGGTGGGGATCCCGGGCCTTGTTGATGAGGCCAGCTGCATTTGGGAAAAAGCTGTTTTTGTGACGTGAGATTTTGGTCCTGATGGACCGCAGCCTCCTGCCGGAGGGGAGGACCTCGAAGAGTTTGTGACCCGGGTGGGAGGGATCGGCCGCAATCTTACCTGCCCGCTTCAGGGTCCTAGAGGCAAACAGGTCCTGTAGAGATGGCAGATTGCAGCCAATCACCTTCTCAGCAGTGCGGATGATAAGCTGCAGTCTGCCCTTGTCGTTGGCAGTGGCAGCAGCATACCAGATAGTGATGGAGGAGGCGAGGATGGACTCGATGATGCAGGTGTAGAAGTGCACCATCAATGTCTTTGGCAGGTTGAACTTCTTCAGCTGCCGCAGGAAGTACATCCTCTGTTGAGTTCTGACCACACCAGGTCACCAGATGGTCAATCTCCCACCTGTAAGCAGACTCGTCCCCACCAGAGATAAGTCCAATGAGGGTGGTGTCGTCCGCGAACTTAAGGAGTTTGACGGACTGGTGACTGGAGGTGCAGCTGTTGGTATACAGGGAGAAGAGTAGAGGGGAAATAACGCAGCCCTGAGGGGAACCGGTGCTTATGGTCCGGGAGTCAGAGACATGCTTCCCCAGCCTCACGTGTTGCCTCCTGTCAGACAGGAAGTCTGTGATCCACCTGCAGGTGGAGTCAGGCACGCTCAGCTGGGAGAGCTTGCCCTGAAGCAGAGCTGGAATGATTGTGTTAAAGGCAGAGCTGAAGTCCACAAACAGGATCCTGGCGTAGGTTCCTGATATCCAGGTGCTGCAACAAAAGTGTATTGCCTTGTGAACTAACAGTAGGACCTTGGATATGGTACATTGGTTAATTGGAAGCCAATGGAGGGAGTGGAGGACTGGGGTGATATGCTGAGATTTACGCGTCCAGGTGTGAATCCGGGCAGCACTATTTTGGACGTACTGAAACCTCTGGATGGTTTTGGCTGGTAGACCTGCTAGCAGAGAGTTGCAATTTTCAAGACGAGAGCTGACATGCATGCACCAACCTTTCTGCAGCACGTTAAGGTAGAGAGGGTCTTAGCCTTGCAACGTTTTTAAGGTGGTAGAAAGATGTTTGGCAGACAGTTTTAACTTGTTACTGCTTTAACGCCCCCTAATGGACCCGCGGGCGGGCCCGTACTGGATAAATATGGAGTTAGATTTGTCTCAAAAATAACTGCAAATGCACAGAGGGTGATCTACAAATATGCCGTGAGTTGCACACGTGTTTTGCAATCCACAAATACAAATTTCCGATTTGTAACTTGTGTATTGGTTTTTACAAATATATGTGTATTTGTAAATATATCATTTTACATTTGTAAAACAAAAAGCCATTTGTGAAACTGAAAATTCAGTTTGTGAAAAAAAAAAGCCATTTGTGAAACTGAAAATTCTGTTTGTGAATCGTGACTCAGCATTTGTGAATCAACAATCACACGTTCGTATTTTTGAGACATTCGTTCCGCAAATCCACACACATCCACAAACTCGTGAGCTCTTGATTCACAAGCACCATCCAGCAGATGGCGCTGTTGTTCACTGATGTATCTTTACCTCGCCTTTTAGGCCATAAGGTGAACCCTGTTTCGTTTCAACCCGCTCCATGTCTGGCATCTACACAATCTTTAGCTAATAAAAAAGAACGAGTCGTGCTAACATACCAAAAAAAAGTTCATCGCTGAATTTTCAGTCAATACTACCATCTGCTTTATTTTATTCAGAACTAGTTTCTTCAGAGCGTAATAGGATCTTGGTCGCGAATGGTGGCACGGTTCGACAGTGATCGTTCTAATCTACACTGCGCCCGTGGTTAGATTGAACATTACTGATAGAGAGGTAAACAACCGAACATCATCAAAAGTGGACTAAATTGATTCTAAATAGTGCTGTATACATTACCGCGTCCAAGAAGAACAATGCGGCAAAATATACGATAATGTCATGTTTATGTTAAGTCATTTAGATCAAGTTTGACAATCCTGGGAATACACCTTACTGACGATCTAACATGGACTGTGAAAACTGAACACCCAGCACACCCTGAATAAATCAAGGCAAAGACTGTACTTCGTACGTCAGCTGAGGAAGCTGTGAATAGTGTCCTGACAGCATCATCACTTGGTATGGGAACTGTAAAGGCTGTAACTGCAGTACCGCACCATCAGAGCATCTCTCCCTATTCTGCAGGAGACCTACAAGAGAAGACTATGTACCAGGGCCCAAAGTATTGTAAAGGACTGCTAACATCCTGACCAGGGACTTTTCAAAATACTGAGGTCAGACAAAAGTCTCTGTTTCTACAAGATCAGAACAGAGAATGAGGACGAGCTACTTTCCTCAAGCATTCTGTATCCTGAACACAACTTACTTCATAAACTGCAATTACACTTTCTTTCACACTTGCACATGGACTGTACACACTTCACTTTATATTCCCTCTTACTATTTATGAAAAATATTTATTGATCTTTCTTTCTTCACACTCGCACAGAAAAAGCTTAACACCAAACGAAATTTCACTACATGCTTTATGTTAGTATTTCTATTTATGTGACAAATAAACCTCCTTCTTTGTATCAATAAAAGGCAGTTATTGCACTTACACCAATGACCATTTGTTTGCTCGTTCGTTCATTCATTCATTCTTCCACAAATGAAAACAACACTGATGAACCATAAAAACAATCTTTATGAAAAATATGAAATATGATACATAAAAGTGTACAAAACTGAAAAAAGGAATAAACGATTAAGGCCACTCAGCCCTTACTTCGTCTGCTTACAGCCCTTGGAATCAAGGTACACAATGTCTTGACAAACAGAAAACTTTCAAATGCAAGTCATCAGCAATGTTGACATAATGATCCAGTGTCGGCTCCTCATTGGCGCCTATAATTCAGCTAACTAGATTGTTTAGTGCAAGGGGAACAACAGTTTGCCACTAAGATGTCTTTTTAAGAACAACACTGCTGTATATAGTGTCCTTGCATTCTCTTGTGTTGTTTGGCACTTAGTTGTCCCTTTTTCAGTCTCGCTGTCTGTCTGGCTCAACTCCCTTGACTGTATGGTTTCCTGATGGATAACGTAGCATGTCCACGAGTGTATCTGTAGACAGTCTCTGCAAAGTCAGCCTCTTCTTCAACATATCCTGTCTGCAACACAACAAAACATTGACAATTAAGAGTCACAGGAGTATCATGAAAAGCAGAGTGGTGGAGGTGGTACAAGATATTACAGGCTAGAACCTATCTGCCATACAGCACATTTAACAGCAAAGATGCCCAAGAAAGGCACACAAGATCACAAACCACACTACACCACACACACACACACACACACACACACACACACACACACACACATCAGCTGTTCTCTTGGTTGCCAACTGGTACATGTCTGTGCAACCAGCAGACTTAAAAACAGTTTCTTTGTTATAATGAATGACAGGAAGCCCTCCCAAATGACAGCTGTACTCTTGAAAACTTTTATCTTGGCTTATATATATATAATATTGTATCTGGCAAGGTAACTCATTAGCTAACATTAACTTAAAAAAATGACATCTACCACCTTGCTATCAGTATTTCAATGTTAGATAAAAGGATAACTTTAATGGTACATGAGTCTTATCCTCCAAAACAAACCACTACTCATTTACCATGGCTCACTGACAACTGAATAAAAAAACGTTAATGAACATTACATTACTTCTCTGCTTAATGACTCAACTAAGGGAGATGGTTACCTAACGTTCACCAGCAACGCTATGTTAGCTAGGATATCTAGCAAGCTAGGAAAGTTAAAGCATTCCCACCAAATGATCAAAGCATATCAACCAAATACCATCTAACGTGAGCTAACAGGTTTCCGCTACGTTCATGAAATATTAACAGTAAGTACGCGTCCATGAAAACCATGAAAATAGATTTAGCTAGTGAAGCTGAAGTGGGCTACTTTAAACGGTTAGTTACTCTGTCACTCCTATGTGTTACACCCAAGCGTTAGCGATTCAAATGTTGGTCTCGAAGCACAACATAATAGAAGACTTAACGTTATCTAGACACCACCTCTACTGAAATATGTAAGATTGATTGATTAATAATGATACTAGATGTATCTTAATACAAGACAAGGAAAATTCGTTGGAAAATTCTTTGTACTCACACAGGAAGGTGGCTGCTCTTCTTGTCCGGCCATGATTTCGAAGGTTTTCCCGCAGAAATGAAGAAATGAAGGCCCACTAAAGTAGAGCTAAAGATATATCAGTGAACAACAGCGCCATCTGCTGGATGGTGCTCGTGAATCACGAGATTACGAGTTACGAGTTAGTGGAAAGAATGTCTCAAATTGCGGAACGATTGTCTCAAAAATACGAACATGTGATTGTTGATCCATAAATGCTGAGACATGCTGAGACACGATTCACAAACATAATTTTCAGTTTCACAAATGTCTTTTTGTTTCACAAATGTAAAATTATATATTTACAAATACACATATATTTGTAAAAACCAATACACAAGTTACAAATCGGAAATTTGTATTTGTGGATTGCAAAACACGTGTACAACTCAAGGCATATTTGCAGATTACCCTCTGTGCATTTGCAGTTATTTTTGAGACAAATCTATGCCCATAGATAAATCGCCAAAACAAATCCTGAAAATTCTATTTCTGAAAATATGATTCAAACTCCCATTTAATATTTTTTTGTGGTAATCCAACTATGTGTAAACCGATTTTCAGTTGTCTACATGCATCCGTTACAAATAAATAAAATTTTAAACACACCATGACACATCCTCATTTTTTACATATGGAGCAGCCTCCTCCCATAACTAAGCCATTTAAATGTGTTTCTGCATTATCCGTACCTTAAATAACGTTATAGAACATTCATTTACCTTCAAAACATCTAAAAAAACAGACTTGAACTGCATGGTTATGTCCATAAAGTTGTTTATTCACTTGCTCACGACATTGAGAAAAAACGTTCACTTTCTTGTATGTTTCTGATGACGATCTCCTCGCTCTCTTCCTGACAACACTACACAAAGTTATCACGTGATGTTATATATATAGTTACAAAGCTTAAGACCCCCTCTTTCAGAATCTTTGGATTTTATTGGCTGTTAAACACATGTTTGTCATGAGTGACAGACATTACCACCAATGGCATCAGCTCTCAATCATCAAGCTGCTCAGGCATGTCCTATCATATCACTTTACACTTCTTGTAAGACTTCTCAGTAGTGATTGACACCTGTTTTACCGAATAATAGAGATTCTACCAAAAAAGTAGGTAGGTCATTTGCCCTGATTGCTCAGTCCTGGAGTTTAGATTTTTGAAAGCGTAACTCAAGAGTCTCAGCTGCGCTCCCGGTGCGTAAATGGGCCATTTTGTTTACCTTCAAATGCGCACAGCAAGTGGTTTGGTCCACACGATCCTGAGGGCTTGTTTGTGCATATTTTTGGCTACAATTTGTCTCCCTTGTACTCATCCATCATGGCAAGACGAGGATTGCAGATGAGTGAAATACATGGGATGATTTTCGGGGAAGCCAGTGGACTCAGCATGGACTAGCATGCTAGCATGGACTCAGCATGGACTAGCCTGCTAGCATGGACTCAGTGGAAGAGTGAATGGAATCGATGCCATCCTCGATGCGTAAGTAATTTAAACCAACTACTTTTCAGTGCATACCAGTAAGCTATGCATATGCCTTATTCTCTTTAGTGCTTTATTTTTTTTATCATTGTGGGATGTAGTTTGCTAGTAATGGATATTGGTTAGCATGCTGCTGCTGTATTTACGTAGCTGCAATGTAGGTTACAACATACTAACATAGCACAACCTGCTTCTTGCCTCAAAACGCATAGAAATGTTTTATTTACATCTGCTAAATGCATGCTAAATGCATAATGCCTATGTTATTATCACACTTCAGCTTGACTATGGTGTTTTTTTTACATATGTTTACATTTTACATATTTGTGCATTAGCTTAGTAAATAACGTGAAGCAAAATTCAATTGTAAGGCATGACCCAGTCAAAATATTTATATTGTCCAACGTTTTTATCTTGCAGTGACCCAGCCCCAGCTCCAGCTCCAGCTCCAGCATCACCCTCACCCCCACCACCACCCCCGTCGCCACCACCACTACTACCAGCTGCACAGCCTCCAACAGTGACACAATCCAATTTCAAAAGAAATTATAATATTAGTCTAAAATGGAGTTATATATGTCTGTACAACGAAAAAAAACAATGATATATAATGAGAATATTTTTTATGCATTTGGAGAGCTTGGAGAGGTTTTGGACACTTGGAGACGCCTGAATGCACCATTTAGATATTGCTGTGCAACACCTGGACATTTTTAGATATCTGCTCCAAAATTTGTACTTTGTTTCTCAGGAACATGTTGAATCAGGAAATATAGAACATGACAGAATTTTCTTCCCTTGAAACCATCCACACACTGTCAAACATAAAAATGAAAGGCGTTTTTTACATTTTTGACATTTTGTTCTGTATATGATGCTTTGAAATTGATACTTAATGATGAAAATAAAAGTCAGGAGGTGAATGCATGTCTTGGCCCATTTGTCTTCTTCAATTTAAGATATGAATGATCTTTGTATCATGTGTACAACTTCAGCTATTGAGCAGTAACAGGTTAACATGCGCATCAAAGGACAATGATGAGTCAAGCTTGACTCCCTGGTTTGACAAGAGAGGAGTGGGGTGACCACTGATGGTAATGTGGGTGATACCGGCCTTTTTAGTTTGATGAGGGGTGCCAATAAGAATGGCCTCTGATTTGTTGCCATTGAGGGTGACAATCTTTTCCAAGACCTTTGCTAAGAAGGGCAGGTTTGAGATGGGAAGGTAGTTGGAGAGGTCCTCAGGATCCAGATGTTTTCGACCTTTGATTTAACCCTCTATACCCCATAGCGGCTGCCGGCGGCCTGCTTGTATACTCCCATAGCGGCCGCGGCCGGCCGTAACTTTTAACCTGTTACTGCAGTGGGATATTTCGCCTTAATTTGGAACGATTTGTACTTACACATAATAACACTCAATATCTGAAGTTGTACACATGATACAAAGATCATTCATATCTTAAATTGAAGAAGATAAATGGGCCAAGACATGCATTCACCTCCTGACTTTTATTTTCATCATTAAGTATCAATTTCAAAGCATCATATACAGAACAAAATGTCAAAAATGTAAAAAACGCCTTTCATTTTTATGTTTGACAGTGTGTGGATGGTTTCAAGGGAAGAAAATTCTGTCATGTTCTATATTTCCTGATTCAACATGTTCCTGAGAAACAAAGTACAAATTTTGGAGCAGATATCTAAAAATGTCCAGGTGTTGCACAGCAATATCTAAATGGTGCATTCAGGCGTCTCCAAGTGTCCAAAACCTCTCCAAGCTCTCCAAATGCATACAAAAAAATTCTCATTGTATATCATTGTTTTTTTTTGTTGTACAGACATATATAACTCCATTTTAGACTAATATTATAATTTCTTTTGAAATTGGATTGTGTCACTGTTGGAGGCTGTGCAGCTGGTAGTAGTGGTGGTGGCGACGGGGGTGGTGGTGGGGGTGAGGGTGATGCTGGAGCTGGAGCTGGAGCTGGGGCTGGGTCACTGCAAGATAAAAACGTTGGACAATATAAATATTTTGACTGAGTCATGCCTTACAATTGAATTTTGCTTCATGTTATTTACTAAGCTAATGCACAAATATGTAAAATGTAAACATATGTAAAAAAAAGCACCATAGTCAAGCTGAAGTGTAATAATAACATAGGCAATATGCATTTAGCATGCATTTAGCAGATGTAAATAAAACATTTCTATGCGTTTTGAGGCAAGAAGCAGGTTGTGCTATATTAGTATGTTGTAGCCTACATTGCAGCTACGTAAATACAGCAGCAGCATGCTAACCAATATCCATTACTAGCAAACTACATCCCACAATGATACAAAAAATAAAGCACTAAAGAGAATAAGGCATATGCATAGCTTACTGGTATGCACTGAAAAGTAGTTGGTTTAAATTACTTACGCATCGAGGATGGCATCGATTCCATTCACTCTTCCACTGAGTCAATGCTAGCATGCTAGTCCATGCTGAGTCCATGCTAGCATGCTAGTCCATGCTGAGTCCACTGGCTTCCCCGAAAATCATCAAAAATCATCCCATGTATTTCACTCATCTGCAATCCTCGTCTTGCCATGATGGATGAGTACAAGGGAGACAAATTGTAGCCAAAAATATGCACAAACAAGCCCTCAGGATCGTGTGGACCAAACCACTTGCTGTGCGCATTTGAAGGTAAACAAAATGGGCCATTTACGCACCGGGAGCGCAGCTGAGACTCTTGAGTTGCGCTTTCAAAAATCTAAACTCCAGGACTGAGCAATCAGGGCAAATGACCTACCTACTTTTTTGTTAGAATCTCTATTATTCGGTAAAACAGAGGTCAATCACTACTGAGAAGTCTTACAAGAAGTGTAAAGTGATATGATAGGACATGCCTGAGAGGTTTCATGATTGAGAGCTGATGCCATTGGTGGTAATACCTGTCACTCATGACAAACATGTGTTTAACAGCCAATAAAATCCAAAGATTCTGAAAGAGGGGGTCTTAAGCTTTGTAACTATATATAACATCACGTGATAACTTCGTGTAGTGTTGTCAGGAAGAGAGCGAGGAGATCGTCATCAGAAACATACAAGAAAGTGAACGTTTTTTCTCAATGTCGTGAGCAAGTGAATAAACAACTTTATGGACATAACCATGCAGTTCAAGTCTGTTTTTTTTAGATGTTTTGAAGGTAAATGAATGTTCTATAACGTTATTTAAGGTACGGATAATGCAGAAACACATTTAAATGGCTTAGTTATGGGAGGAGGCTGCTCCATATGTAAAAAATGAGGCTGTGTCATGGTGTGTTTAAAATTTTATTTATTTGTAACGGATGCATGTAGACAACTGAAAATCGGTTTACACATAGTTGGATTACCACAAAAAAATATTAAATGGGAGTTTGAATCATATTTTCAGAAATAGAATTTTCAGGATTTGTTTTGGCGATTTATCCAGTACGGGCCCGCCCGCGGGTCCATTAGGGGGCGTTAAAGCAGTAACAAGTTAAAGACACAGTGTTTATACTACAACATTAATATATGAAAAAATACCCTGCTAATGGATAGATTAACATCTTACTTTTATTTTGAAACCGGAAACTGGGTATGCTCTTATTGGCTTTTCTGAAGTATTTGTTAACTTGCAGTAAAGGCTAGAAATCAGAGACGTCTGCATCTGTTCTCACTGGATGATACCGTATTTTTGTGCACCAATGACGACGACTAATCACGTTTGTATGACAGTAACGTTCCTGTTTGAGAAGTCAAAAATTAAAAAACGTATTCAAAATAGAAATATAAGTAGGGCCAATAGTTTTCCGCGAAAACAGAAAACGGACGGAATTCGCGGAATGGACCATCTGACACGGAATGGACCATTCAAAACGGAATTGCAACTTTTCAAACGGAAACATAATTTTGTGCATCAAAATCGCCCAAAACCCCCTGTATTTTACCCTGTAAGACTGAATTTCTTTCAAATAAACAAACATCCATCGCAACAATTAACAAAAGCAGTGAGAAAATGTCACGTCTGCACTGAACTCCACTGCGGGCATGCCCCCCTGTTCAACAGATGATGCAAACACCCCTGCTACTGGGTCCGTGTACTTTGCCGCCAACGGACTGATTCGGAAGTTGCTTTCACAAGCTTGACAGACACATCCAGGATGTAGAAGAAGAGCAAGAACAGCAACGGAAGAATCCAGCATAAACCCAACCGTTGCGCTCCCGTACGCCACCTTCATTGAGGCACATATACAGTGGGGAAAATAAGTATTTGAACCCCTGCCGACTTCGCAAGTTTGGCCACTTGCAAAGAAATGTGTGATCTAGAATTTTAATGGTAGGTGTATTTTAACTGTGAGAAACAGAATATCAACAAAAAAATCCAGAAAACTGCATTTTTTAAGATTTATGACTTTATTTGCATTTGATGCAAAAAATAAGTATTTGAACCCCCAAGCAAACAGCAAGAATTCTGGCTCCCAATGGCCAGTTATGTGCCCAAAAAGCACACAGATTAGTCCTCATTAGGTCTAACAAGGTATACCTGATCTCAACTGGTGACCTGTATAAAAGAAACCTGTCCAAAGAATCGTACTTCACACCTTCAACCTCACCACCATGGGCAAGACCAAAGAGCTGTCCAAGGACGTCAGAGATAAGATTGTAGACCTGGACAAGGCTGGAATGGGCTACAAAACCACCGGCAAGCAGCTTGGTGCGAAGCAGATAACTATTGGTGCGATTATTCATAAATGGAAGCAACACCAAACAACTGTCACCCGCTCTAGGTCTGGGGCTCCATGCAAGATATCCCCTCGTGCGGAATCAGTGATCATTCGAAAGGTGCAGAATAACCCCAGAACTACACAGGGGGAACTTGTGAATGATCTCAAGGCAGCTGGGACCAGAGTCACCAAGAAAACCATTGGCAACACAACACGCCGTAATTTTTTGAAGTACTGCAGCACTCGCAAGGTCCCCCTGCTTAAGGAAGCGCATGTACAGGGCCATCTGAAGTTTACCATTGCACAGTTGAATGATTCTAGGGAGGATTGGGAGACAGGATATGGTCAGATGAATCCAAAATCAAGCTCTTTGGCATCAACTCGACTTGCCGTGTTTGACAGGGGGGGGAATGCTGAATATGACCCCAAGAGTACATCATACCCACCATCAAGCATGGAGGTGGAAACATTATGCTTTGGGGCTGTTTCTCTGCCAAGGGTACAGGACGACTCCACCGCATCAAGGGGACTATGGATGGGGCCATGTAACGTGGAATATTGGGCTTGAACCTCATTCCCTCATTCCCTCCCATTGAAAACAACCTTAAAGATTTGGAGAGGATCTGGAAAGAGGAGTGGACCAAAATCCCTCCTGAGATGTTTGTAAACCTGGTGACCAACTACAAGAAACGTCTGACGTCTGTGCTTGCCAATAAGGGTTATTCCACCTAGTACTAAGTCATTTTTGTCAGTCAGTTTTGGGGGTTCAAATACTTATTTTTTGCATCAAATGCAAATAAAGTCATAATTCTTATAAAATGCATTTTTCTGGATTTTTTTTGTTGATATTCTGTTTCTCACTGTTAATATACACCTACCATTACAATTATAGATCACACATTTCTTTGCAAGTGGCCAAACTTGTGAAATCGCAAGGGGTTCAAATACTTATTTTCCCCACTGTAGTCTTTGCCTCCCCGATTTTGGTTTTCTATTTTCAAAACGAAAATCCATGGCCACAAACCCACACAGCAGAGGACTCGGATACGGATCCGCTTTCAAGTCATCACATCCACGTCACTGTCACGTTCGTTTTGGTTCTGCTTGGAGGATCAGCGCCGCCACCGCGCACCGCCGCACATTCTACTGTCAAAACGCGGATCATGACCGGATCCAAATCTGATTCACAAACGCGGACGCGCCGTGACATTTAACGAACGTTGGTACAATTTTTGCCGGAGCAGACACGACTGAACAGTTCCCCCCAGTAAGTGTTGATGTATTGACATACTGTGATACACAAAGTACAAACAGTATATCTGAAGCCTATCACATCCGCGTAGCTGTCGCACAAGCTCCTGGCTGCTGGCGTACAGCAATGTATCGCAATGCCACCGTGCACAGCCACAAATTCTACTGTCAAAATGCGCCTCCGCAACGCACCAGTATCGGATACGCTGACGCGGACGCGCCATCATCCCAACGGACGAATATTTGGCCCGCACAGCATCCATTGAGCTCGCGAAGTAAGTATTGATTTTCACCTTTTATAGATTGTTACATAAAACTAGATTGCCCCTATATAAAGTTGATGATATGGATATTGTCAAACTTGCGTATGACTTGGAATACAATTGTTATACATCGGTGCTATGCAAGAAGTGATCTATCTTGTGGGCGCCTGTGTTTTAGCAAGAACGCCAGCTAGCCAGAGCTAGCCAAAACCACGAACCACATTGAGTGATGAAATGCTATTAAATATCAGTAAGTGATACACTCTATGATATCATATCATACTTCATATCATGTATTTCGTGATAACACATAACCCGTGGCCCCCACACTGGTCGTTTGGTCTGAGAACAGAATTATGTCCGTGTTGCTACTTTTACAAGCAACACAAGATATGGGAGTCAGCTAATCTACGTGATAGCTAGGCCATTAACTAGCACTGTCTATCCTGGGGTCAACTAATGAGCTCCTTCTCAGGTTCGTTCGGGAGTTATTAAAGTAGCCAGAAATGATGGTCACTTAAGATATTAAAATGAATTAAACACGTTCCCATCACAATTCCTCGCAGTCGGCTGTATTGTCGGTCTGAATTGATTTTCTTTACTAAGGTATCTAGACCTAACACAATGCGTTGAATGCCCAAGCTAATCAATAACATCCAGCTGCTAGTTATTTGACAAGGAGTATAGGCCTACTTCACACACGAAAAGATATGAATTCGTCCACCATAGTCTGAATATGAATTCTGTCTGATTACAGGTGCCGTGAGGAAAAACCCCATCACTAAATCTGCCATGGACGAGGACATCGGCAAGCACGCCATCCGATGGTTCAATTTAGCTTGGGATCGGGCCACCAGGGACCTGGGGGACGCGAACTTGCCACCTCGTCAGTCAACTGATTAATAAACGGATGTACTGGAAACTTAGAGGCTATTTTGTGTCCATCTTGTGCAGCATTGTGAAGTTCAATGTTGTTTGTGAAGTTTGATATTTACTGTGTAGCCTAGTCTACCTTGTGCAGCATTGTTAAGTTGAAGACAAGTGTGTTATCTGTAAAATTAGATAATCTAATGCTGTTTGAAACAAATGCTTAACTGCTTTAGTTTATTTGGATTAGGCCTATGGCATAATAAGAAAGCAAGTTCATTAACACGGATCCAAATGGTCCCGGCCCGGAACATTTATGAGTCCGGAATGGGTCCGTAGCTGATAAAAAATAGTGGATCCGTGACGGATGCAATATGCAGACACGAAATGAGTCCGTCTCGGATGTCGCGGCTCCGAACCGGACCAGTTGCGGAGGTGAGCCTTCGAGCGCGGATCCGTTACGGATGATATACGGGTCCTTTTTGAGTCCGCGCGACGCCTCCGCGGCGGATGGTACGCGGCGTGCAAGTGGACGCCGATACGGATCCGTTCCGGATGACGACCTCCGGAGGATGAACTCCGGGGCGGATCCACCGCGGAGTACTTTTGCTGTGTGGGAAGTACACCCTACTGCCCGTCACATTCACTGAAAGACTGATTCAAGTGCTTTATTTGTCAAACATTCGAATGCAGTGAAATGTAAAAGGGTCTACGCTCTACACTGTGCAAATGTGAAGGAATTATTCAATTCTATATAGGAATTTATCATTTATAGTTAACTATTAGTATTCTCATTTAGTTATAGGCATTTCTGTATTTCTTTGTCTGTGTTCCAGTGGCGACAAAAAGTCTGCTTGTCTTGTACGGGTTGGTATGAGAAAGGGGCCCGGATAACTTGTATGTCAAAGAATGTTTAAGTAACTTGGTTTATGAGGGGCTGGGTATCTTACATGTCAGCAGACTGTTTAGGTTAATTTGAAATATGGTATGGAGCAAGACTGTTTCTAAACTTCAAAGTGAACAAAGAAAGGAGGGAGTGTTTTTATGTTTAAACCTATGTGAATCTTCTCTAATAAAACACCAGACTTGTAGGAGAGGCTTTAGTGTCTAGCCTGGAGCAATCCTGGGACACTCCTCTATGGCCAAGAGTAAAAAGTCTGTATTAACTTTATTCTGGTTTGTGTTGAGTCTTATTTTCTGAGGTAATACAGTCCTGGTAAAAGAGTTAAGTCCTAGTAAAAGGGTTAAATTCCCGGACATTTTGGTCCTTCGAGCCGGATCTCTATACAGGTCCAGTTCTATCGGAGGCAGAACTACGGAAGCCGCAAGTCGATGCATCGCGCTGCCCAATAGCTTGGACAGCTGAAAGACCCGGCGAGTTGAATTCTTCCCGAGGCCGGTGGATGTCTTCTGCCCCCGCGAGACTGACCTTGACGAGAACGAGACCCAGATGAGACGCACAACAGAATATTAAGTGAGTAACTGGGTTACTTAATACACAGACAATAGCTATTAAGAGATCCGGGATCTCTTACAGAAATTTCTGCCTTTAATCGGGGATTAAGGGGAATGAATGAGTGTGTGAATGGAGTAAGTGATTGAGCACAATTAAAACAGTGAAATCTCTGCGTTAACGCCAAGAGGGACAGCAGACCGGTGTCTATGCCGGCCCAGAAGCACCTGTTCCTAGAGATTTTGCTGATCCATGAGATATTGTGATCCAATCCAAAAAACTCACCATATCTATAATTTTAATTATGGGTAAAAATGCGTCAAAACCGCAAGTTTGTACTGGTGACAGGAAGTACATAGAGAAGAAACATACTGATAGTCACACGAAGTATGTAGATCGTTGGATTAAAAAACATAGTTTCAGTGGAAAACTTGTTGTAGAGGACTGTGAAAAATTATGTAAGGACATAAATAAACATCACAGGGAAAAGAAAACGTTGAAAACGCATCACAAAGATGAACTCGCATGTGCTGGCGTCTGGTTAACAGAGGCGAGAGAAAGACTTGATGGAATCAAACGACGAAAAGAGCAACTCGTTTTATCTGCTCTATCGAAAGAGGACGATGCGATAGTTATCAGTAAATCAAGATTTGCACAGCTGCAGCAACAACCGCAGCAATTGGTACAGCCAGCTGTACTACAGGCGCAGCCGCAGCAACAAGTAGGCCTAGTCGCTCAAATACCACCAGCCCCGCCACCCTTTTCAGTGCCAGAACTTCCAGTAACTCCAACTCGCGCAAACTCATTAAGTACTGCAATGTATCCACCGTTGCCAGAAACTCCTCTGTCTCAAAGCACACCTCCACCCTATGAACATCCAAAACGCACACGCCATACTCCGATTAAATATCGTGATTATCATATGGATGCGGGAGAAGTATATGTTCAATCAGAAATATCGCAAGGGCTAGTGGCACATCAATTTCCGTTGATTGAACTACCAAATCCTGCTTTCATTCCTGCCAACGCAGTAGGACAAGATAATCCTAGAACAATGCTGGTTTACCGTCCTTGGAACCAAAAAGAAGTTGATAATGCGGTAAAAAGTGTCCCGGAACACAAAGAAAGATTGACGGATTTTCTCCAAGGCATGGAGACGTTACGGGATATGTATAATTTAAATGCAAGAGAGGTAGAATGGATTTATCGGTCCAAGATGAAGGTCGATTGGGCCCGAGTGAAAAACGGATTTCAAGTCGCTCCTGATGGTGCAGCTCCGCACGCGGCTGGCAGCCCAGGGCTGGCAGCTCAGGTTACTGCGTTACAAGCAAGAATTCGTGCGACGTTTGCGGCTCAGCCTAATTACACTAAATTAGGAGAAACAAAACAGAAAGACGGCGAAACTGTCTATGAGTTCAGAGAAAGATTTGAGCACGCATTTAGAAATTACAGTGGGTTAGCAGATACCACCCCAGCCGAGATTGAGATATTTAATGCGCATTTGAAACAAGCATTATTGGGGGGTTTCAGAGCTGAGGTCAGAGAATGGCTTAACAGAAATTTCGTTGAACTCCCTACATCTACCCTTCCAGCTTTTATGACTCAGTCTAGACATGCTGAAAAAGTAACTTTGGCTAGGAAAAAAGTCAAAGATGACATGAGGTCAGCAGAGATCTTCGTTACTGCCATTTCAAATGTGTTAGACACCAGTCAGCGGGGAAGAGGTCGAGGTAAGAATAGAGGAAGAGGAAGAGGAGGACAGAGACAGAGAGGACAAAGAGGTGGAAGCAGAGGAAGAAGTCAGGATAGGAGAAAAGATGGATACACACCTCGAAATAGAGACAGAGAAGAAGAGGAAGAAGAAGAGAGAGAAGACAAGGATAAGTGTTATTCTTGTGGAGAAAGGGGACATTGGGCGAGAGATTGTCCCAATAAGGAAGATTTATGACTAGCCACAGAAACCAACAGTAATAAACAAGCAGATGAAGGAGATGAAATTACATGTGATGAATTTTTAGATTTGGAAGAAATCTGCTTGTCTACTAGTGGAAAACCCGAAATTACTCTGTTAGTGGATGGGAGGCCAGTCAACTTTCTCTGTGATTCAGGGGCGTGTAGAACTGCGATGATGGACGGAAAACATTTTCACCAATCAGGAGAGTTTGTGTTGGTACGGTCCGCAAATGGACACACGCAGAGGCAAGCTCTAACTAAACCTATTTGGATAAGGAATCCCATAACAGGAGAATCGGTTAAAGCACCCGTGATTATTTCACCCTCGTGTCCATTTAATTTACTCGGACGTGACGTTATGACAAAATTAGGTTTAGCCATTTATCCAACTCAGGAAGGCGGAATGTCTGTTCGCCGGTGCAAGAATTCGGATATCTTTGTAGTGGAGGGGAGGGGTGCTCCTTTCTACTCTTGGGGGCTAAACGTTCCAGAAAAATCTCCGTGTAATACAGCGAGTGCTTTGTTACATGAAGCAAAAAAGGTCGTGTCTTCTGAGTCAAAGTTTACACCCAAAAATGACATACAGGTCACTTTACGTTACTCAAATGACGGGAGACCTGGCCCAGACCCACAGTATGACGAATCAGTACATAATCTGGGTCCACAGAAAATTTTAATCACGGCTCTCTGCTGGAGGGAAAATACGTGCATGTGCACCGTAACTCTATCACCACAGGCTGAGAAACTGGTGCGCTCATTGACCCCAAACATATTATTGTCTAAAGCTTCCGACGAGGAATGGCAAGATAACAAAAAGTATATGTGGGAAATTAACAGAGCGCGAGACTGGAAAGACATGGGTTATTCTCAATATAGTCCAAGTACTGGTTGGTGGAGGAAAAAGTTGAATTACGTTGTGATTACGACACCAGAGACAAGAATGAGTGATCCGAATGAAACTAAATGAGACGTATTGTTAACTTCGGAAGAAGAGGCGGCGTTAAGTGAAATTACTGATAAATTGTGGAGCAAACATGCCACAGATGTGGGTAAAATGATCGGTGTTGAGCCCGTAAAAATTAAAGGAAAAACGGAATACTATCCTCGAGTCAAACAATATCCTCTGAAACCAGACGCCCAGGCAGGCATAGAGCCACTTATACAAGATTTGTTAAAAGCCAACATCATTCGACCGTGTGTTGATTCGCCATGCAATACACCTATATTCCCAGTAAAAAAGGCAGCGCCCTCTACTGGTTGGCGCCTTGTGCAAGACTTGAGGGTTATTAACAAATCTGTTATTGCAAGAGCTGCTAATGTTCCGGACCCGCATACCCTTTTAAACCAATTGGACCCTGAAGCAAAATATTTTACAGTAATTGATTTAAGTAATGCATTTTGGTCAATACCAGTAGATGAAGCAAGTCAGTTTTGGTTTGCGTTTACTTTCAAGGGAAGACGTTACACTTTTAATAGATTGAGTCAAGGCTATTGCGAATCTCCCACTATATTTGCGGATGCCATACGGAACTGTTTAGCTGATTTTAATCCACCACAAGGTAGTCAAGTCTTATCCTATGTGGACGACATTTTGCTTTCTTCTAAAACACAAGAACAGTGCAAAATCGATACTTTATCTCTGTTACATTATTTGGCAAAAACAGGAAACAAAGTCAGTAAAAATAAATTGCAACTTTGGGCAACGGAAGTAAGGTATCTTGGTCATACGCTGTCTGGAAATGGAAGAACTGTAAATACGGAAAGAAAGAAAGCTATATTGGAAGCTCCTAAACCTATGACTAAAAAACAAATGATGTCATTTTTAGGTTTGTGTAATTATTGTCGACAATGGGTACCCAATTATGCGATATTAGTAAGGCCTTTGCATAATATGATTTTCTCTGAACCAATGGCGCCCCATGATAAAGTTACGTGGACCGAAGAAGGTTCAGAAGCGTTTCAATTAACAAAAGAAAAAATAGCCAGCTCGACAGTACTGGCTCTTCCTAATTATGCGAAACCTTTCGTTCTCATGGTTGATTCCAGACATGGATTCATGACATCTGTTTTGCTTCAAGTATGGGGAAGCAAAATGAGGCCGATTGCTTTTTATTCGACGCAGCTAGATCCAGTAGCTCGTGCTACTCCAGTATGTGTGCAGGCAGTGCTCGCAGCTGCAATAGCCGTGAACGTTTCAGCAGAAATTGTGCTGTTTCATAAACTCGTCGTAAAAGTACCCCATGCAGTGTCAATGCTTTTACTACAAACTAACATGACTTTCCTTTCTCCTGCTCGTCACTTATCATGCATGACTCTTCTTCTCTCACAACCACACATAACATTGGAGAGGTGTAATACACTGAATCCATCCACATTATTGCCGATACCTATAGACGGCACTCCACACATATGTCAGGAAGAAACGCAAAAGATTTTGAAACCGAGAATGGACCTGCAAGACACACCCCTACTGGGGGGACGTGTGATTTACGTTGACGGCTCTGCAGGCAAGGATGAGAGAGGGAGGAACTTAGTAGCTTATGCAGTCACTAGTCTCACTGACATAGTGGAAGCAAAGAAATTACCTTCTAACTTATCTGCACAAGCAGCAGAAATAATTGCATTAACAAGGGCATGTCATTTATACACAGGTCAGGAAATTACTGTATATACAGATAGCCAGTATGCTTTTGCTGCTTCACACATTTTCTGTGCACATTGGAAAAGGAGAGGTTATTTAACTTCTACAGGAAAAGAAGTTAAACACAAGAAGTTGTTACAAGAGTTACTCGAAGCAATACAATTGCCTAGTAAATTAGCTATATGCAAATGCGAAGCACACACAAATAGAACTGATGACATTTCAAAAGGAAATGCTTTGGCAGATAAAGCAGCCAAGCAGGCAGCTGGTCTGTATCTGACACAAGACACAGAGGATGACTTTTTGATTAACATGCAACAACAAGCACCCAAAAGTGAACAGGAAGTTTGGATAAAACACGGGGCAACATTGAAAGATGAGGTATATGTCAGTCCAGATAAAAAACCCATCTTGCCACGATCTTTATATAAATGGGCAGCGATTTTGAGTCATGGTGATACTCATGTATCAAGTGGAGGGATGGTTAGTCTAGTACATAAGTATTATAGCACGTATGGATTCATAACCTATTCAAAAAATTTTTGTTTGCAATGTGTGATATGTATTCGTCATAATTCACAAGGGAACCTCAGGCCTAAGAGGGGCGTTTTCCCTAAGCCTGACTATCCTTTTCAGGTAATACACATGGATTATATCCAGCTTAGCAAAGCCAGAGGGCTGGAGTACTGTTTGGTTATAATTGATGTGTTTTCTAAATGGGTAGAGGTATTCCCTAGTTCAACACCAGATGCACTCACAGTAGCAAAAGCATTATGTAAAAGAATAATACCAACTTTTGGTGTACCACAAATCATAAGGTCAGATAATGGTTCACATTTTGTAAATGATGTGCTGGACAGAGTGGGACAACAATTAAAAATTGATTTGAAAAGACATTGTGCATATCACCCACAGAGTGCTGGACTTGTGGAAAGAACGAATGGTACGGTAAAATCTAAACTTAGAAAAGCTATGGCAGAAACAGGTAGACAATGGCCTGATTGTTTAGATTTAGTATCTTTAAGCATGCACATCACCCCTGCTCAGGGTCAACTCTTATCACCTTTTGAAATACTGTACGGTAGACCATACAGAATACCAGATCTCACTCCAACTGTAAGGGCCAACCCAGATGACATTTCTACACTAGCAGATTATATGAAAAAAACTTTACTGACTAGAGAATGCAAGGAGCCCAATACTGTTCCAGTTTTTTCTGTGTCCCCACAGGTACAAGGACAGGTGAAGGTGGGAGACTGGGTGTTCATCAAAGTCATCAAACGAAAGTCTTGGTCTGATGATCGATGGGAGGGACCATATCAAGTGCTACTGTCCACTCCTACTGCTGTAAAGATTGCTGAACGCTCCACCTGGATCCACCTTTCACACTGCAAACTGAGATCATTATTAGGATACACCACTAGCTTTGAGTAGGGTTTAGTGATTCCCTCGAGGGGGTTGAGATATCTAGCTCTTGACCGTCTGAAAGTCACCGAATTCAGGATTCGAGATTCTACTCTCCTTAGTAGGGGTGTATCCATTTTTTGTTTTACTGTGTTTATTATTTTATTGTTTATTGTGTTATTGTTTTTCTATATACATTATATCACTCCCTTATAACAATGTTTAAGCTGTTGCTATTAGTGATTACTTCAGGGGTAATGTTGGGTTTATGGTCCTCCACAAATGTAATTGAGAGAATCCAAAAGAGATGGATTTCATATGGGGAACATGAGGCCCTGGGGAATGTTACTCATCTGTATTCTACTAATTCATGGTATAGATATGCATCTTTGCAAGCAAACAGACGTAACAAGACAAACTGTTATGTATGTTCTTTAATGCCAACCTCCTCCTCTCACCCTAGACTTGAAGCTAGGCCACTTTCATATCAAGCCACAGTCTGTGTTGGAGAGAAGTGTGCCCCAGACAGCTGGGGCTACGATATTCCATCCTACTATCCAACTGGTAGCCAGGTGCGGGTAGCATGCAGCGATACACACCCCCTAGAAGAAATACAAAATGCTACACCCTTGCTGTCACCTTATGTGACAGTTAACTCCATATTTCCAATATGTTTTGCTAATAATGGAAACACTACCGTAGGTTCTCTAAGACAGAGACAGTGTAACCGAACCGTCATTCCTATTATTACCACCACAAAATATTCACGTACCAGTCTCTCAGGCAGTGTCCTGAAATTGAATGTCTATAAATCGGATGTCATGAGTGTACCTTGTCCATGGGGAGACAAGTCCTTATGTTGGGGTTGGAATGAGAAGCACTGCCCCTCAGACAAAGGTACACCTACATTGAGTGATGTATTGTGGGTGTGTGGTGATATTTTGTACAGTCATCTTCCTCCACACTGGGGAGGCGTTTGCGCCCCCGCCCAGGTCACGGACCACACCTTTATTGTAAGTGCTACCTCACAGCCAGAGATATCTCGAAAGAAGAGATTTGCTGTTAAGGATCACGACAGCATCTGGGGGACGGACGTGCCTGATGACCAAAAAATATGGACTAAAGGACTCAAGGTTTCTTTGTCTCTGTTTCCATGGGCAGGAGTAGGTAAACTTATGTTAAGGATGGAGACTCTTAACTATAGGTTAGGATTGTTTGTTAATGCAACCTTAGTCAACCTGGAAGGTCTTAATAGTGAAGTTTCGAAAATTAGATTAATGCTATTACAAAATAGATTAGTTTTAGACCTGCTTACTGCATCGAGTGGAGGGGTTTGTGTGTTGCTGAATGACACCTGTTGTACCTGGATACCGGATGAAGTGCAGAGCGTCTCTGTTTCTGAAGCCTTACAGCAAATGAGGGCTGTACGTGATGCTCTAACACATGATAAGGTTACGGATGTTCCGTGGTGGAATCCTTTTGCTTGGTTTACTTCTGGTGCATGGTGGCAAATTGTTTTGAAAGGTCTGTTACCCATTGTGGCGATCTTTGTGCTTTTTTGTGTTTTTATGATTTGTATTTCTACTTGTATCAAAGTTTTCATTTCTAGCCTAGTACGTAATTCTGTGCAGAATGTAATGCTGTCACAGGAATTGGATGCCCTGCTGTCTAATCAGGAAACTGATTCTTTAGTGTAATGAGGCCTGTGCAGAAAACGTACCCACGAGATGTACAAGGTTGATGATTATATACTGGTTTATAGTTAAATGATAAACAGGAGGGAAATGTGAAGGAATTATTCAATTCTATATAGGAATTTATCATTTATAGTTAACTATTAGTATTCTCATTTAGTTATAGGCATTTCTGTATTTCTTTGTCTGTGTTCCAGTGGCGACAAAAAGTCTGCTTGTCTTGTACGGGTTGGTATGAGAAAGGGGCCCGGATAACTTGTATGTCAAAGAATGTTTAAGTAACTTGGTTTATGAGGGGCTGGGTATCTTACATGTCAGCAGACTGTTTAGGTTAATTTGAAATATGGTATGGAGCAAGACTGTTTCTAAACTTCAAAGTGAACAAAGAAAGGAGGGAGTGTTTTTATGTTTAAACCTATGTGAATCTTCTCTAATAAAACACCAGACTTGTAGGAGAGGCTTTAGTGTCTAGCCTGGAGCAATCCTGGGACACTCCTCTATGGCCAAGAGTAAAAAGTCTGTATTAACTTTATTCTGGTTTGTGTTGAGTCTTATTTTCTGAGGTAATACAGTCCTGGTAAAAGAGTTAAGTCCTAGTAAAAGGGTTAAATTCCCGGACAGCAAAAAATAAAATTAAATAAGAATAAATACATAATTTTGTGCATCAAAATAACAGTAAAATTGTATTTTTTTCAAATAACACAAAAACCATTTTGTTTCATAACCCCTTGAATCCTTGAATCTTGTGCCTTGAATATATGCAGTTCGAAAATAAGACATAAATAAGCACTTTGTTAGGAGAATAGTACTAACACTAGGGGTGTGCAAAAAAATCGATTCACATTCGTATCGCGATTCAAGTGCTTCTGATTCAGAATCGATTCATAGAATTCCAAAAATCGATTCATATTGAAAAAAATAAATAATTAACTTTAATTAACGTTCTTTTTGGCTTCGCAAACTGTGTAGTAGGCTAACGTTACGGTTTGAGTGATGGTGAGCGCGATACGGCGAAATGGTTGATAAAAAGCTTCTGAATAGAAAGTTTACCTTTTAAAAGTTGTGATGTGCAAAAGAAGCGAGCTTCACTGTTGTCTGAAAATGTCAACAGGCAGCTGGCTGAAAGCACAGAAGTAGTAGGCTTACCTTTTATTGGTAACCTAACTGTTACGGTTCATTGTTTTTTAAATAAGAGGCCTTACTTCTATGTTCACAGCAAACTTGAAAAAAAGAAAATGTTAAGCCATGGTTTAACTGCACTATAGACAGAGTCTGAAATGTGCACTTTATAATTTTATTTTGTACCGCCCTGTTTGGCAATGTTGTTTTTCAATAAAATAAAACATTGCATAAAGCAAGCCAATCCACTTTTCCATGATAATCGCAAATTTTATTTTAATGGTCTTAATTCATTCTCGATATATCGCGATTCATTTTGAATTAACTATGACAAAAATGTGATTAATCACGATCATTTGACAGCACTAACATTTACATACTGTGAATCAATTTTTTTCAGTCGAGAATCGTTTTTGAATCGAAAATCGATTTTGAATCGAATCGTGAGCCTAAAAATCGGTATCGAATCGTGACATTTTCTGAATCGTGCACCCCTAACTAACACCTTGCTGCACATTAGTCTCTGAATCGGTTAACATCTAGAAACTAAAATTCAACGTTATTTCAAAATTCTGTAAACAGTATTAAATATACCAACATAAAACATGTACTCACAGACAAATATTGTCCAAAGTTCGAGCGTGAAAGAAGGCTTTTCGAGGAATTCGGCTTCATCCAAATTCACGTGTTCTCCCTTGGTAGATCAGCCCAACAATAAAAGCGAACACAAACCGGCACGTCTTCCATCGTGACGTACTGTCCATTACGCGGCAGTATGTATTCACCTATAGCAGGGGTTGGGAACCTTTTTTTGCCTGGAGAGCCACTTTTACCATTTTTTTTTATAAGTACAGGGAGCTGCCAGCAGCATTTGTAAAATAAAGCCGAACTTAACTTAGAATAACTTAACATAGAATAAAACTGAGAAAAAATAAATAAATCAATAAATAAATAATCATCAATAAAAAAAAAATCACTCCCTGCTATGAGAAATGAGTAAAACATCACTGTAGAACTACTTTGCAATGAACCATAGGCTGGTTTAATGCCCAAGCCTAATATTGCCAATTAAGTAAGAGAACATTATAGTGCAGGAAGCACAGCTGCTCGGCATGTTGCCCAGTGAGGCTTCTCCTGTTCTTCGAGTAGCACGTATAACCACCTCCTGATTCAAGAGTTTATTTTACGTCTAGTGGCTGTGCTGGGCTGCTTGTCTGCCTTTGGGTGGCGAGGTGAAACGAAAGCATTTAGGTATAATGTTTTCACGTCACAAATAAAGGCGAATTACAAAGAAGTATTTGGATCATTGTACCTAGCGCACATCAAACTCCCTACCGACCGGCAAAATGCCAGCACTTTGAGATCACACCAGGCATGATTAAATGGTCAAAGGGCCTGGGAACGCACAATAAAGAAACTAATAGACTGAACGTACAATGTGCCTTTAGGGCCTGAGTCGCGTAGCGTAGTCTTCATGAAGTTGTTTACCTAACACCAAGCTAGTTAGCGCAAGCCGAAATTAGCTACCAGAGATGCTGTCGTATCTCTGTAGCTACTTGCTGCTAGCTACTGCTAGCCTGTCTGTCTACCCGTAACACGATGTTACACCAGTTTGAAACGCAGCGACTGGCCAAAACTTAATTCTATGTAACTTAATTTGAGGGACATTGCGACCAATCACCGTTGGTTCTACCGTGCTGGGTAACTTGTTAGGGAACAAGGCTCTCACCAGAGCCGTAGATGGGAATGCAGTGGCGGCTGGTGAATAATTGTTTTGGTGGGGCTATTTGAGCGGGGGGTCTGGGGGTTCTCCCCCCCGAAAATTTTGAATTTCGTAGATGTGATTTCCTACATTCTGGTGCATTTTAGGGTGGCCAGCCGGAGATCCCAAATCATTCACAATGATAAATTTGTGTTTCACACATCGACTCATTTGTTGTTCGCTATTTCATGTAGGCCAATAAATTAAAAACGAGACGTGAGCTGTTGATGCAGAGAAGTGCTGCTCAGTTTTAAAACAGCCCCTTGCCTATACCAATAAAATAACTCAAACCAGTCAATACCAATGGTCTAAAGACAATATTAATATACCTGCCATGTAGAAATCAACAGTTTCACAGGTAATGATAATGAACAAGTTACATGTTTATTATGGTCATGTCCAGATAGAAAGTGCAAACACATAACGATAAATTATACTAGGGAACAACAGTTTTTTGTTACTACAACTACTACAACAATTTAGTTTTTTAAAGACATGTATACTGCAGCTGTATGAGTATAAGAAGAAAGATTATTTTAACTGGTATGAAACAGTAACAGCTCACAACTTAGAAACAACAAATTGCACTCTTGACCGCACATGTTTTTAAACGCGTTCTGACCAATGCTTCAGTTCTGTCATTCCTGTCTGTGTCCACGAACTGTCTATCACACGCACTTGTTTTAAACAGCAAGCAAAGAAAACAAAAGATGGCATTGACATACCCACAGCTAGCCTAGTTAGCCATGCCTTTCGATCGAACCAATCTCGGGAAAAAGTTTGGTGTATGTTTTCCCCTTTTCTCGCGTCTGTTGGGTTATTTTCACTTCTGGCTTGTCTGGTCCGAGTTGTTTAACAATTAGCTTTTCCGCAAAAGTTCTTCTTCCAAAGGGATGCAGATGTAAGGATTTGACTGAATTTGGGGCTAGCTGAGCTCCCACAACTACATCCGACGTCGCCATGCTACACACTTCTCTGCTGGAATGAAAATACCTGTTAACAAGCAGTGGTGCATCTTGGTAGGGGCTCTATCCTTCAGCGCCCGTAACCCATAAAATTCCTCGACGGTGATTGGCGGATGTGTATTCTTTTTGGCCTAGCAACAGAGGAGCCATTGGCTTAAATACAGCACAACCGGGCTGATCGAACAGGAGCCCCGGCAAGACAGCCTATTGGCTACTACACCAAAAATGATAAACGTTCACGTTTTAAACGTGGAACTTGAAAGTGAATGTAAATATAATTTTGGAGAGTTCTAAACCCATTCTAAAGCAAAATCATCAATATCATCTCATTAACACAGGTTATTTTTTCAAAATGAGAGATTATTTGAAAAAGAAAAGAAAAGAAAAACAGGCAGTCAGGTCAGCGGGAGGGCGGAGCCCCAGCGCACCCTATGGGCGAGCCGCCACTGTGGGAATGTATTTAAGGCTCTGGCTGCAGATACTCGACCCTCTATGCTGGCTTTTACTCAGGCAGGCTTTAAAGTAGCTAGCAGGCTATCAAGTAGCTAGCAGGCTCTAAATGGTTCGTCTCGGGAACAAACACAAACACGTTTTATTTGGTCTTCATTAACCATGGCTTTCAGTCCACCATTCGTGTAGAACTACAGACACGTTCACGTTTCCATGTGGGGTTTTAACAATTACTGTAGTAGGACTATACACCATGTTGAGACTGCTCTATGGACAACCTTTTCAGTGAGGAGTTCTGGTTGTCCTTGCGTGAGCTAAGGTTTGTGTCGTTATTACACAGATCAAATGGATCGGTTTCACAAATTAATAAAGACCTTGTGGTGCCGTGCTTCTGCAACGTTGGTGTATTTGTGACATATTGCAGGGGATATTGCTCCGTATATGCTTACCTCGAAGTAAATGTGTTTTCTCTGCTTCAATTAGTAGTAGCAGCACCGTCCTTAGCCCCACTTGGCCGCCTAGAAACCGCTCACGAGTCACAGGGAGCGTGAAGGCACCCCGCCCCCAAACCACTTGCAGCCTTGCGTGTTTATTGGTTGTATTCCGTGTGCCAAACAAATCAGATGCTGTGACGGGCGGGGCAACTTGGAAAGGCTCATGAATTCCAAGTGGCAAGAGCAAGAGCGGAAGGCGCGTTCAGAACGAACGGCTGCGAAATTGGTTGTGAAAATTATATGAACTTATCGGTGGGAATTTATGGAAAGTATGGCCGATACCGATATCCCCAAAATGTTAAATATCGGCCCGATATATCGGTGCGGCCGATAATCGGTCGGGCCCTAGTTTCAAGCAAAAAGTTTGGATACTTAACTAAGCTTTACTTTTATTAAACAGAGTTTTTAAAATACATTTTCTACTAGCTTTAAAAGTTATGGTACTAGTGACTTGAAATGGCAATGGGAAATGCCAGAAGTTAACAACGTTTCAATGTAACAACAACATGAAGTTAACAAAGTTAACATCACAACACTCGAAATTGAACATTTGGCCTGCCAGAGATCAATGCGACTTTGGGTGCTGCATAGACTTGCTGATGGCTTGTAGTCTGGATCATATTCAGTGAGGTGAAGCTTCATGCAAGCATTGAGCCTTTTATCATTTAAACTCGAGTGCAGGTTCGTCTTTACATTTTTCATGTGTGAGAAAGATTTAAAGGTATATTTCTCACATGCATAAGTGGAACCGAATATGGTTAGCACAGCAATACTAACACGTTGCAATGTGCGATATGTAATGGGCAGTTCATTCTAGAGGTCGACCGATATTTCGGTCGGCCGATGTATCGGGCCGATATTTGTCATTTTTTAATCTATCGGCATCGGCCGATTTAAAAAAAAAAAAAAAACATTTTACAACATCAATTTTTTTTTAATTGTTTTCTTGAAGTAACAACACATGAAAACATAAAATGTGACGGATTCAAGTTTTACAAAGAATTCTCCCCTCCCCCCTCCCACGGCCCAGACAGCAACCCTAAAAAAAGACAAATCCTAGTCTGTACACATACATACAGCCGCGGAAAAAATTAAGAGACCACTTCAAAATTATCAGTTTCTCTGGTTTTACTATTTATTGGTATGTGTTAAAGTAAAATGTACATTTTTGTTTTATTCTATAACCTACTGGCAACATTCCTACCAAATTTCAAATAAAAATATTGTCATTTAGATCATTTATTTGCAGAAAAATGACAATTGGTCAAAATAGCAAAAAAGATGCAGTGTCTTCAGATCTCGAATAATGCAAAGAAAACAAGCTCATATTCATTTTTAAACTACACAATACTAATGCTTACACTTAGGAAGAGTTCAGAAATCAATATTTGGTGGAATAACCTTGATTTAAAATCACAACTTTCATGTGTCTTGGCATGCTCTCCACCAGTCTTTCACATTGCCGTTGGGTGACTTTATGCTACTCCTGGCGCAAGAATTCAAGCAGCTCGGCTTCTTTTCATGGCTTGTGACCATCCATCTTCCTCTTGATCACATTTCAGAGGTTTTTTATGGGATTCAGGTCTCGAAATTGGGCTGGCCATGACAGGGTCCTGATCTGGTGGTACTCCATCCACACCTTTACTGGCCTGGCTGTGTGGCATGGAGCATTGCCCTGCTGGAAAAAACATTTCTCAGAGTTGGGGAACATTGTCAGAGCTAAAGGAAGCAAGTTTTTCTTCTGGGACAACGTTGTACTTTGCCTGGCTGAGGTTTGTAAAAGACCATAAGGATTGAAAAAAGCGGACTGGAGGGTCTTCTAGTTCGTCTTCTCTGATGAGTCCAATTTTCAGCTTTGCCCAACACATGGTCGTCTGATGGTTAGACGGAGACCTGGAGAGGCCTACAAGCCAGAGAGTCTTGCACCTACTGTGAAATCGGACTCATCATAGAAGACGAACTTAGAAGAACCTCCAGTCCGCTTTTTCAATCCTTATGGTCTTTTACAAACCTCAGCCAGGCAAAGTACAACGTTGTCCCGGAAGAAAAACTTGCTTCCTTTTGCTCTGACAATGTTCCCCAACTCTGAGAAGTGTTTTTTCCAGCAGGGCAATGCTCCATGCCACACAGCCAGGCCAGTAAAGGTGTGGATGGAGTACCACCAGATCAGGACCATGTCATGGCCAGCCCAATTTCGAGACCTGAATCCCATAAAAAACCTCTGAAATGTGATCAAGAGGAAGATGGATGGTCACAAGCCATGAAAAGAAGCCGAGCTGCTTGAATTCTTGCGCCAGGAGTAGCATAAAGTCACCCAACGGCAATGTGAAAGACTGGTGGAGAGCATGCCAAGACAAGTGAAAGTTGTGATTTTAAATCAAGGTTATTCCACCAAATATTGATTTCTGAACTCTTCCTAAGTGTAAGCATTAGTATTGTGTAGTTTAAAAATGAATATGAGCTTGTTTTCTTTGCATTATTCGAGATCTGAAGACACTGCATCTTTTTTGCTATTTTGACCCATTGTCATTTTTCTGCAAATAAATGATCTAAATGACAATATTTTTATTTGAAATTTGGTAGGAATGTTGCCAGTAGGTTATAGAATAAAACAAAAATGTACATTTTACTTTAAAACATACCAATAAATAGTAAAACCAGAAAAACTGATAATTTTGAAGTGGTCTCTTAATTTTTTCCGCGGCTGTATATGTATATACATTGAAGAAAAGAATAACTAAAATAACTAGAATGCGTTTCGTGAACGAACTGCGAGAGTGTGCTTGCTCTGTGACAGAGAGAACAAGTGCCAATGAATTAACATGTATTTACATCTACTCAATCAGTGTAGTGGGGCCTTCTTCCAATATATTTTAGCAAGCAACCAAGCTCAACCATTATATTTTGGCTCCACTGACGTTTAGACATATGAGGGTATCTTTGTTGTTCTGTTTTTGTTTGTTTGTTTGCTTGTTTATTGTGAAAGGGTCTAGTGTGTTACATTTGGTCATAGCCTAATAGTTCCAGAGTTTCGTTATACTGACTTACTGAGCTAAGTGAATTGTTGAAATTGTTATCTTGGTAAAAGGAAACATCTCTGCAACAATATTGGAATGAATGCGGTTACATAGCCAGCTTTACTTAAAGTTTATTGTAAGATAGGCCTATATGTTAGACTTAATGCAGTTCTCTCTCAACAGTGATGTCTGGCTTGTTATATGTTTTATCCATATAAGGAGGGGGCAGCTAAACTCGAAGACTCTCAGAAAATATCTAAAGTGTAGCTCACTAAACTAGAAATATATTGAAATGCCATGAGATGTAGGCCTACCACTAACCATTTCACATTTACAGACATAAACCTATAGACATGACACAAAACATCTTCCAAAGACTTTATTATCTCAGCTGCATTATTCAGTAGCACAAAGTAGTCTATTACATTCATATTTACTTCATGTAACCCTGCCATAGCGATACAACACCTTTTTGACAGCCTATATAGCCTAATTGCAAAATTAAATATATAAATAAATACTACACTGAAATAACGCAAACAAAGTGAATCTACAGTGAGCCAACGCTCGTCCACTGACAGTGTGGAAGAATGACAGCGACGTGAGCCAGGCCACATTCCAAGATTACGTTACTAGAAATGTCACTTTACATGAGCTTTGTTCATAAGCCATGCAGTCCATAAAATAGGAATACTCTGTGTACTAACAGTATAGTAAGACCGGTCATATGTTCAGAGAGCTTTCTAGCAAGCAACAAGTTACAAGTAGGATAAACATATTAGCGAAATCTGCGTTGTCGACAGACCATCGTTTTGACTGGAGTTTTGATGTGCTTGTTAGCACCAAGTGGATTACCTCATCTACAATACATATGGGCTTGGACTCAAATCACTAGTAGGCCTACTTCACGATCTTCTATGGTTACCAGCAGATAAGGTAAATAATAATCGCCATATTTGCTTTAATGTTTTATAGAGTAAGAGGCTATGTGTAGGCTATTAGCGTAGCTAATCAGAAATGTTGTAGACGCCAGAGTTGGCAACTATGGCTCAGATTTAGGTTGTTATCCATCAACATTCATTTTACAACTTACATTAGTTTCGTTGTCATTCGACTCGAAAATCTCTGGCTCAATTTGGCAAAGCACTACTGCTCTCTCCAGGGTAAACAACGTGGACCTCTCGGTGCTGTCATTTTGCCAATCTGGCTGGCTGAGGTAATCGAGTGATTAGAGAAGGCTACAAAGTGGAATACTAAGCAGTTTGTAGCGGGAAAAATTGAGAGTGAAATGTAACAAATTATACTGTATAATTACCAATGTCACAAATAGCTTAGCGGTAATATGAATAGCTTAAATGGGATGGCTACATTAGCCAGCTAGTTAGGAGAATCTCCGCTCTCTTTCTCTTATACCATCCTGTTCTGCAGCGAAGGCACATCACGTAATAACGTTATCATTTCTCAAAATAGTTAAATACAAATATATATAGCTTTTAAGATAAAAATATGTCCAATAAGGCTTAAAGAATTAAATCAGGTGTGTAGATGAAGTTCAGCAACAGCATTTCTAGTGTTTATATCCATGATTGTATGCTGGTCGTCGCTGGCCGTCAACTGCCGTTACAGGAGAATACAGAGCTTCGCCTTAGTGGGTGACGTCACAATGGCTCAACCTTCCACCATGTTAGTCAATGAGAGAAAAGGGTGATGAAAAAGAGGAATAAAAAAGGAGTGGCAACGAGTACCGCCACGAAAAGTCATAGCAGGTTGCACCGGATCGAGCCGGACATTTCGGTGTTTGAATGGCGTCTCTATCTCAAACGGGCGAGGAGTAGTTAGCTGCAAGAAAATCGGGCAGAATAAATAAAGAAAACTTAACGATAACAATACTGTGCTTCCCTTCGGGCAAGCACACTAATAATAAAATAAATAATACATTTCAAAAAAAGGGGGGGGTTCTCTGGATTCCTAGATTATGGATGTTTGTAAGTATTAGGCTGTGTGTCTGTGTGTGTGTGTGTACGGGGGCACGGACTTCAGACTTAAGATACTAGTAGGGGAGTAAAATTGTGTGCATCTACTTATTAGTGTGACGCTTTAGCATGCAAATTAATGGGAACTTTTAGATATCGGCCCTAAAAATCGGCAGCCCATATCGGCTATCGGTTAACCCTGACCTCTAAGTATCGGTTATAGAAAAACCCATATCGGTCGACCTCTAGTTCATTCCAAATTTTTAGAATCATTTCGTCTTTGGATGGAAGCTTTCCCATGTCAGTTCACTTGTGTTCCCTCGCAAGCTGTAGTCTCTGACGTGCGATCCCTTCCAGCTGATCGATTTGAACTTGCCCACCTAGATGTCAGGCGAGGTCAGTCTGGCAACCTTCATTTCGAAATCGCCGATAGAAACACCAGGGACGCACAATACGTGTTTTTTCCTTTATGACATTTTTCTCTAGCCTTTCAACTTTAACAATGAAAGTTTTCTCGTTGACGGAAATCTAGGGAAATCTGTGATTTTGTTTGATATTGGCATGGCAACCAGCCGCGAAATGTAACAATATTGTGCAGGCTAAGGTTACGAAGTCAAGTGAGGTGGAAAGTTAAATTAAATCACTCAGATGGACCTACGTATTTGCCACAAAGAATTGTTATTTTAATATAAGTAGTATTGACTGCTATTTTAGCCTTCTACTAGGCCTAGGCTGATCCCTTGATTACACGTTTTCCCCCGTATTTTTCTCCAACCCATTTCGTCCGAGAGCCCCGGCCATCAGCAAAAGAGCCAGTAGTGGCTCGCGAGCCACAGGTTCCCGACCCATGACCTATAGCTACTAAATTAAGGCAGGACATTTCTTTTGATCAATTATCGGTCTTTTTATTGATTTTTCCCATCTCATTGCAAACAAGACATGTATAGTGTAGACAGTATACAATTTAAAGATCTCTCGAGGCCCTGTAATTGGAATGAGCGGACAAACCCATGAGTGAGGACCCATTGGAGGGCAAGTCTGGTGCCAGCAAGGGGGCTTCGGCCAAAGAGCAGTTTACGCTGGACAGTCTTCCTAGCAGTACGGCGACCAGAGGAATGTGCACCTTGTCAGATATAGCACTGGAGATTGGAATGAGTTTACGTAATTCCAGCTCTAATGGCGTATTTTAAAGCTGCTGCAGTTAAAAGGCTCCCACCACCCATAGAGAGAAAGAATACATTTAAATGAATCAAACAAAACTATTTAACACAAAGATACAAAACAATTAAATGAAAAAAAATATCAAACTGGACTTGTACAATTGGGTCTTTCACAATTGGGCTGACTTCTCACACACTGCTACCCTGGTACTTTGGATAACTTGGCAGGTCAAGGTTCCACCAGTGCCTGTTTTAACCGGCTGGAACTACTGGTTTGCTGCAGTGATAACACTGCGCACATACCACAGCTTTTTCGAGGCCCTGTAATTGGAATGAGCGTACGCAATTCCAGCTCCAATAGCGTATTTTAAAGCTGCTGCAGTTAAAAAGCTCCCACCACCCATAGAGAGAAAGAACACATTAAATGAAGTAATTCAAACAAAACTATTTAACACACAAAAATTCATTACAGAACCAAACAATTAAATGAAATAAATCAAACAAAAAACACACAAAGATACATTACAGAACAAAACAACTAAAAATAAAACACTACTGTGACTTGTGTGCCTTCAGCTTTTTCGAGGCCCTGTAATTGGAATGAGCGTACGCAATTCCAGCTCCAATAGCGTATTTTAAAGCTGCTGCAGTTGAATAGCTCCCACCACCCTGGGAGAAAGAATAAATTAAATGAAATAAATCAAACAAAAACTATTTAACTCACAAAGATACAATACAGAACAAAACAATTAAATTAAATCAAACCAAAAACACACAAATAGAACAAAACATCAACAACAACAAAAAAAACACTGTTGTGACTTGTGTGCCTTCAGCTGAGAAGAGCCAGGGCATGGCAGTCGATAGGATTGTGGAACTCTGTGGTCATAAGGAGATCTACCCAGAGATCCTGTTGCAGGTCCACTTCATCTCTGAGAACTGTCCCAGACTCGTCACAAGTCTGACTTCCCTAGAGGCCACCCACGACCCCTTGGCCTGCAGTGTGTACAGCACCATGGAGGATCTGAGGTTCTACTTGGAGGCAGGCAACACTAAAACTTATTTGGGCCAGAGACAGACAGACTGTTGGTGAAGCTGAAGGGCCAGGAGAAGACCAGGGTAATGAAGTCCCTACATGGTGTCTATAAGAAGTCATTAGAGAAGCTTGTGAAGCACTTTGATGACCATCCAGCCAAGGCTTGACTGAGCCAGACTGTTTGACCCCCGTCAACTGCCAGCCCTCTCACACAGCATCACTGACTTCGATGCCATCCCTGGACTCGAGAACCCCTCCCAGGATTTGAGAGATGAGTTTCTCATCTATGTCCAGGGCAAGCAGGAAGACATCCCAGACCCTCTTGACCTGTCTGCTTTCTGGGGTGGTCTGCAGCAGAGGTTTCCAGGTCTGGCTGCTGTGGCACAAGATGCCCTTTGGATGCCTGTTTCCAGCGTAGATGTTGAAAGGTCATTCTCCCAGTACAAACACCTCCTGAATGACAGAAGAGAGGGCCTCACTGAAACCAACACCAAGTAGCTATTGATGCTTTACTTCAATGGAGACATTGAGGGTCGCCTCACCTGACCAGTTTGCCAGCTAACTTGCTAGCTATCTACATTGACTGAGGTAACGTTAGTCTGAGGAGTTCGTCTGGAGTTGGATGATAGCCAGCTATTGACTCAGCCTCATCACTTACTTAACTGATCAGATTTAGATAAATAACATGTATAGTAAAAAAGATTATTCGACAGCCAACTAGTAATATGTTGTGATGTTACATTTTAAGCTTGTACAGCTTTTATGCTGTAGAAAAGCTAATCACAATGAAATCAGGACCAAGGTATAGTCATCACTACTACATAAAATGTATAGTAGATGTGATATAGCTTGTCCGTATGTAGTACACACTGTGTTATTGAGCTTATGTTGTGACATAAAAATGGATGAAACAATAATGACTTCCACTGTGATGGATTACAATAATAGGATAGTTTTTGTTCTTTTATGTGTCAGGATGTCGGTTGTTCCAGCTCATCTGAGGGTAGAGAAGTGAGGTGAGGGTGCTGTGGCAGCAAAGAGAAGTGAGGACATGGGGGGAGAGGAACAGCGAGAGGCCTGATGAGCGTAAAGTTCGTTTTTTACTTCTCCGATTTTGTCGTAGAGGGACACTTTGGCACGCCTTGGTATCACCTTCACCCAGGTGTTGCCGCCCATCCGAGCCCTCGGAGAGCTGGTCGGAGAGGAACGCTTTTTTCTAACTTTTCTTAAAGAGTCGGAGAGAGTCGGATACCCCCTTGGCTGTGATTGGCCAGCTTACGGCCTCATTTCCAAACAACATCATTTCCGGAATCACACATGTCAGGACCTCACATTTCCTGTTTCGTCCCCTATATCACAGCACCGCGGTTTTCAAAACACACAACTCATTCGAAAAAAACATGGACATGCTAGACATTGAAGACCATATAATTGACGAGGTCGAGAGGTACGAGAACTTGTACAACACCTCCTTACGAACGTACAAGGACGCTCAAATGACTAGTAACTCGTGGTCTGAGATTGCTAGTCATTTGGGTGTGGAGGTGAAAGTGTGCATCCATTTGTGGAGGAAGATTCGGGACCGCTACGTTAAGGACAAGCGGGTCGTCCAAGGCAGGAGTGGGGATGGAGGAGGACGAGTAAAGAATGTCTCCCGTCACTTCTGCCGCTTGTCGTTTTTGGAAATACATGTTCCACATCCAATTACGGCAAAAGGGTAAATATACGTTTTTGAACAGCCTCTTTGTGCTCAAGCTAGGAGTGTAATCAGAGCAGAGCCACACTGCATCTAGACATTGTCGTTGTATGCTTCAACTGTTTGTGGGCGAGCTGGCACACTAGCAGTGCTATTAGAATAGAAAATATATAGGCAATACCTGCCAGCTCGGTCAAGTATCTCTTCATAAACACGAATTGTACCGAACATGGGCCAACGGCTTGTTCTTAAAGTGCTTGCATTGTTGATCTCATGAAAGCAGTTATAACTTTCGTCATTGTAGCCAAATGCGATTTTCATATTTCTAAGAGAGCAACTGCCTGTTCTTAAAGTGCTTGCATGGTTGATCTCATGAAAGCAGTTATATACAGGCATGCAAACTTGTCGCTTTTCGGCGAAATTCGCCGTTTTCCCACCGAAATATGCCATTTACGTGAATCGTGTAGATCCGAGGAGGTTTTTTTTGGGGGGGGGGTCAATACGGGTAAATGACAATTGTTGTTATGGTTACGCCACTCCTGCCCCTCCATCTCCATCCCACAGTCTGTGCTCCCTCCCGCCACCTTGTTCTGTTTACATGCGCGCCATGGTTACGCCACTCCTGTGCTCCCTCCCGCCACCTTGTTCTATTTATGCGCGCAACCATCTGAGCTGTCATCTTCAAAAGAGAACATCTTTGTTGTCATTTGGCCTATAATCAAGAAAGTCATCTTTCCCATGGATAAAGTCAGCTGCATTCAGAAGAAGATGAAGAACAGCTGCCTTACTTTTGAGGTGAGTCTCGGTATCTGGCAATGAAGTAATATATGCTATGTGTGACTTAAGTTACACAGCATTATAGCAACATTATCTTACTTACGTACTTAAACAACGTTATGTGTCTCGTGAGCTGTTACCTTTTTTATTTATTTTACTAGCTAGCTAGTATTCACATTAGTGAATTGTGTGTTATTATAATCTCCACTGCATAAGTATTGTTAATGTATATCATCGTCTTAAGATATGAGAGAATTCTTACTAATAATACGTACTAATAAACCAGGACACGCCTGTAATTTCCATTCAAATAGCTGCTGCTAGAATCCCTGAACCTAATGTTAAGATATTGCATCAGATGTTACATTAACTTCACGACATGAAATTATCTCTAATTATGTATTATTATCATGTTTAACGTAAACACCTTTTAAAAAAATGTGCCGCTACAATTGACGTTTATTGATACCACGCTACGCGCTCTGTGATCTTTTATTGATACTACTGCCTGGGGTCAACAAGCGAACTTCTCCATGCTGCAGTTTTCTTAGAGCCACCAGGTAACTACTCTCTGCCTAGCAAGTAACTTATTTGCGGTCGTATTTGTCGTCTTGCCTTGTCTTATGTTGCAGTTGCTTGATGTGTGACTGTGTTAGGAAAGTTGTTGACTAACTAGTTCGTCATATTGTCAAAGTAAGCTAATTTAACGGGTTTAATAAACAGGTTTAGCTCATTTTAGTCGCTAGTATCTCGTTTGCAATTAGGCTAGTGCTGCATAGGATCGCTTTAACGTTAGATACCCATGTTAATGTAGGCAAAACAGAAAATATAGACGAACATTTTCGCTTAATATCACATTTGTTGCCTTGTAATGGATATTACAGGTGTGTCTTGTTTCATTAGTACTATGTTGTCGTTTTAATTTCTCTCCTATTTTAGGACTATGGCATTCATTAACAATATGCTAATGCAGTGGAGATAGCCTTCTAGCTAGTATTTAGTAATGATTATATATCAGTTATTGTACTGTAATTAAGATTAGCATGTCATATTTAATATTATGTACATAACACATTTGATATGATAATGTGTTTGTGATGTATCTGATAGATATTAATTTAAAATATAAAAATATGATATATGTGTCTAATATGATAATAGACCAGCATTTGAATGAAACTTTTGCCTGACCCTAAACTGTTCTTATGGCTTTATTCCAGAATGAGAGATCTTGGAGAGCAGGATGCCCTTACAGTCAAACAGCTAGATGCAGGCCTGAAGTGTCCCTGGAATTGGGCCTGGCTGAAGTTAGACTTCCAGGTAAAAGGGGACATGCAGCCATTTCCCCTATCTGATGTTTTTAAATGTTTTGAAAAAAAGGGCCATGCGAGATGCATCCTATGTTGCAAAGAAATAAATTATGGGAACAAAGGGAGCCATGCTCTTCTTGCCCACTGTAAGACGGATGTTCACCAGAAAAAAAAAATCATAAACATCGCTACAACACACAGTGTAGCTAGGGGGGCAGGAACATCATCTGCTGCAGTCCAGGGTCCAGACAAGATCAGAGAGAAATGCCAGGAAAAACTTCCAACTCCCATTGCACATCGTATAGCTAATGCAGAGGTAGGTAGGGGGGTTGCTATTATTTCAACATCTGCAGCATCACTACTGTACCATAAAAACAACACAAGTTTTGATATTCAAATATCTGTTCTAGGCCATGGTTCTGGGCGTGCTGGCGGAAAATTCCCTCTCATTTGCTGTTGCACCAGTAATTGTTGAACTTGCTCAGACACTGGCTCTTAATAAAGTGGCCCTGCAGAGGATAAAGCTCTCTCGTACAGCAGCATCGTATAAGATGGTACATGGCCTAGGGCAGACCTTCTCAGAGAGGATTTTCTCCAACATGAGGAGATTCCCCTTCTCCCTAAATGTGGATGAAAGCACTTCAAACAACAATAAAAAGGTTAGTCTAATTTCACTACATTGCATTGCTATCAAACAGTCTTATATTATATTGCACTATGGGTGCATATTAATTGTGTTTCCATCACAATTTTTTAATTTAAGGTGCTGTCCATGCTTGTGTGCTACCACCACGACGAGTTTGGTAAGGTGATGGTTGAGCATCTTGGGTCCCTGGAGATAATGAAGGCTAATGCTGCCAATTTAGAGAGGGTAATTTGCGAGTTTTTTTGACAAATACCAAATCCCATGGGGAAATCGTTTGTAGCAAGTCTACGTTTGGTCCTTCTGTGACGTTCGCATGAGTCTTAAATCGGACTTTTAGGGAACATTATAATTTGGTCTCTCAGCACACGTCCCCTAGCCTGACGATGTCATACTCAAAATTCTAGTCAGAATATGAGTCTGAAACTGAACCACTGGGCTGTGATTATTAGGCGTGTTTCAACGAACCAGGAAAGAAAATTCCTCTTCGCTGAATTGGATACCTAGAACCAATCAGAGCAACGTAGTATTACCATCTGATAGATTCAACTTTTACCTGATCCCGTAGGAAGGACGGCAAAAACATCTTTTCAATCGAGAAATGCCTTGATCGCGTTTCTCTGTTCCTCTTTCAAAATTAATGCGCTGTCAATATCTGTTGAGATATGCCTGCTCACGTTGCTTAATTAGCACTCAAGGCTAGAAGCTACCATTTGTTTCAATGTTTTTTTTTGTCTACGCGTTAGCATAACCTATCAATAATGGTCTAGAGCAGTGGTCCCCAACCACCGGGCCGCGGCCCGGTACCGGTCCGTGAGGCATTTGTTACCGGGCCGCACAGAAAGAATAAATAATGTATATCAATTCCGCTGTATTAATTATTAGCGTCTGAAAGGTGTTATATTTTGAAAAACGTATTTTCCCGGACGTCACATTCGCCTGTGCCTTTTGTCACGTCAAGACGCTTGTCTCGTTCAAGTGATACGTCACTCAAAAAATAAGCCCACAAACCAGCGAAAATTAGAAGAAAAAAAAAAACACATCTTTGGAGAGCTTTTTTGCAAAGGTGTAAAGGCCAACTAAGGAGCCAGAAGAGGAGCCTACGACCTCAAAAAAAGAAATCTTCTTTCAACAGGCAATGGAGTCATACTTAAAATACGGGTTTATCGCAACAGGTGATTCACACGCACCAATTCCGCTCTGTTTAATATGTGTGCTTCGGCACATGGAGACCAAGCACTGATTCAGAGTTTTGGTGAGTTGTATTTTTCATGCACTTAACGTTTGTAATACAATGGTGTTGGCAGCAAATTAACTCCTACTAACGTTAATGTTAGCTTTTGTGTATGAGCAGACCGGGCTTCATTCTATCAAATTCGCGCTTGCCTCACGGGTGCAATTGAATGATTCACATCAATATGAATGGATGACGTGTAAAATGACACCTTGAAGCCGGTCCGTGAAAAAAATCCCTACATTAAACCGGTCCATGGTGCAAAAAAGGTTGGGGACCCCTGGTCTAGAGTGCTTCAGTTAAGACCTACAATCCTCTGCAACATTCAGGTTGCACATACACAACTAACCGAGTCAATGTAGACATAAAAAAAGTCGTGTAGATAGCTTAAATCATATAAAATGTCCCACTAAGCTCCCGAGACGGCGCCATCTTTGTTCGATGTATATTCTATCTATCTAATCAACTCAAGCGTTGGTTGTCTTGTCTGTCCATCAATGTATAAAGCCCGCCCTTACAATTTGATTGTTCAGATCCCTTTTCTGAGACGTTTAATCTCTCCCAACTAGCTCAAGTCCAGACTGAATCTCCCAGACCAAAATTTTGTGGGCGGAGTTCAGGCTGGTATCCAGGCTACACGTCCCCAGGACGTCCTTCAAAAACGTCCCCGTTACCTTTACCTGTGGTCCTCATGCGTGACGTTCGCATGAGCCTTAAAACTGACTTTTAGGGAAACTTATAATTTGGTCTGTCAGCACACGTCCCCAGGATGTCCTTTAACCTTTACCTGCAGGTCCTCTGCGTGATGTTCGCATGAGCCTTAAAACGGACTATTAGGGAACCTTATAATTTGGTCTAGCACAAGTCCCCAGGACGTCCTTTAAAAACATCCCCATAACCTTTACCTGCAGGTCCTCTGCGGGACGTTCGCATGAGCCTTAAAACGGACTTTTAGGGAATGTTCTTATTTGGTCTCTCAGCATACGTCCCCAGGACGTCCTTCAAAAACGTCCCCATTACCTTTACCTGTGCTCCACTGCGGGATGTTCGCATGAGCCTTAAAACAGACTTTAAGGGAGCGATCTGGTCTCTCAGTACGTCCCCAGGACGTCCTTTAAAAACGTCCCCGTAACCTTTAACTGTGGTCCTCTGCGGGACCTTCGCATTCGGTCCTTCTAAAACGTCCCCTTGACGTCCTCTGATGGTCCTGATGTTTTTCATTTGCCCGACATTTTAATGATAAGCCGGCCAAATATCTATTTCTGCTTCTAAATTAGCCTATTGAAGAAAACTGACGGCCTGCGTAGCTTGAATTATAACATAATCAGGTAGTTTAGAAAGCAACATGTTTATTTTCCATAGTTTACAATGGGAAACAAAAACATTAATGTCTGAGCGTCAATAAGTGGCCTTTAATCGCAACCTGCTGTGGCGTTAAAATAAGCGCCGCAACATGGTCATTGCTCTGTTCAATGAGAGAGATTCTTAAATTATACGACCCTCTTGTGAATCCTTTGCGTCGCCTTTTCGCAGTGCTAACAGAACATTTTACTGTGACTATCAATTACCTCGCACCTTAGCCAAGAGAACTTGTCACTTCACAACAACATAAACGCCCGACATTTCGGCTTTTTTCTCTGGTGAAGCTGTTCGAACATCTAGGGCTTCAGGTAGGCTATTCAGTGTTTGGAAAGTTCACTTTCTACATGAACTAGTTCAGTTCATTGTCCATAATTGAAGTTTTGAACTAAGTTCACAGCTCCAATTTTCAATATGCTGCGAGTGCAAGCTATAGGCTACTTTTTCCAAATCTCTGTCTCTCGGCTCCAACTTCGGCGCGCTCACGCACGGGCATAGACAGTAATACAATGAAACGCGTTCAGACGCAACACTGCAGGTATTACAGGTTCATCCTCGTCAAACGGTTTACCCTCATCAGTTGTGTTTGGCCTCTGGAAAAAGCTTTTAAGGCTAGTCTGCTTGGCCATGTTGGATCCTTGTCACTCAGTTCGCTCCAGTGCTGTAGCGACGCGTCGATGATGTCGATGCGTCGATTTCAAAATTACGTTGACGCCTTTTTTTTACGTCGACGCTTCGGCACATACACGTGGCTGACCCAAACAGAAACAAACATTGCGCAATTGGAGATAGAAACGCCAACCACCTCACAGCAGGATGCCCATCAAAGCCCTGCAAAAAGCCCCATTAAAATATAAAAGACCTTGCCCTAAATCATCGAAGGTATGGGAATTTGCAGTCTTTGCCAAATGGAGTTGGCATACCACACCAGCACAACAGCGATGTGGGAGCATCTGAAGCGGAGGCACCCCATTGTCTCACGTGAAGGGGACAATAAGTAACGTTGGTTACATTAATTTAACGTTTGTTCAGTGTGTTGTGTAGCTTGAGCTCCGCGCACTTTTGTGGTGCTAGCTAACTATCTTCTTAGCTGTCCGTGCATTTTGTTCGTGCTTGGTTGCTAGTAGTTAACGTTAGCTACTAGAGGCTAGACAGCTGTGCCAGTTTAGTTAACGTTAGTTAGCATCTAACTTACGGCTGCAGAACACCGCAACCAAGCACGAACAAACGGCAGAGAGCTAACTCATGCTGTGGTCATTTGCGAGTCAAACACATAACATTAGACTAACGTTGGCCAGCTTATAGTATGTATCATGATTCACTACGTTAGACCGCCAATGCAGGGCTCTCGAGTGTCACGCATTGAGTGTGACAGTCACTCATTTCGGTCTTTAATCACGCACTCCCGCCACACATTGTATTTCTCACGCTGAAAAAAACCCTCTAGGCTATATAATGTGCCGCTGCGCACAAACATGACCTGGCCGCGCTGCCCTCACCATGGAGGAATCAAGCAAGTCTCCCTGAATCCCCTTGAGTTCTGACGTGAGGTCAGGTGCCACTTATCAGCCAATCCAAAAAAAGAAACGGGCTACACAATAGCCAATCAGGAAAAACGTATCTTTTGTATCTGTTGTATCTGGGTAAGATTTAACCCAGCAACCAATTAAAATAAAGCATCCTGGCATTGTGTGCGAATGATGAACTGAAAGTTTCGTTCACCTGAGGAAACCATGAGCTCTGAGCATCAGTCTTCTACAAGGAGTAAGTCGTCTCCTGTTTTAATGTTACGACAAATTCACAATGGTTTGATACACGCAATGACAACATGACTCCAGTTAGAGAATTTTCCCCAGATAATTAGCATCAGTTTTTAATGAGTGTTTGTAGCCAACACTGTTTTAGGCTACAGCCTGCCTTTTCACTATAGTTTTGACTCCAAACTTAATAGGCTATAATAAATTCGATTAGGCCTATTCAAAATATATATAGCCTATAATTGGAACGAATATTAGGCAGACATTCGTATTCAATGATGTTATGGGCATTATGTTTTTATGAGCACTGAAAACATTTAAATTAATGAGCACCACATCCAAGTGTGATAGGGCTCATTTGAATACCAAACATTTTGACTGTGCCTCTAGATTAACATGAAATGCTTTGTTCGACTTTTGCTGTGCAAAACTGTGCTCAATAAAGTATATTATTAAGATTTTTTTGGGTATTTATTTGAGATACATTATGGTTTTAATCGAGCAACAGAAAAATAATCGTTAGACTAATCGTCCAATTAGTCGTTAGATTAGTCAACTAATCGATAAAATAATCGCAAGATTAATCGTTTAGAAAATAATCATTTACCCCCAGCCTTAGTTCGCTCCTCGTTTGAAACCGAGGGTTTGCGCTTTATTTAAAATGCAGCATGCGTGTTGTTAAATAACTTTCTAACGGCAGATTAGCCTGTTCCTTTAAAACATAATAAGTCCAGTGCACGTTTGCTTTAAAGGCCTAAATATTAGGATTGATGTCAAATCCAGATTGTGTTTGCGAGAAGGGATTTTTAAGAAATTCCAATCAGACAATTTGACCGGTGAGCTCTACGTTCTGTTGGAGCATCTTTGAAGGCCTGCGGAAAGCTCAATGTTAAAGCTAGACACTTGATAGACCTTCCTATGTATGCATTGTATTGGAATCATACAGACATTTATAGCACAGATCAGTAGAAAGCATTCATATTTATTTTATTTCATCATTCTTAGTTTGGCTAGTTATTCTGCCTCCCTGCCCGCACGTCCGTGACGTGCCATGGATGTTAATTAAAAAAGGAATCATTACGGAAAACCCTCAATGCGTAGTGACTGAGATCGCTACAATATGCTTTTCCTCAAACCCCCGGAAAAAATTACTAAGGTTGTTGGCTGTCTCACACTGTGATAAACCTGTTAAAGTGACAAAATAATAATCAGACAATTAGTACAGTAGGTAGCGCAGTGGTTTAGTAATAGGAAGGTTAAAGGTTCGATTCCCATGCCTCGCAATCAAGTTTGTAAGTGTGTGTGTCTATGAATATCATATGAAATGTGTAATATAAATGAACTTGAACTTGTGTGTGTGTGCGCCCTGTAAGCAAAATGACGGCTATTATTATTTTATTTTCATCATTTAGCTCAGCAAAAACGGTCGTGCCTGCTACGTCCACGGTGCGTCCTTGAATAACGTCCCCAGGACGTCTAAAACACGTTTCCCAGAAGTCACCACGATGCCCTCAGGACGTTCTTGCAACTTCCTGCAGAACGTCCCCAGGACCTATAGAAACACGTTCCCCAGACGTAACCACAATGCCCTCGGAACGTGCTTGCAACGTCCTGCATAATGTCCCCAGGACCTATAGAAAACGTTTCCCAGTTGTCACCGCAACGTCCTCGGGACGGTCTTGGAACGTCGTGCAAAATATCCTTGAGTTGTCAAGGGAACCATACACATTTACGTTTTTAGAACGTTCAGAGAGCCCATTACAGGACGTCGAGGGGATGTAATTTTGCTTACAGGGTGGAGACTGTTGTCACCACGTGCACAATGCGGCCAAGAAGTTCACAGAGCCATTCGGAGGTTACCTTGAACAGCTATTCAGTGATCTGCAGATTGACCATCAGTGGTGCCCAGATCATGTCAGAAGATATTAAGTGAAATTCTAAGTTTTTGAATGTTAATTGTCATTAACTTTAGAGAACTGCCATGCATGACTGTATGACAGATGAAGTCTGTATGGTGTCTTCCATATGACCTTAAATCCCAACGAAGCCTTAGGAAAATTGCACCTGTTTTGATTAATCTTGCCTCTATATGTAATTTTGAACATGTTTGGTTAAAGTTGGTAGTAACTAGCTATGTAACTACTTATTAAGCAGGTAGTAGTGGATAGACCTGAACTGATGCATCAGAGAAACAGTGTAAATGGGCAAACAGTTAGGGATAGTGGTAGAAGGTACATAACCTAATAAACTCTCTATTGGTCAGGTGATGTATCTCAAGGAGGTATGCGCCATACTGAACATTCCTGCATCCAACCCTCAGAGGGGATTTGTGAAGCATCGATGGCTCTCTGCCTATGATGCCAGTATGGCATCACACACAATGCTACCAGCATATAAGGTCCTGTATTATGGATTTTTTTTAGCAAAGAGGATCAGGAACTCTTCTTAAAACCCCTGGAAATGCTTTACACGGAATACAGTGTGAGTCAGGCATCAAAGGCCAGAATCAAGTGTATACACAGAGACCTCAGGAAGAAAGGTGATGATGATCACTTACCCTATGAATACTTCAATCATGTCTATTGCAACCATCAGTTATTAGTATTAACTTTGTTAAGGCTGTTTTCTGCTTATGTTTTCACAGGCATGACACAACAAGGGAAAGACAGAAAGAGGAGGGTCTGTCAGAAGATCTGGGCTCAGGAGAGAGAGACACGACTACTGCTCAGTGCATATATGGGCATACTGGCTATCTTGAAAGAATATGTTATGGTTTTTCAGGTGGGTGTTATCTTGTTACGTAGGGTTAGCAACTGTTAATTGTAGTTGTATTCAAAAAGCATGTGGTTTTTTTTTTTCCACACAGTTTTTTTTTTTCCACACAGTTTTTTTTTATATACACAGGGTAGCCAGACATTAGTGCACAAAATGCACGACAGACAGCTTGAGCTGTTCCTGTATTTCCTGGGCTGTTTTGTTCAGGCAGAACACATAACTCAGCACTCACCCAGGGCTCTTGCTGAGTTTCAGCTTCAGGATGACATGATTTTGTCCGCCAGGCACATATATTTGGGACAAGCCGCAGACACATTCCGATCTGAACACCCAAATCATGCTGTAAGTACTTTGCTACACGTAATATTACCTAACCTTTCCCTCACATTTTGACAGATCATGTATTATTTTTCCAATGTTGGGGTATACTCTATTTCAGCTACTGAAGCCATTCCTGGAGAAGCTGAGAACAGCATATGCAACAACAGCCAGGTATCTACAAAAAAAGCTTCCCTTGGCCAGCCCAACCCTCATGGCCCTGTCTGCGTTGGACCCCTGTCTGAGAGGACACTCACAGGCAGGCATACATCTCAAGAGATTGAGTGGACTCTTGAGGCACATGCTATCAACAGGAGATGTCCACCTTGAGATTGTGAGGTACAATCTGGATGTCTCCCTCCCCAAGTTTATTGATGGAGATTGCGTGGGGGAGTGGTGGGGGCATGTGTTTCAGAGGAGAGAGAAGTATCCTGCCCTTATCACTATTGTTAAATGTGGCCTTTCCGTTTTCCACGGCCCAAGGGTAGAATCCTCATTTAGCTTATTGAATGAGATCATTGACCAAAGAAGTGGAAAAATGAATACTTTCACATTTAACGCCATTCAGACTGTGAAGTACACCCTTCAGTCCAGGGAGAAGACGGCCATTGAGATGTACAAGCGAGAGGATGTGCAGTATGGGGAGGTGGACCGCACATTGTGCAAGAACATCATGTCAGCAGGAACAACTGACAAAATCCTGAGGCAGAAGAGTCTGCTGGAAAAGAGGCAGCTGCAGACTACCTCACCTGGCAGTGCTCTGGAGAGGAAAAAACAGACCATTGAGGAGGAGAGGAGGGCCAGGCTGATGCATGCTGCCAAACGGCGGAAGCAAGCGCTCCAAACTTTGGTCCAAGCCAAAAAAAAGAAATAAATGTTGTATGTTTTCAGAATCAGAATCAGAATCAGCTTTTATTGGCCAAGTTAGTTTGCACAAACAAGGAATTTGTCTTGGTGCAGTGGCTCTCAGGTGTGCTTACACATATTACCAGGGTGGCCGCGGCTCATTAAAAAGTCGTAAATCAATTTTCATCAAAATAAGGCCTTAAAAAGTATTAAATTGTCTTAAATTCAGATTGCATTGGTCTTAAATATTTTTGTGCCATGTCAGTGCGAAAATGCAGGCAATCTGTTCCGCCAGGTCAAATATTTTTTTCCGGTAACCGGTGCGCTGCGTTGTCTATGGTTAAAGGCGGCTGCTTGCTTCAGCGTTGGGGTTAACCCTTCCAAAACGATCTGCGCCCGTGGGGCGTTTGGTGGTATTTCTATTAATAGAATGTAAAATCTCCGCGAGTTTTTGTCCTCCAAACATAAAACTAACACCCTGAGAAAGCTTGAATCTTCTAGTTTTCAAATATATCTAGTTCGAAACAAACAAATGAATGAGCACTTTGTAAGGAGAATACAGGTAAAGCCTTGCCTATTTCTCTCTCAGAGTGTATAAGCAACCTGTGATTGCCCACCCATTAGCGGATTAGGGCTATTCATATGATAAGATCATGGTAAATCTCCGATCGCTATTGGGTAATGACGTTGCAGTAAAACGTGAGAAAACGCCCCATTTTTCCGTATAAACAAGGCAGCATGTTAGGATGTTTACATTTGGACTGAAGAGATACACGATGGCGAACTCCTTCTCTGCTGCCTAAGCCTTGCGCCAAATTCAAGAAGACCTAGTCAGCGAGGAGGAAACCACATCCTCGGATGAGAGCGATGACGATATGGAAGATGAACACATGCACTTTGAGCTTCGTCTTTACCCCGTTGAGGATATCCCTGTTGAGTAAGTTTTATTTGTTTATTTGTTCACCTAGCTCTTGTAATGAATGCTGTTGATTAACTTATAGGGAGTAAAATGCTCCTCTGAGTTGAACGAAATATTTTAGTATGCTACTGTTTGCATAGTGAATACATTACTTTATGCTTCTAAGACTATTGTGGTAGAATATAATTCTCAGAGTTGCGTTAATGATGTTAGGCTATATCAACGATTGTTGTTGACGTTTCGAGTTGGTTGTCTGTGCTGATATACCGTAAGTAAAACATACTTGGTGACTATATTGCAGCCATTGATGTAAAAATGCAAACGTGTCTTACTGTTATAGCGAGTAAAATGCACGTCGGTATGCTATGAGTTGAATGGAATGTTTAGTATGCTACTATTTGCAGAGCGATTAAATCACTTTATGTCGCTAAGACTATTGTATAGTAGAAAACATATTTAATTAACAGAGTTGGGTAAATGATAACAGGCTGCACATATAAACGATTGTTGTCTGTTCTGAGATTATTAAAACATAGAACTACATGGTGACTATATTGCAGCGGATGATGTAAATTGCAATCGCTAAAAACGTGTCTTACTACTGTGGGTAGTCGTTAGTGTAATTATGACGCGTATGGTAGGTGTGAATCAAAACTAGGAGGTGTTTGTGATCGAAACTGTAGTTGATAGAGCGCTAAAGTGATATGTGTTACAATGCCCGAACATAAAATGAAAGAGCAACAGTTAATTTTATTTTACTTTATTACAGAAACTTGTAGAACATTGCACCTACACCGCCAAGGAAGAGATCACGCTGTCAGCCTAACCCAGATCTGTCGTCATGGAAGTCAGAGGGTGACAATGATGCAACTCCATCAGCACTGAGGTTTTTTCCTGCAAGGGAGCCTGGTGTGCAGCTGAATGCAGCAGACAACCACACTCCTCTAGACCTCTTCAAGTTGTTCTTTTCAGAGGATGCTGTGGAAACCCTCTGCCAGAACACCAACAAGCAAGCTGCTAGGAGCATTGCCAGAGGTGTAAAGTACAAATGGGTTGATGTTGGAGTTGCTGAATTCTACAGATACATTGGACTGGTTTCTGCATGTGCATGATCAAGCTGGATCACATTTCTGACTACTGGAGGAGAAACACCAACTTCTCCATCCCTTTTGTGGCAGATGTGATGGTAAGAGACAGGTACCAAACCATATCATGGAATGTGCACATGAGTGACCCAAGCGAGGACATGGTGAATGATGCCTACCTTTATGTACCTACTTTTATGCACCTGATTTTATGTACCTACTATGCCTTTACTTTTATGCACCTTATTAAATTCACCTTCTTATGCACCAAGCTTGTTTGCAATTTCTTGTATCTACTTTCAAAGCTGATGGTTGTGGGGGAGAGATAGCCACAATGACAGTCCAGGGCCATTGACAAGTGGGCCACTGACAGGTGAGCCATACTGGGGAGGGGCACTCACAGGGCAGTTTACACCTCTTTCATCAATATGCATAGTGGTCTAGTTGGAAAAAAGTGTCACCTTGTAAAATTCTTATAATAAGTGTAGAAATCACACACACTTTCTGAATGCTAAACTCACCTATGTGGAGCAAACACATATGTTTACAAGGTTCAGAGTAAAAAAGAAAACTTCCAAAATATTTACAATGTGTTTTTTGTAAAAAGTCTGAGCACCTCTAAAGCTAGAGTTAATTTTAGTGTCTTTAGATTTAATTTTAATAAAAAACTTTTTTTACTACATTTCTTTTACTCTCATTTTATTATTGCTGAGTTGTTCTAGAATATAATCATAAATTCCACTTTTGCCTAATGGTTTTTAGTTAGGTGAAATATACACAAATATCAGGCATGGCAGACTACCTAACAGAGTCAAAAAAAGCCCTCTGGGTTGGAAGTGTTAATTGTTGCGCAAAATTTACTCAGTTACTTCATGCTCACAAAGGTTGCACGTGTTGTCATGAGCCTGCCATTTGCCTGGCAGATAGAAAGCTGTTTCCCTAACAGAAAGTCTGAAGCTTGAAGTTCTTTTCAAACCTTTGCTTGGGTAGCACTGTTAAACTGAGCAGACAGGCAGACTACATTTTAGTAATCTCATCACGTAACATTCGTTTTCTAAATGTATGTTTTACTGTGGTAGAAAATACGTTAGCTTAATGCTAACGTATATGGGAAATCCTATAGAGACCGCGCTAGGTATTAGCATCAATTCATTCACGTTAATGTTTTTGTATGAGCCTGACATTTGCTCTGCAGATAGATAACAGGTTCCCTAACAGAAAGTCTGAAGCTTGAAGTTCTTTTCAAACCTTTACTTGGGAAGCAAGGGCTGAATCTCGTAGCCTAGACATGAGGGGATAACCCCACCCCCCGGATTGCGCCGTAGACAGGGCTCCTGTTTATTGGTTTATCATCGTAGCCAGTGCTCCAGCCTGTTCGTTGATAGATTTAGGCGTTTTTTAATGTATTTACTTGATTGAGCATTTGTTTACTTTATGGGACCTAAATGCTCTGAAAATTGAGGACTGATGACATTTTTATGTTATCTTTTCGCATTACACACATTTAGCCGGTGTTTTTTTAAACTCAACCGGTTATTATCAGACATCAGTGTGTTTACTTGGAAAGATTACTGTATATTTCCACTTTTGATTTGTTTTACCATCGTAAGTTTGGTCTTAAATTTCATTTAGAAGTGGTATTAAAAAGTCTTAAATTTAAATTGTTTATACCTGTAGACACCCTGATTACACAAATATACATCTCAACACAAAACAATACAACAGTGCAAAACAATACAGCAGTGCAAAACAATACAATACAACAGTGCAATGTTCAATGTGCAATGTTTTTGTTGTTTATTTGTTGTTTGGCTGCAATAAAAGCCATTCTGTAGAATGAGTCATTCTGTAGTTTGTTTTCTTTGTAAATATCTGTTTTTGAGCCATTTCATACTCAACGATAATGATGTCACTCGCGCATGAAGAAGCGGCAACCTTCTCACCTTTTTCCACCCCTGACCAGTTTGCATGCCTGTATATAACTTTGTAGCCCAATGCAATTTTCATATTGCTAAGAGAGCAACTGCCTGTTCTTAACATGCTTACATTGTTGATCTCATGAATGCAGTTATGTAACTTTCATCATTGTAGCCCAATGCGATTTTCATATTGCTAACAAAGCAACCGCCTGTTCTTTTATTCAGGGTACCCGCGAGGTCTTAAAAACTTGAAAAAGTCTTAAATTTAGTATTCATAATTTAAGGCCTTGAAAAGGTCTTAAATTTCGTCAACAGGTCTTAAATTTCGTCAACAGGTCTTAAATTTCGTTCATCAAGTCCACATTTGTTTATTGTTCGTTGTGACAACGAATCTTAGTACACCCAAACGTCGCAACCAAAATACCAGGCAACCTGTATAAGGCTCTGAACTGGCTGAGATGCTGACACGATATAAAGGATAAAACTAGCTAACATTAGCTATTCGCTAGCTAGCTAGACAGTTTATCTAGGACACTGCCCTGTCAGGGACAGGGCGATGCTAGTTGATAAACTTCTGCTATCACAGGCAACAGTGGAGCGGGGCTTTTGGGTGAATAAAGAAATTGAAACGTCTAACATTAAAGAACACAATGTTGTACAGGGATGCAACAACAGTTTCGGCGACTCCCGTTTTTTTTCACGGCAGTTTGGGTGACTTGATTATAATTTCATCAACCCTAATTCTGGATTGACTCCACCAAACATGTAAATAAGAAGTAGGCAAATTTAGCAGCTATTATTTCCCAAACCCTCGAAAGCTGTAACTTTACTTTCTGTTTGAAGATAAGGTAGCATAGTGTTGAAGAATGGGTTAGTTGAAATTGGACAACTTTAAATTAATATATGAGATTGAACAGCAGAAACAGATAAAATAAATTAACAAGGATAGCAAAACCGATTGATAACGGCAGAAAGGCGTGCAGGTGAGGACGTCAGATCACAGTGACACAGGCTGTCTTTTTCCCATTATATGTGAAGGCTGAGATATTCATAACACTTTATTCAGTCTTACTGGTGGTTCTTTTGTAATACCAACAGGTGCACTTCGTTGTTGCATATGTACTGTACTCACTACGTGTTTAGCATTACATCGCATAACTATGTTTCTGGATAACAGCTGTTGCAATTTCCACGACAGGAACATTTGAATGATGTCAAAGTAAAAGTCCAATACTGAACGGTGTTTGTTTCCATAACAACAATACAAGTAATATACATTTGCTGACCTGAATAAGCAGAGGCCAGAACAGCCTATTTTGCTACATTTTTGTAGTCGCGGTAATCTTTTATTTGGCATGTTGGTGAGGTTATTTAGAGGACCATTTCTCAATGGTTTTGTTATTTAATGAATGTTTGTTTATTAATAACTTATTTTTAACAAATAACTCAATTATAATTACAAAGAGGGAAATTCGCAACTCTATCACAACTTCCACTTGCTCCCGCAATTTAATCGCAACAAACACCTAAAAAACACTGCAACTTTTATGGAAAAGCTCCCGCTATAATAAGTTGGCTGAACTCATCAAACTGGATAAACAGATTGCTGCCAAAAGCGCAGAGCTCCAAAGGCTGTAGGATCTCTTGTATTACAACCGCACACAGGTTCACCCACAGACGTATCCAGACACGCATGCACACACACACACACACACACACACAAACACACACTCACACGTCCACCTCTCACAGTTATTGTTTTAAATGGTTCTGTCTTATGAATACATTTTTTTATTTTGTTCATATGCATATCAGGAAAGGTGCGATGTTGGTCTTAAATTTCATTTAAAGTGGTCTTGAAAAGGTCTTAAAAAGTCTTAAATTTGAGATGAAAAATCCTGGGGGTACCCTGTTTATTATTAACAGCAGACGGAGCCGTTCCCAGAGGCTTCCCCTTCTAATGAGTCAGAGACTGCACCTGAGGCTTCCCCTTCCACTGAGTCTCTGAAGACACAGCACCTGAGCCTCAGCCATCAACCTCAAGTCTCTGGACTTTGGCCACCCCTCCAGCACCCAGGATACCCCCATCTCCTCATTTGCTGGCTGCCAGCCCTCCAGCGTCCATGCTACCACCATCAGCATCTCCACGGCCATCGAGGAGGAGAAGACTGATGGACCAACAACAGGGTTGCTTCAGTGAACTGCTCGCTGCCATCACAGTGCACAGGCAGTCTTTTGTAAGAAATCCTGTGGAACCTTCACCACCTCCACCTCCACCTCCACAGAATGAATACACTGCGTGGGGGCAGAGCATGGCCTACTTTGTGCAAAACCTGCCCAAAGAAAAGATTCCGAGTAATGAACCGGATATCCATGTGGGTACAGGAGGAGCAGGAGGACGATGAACCTGCCCTTACCTACTGTGTGTTGTAGGTAAAGCAGGTTGTTTTATTATGACCGCTGCGCGACAGTTTAAACAACAGGGCTGAACATATGCCAAGACACTTCTGCTTCTTTGCACTTTAAAGTAATTTCCCATTTTGTCTTACCAAAGAGTACCTTCATAGTATGCCAGAGATTAACTCTATTAGAAGAATGCAGTAGCCCTCCATCAAATCCTCCTGAGTGCTATGATTTGTTGTATGAAATTCACTGGAATGTAATGTTGATAGGACTCTAGTATTGTTTGAATAGTTTGTGTTTTGCACCTTTGTTTGCAAAATGAGGAAAAATGACACCAAACAGGTTTGGAGACAGTTGAGACTTTTTATTTACAAAAAGCGGTGTATCAGGTAGGATCATAAGGTCAAGTTCTGGGTCCAAGTGTGCCACGTGACACCATGTCCTTCAACCTTGCCCTCGGGGGTCTGAAAGAACTGCATGAGCTTTATTTAGCCTCCAGGCGCGTTGCCTTGGCTGGGATGGAGGAGCATCAGGAGATAGAGAAGCAGGAAACGGAGGAGCTTGAAGTGGAGGAGCATGAAATGGAGGAGCATGAGGATATGGAGGAACGTAAAATGGAGGAGCATGAGGAAGTGGAGGTGCATGAGGATATGGAAAGTGTGGATATGGGGGAGCATGAGGAAATGGAAAGTGCAGATATGGGGGAAAATGGAGGAGCATGCTGGAACTGAGGAGCTTGCTGGAACGGAGGAGCTGGCCCAAATTGTGGAGGGAACTGGGGAGCTGGAGATGGCGGAGACATTGGCTTGTTTCGCTGCTAGAGTGCGCTGGCGGGGGAAAGCTTCCCCCTCGTGGTTTTCAGGCTCCTCAAATGTCATTGCCTCATGTGCATGTTGCACAGGGGCAGCCGGAAGAGTGTTCATAGCAGGGAGAGGCTCCTCTGCCAGGTGCACCTGTTTGGGCAGTACAGTGCCTTGCAGCAGTATGTCCCTGTCCTTCCTCTTATCCCTCCTAAGCAGCCTACAACACAAACATTCATTATTTTATGTAAGCCTATCCTCCCTCCCTAAGGTTATTACATATTTTCTAACCAGCATGCAGGTGTAGGTTTTTCTTGAGGTTAAATCTTTATAAACGGTCTTGACTGTATGGGAAAGGTAAATTAAATAACACATACCATGAAGAGACTGTGGTGTTGTTAACTGGCACCAGAACCAGGTCTGTGTCATCCTAGACAACCCTGCTGTCCTCCAGCAGCTGTTTGATGTGGCTGTACACGCTTACGATGGACTGAGGGATGGGCATGGTTTTCCCCTTTGTGTCCTTTGGCCTGTTGCGTGACTGCTCAAACCCTTTAAAAAGTCTGAGGCAAACACACTCACTGACCCTGTGTACTTCGGGGTCCTGGGCTGCTTGGCCATGAGTCATGTACAGCCTGTGGGAGAGAAGGATGATATGATATGTACTGTGAACAAGGATATAAAGTCATGAAGAACCAAGTGACAATGTCAACAGGGATTGCAATAAAATAATCTACACATAATAAATACATTTCACAAAATGATATCAAATTGTGGTCAAGCACCTCTCTGCCGCCTGCTGTCCAGGAGCAGAGCCACTCGGCTTCCTCGGTGCTCTCCACATTCCTCCTGACGCATGTGCTTTCTTCTTCGCCTTCTGGGTGTACCTGAACGGTGAAAGAGACATCCATATGCTTAATTCATTCCATGGAATGTATGTTTAATTTTGGTGTAATAATAATTACTATTTTGTACCTTGAAGGTTTTTGATCCATCGCATGTAAAGCCGCGTACAGGCGGACTATATCCGCCTCCTCCTTGGCTGACAAGGCCGTGATGGTGCGATTTAAGGCGAGTAGGTAGGCAGCAAGGGCATCTACTGCGTCCCACCCCGGAACGCCCCTCGAATCACATTGGCTGGTCGTCAGCACAGAGTTTAACACCTGGCCAAACTCGTTGCCGATGTTAAGACATCCATGCGGCACTGTCCCCGATTGCACCAGCCAGCTTCTTGGTGACCTGTAAAACAAACACAAGCACTATGAAGTAAACCAATTTCCTGTTTTGTTGTAATTATACAATTTTGTATATTTTTCTACTGTTGAAACCCTCACCTTCTTTGTGGAGTCCATTTTCAGGATTCTCCCATACGTGGAAGTAATCACACCCTTCATCTCCTCCACGTGGCTGAGGATGTCATTAGAGTGGACTGTCTCAAACCACTGGGCGAGTGGAAGGGGCCTGAAGGGTGGTGGAGGAGGGTATATGGCTGCAGAGGGGACAAATGTGCAGCTCGCAGTCAGCCAGGTAGCGGATGGTCTGCCGTGCCCACTCCTCGCTGTGACCTTCCTCTATGGCAGACTGGAGGTAGGAGGAACTGTTCCCGCTGGTCCTCGGCTTCAGGAAGGTCATCACTTTCCTATCCAGAGCCAGCGGATATCTGATGTTGTGAGGACAGCGGGGAACAGGCTCCTGTGTGCCACATCCAGCTGCGAGAGCATGTCGCGGCTCCATGGGCAGACTGGCTGCGAGCACCTGCAGCAACGTGGATAGTCTGCTCCCACAAGATAATAGCGGCTATCCACGTCGATCACCTCCCTTACCTTCCGGTAAATCCCGGAGCTGTTCATCTTCGAGGAACACTGGGGGCACTTTGAGGGGATCCCCCACATCCTCATCGGTGCCCAGATAAACAGCCTCTGCCGGAAGTACCAGCCAGGCTCAGGAGAGGATGGTTTGGGCTCCAGTGGAGGGTGAAACCAGCAGGCCTGGATTTTTTGCTTCAGTTGGCCTGTAGGCTCATACAAGCATTTGGAAACCCAGACCTGATCGGCTTCCTGGATCACCCTTTTGAACTGGTCAGGCAGGAAACCTATCCAGTTGACCCTCTGTGCTGCAGGTGGTGGAGCTGCCGTGTGGTGTGGCGCGGCTCCTTGACGTCTGTGGTGTCTGTGACAGATTGGCGTCGCCAGCCACCACTCTGCGCCTTTCACCAGGCTGTACTGTTCCCCCCGAGTCTGTATCAGAGAAACTGGGCGGTATGTAGCGGCTCTCAGGCTCAGTCGCCGCGTCTGTGTAGGCCAGGTAATTGTGTAGAACTACACAAGCCCTTACCACATCCCCAGCCTTGTCTGGCAGGAACTCGATCGACCTCCCAAGAATTCTCCACCGTGCCACCATGATACCAAAGGCATTTTCAATTACTCTCCTGGCTCTGGAGAGGCGGTAATTGAAATGTTCTTCTCCTCACTCAGATTTAGACCTGATAACAAAAAACAATACATGCAGAGTGTTACTGAATAGAACATGGTTGCACCACCATCACATATAAGATACTATGTTCTGCCAAATTTCTATGCAACGTGTAATGCAATTAATTATGATGATTTGTGACATACCTGGAAATGGTCGCATGATATTGTGGTGCAGGGGAAAAGCAGCATCGGCAACAATCACATGCGGGGCATCGGTCCTGCTCCCGGGAAGAAACGCCGGTGGTGGCAGGTTCAGCTGACGGTCAACCAGCAATGACCCAAATGTGCTCTCTCTGAATACGCCGCCGTCACTCTGCCGTCCATAACCTCCGACGTCCACCATAGTAAACCGATACCTGGCATCCCACGTCGCCATCAGGACAATAGAATGACAACTTTTATAATTGAAGAAGTCACTCCCGGCATGATGTGGTGCCCTGATGTTCACGTGCTTCCCGTCAACGCTGCCAATGCAGTTCGGGAAGTTCCAGAGCCGCCAGAAGTCCACTGCTATTGCTGCCCAATCGCTGGCTGAGGGACAGGGTAGGAACACTGGCTGTAGAACTGTCCAATAGGGCTGTCAACGAATATTCGAAGTTCGAATTCGAGTTTGAATAGTTTCCAAAAACGCGAATTCGAACGTGAAAATTAATATTCGAATGTGAAAAAACACTCCAGCGGTACAAGCGCCTCCATCTGTCTGTTCGCGATGTCCCTCGTTTTAAAGTAAGGAAATGCCCCCCAGGAAGCCGCCGCCCACCAGCACTCTCAACGAGACGGCAAACATAGAACACATAGCTACGTAATGACACTGTACAAAGTAATCTGATACTCTAGGCCTACAGCATAATCTGATAGGCTACTGTACCTACTGTACATGCATGTGCGCGGGAAGTTTCAACAAGATGAAAAATGGCTGAAAATACAGAACAACACGTCGCGGCTGCATCAGAGTCAACCAACCTTACAAGTGCCGTGTGGAGGTTTTTTGGCTTTTGGGCTCAGTGGGGAAAAATTGTTGAGCCAAGGCATAAGGTTACATGCAAGCTGTGCAAAGTTGAATTGGCCTACCACTCGACAACCAGCAACATGTGGGCACATCTGTCCACGGCGCACCCGGGTGAGCTTGAGCGCGGACCAACGGCCAAACAGCCCCGGCTCGAGTCTTTTCTGAAGCCCGCTGCCACAAGCTCGTTGGCCGCACCGAGACAGGAGGTCATCACTGAAAAGTTGGTGAAATTCGTCTGTAAAGGCATGAGGCGTGTGGTGGAGGACGTGGCATTTAAAGAGTTCTGCCGAGAGATGGAGCCCAGATACCATGTCCCTAGCCGTGGGACTGTGACATTGCGGATCGCGGACCTGTACAAGAAGACTGTAGACCAACTCTAACTGTCACTGCAGGGGAAGGACGTGGCTCTTACCACGGACGGGTGGACATCATTATCGACGGCATTATATGTCACAGCCACGGCCCACTGGATAAACGACTGGGAGATCTTAAACAGCGTGCTCCAAACCAAAGAGCTGAAGGTCAGCCACACTGCAGAGAATGTGGGCCAATGTCTTGCAGAGATCCTGGGTGTTTATGGCCTGAAGGAGTCTGTAATTTGTGTCACCACTGACAATGCCACCAATTACATAAACGCGGTTGAAAAACATCTTGAAATGGTTAATATACCATGTGTGGCACACACAATCAACCTGGCTGTACGGAAAGGGCTGGCGGTCAGAGGCATTGAAATCCCCATCGCTAGGCTGAAAGTGGCGGCTGCACATTTCAGCAAATCCTCAGCAGACAGCTACCTCCTCCAGCAAAAACAAGAGCTCCTTGGGTTGAAGGCTGAGAAGCTCATTAATGACTGCCCAACGCGCTGGAACAGCATTTACGATATGGTTTGCAGAGCATCAGCGCAGCAAGCGGCTGTGTCTGCTGTCATCTTTGAGAAGAAGCTGTATCGAATGGAGCTGTCGATGAGCGAATGGTCCCTAATGGAGAAGGTGAGCTTCTTAAATAGTAGGCCTACTGCCTATCGTGAATGCAAAGCTGTTGTAATAAGCATACAGTGTGTCCAAACATGTATGGATTATAATCAATATAATAACATAATATTATAATAGGCCTATATAATATTATAATAATTATAATCACCTATATTTTAATTAGGCTACTTTTATAGGCCTAGGTCTATTTAGCCTACCCAGCGCTGGCGGTTCTTCTTCGCTTGGGCAGAACATGAATGATGGGCAAGACAGCCGACGCTGTTGGATTGTTGGAAAACATAGGCCATTGGCGTCACAATATATATATATATATATATATATATTATATTGATTTCACAAGTTTGGCCACTTGCAAAGAAATGTGTGAACTATAATTGTAATGGTAGGTGTATATTAACAGTGAGAAGCAGAATATCAACAAAAAAATCCAGAAAAATGCATTTTATAACATTTATGACTATTTGCATTTGATGAAAAAAATAAGTATTTGAACCCCCAAAACTGACTGACAAAAATGACTTAGTACTTGGTGGAATAACCCTTATTGGCAAGCACAGACGTCAGACATTTCTTGTAGTTGGTCACCAGGTTTACAAACATCTCAGGAGGGATTTTGGTCCACTCCTCTTTCCAGATCCTCTCCAAATCTTTAAGGTTGTGTTTTCAATGGGAGGGAATGAGGTTCAAGCCCAATATTCCACGTTACATGGCCCCATCCATAGTCCCCTTGATGCGGTGGAGTCGTCCTGTACCCTTGGCAGAGAAACAGCCCCAAAGCATAACGTTTCCACCTCCATGCTTGATGGCAGTAGTGGACGAAGTAAACCAATTGTGTACTTGAGTAAAAGTACAGTTACATTGCATTGAATATTACTCAAGTAAAAGTAAAAATATTCACCAAATTTTTTTAACTGGAGTAGAAGTACAAAAGTATCTGCCTTCAAAAATACTTAAGTATTAAAAGTAAAAGTATTTTTTTCTTTTTAACTGTCACATCAAAACCCCTACTTGAACAGGTGAACAATGCTTTACATTTGCCTAATCAAACCCAAATTACTCAAAACTCTATTATCTTTAAGTAAGACCAAGTGGTTTTGATGCAACAACACAAAAAGCATTCCTTCAAGTTACATTATTTTATTTTCCATTAATTTCACTTGTCATAAACAGAGTAGTCATAGGAATGAATTGCGAAGTTCACTTCGCTTGGCCATGAATTCGACTGTGTCCCCGGCGTTAATGTTTGGTGAGGGAGGCTGTATTAAACTGGCACTTAGCATCTCCACAGATAATTTGGGTGCTAGCATATTGCGTTGGATAAAAGCACCTGTTAATGTAATGTATTTCAATGTAATATAATCAACCGGGGCATATTTATAACCACTCTGTTAGTAGTAGTCATGTAATGGCGAACTTACATTGATGTGCTTTTTTAAATTTGATGGCGAGTTCCAGAATGCCGACAGCGTAGTGTTCTTAATGCAGAGGCGACACTTGGTAGCATGCCATTATTTCGACGCCCCTTTGGTCCGACCCGTCAATATTCCGAAAATTTCCCATTAATCCTACAGCCCACTAATTCGAAATGATTAACATAAACCCATTGCTCCGACAGCTCAATGTTCCGACCAATGGCTGTTTGGGGTCGGTCAACATAATTCCCCAGGTCGTATGTTCCTCGCCCCTCTTTTACCCGGTGCCAAGCGGACTGCCGCTGTAAGGACTGCAGACGCACGTTGTTGCTGCTCTACTTTGCGCCCAGGCACCAGAGACGCAATGGAGACAGACACGGACAAGTTATTTAGATTTTTGGTCGAGCTATAGTCAAGTCTAGGCCAGCAGCGTCTTTGCAAATGTAAAATAAACAAAACAAACCAAGGTCTACTGCAGCCTATTGCACTATTCTGCTGATATTTTAGACATATAAAGCAGCTCGTGTCGACGCTGTCGCTGTCCGTATCTTAGTGCTGAAGTGGAACATTCCCGATTATGAATAGGCTATTCATTTTGAACAGATGTTATGCTCATGATAAGGAAATGTTAGCTCGTGTTTTTATTCGCTTAAACCCTTCAAATCAAAAGGCAAGGGACCATGTTCTAGGCCGGTTCAACCTAAACTCCTCCTCTCGCCCCCAGGCGTGTTTGAAAAAGTAGTCTCATCTGAACCCGCCCTCTGCCGTTGGATACAGCCTTTATCATAATTAAACTAATGGGCTATAAAATAAGTGTCCTAATAGTTATCCCACCGCCACCGGACCTCTCCCCTCCATCTAAAGTGCGCCAGAGCAAGCTCCAATCACCAAACAACCAATACCCTGAAAAACTGTAAGTCGCTTTGGAAAAAAGCGCCAACTAAGAGTAATATAAAAAATATGGTCATCATTTTTTTTCATTAGGCTATAGCCTACCGCGACTTCAACATGGAAGTTAGGAAAATCGCCCCTCGCTGTGGTCAATTGAACCGTGCGCACGCGTCTGTCCAGGCGGGGAACATAGGACCGGGGGAACAGAACTCACCTTCGCGTTTTGGGAAATCCCTGTGCTGTTTGCAACATGTTGGGACTATGCTGGTAAAATGTCAGTGTAGGATTGGTTAATCATGTTTGTTCACACAAACATATGCTGTTGGAAACAGTTGTGGCAGACTGGAGTAGGCTTCAATGAGGTGCTTGGGAAACGAACTCAGACATCTAAAAGTGTTAAACCTCAGCCTCGTCTGTCCTTTTTAGGATGCTATATATTTGGTGACGTTATGATTATAGCCCGACTATTCATTTGACATTGTAAGAAAAAAAACACTGTGCACTTTGCATCTGAAAGTGTTGTTTTCTCGGCTTTGTCCTCGATTGTAAGTCATTAATGTAATGTAGGCCTAATGTAGAATATATATAATCAAGAAGGACAATAAAAGCCTGTTTGTAGAATAAGGGTTTATTTTCCGGAGAACCATCCAAGTGCAACTGAGAACATTTTTTAAAGCTTCCTATGGCTACAGAATCGAAAAAAACGAGCAAACAAAGAAACAAAGAAACGAATAAACAAACACATAGACGGCATTAAACATTATTAACCCTTTGATACACAACATGGGTCAAAAGTGACCTGGTGGAGTTTAAATTGTAAATATCTTTGCAATAAATGTATTTCATCATTCAGAATTCCTCAATTAACTTGTTTTTGATCAAAGTCTTATTTTCATTTGTCCTTTTTTAATTTTTTAATAAAAATCATTTTTGTATCACTACCCTTCTAAGACACAACATGGGTCAAAAACGACCCGTATTCATTTCACATGTTATTTCATGCATGACTGTGCTTCTTTGCTATATCTTTTAAAATCAGTTTATTTAATAATGTAATATTAAAGTATTCATTAAAATATCTTGTTTTTGATTATCACCAATCATTATTTTCATTTTCTCTGTCTTAATTTTTGAACTAAAGTAGTTTTTGTATTACTACATCAAGTTTACACACATGGGTCAAAAATGACCCATACATGCAAGTGTGAATTTGCATATGCCACATTTGTCAGAACTACTTGCCAGAACTCAACAGGCTGCTTTTACATCTGATTCATGTAAGTCTTATTTTACATTTGTTTTACCTAAGAAAATATTGATATGATATCTTGTGAAAAGATAACTGCACATAACATTTGAAAATGACTTCCCTCTACTGGTGGAAAAGAGAAATATGTTCAATAGTATTGGCTAACTGGTAACATTTTAGCTAGCTAATGTAAGCTAGGTCAACATGACATTATATTCCAGCTAGCGAATTTTAGCTATTTTCAGGTAGGTCAACATGACTTTATTCTAGCTAGCGAATGTTAGCTAATGTCAGCTAGGTCATCATGACTATATTCTAGCTAGCGAATATTAGCCAATGTCAGCTAGGTCAACATGACTTTAGCTAACATTCGCTAGCTAGAATAATGTCAGCTAGGTAAACATGACATCCTATTCTAGCTAGAGAAATATGTCCAATATTATTATCTAGCTTTAAACATATTCTATGTTGGCTAGATAATGATGGTTTATGTAAGCTTAGTCAATTCTAGCTAACGATAGCTATGTCAACATGATATTATATTCGAGCTAGCGAATGTTAGCTAATGACAGCTAGGTCAACATGACATTATATTCTAGCTAGCTAGGTCATCAAAATACAACTTGAATAAGAACAGTATACTGTAGACTGTATATTATATACTTTATCCACTAATATTTGAAAATATTAATCTGATTTTCTTTATCCACAGTGTTAGTATGGCTCGTCACAGTAATTCAAGATATTCAGCGGAAATGGTCTTAGAGATGCTCAATGAGGAACAGGATGAAGAGGAGGCAATTCTTGATCCTGATTCCGAGTCGGACATTTCTGATGTTGATGACCAAGAATATGTGCCACAGGGTCAAGCTGGAGTTAATGAAGAAGACTCCTTGGATGAAAACTTAGACTCGCCTGATGAGTCCTCTGATGAGGAAACTCAGACCCAGGCCAATAGGCTTAGTAAAAAGGGGTCCTATTGGAATGAGCACCCCCCCACTCAGGGCAGAGCCAGGAGCCATAACATCTTGAGGAACTGCCCAGGACCTGCATCTGGTGCATCTACAGTTTCCCCAAAAGATGCATGGGATTTATTTATCAGTGAGAACATTATAGAGGAGGTCCTGAACTGCACAAATTTAGAGGGACGTAGAGCAGCAGCAGCCATACAAAAAGAGTGGAGATGTGTAGACAGAGTGGAGTTCATGGCCTTTATTGGTTTGACCCTCCTTGCAGGGGGGGACAGGAGCTGGGATGTGGCCCTGCGGGAGCTGTTTCTGGATCCTCTCCAAAACCCTGTGTACAAGGCCACCATGGGGTTCCATAGGTATGAGGATATCCGCCACCTCTTAAGGTTTGATGATAAGAGGACCAGGGCTCTTAGACTGGAAACAGACCACATGGCCGCATTCAGGTATGTGTGGGGCTGTTTCCTGGCCAATTGCAGAAGAGCCTTCATCCCCAGTGACTGTGTCACCATCGATGAGCAGCTTGTGCCATTCCGCGGCAGGTGCAAGTTCTTGCAGTACATGCCCAGCAAGCCTGCCAAATATGGCATAAAGATATTCTGGATGTGCGACGCGAGGGTCCCTTATGCAATAGATGGGATGATCTACACAGGGAGACAGCCAGGAGAGGAAGTTCAGAGGAACCTAGGAGCAAATATTGTCCAGCAGTTGTCCAGCGGAATCAGACAGACAGGTGAATATAGAATGCAGAAGTGAATATACGCTTGTTTCTAGTTCTAAGATCTAGCACGATAAACTTTTCAAATCTTTCATGGTGTGTATTTAATTTGGTATTACAATTGTGTGAATTGACAAATAATTTTTTTTTTTTTTTATCATAGGTCGCAATATCACAATGGACAACTTTTTTTACCAGTATCCCTCTGGCTGAGAAGCTCCTTGAGAAGAACCTCACCAGGGTACCCCCAGGATTTTTCATCTCAAATTTAAGACTTTTTAAGACCTTTTCAAGACCACTTTAAATGAAATTTAAGACCAACATCGCACCTTTCCTGATATGCATATGAACAAAATAAAAAAATGTATTCATAAGACAGAACCATTTAAAACAATAACTGTGAGAGGTGGACGTGTGAGTGTGTGTTTGTGTGTGTGTGTGTGTGTGTGCATGCGTGTCTGGATACGTCTGTGGGTGAACCTGTGTGCGGTTGTAATACAAGAGATCCTACAGCCTTTGGAGCTCTGCGCTTTTGGCAGCAATCTGTTTATCCAGTTTGATGAGTTCAGCCAACTTATTATAGCGGGAGCTTTTCCATAAAAGTTGCAGTGTTTTTTAGGTGTTTGTTGCGATTAAATTGCGGGAGCAAGTGGAAGTTGTGATAGAGTTGCGAATTTCCCTCTTTGTAATTATAATTGAGTTATTTGTTAAAAATAAGTTATTAATAAACAAACATTCATTAAATAACAAAACCATTGAGAAATGGTCCTCTAAATAACCTCACCAACATGCCAAATAAAAGATTACCGTGACTACAAAAATGTAGCAAAATAGGCTGTTCTGGCCTCTGCTTATTCAGGTCAGCAAATGTATATTACTTGTATTGTTGTTATGGAAACAAACACCGTTCAGTATTGGACTTTTACTTTGACATCATTCAAATGTTCCTGTCGTGGAAATTGCAACAGCTGTTATCCAGAAACATAGTTATGCGATGTAATGCTAAACACGTAGTGAGTACAGTACATATGCAACAACGAAGTGCACCTGTTGGTATTACAAAAGAACCACCAGTAAGACTGAATAAAGTGTTATGAATATCTCAGCCTTCACATATAATGGGAAAAAGACAGCCTGTGTCACTGTGATCTGACGTCCTCACCTGCACGCCTTTCTGCCGTTATCAATCGGTTCTGCTATCCTTGTTAATTTATTTTATCTGTTTCTGCTGTTCAATCTCATATATTAATTTAAAGTTGTCCAATTTCAACTAACCCATTCTTCAACACTATGCTACCTTATCTTCAAACAGAAAGTAAAGTTACAGCTTTCGAGGGTTTGGGAAATAATAGCTGCTAAATTTGCCTACTTCTTATTTACATGTTTGGTGGAGTCAATCCAGAATTAGGGTTGATGAAATTATAATCAAGTCACCCAAACTGCCGTGAAAAAAACGGGAGTCGCCGAAACTGTTGTTGCATCCCTGTACAACATTGTGTTCTTTAATGTTAGACGTTTCAATTTCTTTATTCACCCAAAAGCCCCGCTCCACTGTTGCCTGTGATAGCAGAAGTTTATCAACTAGCATCGCCCTGTCCCTGACAGGGCAGTGTCCCAGATAAACTGTCTAGCTAGCTAGCGAATAGCTAATGTTAGCTAGTTTTATCCTTTATATCGTGTCAGCATCTCAGCCAGTTCAGAGCCTTATACAGGTTGCCTGGTATTTTGGTTGCGACGTTTGGGTGTACTAAGATTCGTTGTCACAACGAACAATAAACAAATGTGGACTTGATGAACGAAATTTAAGACCTGTTGACGAAATTTAAGACCTGTTGACGAAATTTAAGACCTTTTCAAGGCCTTAAATTATGAATACTAAATTTAAGACTTTTTCAAGTTTTTAAGACCTCGCGGGTACCCTGCTCACCATTGTGGGGACGCTTCGCCAGAACAAGCCGGACATACCGCCTGTCATGAAGCCATCCAAATTCAGGGAGAAGTATAGCTCCGAATTTGGATTCAGTGGTAACATGACCATGGTGAGCTATGTGCCGAAAAAGGGGAAGGCTGTTGTCCTCCTGAGCACAATGCATGATGACAGAGCAGTGGATGACAACAGCCTGAAAAAGAAACCAGAAGTGATCCAATACTACAACCAAACTAAATCAGGAGTGGACACCATGGATCAGATGGTTCGCACCTATACGTGCAAGCGGAGAACACGGAGGTGGCCCATGGTGCTTTGGCACAATGTGCTGGATGTTGCCACCATAAATGCCTACACTCACTTCACAGCACAACACCCTGCTTACATGGGTGGTGTGACCAATGCTCGGCGGCTCTTCATAAAGGAGCTGGGAAAAGAGCTGATAATGCCACATATGAAGAGGCGCATGGAGGGCACACCCCACCTCCAAACCCACATTACAGAGGCAATGGGAAGATGTGGGTTAAGAAAAATAAGCATTGCCACCATCCAGCCACAGGAGGACACCAGATGGAAGGGCCAAGTGAGGAGGAAGAGGTGCAAGATCTGCCCAGCTGCCAAAGATCGCAAAGCCAGCAGCTGGTGTTCCAAGTGCACCAGCCCTGTGTGTAAGGAGCACAAACATGTCATTGTCTTTGTGAGGCATGTTTGCAGTGAGATGGCAATTTGTTCTGTACCCCTATGAGATTATTTAATCAGTTTTCTTTTCTTTCATTCATTCATTTTTGACATCCACCACAGTTCAATATCAGTTTTATCAGTGTATGTTATGTGTTGGTGAAACAAAGTGACAAATAAACATTTAAAATATCAAATGTGTAATTCTTTGGTCCAAAATCACTGCTAAAATAATATTTTTTAACAAAATCATTTTACAGTATGTATTTTTTTTTTTTATTTTATCACACTTGCATACCCGGGTCATTTTTGACCCATGTGTGTAAACTTGATGAAAAAAAAAAAAAAAAAAGATTTAGTTCATAAATTCAGAAAGATAATATGAAAATAATAATTTGTGGTAATCAAAAACTAAATATTTAATGAATACTTTGAATATTAAATGATGGAATAAGTGATTCACAAAAATATAGAAAAGAAACACTCCGTGCATGAAAGCCGTGCATGAAATAACATTGTAAGTCAATACGGGTCATTTTTGACCCATGTTGTGTCTTAAAGGGGGTATCCATAGCTTGTGTATCAAAGGGTTAAATAGCCAGACCAGAACAGAGGCAGCTTTGTTTTGTCACTGATGGGAAACCTAAAAACATGATTGGGCTAATAGAGCATAGAGCGGTTGTCTGAACAGGAAAACGGTTAAAACACGTAGGTAAAGGTTAAATGAAATAGGCCTACTGCTAACAATAATTGTTTAAATAAAATTGTGCATGAAATGTTGCACCGCTGCCCAGTACTCAGCCAGCGTGCGGGCCCCTTGGTTGTACTCGCGCTTCAGACGTGCGATCCTGGCTTCCAGCTGTCTCTATTTCCTCCTCTGAGGTGGTCTCGGCTCGCCTCTCTCCGCAGCTCTTGTGTCGGTTTCCACCCGGCGCTGCTCGTCCTTCAGATGCCGAAGGAAAATCCATAAGGATGGATGTCTCCTCTGCACCACCGCATTCCACTTCTGATGGAAACCTGTAAACGTTGCTCGAATAAATATAGCCTGGTATTAGTCCTACTGTATAGGCGCATTCGGTTGGGTGTAATGGTATTCGCTAAATGATTCACTAGTTATTCAAACACTGCCTACCTTCAACAAAGTTGTTGGTCCTGTTGTCCGAGGTCCGGTCGAACACATTCCAGAGCTGTGGAGGGAACTGGCATCCATTCTCCACATAATTGCGCCGCACTTAGTCAAAGAACTGGCCTAATCCGTGGTAACGCTCCCTCAAACGGACCATCTCGCCATTGGTCACCAGCAAGCGGAAATGATTCCGCACCAATGCCAAAGGAAGGTATCCAATTGACATTATTTTTCTAATCGCTTTCCTTAGTCTCCCATGTCGCATGTACTGACCAGAAAGGCCAAGCTCCTGAACCTTTCTCCAAAGGCTCTGGCAGAAGTGGAAATAGCAGGCAGACGATTGGCTGTTTGGTAGTTCGGCCTGAATTGCCAGCAGTAGGGAGCTCTCAAAATCTGTAATTGCGCGCTGTGGTCTCCATCGATGACCCGTTACGCGCCGGACCTTACGCTTCACCTGCGTTAGGAGTTGCCTGTACTGGGCCACTGTTTTGCCAGTCATCAGGCACATGGCAAGTGGCACCACCCTATCCATGTATTTTCCATGAATTGTCACGAACTGGACGTAGGGCCTCGGGCAGGATTTGAAAGTGCCATCAATGTACACATCCCGACACCTGCTAAGCTTAGCGAAATTTCTGTCAGTCCCGAACATCAAAACTCCCCAGTCATTGTCTTGGTGACACATGAAGTCCTCTCCACGCCAGGTTTCGGCCCACTCGTTCTGAATCACCACATCCTCCACAGTTTGCGGTATAGGGGGCAAGAGAGAGGCGCGTCTTCTCTGAAGGCTGGAGCGCACGCTGTTAAATTGAGGGACCTGGTCATCATCCTCGGCATCGCGGATCACCTCATCATATACTCTCCTGACTGGCTTGGAAGGGTCATCCTCGACAGCCTCAAGCATTTGTTGCTTTGTCGATGTCGTTGCAATCAGATCACCTTCGTCGGCATGGTTGTGGTCTCCCACTTGGAGAATTTGAATATTTGGATCATCTTCAGGGTTCCCACGGTACCTGGAAAACATGGAATTTATTTTTTCATTTTCCAGGTTTGGAAAAGTCATGGAAACTGGGCAAAAGTGAACACTTACATGGAAATTGAAACAGTTGTCCTGGAAAATGTTATTGGATGATGTGAAAAATAGTACTATTGAGCACAGAATTAAGATGCGTTTATAAAAACCTTTACATGTGAACAGCTTTTACTGTTGATAGAAATGGATGATCCCATGTTGTAGATGTAGAGCATGCTCTTGGCATCCTTTCTGGTATATTGGATGTTGGAATTTGATGCAGGCAACCTGGTGAAATGGACTTTAAAAGTATAGTTTCGGATTGGTGGACTTCGGGAATATAGCCAAGAAACGTTACTCGCGATCTCAATAGAAGGGTCAAATACATACATTTCCCAGCCAACATGGGAGCCTTGACATCTACGGTGAAACATCTTATGCAAGTTAGGGTTATTATTTTAACTGCGGTAAACCTGGGTTTATCAATGTTAGGTAGTAAGCAGTGCAATCTTGCTAACTAGCTGGCTGCAACTTGCTGATTTTTACCTTGCTTTTAAAATACTAGAACTATGTTTGATCCCCATATGCAGTTTTACTCATTGACTTTTCCTAAAACCGTGTTATTCACCACATTTAGGGGAGTTTGTTTTGAATGTGGATTCATTAATGATGGTTAGCAAGCACATGCAGGTCTCAGCAGGGACGGAAGGAAGAGAGGGCCGTGGGAGCTGGGTTAGAAATGTGTCCCTAAGGTACACTAGCACACTGCTTTCTGAGGGCCGTACACCAGCACACTGGGGTGAGAGTAACGGGATCGGTGAAGGGAGAGCGAGACAGGGGATCGGTGGAGGGAGAGAGAGAGAGAGAGACAGGTGATCGGTGGAGGGAGAGAGAGAGAGAGAGACAGGTGATCGGTGGAGAGAGAGAGAGAGACTTCTAGCCAACTTCTAGCATAGGTCAACCTCACAGTTGATTGTTCATCTACAGCTTGTTGCATTATTTCATGCATGAATATTATAAAAAAGACATAATCTCTAAGCATTTACAATGTAGACTTGACTGACATATCTTTTAAATCAAGTAAGTAGTCAGGTGTTTTAGGGGGTTGTGTGTGTGAGGGAAGGGGGTCGCTTCAGGGGCCTATAGATCATCACTTTATATGGTACCTGGAAAATCAGGAGGTAGCATGGAATTTTTTTTCAAGGCAAGCGTGGGAACCCTGATTGGACATGCTTATTATGACTGAGCTACATGTCTCCAAGGCCCATGTGACGACACCTGCCCGACAGGTCCAGAGGTAGCCTACATGTCAAGTCAGTGACAAATTGGAGGAAGGAGGAAAAACAATCAATGACTTCCAACAAAGAGGTAATGGGGTAGCTACGGCCTCGACAAACAGTCGTTACCCCACCCAGTGTCCCGGCGTTGAATAGGTTTTAGCACGCATAGCCGTCGGAGTAGTATGTAGGGCCGACTAGTACGTTCAAATTTTTCTGAATCCACCGCCCGCCCATTTTTTTTTGAGGACGGAGAAGGATGCAGAAGTATATTGAGGCCTTAAGGAAGCTTAAGTAGGACAGAGTAGGTTTCTCACTGACGGAATTGAAGATGAAAAGTTGTCAGCTTACAAGTAGTGGTGTTTGTATAGGTAGTCTGACATTAGAGTCTGTGGTCTGACATTAGATCCATTACTACCCTCTATCCCAAACCAAGATCTGCCACACACTCCTCTCTGCCTGTTTAAACATTGAATGCATAACAGTATCCTTTCAGGAAGTCACAGAGACACCAAATCTTAATACCCCATCTGACAGGTTTCTTAGGCATATACTGTTTCCAAAGTAACATGCCGTCAAATTGAATCATGGCTTCGTCCACTGAACGATTTTTACATGGTCTAAGAAGTTTAAGGACATTCTCCTGGAGGACACATATTGCAGTTTTTTCTGATCACTTTTAAAGTTGTGTCAATACCATGTTCACTTTTTCCAAACTCTTCACACAGTGGTCTTTACAGACGCACACCTCAGCATATCAGTTAACTTTTGGTGCAAAATGCCAAAACACTTCATACTCCACCCAAAACTGTGAGACATGCTGCCGTAACTTTAGAAAATGTTCTCTCTCAGATTACAATGACCTGAAAAAACATAAATAACTTGAAGCATTGCCAATTGCATATACAGGATAACATGTTGCATTGCATCTTGGAAATACATCGATCCAAGCCAAGTATCTGAAGACAGTGTTCATATGTTAGTTTGCTTCTCACAAAAAATTTAATTGCATTCTTCAATCACTGTCTTTCACTGGTAGCCCATGATTAACATTTAGAACAGTACTGTAACAGTGGAAACAACTCTTCAGGGACAGCTACACCTATGCTTGCCGAGATAGTAAGAAGTAGGGATGTGCATCTCATCACTGAGGACGATGCGATACACATCTCGATGCACTGCCAACGATCCGATACATTAAAGCAGCTACTAATGCGATTCACCCCTATTGCAATGCAGTGCGATTCGACAAGATGCGATTCAACAAAATGCAATGCAAAATAATACAATTCTATTCAATTTAATATGGTACATAATGATTCATTTATTTGTCAGACAACAAATCAGTTACAAGGTTTCTGACAAAAGAAAACATGTATGTGTGTGTATGTGTAAGTGTGTTCTGAATGTAACATTTTTTTTTGTCAGACAACAAATCAGTAACAAGGTTTCTGACAAAAGAAAACATGTATTAACTTCATACCTATTTCATGGCATTGGTGTCTGCCACATAGGACACTTATAAGGCTGAATCAGATGAACAGTAGTCAAGAAAAGAGTGCAAATGATGGATACCCATGAGGATGTTTATCCTCACAAACACCTTCACCTCCTCCACAAATGGATTGCACCAGGATGCTTTTGAAGAGGCATAGGCCTAGAGTTTGATGTTTTCCACCAAATTAGCAAAAATGTTGGTAATCTGTACGGTTAAGTAGTGTTAATATTTATTTTAATATTTATTAATTTATTTAAAATATATATAACAAATACTAGGGGTGGAGGGGAAAAAATCGATTAATCGATTTTTCTCGATTCTCTCTAAAACGATTCTGTCTCGATTCAGAAAAGTTTATAATCGATTTTGTATATAAAAATAATATATAATATTATGATATGGCAACGACAGTACAAGCATTCTGATTGGCTAATGGGTAGTCATGCCAGCCGCGTATTGACGTTCTAGCCGGTCTGCGGTCTGATAACTATTGTTATTGCACTCCGGTGACATCAATCTCTATCATCATTTTGATATCGAGCAATACTTTATAGGACTTAGTACAGGTCAGTACAATTCAGAAGCAGCGAAAATGTGTTATTGAAAGTGATGATGAAGACTTGACTACTATAGTTGGACAACCTTGTGTTTAACTGTAAATTAAAGCCATTTAAACTGAGCCCTGTTGTCCGTTTTCTATTGATCATTGTAACTTGAAGTTAGCAAGTCATTGTTTGCTAGGCAACACCTGAAACACTGTCGTGAGAAGACTTGAGAGCTGAACAAAACGACATGTTTTCTATTAGATTTTTTTACACATCCATTTTATGTTGAAATGCAAGCTACATCGATAATTGCATTGCCCATAGAAAGTCAAAATTGTGACAAGAAAAAGCTTTTTCTCTAATAAAGAAAATAGAGAAGGTAATTCATCTGTTGATTTTCTTTAATTATCATACACAAAGTTGGAAGTGATTTTAGACTAAAAGTCGAAATGCATCGATAATCGTTTTATCGGTTTAGAATTGATAATAGATAATTGGTTTAAAATCCATAATCGGTTTAAAATCCATAATCGGTTTAGAATCGAATCGTTGATCGGAATCGAATCAAATCGTGAGGTGCCAAGAGATTCCCACCCCTAACAAATACTAATAAAATACATTAAGAATATATTAAATATAATAACTATGTCTGCTGTACGGTTCAAATCTTATGAATTTGAACTTTAGGGTGTATGTAAAGCTTTGTATTTTAATATTTGTAGAAGTCACTAATACATATTTGATATCATATTACAGTTTTTATCCATTCCTTTGGGCAATTTCACGAAACAGAAATTACATTCTCAAAACAACACGTGCAAACCTCAAAACCACTGGGCACTTGTTCAAAACCGATTGGCATTTCTCATTCCTTTAATCAAATTGCAATTGTTTTAGAAACTTCTTGCAAATGACAAGTACAATTGCATACATCTTGCACACATTTCAAATGATTAAGCACATCTGTGCAAATGGTTAGGTACAATTGCCTTCAGTTAGCCCAATTACCAATTAAATACATCTTGCTGGTCTAAACTGACTGTTGCTTCTCAGTCAAGTGGTTGTTCGCTGCAAAACATGTTGGCATAGTTTCCTTCTGTACATCATCACCTGCAGAATAGTTCACTCAACTGTCACAATCGTTCAGGCACATAATACCATGAAAAACATCATGGTATATACTGTAATATGGATCTCTTGGATCATCGGCTTCATTTTTTCAGGTGCAACTAGAACTTTACTAATCAAGGGGGAGTTTCTCACATCCGATCACCAATCACTCAGTAATTTTAGTTAGCTGACAGGTGCTATCCAGGAGTATAAATGCTTCCATCAAACATCTAGGGCTTGACAAAGTTCAGTACAGTTGACAAGAATGAACATGGAAGCACCAAACGAGCAAGGGCAACTGTCCCAGGACAGCGCGGGGGCAACGTCACAATGTGTGCTGCGATATCCGAAAACGGGGTAGTCACCCACATTCCAAGTATCGGCCCATACAACACCCAGAAGCTCCTGGTGTTCTTAGACCGCCTTTACGTTGATCTTATCCCTCTACATGAGGGGTGTTTGGTAGGGCCTCACTTGCCGACATATGTGATTGTGTGGGACAATGTCAACTATCATGTGGCCCGCTCATCAGGGCGTGGTTCGCTGCCCATCAAAGGATGGTGATGGTGCTCCTAGCCCCTTACTCCCCATTTCTAAATCCTATTGAGTTTTTTTCAGCTTGGAGGTGGAGGGTCTACGAGCATCGGGCTCTAAATCAGAGGTCCCTCCTCCAAGCAATGGATGCTGCTTGTGAGGATGTAACAGCTGATCATTGCAGGGGATGGTTGCAGCATGCACGCCGATTCTTCCCACGTTGCATTGCAAGGGAGAACATAAGATGCGATGTAGATGAGAATCTGTGGCCAGACAGACGTGAGCGTGAGGCTGAGCAGGAGAGTGAGGACGAAGACTGAAGACTTCCTTTCCTTCTGTATGTTTACTACTGTAGGCTATACTAATTAGTGTGCTTGCCCGAAGGGAAGCACAGTATTGTTATCGTCAAGTTTTCTTTATTAGTGTGCTTGCCCGAAGGGAAGCACAGTATTGTTATCGTCAAGTTTTCTTTATTTATTTATTTATTCCGTACGTTTTTCTTGCAGCTAACTACTCCTCGCCCGATTGAGCTAGAGACGCCATTCAAACACCAAAACGTCCGGCCCGATCCGGTGCAAGCTGCTATGACTTTTCGTGGCGGTACAACTTGCCATCCCTTTTTTTATTCCTCTTTTTCATCCCCTTTTCCTCTCATTGACTAACATGGTGGAAGGTTGAGCCATTGTGACGTCACACACTCTGAGCTAGGAGAAGCTCTCTTAAATGCCATAACAATCATGCTAATCGAAAACCACCATCAAGGTTTATACCTCTTAAATGCCATAAAAATCATGTAAATCGAAAACCACCATTAAGCTTTATATCATGATACAGTAGTAGGTATAGCTAGCGAGTTGTTTACGTTCACAACCCTCAGACAGTTAAAAAGGCCCGACAACAGTCACCAAAGAAAACCTAGATATACTATTGATACTATCGTGAATAGAGTGATGATAGCTAGCGAGCTATTTAGCCTTCACCCAGGCTCAGGTTTATTTTGCTAGGTATCTCCGATATCGACGCAGAGACACAGTGTGAAAAAGGATGAAAAACTTAACAAGGAAAAGTGGTTCGGGAACTACGTATGCAGTAGTTGGCTGTACCAACTCAAGAAAACACCTGAACGAGTGGTTAGATAGAGAGTGCAAAATATTAAAACGAATGTAGTGGCAACAGTTTCAGATACCGTTTATACACCCGCTCTAACAGTGTTAACCAGTATGTGAGTAACGTGGGTTTTATTAAGGCATAGCGTGTGTAATGTGTAGCTATTTCATTCCGTTTGTTAACCTTTCCGGCTGTCTGTATACCAGCAGCAGAGCGGAGCATTTCACTCCCCTGCCATCTCGGAATGAAATAGCTACACAATACACACGCTATGCTTTAATAAAACTCACGTTTTACGAGACACCAACAGAGGCACAATCGACAAGTCTTACCATTGAAGATCTTTGACGTTCGGTCTGAAACTACAACCAGCCATCCAGGTTAATCCAAGTTATTGTGGAGAACGACAGTTGCATCAATCATTTCATTAAAACTTCACACTTATTACATTGGACATATCCACCAGCCTATTGTCTACTGAGCAGAAATATCTCCATACAGTAGATTTCCCTTCGTTTAGTATCATTTTAAACTTTCCAGATGACTGTATTGCTCGTCAAGTGATACGTGTCCAGAAACAAGGCCCTTTGTCTGGATAGCCATAGCTAGCATAACTGCCATTGAAATCCAATGGTAATGCTACCTAGCTAGGTATGCTAATTGTCGGTATCCATCGTTAACTCGTTAATCGTTAACCATCATGTCACTGGCTTTAATTTAAGAGTGGCATGTTAGTAGTACATTTAGTAGTACATATAATATCAGTACACTTGATTCATTACTGCTGATGTGTTACTTATTAGCAGCTAGCTACCTAGCTAGCCACTATGAGTTCCAATGTGTTTTCAGTTAGTGTTAGCGGCAAGCTAAGCTAGCTGCTGTAATAGTTGAGTTGAGCTTCAGTTAAGACGCTGCGTACCGTACTTCATCATCACATTCGATTATTTATTACAAACAAATTCGAATTCAGCTGTAGGCATGAGATCTGTATCTTGAAGACTAATTGCATCCACAATTTAAGTACTGCAAGCTAGACTACTACAGTTGACACAACACAGGAGGTCCCTGGGCCTGAGAAGGGAAGGTAAGGTAAGGAGTTTAATGTGGCTATAATATGGAATTTTAAATGTGCCTAAAACTAGACTAAATTGTAATGAGTTTTCGAAAACTAGACTGAAACTAAGAAGGATAACTATGACTAAATGTGACTAAAACTTATATGCATTTTTGTCTTTAGACTGAATCTAAAAATAGCTGCCAAAATGAACACTGAGATAGGGGACCCCTTAATCTGCAATTCATGGTTGCTAACTCTAATCAGATGTACTACCTAGGCTTATAAGAGAAGACAAACTTTTTATGCCAACGAACACCAATAACTAGAACTAATTTGACAGACTATAAACCAATGTGATACACGTGCTCTCTATCTATACAGTAAAAGTGTTGCTTACGTTTGATACTAGACCTACAGTCTAACTCTAACTGCATTAAGTCTAACATAGGCCTATCTTACAATAAACTTTAAGTAAAGCTGGCTATGTAACCGCATTCATTCCAATATTGTTGCAGAGATGTTTCCTTTTACCAAGATAACAATTTCAACAATTCACTTAGCTCAGTAAGTCAGTATAACGAGACTCTGGAACTATTAGGCTATGACCAAATGTAACACACTAGACCCTTTCACAATAAACAAGCAAACAAACAAACAAAAACAGAACAACAAAGATACCCTCATATGTCTAAACGTCAGTGGAGCCAAAATATAATGGTTGAGCTTGGTTGCTTGCTAAAATATATTGGAAGAAGGCCCCACTACACTGATTGAGTAGATGTAAATACATGTTAATTCATAGGCACTTGTTCTCTCTGTCACAGAGCAAGCACACTCTCGCAGTTCGTTCACGAAACGCATTCTAGTTTATTTATTTATTCCGTACGTTTTTCTTGCAGCTAACTACTCCTCGCCCGATTGAGCTAGAGACGCCATTCAAACACCAAAACGTCTGGCCCGATCCGGTGCAAGCTGCTATGACTTTTCGTGGCGGTACTCCTTGTCACTCCTTTTTTATTCCATTTTTTCATCCCCTTTTTCTCTCATTGACTAACATGGGGAAGGTTGAGCCATTGTGACGTCACCCGCTCTATCAGTCGTTCTCCATTCAACTGTAGGAATATTAAGAGACACCTTCCAGGGCTCTACAGTGCGAGTATTTCACTCGCATAAATAGGTACGTGCAAACTTGAAAAATAATTTACAAGCACAGTGTGCGAGTGACAGACAGTTGTCAATACGGCGCCAAAAAGTGAAGCATTCCATTGATTTCACATGGAAACAACTGACAGGGTCGCGACTCCAGGGTTTTCGACGGGACCAACAGCAGCAGCAGCATAATCATCATCTGGATTTACTGACATTTTCGGTATATATAAACACATAATATCAATTGGTAACTGGTGTGTTGTATCCTGTTTATGTCTGATACTTTATAAACATTTATGTTTTACGTTAACTTATTACACTAGGCAGCAGTATTGTGAAGTAGAGCTAGAAATGGCTTTGCTAGCTCCCATATTGTAGCTCACACCAGCAACTGCTCAATTTAGGACAGAAAGGAGTTTGGTAAATTAGCTTGTAACTGTCAATGATAACTAGTTATTAGACTATATTAGCCAACGTTAAGTTGACTTCAAAGGGGCAGTCGAGTGTTTAGGTTGTGTCAGCTAGCTTGGAAAGCTAGCTAATAATTTTTGATTGAAGCTTCACGTTAGCCTCTGTAAACGTTTAGCTAGCTAACGTTAGCTAACTATGAGGTAGCATATCCCAAGTAACTTGTTGTGACCGATAGCGTGAGTTAACATTAACCCGTGTCCTGGGAGTAATGATTCATGAGAGACCTTGAATCATTAGGTTAACTGAAAAACGTTTGAGGATGTACACACAGCGTAGCTGTTGTAGTGTGCTCAGTTTTCGAAAACTAGACTGAAACTAAGAAGGATAACTATGACTAAATGTGACTAAAACTAATATGCACTGAATCTAAAATAGCTGCTGAATCTAAAATAGCTGCCAAACTGAACACTGAGATGTATTAATTTTGGCAGCTATTTTAGATTCAGTCTTAAGACAAAAATGCATATTAGTTTTAGTCACATTTAGTCATAGTTATCCTTCTTAGTTTCAGAAGAGGTTTTTCATGGTTGCTAGCTCTAATCAGATGTACTATAGGCTTATAAGAGAAGACTAACTTTTTATGCCAACGAACACCAATAACTAGAACTAATTTGACAGACTATAAACCAATGTGATACACGTGCTCTCTAGCTATACAGTAAAAGTGTTGCTTACGTTTGATACTAGACCTACAGTCTAACTCTAACTGCATTAAGTCTAACATATAGGCCTATCTTACAATAAACTTTAAGTAAAGCTGGCTATGTAACCGCATTCATTCCAATATTGTTGCAGAGATGTTTCCTTTTACCAAGATAACAATTTCAACAATTCACTTAGCTCAGTAAGTCAGTATAACGAGACTCTGGAACTATTAGGCTATGACCAAATGTAACACACTAGACCCTTTCACAATAAACAAGCAAACAAACAAACAAAAACAGAACAACAAAGATACCCTCATATGTCTAAACGTCAGTGGAGCCAAAATATAATGGTTGAGCTTGGTTGCTTGCTAAAATATATTGGAAGGAGGCCCCACTACACTGATTGAGTAGATGTAAATACATGTTAATTCATTGGCACTTGTTCTCTCTGTCACAGAGCAAGCACACTCTCGCAGTTCGTTCACGAAACGCATTCTAGTTTATTTATTTATTCCGTACGTTTTTCTTGCAGCTAACTACTCCTCGCCCGATTGAGCTAGAGACGCCATTCAAACACCAAAACGTCCGGCCCGATCCGGTGCAAGCTGCTATGACTTTTCGTGGCGGTACCCCTTGCCACTCCTTTATTATTCCTCTTTTTCATCCCCTTTTTTCTCCATAGACTTGCATGGCAGAGCTCCCTGCCATTATGACATCATAATAGGGTCATTAAACTGGCTTGCAGCTGTGCTTCTCACTGACACCTCCGCTCGCCAAATCCAAGGAACCGCATTTTCTCTGTCCCTCTCAATTCAACTTTGAAAAAGAATAAGAGGAACCGTATTTCTCTGTCCCTCTCAATTCAACTTTGAGAAAGAATAAGAGTAACTACAGTTTCTAACCTAGCTACCGTATTTCCACTTCGTTAAGGTGAGTTGAATGGCAGCATTTTCAGTGTACTGACTGAAATTTTAATGGAAACTGATAGTTAGCCGTAGCAGCTAACATATAAATTAACGTTACGTTAACGTTGGAGACGACATTTTCCGTAATTCAAGTTGTGAAGTAAACCTTTGAAGTAATTCATGAATTTAGTTGTGTGGATATAGTCAGCTAAGGCTTGTATTCCCACTACGGTAACGTTAGCTGTATTAAGCAGATCTATCCTAGCTGTGTTAAGCAGCTGTAACATCTGAGTACGGGGCTAAAGGCTAACTAACACTACGTAACGGGAGTATCCACTGGCAGTTTCAGCTAGCCGTAACGGGGGATCATTTTCCTTAATTCAAGTTGTTAAGTAAACCTGTGAAGTAATTCATGAATTTAGTTGTGTGGTCAAGTGAGCTAAGGCTTGTATTCCTACTACGGTAACGTGAGCTATCCTAGCTGTGCGGGGCTATGCAAAGGTTGCTTATACTGAAAGAATGGTTAACTTGTTGTGGCCGATAGCGTGAGTTAACATTAACCCGTGTCCTGGGAGTAATGATTCATGAGAGACCTTGAATCATTAGGTTAACTGAAAAACGTTTGAGGATGTACACACAGCGTAGCTGTTGTAGTGTGCTCAGTTTTCGAAAACTAGACTGAAACTAAGAAGGATAACTATGACTAAATGTGACTAAAACTAATATGCACTGAATCTAAAATAGCTGCTGAATCTAAAATAGCTGCCAAAATGAACACTGAGATGTATTAATTTTGGCAGCTATTTTAGATTCAGTCTTAAGACAAAAATGCATATTAGTTTTAGTCACATTTAGTCATAGTTATCCTTCTTAGTTTCAGAAGAGGTTTTTCATGGTTGCTAGCTCTAATCAGATGTACTATAGGCTTATAAGAGAAGACTAACTTTTTATGCCAACGAACACCAATAACTAGAACTAATTTGACAGACTATAAACCAATGTGATACACGTGCTCTCTAGCTATACAGTAAAATTGTTGCTTAGGTTTGATACTAGACCTACAGTCTAACTCTAACTGCATTAAGTCTAACATATAGGCCTATCTTACAATAAACTTTAAGTAAAGCTGGCTATGTAACCGCATTCATTCCAATATTGTTACAGAGATGTTTCCTTTTACCAAGATAGCAATTTCAACAATTCACTTAGCTCAGTAAGTCAGTATAACGAAACTCTGAGATACCCTCATATGTCTAAACGTCAGTGGAGCCAAAATATAATGGTTGAGCTTGGTGGCTTGCTAAAATATATTGGAAGAAGGCCCCACTACACTGATTGAGTAGATGTAAATACATGTTAATTCATAGGCACTTGTTCTCTCTGTCACAGAGCAAGCACACTCTCGCAGTTCGTTCACGAAACGCATTCTAGTTTTAGTTTTGATGTTCTTTTTGTTTGACAGTGTTTTTTTGCTGTACACATTTTCTGTTTCTGTTTTGCAATTACATACTGTAACAATTTCCATGGCATGAGTCCAATACAGTTCGTCATGTGAAACCTTGTTGGCTCCTCTTGAATTTGTTTCTGTTTGATACACATAGTATTCTGGAAAGAAAACATCTACTACACTAACCATTCAGCAGGCATGAGAATCACTCACCTTTCAGCGAAATTCGCCGTTTTGAAAACGAAATAGGTGACTTACGTGAATCGTGTAGATTCGATGAGTTTTGTTGTTGTGGGGGGGGGGGGGGTTGCTGGCGGCGGCAAGGCGCTCAGTGTTGCCAGATTGTAAATTGCGTATCATATCAAAGGCTCAAAATGATCGAATTTGGAGGATAATGAGTTATATCTGTCAACACTGGGAAAGTATGACCAATGACAGAGCTCGCGCAAGAAGGTGGAACGTAAGTGATACATTTTCAAAAACGTGTCAAAACGTAATAACTAATTTCTGAAAGACCCAGATTAACAATAATATCCGACAAGGCAAAATCCCGGACAATTTTGGAATCCCTGCTGGACGCATTTTTTTTTGTGACCGTAATGTTAGCATATAAAACGTTAAAACATGTGTTCGGTAACTTAACGGTATGATTCATTTCAAGGGGTATAACCTTCAGATACAAGTATGAAAAAGTTAGCAATGATGTGATTAGCCTGGTAACGAGACGGCTACGGTGTGAATAACTGATGGAGTAAGATCATTTAGGTACATTAACTCAAACGCCACGGAGACTCCCTGTTCTAACTTTGAATCGATCTGTTGGGGCAAAGTGACCATTGCAAAGGTGTTTGACTACAGACTGTTAACGTAGCAAATAATTCCTACTATTGCAGCCAGTCAACCTACAAGCCTTGTTGCAGGTATAAAACAAATCATGACGTCAGATGACCATTTTCAGTCTCGTTACCATAAACAAGACCCAATAGGCTAGGTGCACGAAATACTCAGTGTGGGCTGTTTGTTTCCTGTTTAGCCAGGTGTATTTGAACCTGCCGCTATTCTGAATGTAATTAGTGTTTACACGTCCTTCTTTATCGTAACGCTGATTCACTAGGTACAACACCCAACCAGGTCCGTGTAGACGCTAATTACATTCAGAATAGCGGCAGGTTCAAATACACCTGGCTTAACAGGAAACAAACAGCCCACACTGAGTATTTCGTGCACCTAGCCTATACAGAGCAACCCTGAGCACTGACATGATAAGCACTTCGGTGACAAGAAAGGTGAGCATGGCTGCAAAGGGGACTCTTGTCACATGGAAGGCTTCAGTGATGCTCTGCTCAAAAAGGCCAAGTCGCCAAGCTATGAGGCAAAGCAGTCAAGAGCAAGTGCCACTGGAAGTAGATAGATGGATACTTTAATAGGAGCTTAACATATTTAAATATATACAGTGGGGAAAATAAGTATTTGAACCCCTTGCGATTTCACAAGTTTGGCCACTTGCAAAGAAATGTGTGATCTATAATTGTAATGGTAGGTGTATATTAACAGTGAGAAACAGAATATCAACAAAAAAATCCAGAAAAATGCATTTTATAACATTTATGACTTTATTTGCATTTGATGCAAAAAATAAGTATTTGAACCCCCAAAACTGACTGACAAAAATTACTTAGTACTTGGTGGAATAACCCTTATTGGCAAGCACAGACGTCAGACGTTTCTTATAGTTGGTCACCAGGTTTACAAACATCTCAGGAGGGATTTTGGTCGACTCCTTTCCAGATCCTCTCTAAATCTTTAAGGTTGTGTTTTCAATGGGAGGGAATGAGGTTCAAGCCCAATATTCCACGTAACATGGCCCCATCCATAGTCCCCTTGATGCGGTGGAGTTGTCCTGTACCCTTGGCAGAGAAACAGCCCCAAAGCATAATGTTTCCACCTCCATGCTTGATGGTGGGTATGATGTACTTTTGGGGTCATATTCAGCATCCCCCCCCCCCCCCCCCCCCTTGTCAAACACGGCAAGTCGAGTTGATGCCAAAGAGCTTGATTTTGGTATCATCTGACCACATTCTGTCTCCCAATCCTCCCTAGAATCATTAAAGTGTGCAATGGTAAACTTCAGATGGCCCTGTACATGCGCTTCCTTGAGCAGGGGGACCTTGCGAGTGCTGCAGTACTTCAAAAAATTACGGCGTGGTGTGTTGCCAATGGTTTTCTTGGTGACTCTGGTCCCAGCTGCCTTGAGATCATTCACAAGCTCCCCCTGTGTAGTTCTGGGGTTATTCTGCACCTTTCGAATGATCACTGATTCCGCACGAGGGGATATCTTGCATGGAGCCCCAGACCTAGAGCGGGTGACAGTTGTTTGGTGTTGCTTCCATTTATGAATAATCGCACCAATAGTTATCTGCTTCTCACCAAGTTGCTTGCCGGTGGTTTTTTAGCCCATTCCAGCCTTGTGCAGGTCTACAATCTTATCTCTGATCCTTGGACAGCTCTTTGGTCTTGCCCATGGTGGTGAGGTTGAAGGTGTGAAGTATGATTCTTTGGACAGGTTTCTTTTATACAGGTTACCAGTTTAGATCAGGTATACCTTGTTAGACCTAATGAGGACTAATCTGTGTGCTTTTTGGGCACATAACTGGCCATTGGGAGCCAGAATTCTTGCTGTTTGCTTGGGGGTTCAAATACTTATTTTTTGCATCAAATGCAAATAAAGTCATAAATCTTATAAAATGCAGTTTTCTGGATTTTTTTGTTGATATTTTGTTTCTCACTGTTAAAATACACCTACCATTAAAATTCTAGATCACACATTTCTTTGCAAGTGGCCAAACTTGCGAAGTCAGCAGGGGTTCAAATACTTATTTTCCCCACTGTATATCCAGTTATTCAACATAATAAATCAGCGGCGAAAAAAACAAAAGAATCATATTTTCTTGACAAGAATTCCATAAATGAAAAGAGATCCTTACATTTTGCATCATTTAGTAGGCTACTTCTAAAGAATATATGATTGTATTGTTTTTTTCGCCGCTGATTTATTATGTTGAATAACTGGATGATGCGAGTGCATGGAAATATTAATGCGAAGGGCCTCGCCAATAAAATGTATTGAAATCTGAATTACATAAAATTGTATTGGCTGTCAATCATGATGGAAGAGTAGACAAGTTAAGTTACGGCATCTCATCATCTGGGGGCTATGCATTAAGCCATTTGTGGTGCCCTTACCACATTGTGCCTCATATACTGTAAATGATAGACCCAGTGACAGGCTGGCATGAAATGGCTTGCATAATACTAAGTAAGGAGGCCAAAATATTTTTTGACTCATGGCTGAAGCAAAGTTTCTCCAGCTCTCCCCAGGTTGGAAAAAAGCATCTCGAACTGCATCAGATTGACGCTTTAAAATATGGAATATTTAAATTTCACTTACAGGGGGGGGCACGCCCCCGGACCCCCCCTAGAGGGCTAATATCCTCCTCACCTTTTTCACCCCTTACCCGTTTTCATGCCTGATTCAGTGTCAAAGGACTAAGCCAAGATTGAAATTTGCACATGAGGGATATTTCTATGGTCCACTGACATACTGACAAAACATCTAAACGTTTTGACCTGCAGTGCTTAAACAATGCCAAAGGGACTTTTCATTTTGGGGGCACTGACTATCAGTATGAGAAAAGGAATTAGTTTTAATTGATGAGTTGTCTGTTTTGGGAGAGATATGACCTTTTGCAGGTGTGCCATAGTGTTTTGATAAACCATCTAGGTTATTTTGGCAAATATATTTAAAGCTTGGAGAATGTCCTTTTCTTTTCGGGAAGGAACTTTTCATTTTGGGGGCACTGACTATTTTTATGAGAAAATGATTTGGTTTTGAAGCTTGACTTAACTGTTTTGGGTGAGATATGACCTTTTGAAGGTGATCTATGTAGTTGTGCTGAACCATATAGGCTATTTTGCCAAATGCACTAAGAGCTTTGAGAATGTAATTTCGGTTTCGTGAAATTGCCCAAAGCAATGGATAAAAACTGTAACAAACAATTTATGCCCTTTCAAACCAAACAAACTTGTAATTGTAATTTTTCTTTTGTTTTCTAACTGTAACTGTTAGTTTACAGAATAACAAAAAAATTAAGGAATTCTCTGTTTTTTGTGGGAATTTGCTGCAGTGTTCTAGAATTCCATTGGGGTATAGAGGGTTAAAGAAGTCCATGAAGAGGTTGCAGTCATCAGAGGAGGGAGTAGTGGTGGAGGAGCTGTAGGGCTTGAGCATCTGATTTATTGTAGAGAACAGGTGCCTGGGATTTCTATGGCCATAGTCAATGAGAGTGGATTTGTAAGATGCCCTGGTAGATCTCAAAGCAGAGGAATATGTTTTTTGGGGGGGGGATGTAAACACCAATTAGGACGACAGATGCAAACTCCCTTCGTAGGTAAATAGGTCTACATTTGACATCAAGTAACTCAAGGTCAGGGGAGCAGAACTGTGTTACAGTGGTGGAATTGATGCACGAGCGATCATTGATTAGAAAGCATACGCCACCGCCTTTAGACTTGAGAGATAGATTAGCTGACTTGTCTGCCTGGTGCGATGTAAAGCCGGGGGGGGGGATGCCCTCATCCAGCCAGGTCTTGGTGAAGCAGATGGCAGAGCATTCCTTAAACTTCCAGTTGTTTTGGGTCAGAAGAAAAAGCTCATCCAATATATTTCTGAGTGATCTTACATTGGAGAGCAGTAGGGCTGTAACGATACACCAACTCACGATTCGATTCGTATCACGATTCTTGACCCACGGTTCGATACACCCCACGATATTATTATTATTATTATTATTATTTTTACCTAGGGCGATTTTTAAAATATATTTTCTAATTCACATTAGAATAAGTATGAGTATGAGCTATAAAAAAATGAAGAAACAATTTATAACCAAATATTGAGGTTTTTATTACTTAAAGCAAAGGTGTTGAAAAACATTCAACAAACTTCTGAAAAAGTAGGCTTGAACATAGCCTAAAAATATGAGGGAAACAACACATAAATAACCAAATAACTTAAATTTTCTGAGGTAGCAGACTTGCACTAGTGCTGTAAAAGTAAACAAATAAATAACATTTATCTAGAACAAAGTGCAAATAAATTAAAATTCCCTTACAATCTGAGGAACCAGGTCGCACTAGTGCACTGAACAAATCAAGCCAAGTGAAATATCAACTTCCATCACAAAACCAGATTGTTTGTTTGATTTAAGAGCTTTTGAAATTATTTTTCAAAAACACCATCATGTCCACATTTTGTGGTGAGATGCTTGCTCTTTGTGCTGTGACAATGTCTCCTGCAGTGGAGAACACTCTTTCACTTGGGATTGATGTGGCAAGTATTCCAAGAAAACGCTTGGCTAGTTTGGATAAGTGGGGGAACTGTTTTTCATGGTCTCTCCACCACACAAGTGGATCTGACTCCACTGAGAGGCTTTGCACTGATCTGTAATGTTGTACCTCCTCTTCCACCACCTGAGGGGAAAGCTTGGATGGTGTTCCTTGATCTGTTGGAAACAAGTCTCCAAACAGTTCAGCCATTGGTGCTCTTTTCGCTGGAGGTGGACTGGTGCTGGCACTGCTGGTGGAGCTCTCCGCTCTCTCGTCATCTCTCTCCTCCCTGACAGTCTGGGCCTAAAACAAAACAATTGAAAAACCACATTGTCTTACATAAAATATCTAAGTAAAACTGTCCTTACAGAGGTATCATGCTGATTTGATCATTAGGCAAATATGCACACATTGACATTAAAATGTGTGTACTAAACGTTAAATAAACAAATATTTATTTATAAGTAAGTACCTGAGCAGTGTGTGAAAACTGTTCCAGAATTTTTTCTGTCAGGCTGTTGAAGACTGATGTTGTGGTGGTCTCATCCAGGAAAGGTAGGGATTTGAAGCGTGGGTCAAGTGCAGTGCTCACATGGAGGAAGTCAGTCAGGGCCTCATCTGTCTGTGGGTAGCGGTCCTGAAAATCCGTTCTAATGGCCGTCTTTATTTCTTTCACCGTTGCAGTGTCCGACCCAGTGTGCTTCATTGCCGTCATAATCCTGTCCTTCAGTGGTAGAATCATTGACAGTGGCCGTCTGTTCAGTGCTCATCAAGGTAGTCACTGTCTTCAGTGGTTTGAGCACCTGAACCACATCCTCTGCCAGCTTCACGTCTGCATCAGACAGAGTGACAATGTCTTTGATTTTTTTTTTAAGGCTTCCATCTGTGAATGCGGCGAAAACGGCAGCCTGTTGCTCGAGGTACCGTTCTAACATGTCGTGGCTGGAGTTCCACCTGGTGGTAACATCCTGTACCAGCTTGTGCGATGGCAACTGAAGCATTTTCTGTTTGTCACTTAACAAAGCTGCGGCTGTAGTAGTACTTGTGAAAGAAAGTGACAACTTTCCGAACTCTGCCAAGCAGTCGGGACACCGTCACCGTCATCCCTTTCTGCGCAGCTAAATTTACGGTGTGGGCAAAGCATCTGATATGCGGTGAAAATCCGGCCACTTCAACAGCATTTACGATATTCCTCGCATTGTCAGTTATCACCGGAATGGGTATGCCTGGCCTGGTGATCTTCCAATCTGCCACCGCATGCGTCAGAATTTCTGCCAGATGCTCACTTGTGTGGCTCTCGTATACCGCTCGTGTCTGAAGTACAGGGTTTGCCATTTGCCAAAGTCCCGTAATGTAATGTGCGGTTATTGTCATGTAGCTGTCCGTGGCACGAGATGTCCACCCATCTGTGGTGATGGCGATACAATCCGCGCACCCCAGCTCTTCTTCGACCCTACTTCTGGTTTCCCTGTAAAGTTTGGGAACCACAATGTGTATCTTGGTTCGACTTCCTTCATTAAATTTTGAAATCCTGCGTCATCTACCACAGAAAAGGGCTGCAGATCTTTTGCCATGAATATTCCAATTGCCCTGGTGATACGCTGAGCACGCTCTGAATTAACTGACATTTTGGCTTCAAATAAATTCGGCAAAGTAGGCTGCCGTTGTGGAGGTTTTTTTTGCTCCACTTAAATTAATTTCGGGATGGTACCTTTGGATGTGAGCTTGCATGTTGGAAGTGTTCCCCGTCACCTGAGGTAGTGTTTTAAAACACTTGCGGCAAATGGTGTGCTTCTTGTCAATCACACGGTTGCCATCCTTATTTTCCACTGGGTACCCGAAATACTGCCAGACTGCAGACCTAAACGTGCTTGGGGGGTCTGCAATTTCAGGCGACCTAAATGTGATGGGAGCTAGGGCTGGGCGGTATATCGATATTTGAGATATATCGATATTTTTAAAAACGAGATATGGAATGAGACGCTATCGTTAACATCGATATAGTTTCATTTCCGTTTAAAGTACAGCACATTTGTTCCGAATAACAGCCATTTCGAGCCGCGGCTGCCGCCTCCTACTCTGCTTCTGTCTCCCGCTCTGCAAACATACAACTGTTGCTATGGAAACAATATGTAACCGCGAGCTACACAGTCCGAAGTTTTAGACGGGCCCCTTGAATCCCTCCTAACAGATCGCTAGTTTTCTACTGGTGTTGAACCAGCCTCCGTGTTGCAAGTTGCAGCCTAAATACGTTTTCGTTAATTTAGCAACATGATTTGTTACTGTTTCAGTTGTGCCTTTCGTTTGCCACAAGCTTGATAAAGCAGCATGCAAGTTCTTGGAACTATATGTCTATCTAATCTTTTTTTATTATTAAATTGCGATCTATTTAATTTACATTGTTGCTGTCGCGCTGAGAACTGAAGCAAGTTTTTTAAATAGGATTTCTGCTCCTTGCCAGCATGCCACCCATAGTCTATGCCTACCTGGGCATAGGCACATCATTATAATAATTATCTGAACGTATTGCGTTAGCTAACAGGCAAGGTTACATGGCATTATGATACATGCGCTATGGTTGACAATACAATTAAAATGGCATACCTTTCTCCTTGGTTTCGGTAGGTCGGGACGATTTATGAATTTGCCTATTTTAATGCAGCTGCCGTCACGTAAGTTAATGGTTATGCTGCGACTCATTGAAAATCTTGGTTACACTCTGCACCGCCCGTTGTCTCACCAGGATTGCGAACTTTGCAACTTGCTGCAGCTGCTTGGTCGGTCTCTTCCTCTCTAACTTGATCAGGCATAGTACGGTTTAAGTAGCATCACTGCTAATGTTAGTTAGTTAGCAAGTAGGCTATCTGTGGCTGACACCTGACTGACAGATACATTGTTGACGCACACTTCAAATAATCAACGGAACTTTTTGGAACATTCTGAAGAGCTGTATAATTTGATGAGATACGTTAATGACATCACAAAAATATAACAGGCACATCAGCAACTTGCGTGATTCTTTTCATGTAGGTAGACTGATTCATTTAACAAATTTAGGATTGAGAACAAGCACAGCGACGTCACTGAAAAAGAGAGCACAGAATGCCGAGTTGGAGCGTGCCAACGGCAACTATGTTATTATTGCGTCAAAAAATATCGATATTTATCTTATATCGACATTTTGCTTGAAAATATCGAGATATGACTTTTGGTCCATATCGCCCAGCCCTAATGGGAGCCTCTTCAGCCCCTGTATTTTCCGACGACCCATCATCTGAGGTAGCCATTGCGCACAGCACACGTGTAGGCTTACTAGCGAAACAAACTTTTTGTATCACATGACCGCTGAGTGCATGTTGCGGTTCTGCCTCCTCGCATCGCGATGCAGGTTCGTGGCCCAGAGTGTCGCGATTTCTCGGTTCGATTCAATATCGTTACAGCCCTAGAGAGCAGTAATGCCGGCAAGAACGGACGACAGGGTCACTTAACCTGGCGATTGTATCGGAGGGGTGTTGACGTCTGTGGTCGCTCATTGAAACCTCAGGTGGGTCCCGACTTCGTGCCGTTGTGTCACTTTCACATCCAACTCTCACTCCAGCTCTGGTACCTCTTCTGTGCCTTCGTATTTCAACAGGGATATTGAGCAGGGGAGCGCTAGCAGCCTGGCATCTTAGGAGCGTCTCTCTGGAGTAGCTCAGTATTACCCTAAAAAATCTGTCCAAGTAGGCCACTAATCATATCATGGGTGCTGCTCCACCTGGTACTGACTGTACAAGTTTGTGTTCAGGAGTCCCCATTTGTTTCTGCTTCATTTTCAGCTTGCTTGCAGCCCGTTCACTTCTTTTAAAATGCTCAACAATACAGCTGTCAGCTTCAAGTGCTTTGCTGATCTGAGGGTTCTTCAGCGCATGATTTATAACTAACTGCAAAGTGTGGCTTGCGCACTGGACAGACACCCACCCATGTTTTTCTTGCAAGATGTTTGCAGCCAGCAAACATTGGGGCCATTGTCAACAACTGCCACAATTCTACTTGTAGGACTCTTAAATCTTTTTCACAGCCTGCTCAATCCATGCAACAATGTTAGGTCCAGTGTGCCTCTCTTCATGTAAATCACTCATAGTGACATGTGATGCCAAGATATGCCTCACTGCTCCAAGCATCAGTTGTGAGCGCTATCTTGTTCTCAGTTTCTTTCAGAGCATCTTGAACTGTGACAAGTGTAGCTTCATACTTTTGCTCCATGAGCTTTGTAAAATGAGTTCTGGAAGGTAAGGTGAAACCTGGATGGAATGCGTTGACCATCTGCACAAAGCCCTCATCCTCAACCATTGATAAGTGGTCTCATGTCATTGACAAGCATGTTGAGGATGCTCTTTATCAAGACTCCTGCCATCTGAGGGGTGCATGAGTCCCTCTTCAGGACCAACTCGTCCACACGCCTTTGCTTAGTACTAAAAGAGAAAGAGAAAAAAAACGAAGCTTTAATTATCACGTGGTAAGCTATAGTATCGTAGTTTTGTATTATGCTAGAGTAGATCTTTTGTAATTGTGTTGATAAATATTTTTTCCCCACAATCTTTTGTTTGAAGAATGCTAAGTAGAGGAGGTTAACTATTCAGAACGAATGAAAAGAAAGGCTACTCTGATAATTCACTGATTTACTACATTGCACTTAACATAACTGAAATAGCGTTAGCAAGCATCCTCCTTGAGACGTTCTGTTTCCAACATGTAAGCATAAACCTTAAGATAAGTTTACAAGGCTAACATTACTTAGGCAGACGTGGTGGCTCCAGGATGCCTGCGTTTTAAATGTTTGTGCATTGCCTTAGTGCTGCTATGGAATGCCAATTTCGTTTTGCAGATGCTGCATTGTACTTTTTTATTTGGTTTGCTGGTGAAATACTCCCAGACTTTTAAAACTCTCGGTCTAGCTTGTTTCGGCTCTCCCACTCTCTGTTCCGCCACAATTCAAAAACATTCTTCTTCTTTGCCTTGGTGCATTTAGACCAGTGGTTCTCAAACTTTTTACCCTGAGTACCACTTTAGAAATTATTTGGCTCTCCAAGTACCACCAGAATTAAAATAAAGTAGCGTAGGCCAGTAATTACATAGAGATTACACAGAAGGCATTAATATTAATGATTTATTGTTCATATGACTGAAGCAACTAAGTGTATGTAAACTCATGTATTGTATTTCAAAACTTACAACGTGACAATACTAACAACTGATCTGCATCAAAACAGCAAATGGGTATATAATTAGGGCTGTCAATAGATTAAAAAAAATTAACTAATTAATCTCACATTTTGAAATTCATTAATCTAGATTAATCGCGATTAAATTATTATTATTATTATTTTTAAACTAGTAATCACTCCAGACAGCGTGTATTTTAGACAATGTTGAAATAACTTTTGTGACAACGCGATTGCTATCGGCAAAGCATCATGGGAAGTTTAAAAGAAAATGTCATCAGGAGAGGGATAAACGAAGAGATCTACTGTAAAGATATTTCTGCTACGTTGTCGATGCAGATTCTAATGAGGCTGTTCTCCACAACAACATGGATTAGACTTCGATGGTTGGACTATGATGGTAGTTGCCGCAAGAAAGAAAAAGATTCTCTCGTTTGTTGTGCCTCCTCCGTTGTAGCATACAACGTGAAGGCTTGGCAGATGCCGGTCGTGTAATGTGTAGGCTATTTCATTCCGTTCTTGCAATGTGAATAATTTGATTTCATGCTCTTGTGCTTGTTTGTGTGAACAAGTGCATTTATCTGTTGCTGTCCGAGTTCAATAAAGGCAGGCTATTCATAAAAAACGTACGTAAATATGTGATTCGTTTTGAACAGTTGTGACATTGACTGCTTCAGACTCTGGTTCGGACAAAACATTAATGGCCGGTTGTTCTTTGTTGTGACTTCTGTAAAACACCAACGACACCTAAATTAATTAGCTGTTCGGCTCTGGCTTCTGAGTTTTCCAACCTCCCCCCTCCAGAGAATGCTAGAAACACGGTCATGCCCCACACAGGTAGCTAGTTAGCCCAGCTAACATGTTAGCATAAATGCTAGCGAGACCTAGCATGTCAGGATTGAAAATAGATAGCAAACCTCTTCCATAAAAGATTTGAAACAGGGAAAGAAGAGGTGACAGGGAGAAGAGTAACGTTAGAGCGGGAGAAGGAGGGGGGCACGAACTCAGACCACCCAGGGAACTGTGTGCGTGTGTCAAAATAAAACTCCTCTTTGATGTGTAAATTAATTCCGCACACCGGAAGTAAACAAAGTTGCGTTAACGGCATTAAAATATCTTGACGCATTAATCGCGGTCACATTAATCTCATAGATTAACGCGTTAACGCTGACAGCCCTATAAAATACCAGTCAATCTAGTGACGTTTAACAAGTATAAATTGTACTGCATCAAAAGATGAATATTCAAATACTGGAGTCAAACAAAGTAAGCAATTGCCTTGCATAAATCATTCACAGAGATACATTGAACATTATTACAAAATTATGAAAAGTAGGCCCTACTGTGATATTCTTAAGTATTGCATTCAAATGGAATGTAGGCTACTTAAAAGAAGAAGAAGAAAAGTAGAATGGAAATGGGTAATGACGACCCTGGGCCTATCATGCTTAGTTAGAGGGGTGTGCGTGGCTCTGTGAGCAGAGTGCAACGATGTCTGGGTTACCTTTAGCCTCAGACTTGGTTCAGCATCCAACCTGCTTCTATATTTATTCTTAATGGAGGCGAGAGAAGAGGATCCTTTGTCGTATAAATAAGTGGTGGCGAATGGAATCAGAAAGCGCACTGCCTTGTACGAAAGCACCGGGTATTCGCTGCGTCGCTGCATCCAAAAGTCCAGCAATGTCTGGCCTTTGAAGGTTGACTTCAATGTCTCGTCACAGGACATTTCAATGAAAAGCTCCTGCTTAAGAGCCGATAGGTACTCATCCAGGACGTCAGAAGCCTTGACAACAAACGCAGGGAAATATTCAACTGTTTTCGGAGTGATTTCAGGTGCTAAGCAATGTTGTCCCTGACTTGAACAGTGAGCCTGAGGTCATTGTCAGAGAGAAAAGTCTCCAGATTAGGGAACGCAGACACATCACCAGTCCGTATTTTTATTTGGCGAGAATGCATCGGTCTGGCTTTAATGAAATGTACTGTTTTTACAGACAGCCTTAAATTCTACGGGCATTTTCTTCACTGTAAGAGCTTCGCGATGAATGCTGCAGTCCATTGAACATCAGGTGCCACCTTGCAGATTCCGGCCACCACATCGCTGTGGCGACCTGTCATGGCCCTTGCACCGCCTGTGCACACTCCGACGCACTTTTTTCAGTCTAGCCCAGCCTCTTGGAAAAAGGAATTCACGAGCTATAAGATGTGCTCCGCTGTAGTTCTCGTCTGAAATGACTGACAGAACAGAAAGTCCTCATGAGTTACGTTTTCATATTCGTATCTGACATATACAAGCAAATTAGCCAAATCGGCAACATCGGTGGTTTCGTCAAGTTGTATGGAAAAGTAGGGACTGCCTTTAATTCGTTCCACCAGTGTGTGTTTAACATTATTTGCCATTGCTTGTATCCTACGTGACACTGTGTAATTAGAGAGCGGCACCAAGCTTAACTGTTTTGCAACGTTCTCCCCACACATAATGCTCATCTCTTTGGCGAATGGTAAACATAGCTCTTCTCCTATCGTGTGTGGCTTACCAGCTTTTCCTATACAAAGGCTGGCACGATAGGAAGCTTCTTGAGCTTTGGTAACAGGTGTAGCGCTGTGCCGAATTGTTGTCTTGGACTGCTTTAGCTCATCGTGTTTTCGGAGAAAAAAGTCAACTGGCTTATCTTTCAGTGATGGATGATTAGTGGAAAGATACCGAGTAAGATGTGATGGCTTCATACTTTTATTGCTGAGAACATCTTCGCACACAACGCACTGTGGTCTTGGTTCATCCTCCAAGTAAATCCAAGATTAATGTAAGTCGAGTGGTATTTCCTTACAGTTTTGCGTCGTTTGCTATCCGGTGCTGAAGCCTCATTCCTCCTAATATTACCTTGGAGCCAAGATTGCAACGAGTTGGCACTATTTTAGCTTCCCCCACTCATCATCACAGCAGTTATAACTATATAGTTAGTCAATGCCGGTTTAACATCATAGCATAATAGCTAATGCTCCAAAGAAGAGGCTCGCTGTAAGCGTCTCTTTTGGGTGCGCTCGCACACGAAAAACAACAACATACGTACAGAAAGATTAAAGCCTAGTTTAATTTGAATTCCATTTAGAAACCTTGTGATTTATGTGTTTGTGTGGCTGGACATTCACGTTTATGTAACGATTAGGGTTGGGTACCGAGAACCGGTACCAATACGGCACCGGTTCCATACAACCGGTACCTACCCGGACCGAAATGCAACGCAGATTTCGGTGCTTCCTTTCGGTGCCTGAGCCAATTTAAAAAAAATATATATTAAAAAATTAATAATTTAACAAAACTAGCGATAGCTAACGAGATGTAAAGTTAGTGGCGTAGATCTTTCTGAGTACGATCTGTATACTTTTTTGGGTTGCTAACAGATTTCGTGGGGCACATATAAAACTGCTCCATCTCCCAATGTAGACTCTCGCCTTTGTCGCTCACGCTCATTGGTGATAATGTAGGATTCCATATGGGACTAGTGGAAACGGGATTTGAGTTGCCATGGTAATGGGTTGACTTGTGTGTGGTTTCGGTTTCAAGATAGCCTAAAGCAGAAGTTGGATACGCTTTATTAAACGGAGACCTACCGTCTCATCCAAAGATATTCCTTCTCAGTGCGAGTTCTTAAGAGAGCACTAACTCGGACGCTACAATAACATTGCAACAGTCTGATGACAGCGAAGAGCAGGCAGCCTTGCACAGAGCAAGCACAAACAGAGCTAGCCATCAATATAACGGAGAAAATGCCGAAAGGTAAACGATTAAAAGTGTGGCTGTATTTCGCACAAAAATATTCAAACAACGCGACGTGCAGCATATGCAACAACAAAATTGCGTGTAAAGGGGGGAGAGAAGTCAAGAGGCAAAGGCAGATCAGAAATGGCAGATTAAAGACTAAACGGAAATGCCAGCAGCCCTAAACCTAAACTCTTAAAGGGAGTACACATTCACGAATCCAGTGGGTTTAAATAAATGCAAACAAAATAATATTTGTTTTACTCTGAAGGCAAATATGCTCATATTTCTGCAAAATAATTACTGAAGTGTGTACAGAGAGTGCATGGTATTTATTTATATTTATTTAAGTATACTGTAAACAGTTGTTAAAAGTTAAAATATTGTTCATAGTTTGAAGTTAAAAGGTTTGAAGCCAAGTGTTTTGTATTTACTTTTATTTATAGTATACCTTAAACAGTTAATTGTTAAATTTGAAGAAAACTATTTGCCTTGGCAATAAATAAGCCCTCAATGTCTTTAATTTAAAAAAAAAATAAAAGTATCGGTTCTGGCACCGGTATCATTTTAAAAGTATTGGTTAAGTACCGGTATCGGAAAAAACCCAAACGATACCCATCCCTAGTAACGATTAACGATTGCTTCAACTTTTTTCGTGCATACTCTGCGTACCACTACATTGAGAACCATTGATTTTTAGACAATGGAAGCGATACTGCCCCAAGCACTTCCTGTAGTGCATTGCAATGCCGAATGAAAATTACCGGGAGCTCTGAAACTTTCCATAATATATGACGTATCGACAATACATATCAATTTCGACAATTTTTCGCCATCAATATCATCGATTTTGTAGACCATTCGCTGCAACTCTAGTGTGAAATCTAGGTCAGTTTTTAAGAAACCACAAGGAACAGAGGGGCCTTGTAACGCAACAGGCAGTTTCTGCTGTTACACCTGTTGGTGGGGCTGTCAATCGGAGGATGTCTCCTGTTGAGTCTTCAGTTGGGGTCACATTAGACAGGTTACTGGGCATGCTCAGGCTACCCAACACAGCTAGCCTAAGCAGAGTGTGAAGTGTAGTTTTTAATAGGGCTGAACTATTTGGGAAAATAATCTAATTGCAATTTTTCCCCAAAATATATTGAGATTACAATTCGATATGCGATTTTTTTCCCATTTTATCCTCTTTTTTCTCCAACAAAACGTACTGAATGATTTGAATATGACCAACACAATATTAGATACATTTAGTGTAAAATATTCTTTCCCACATTTTACATTTTTAATAACTGCTCATTACAGAAACAAATCGGTGGCTTTGCCACTGTGTATTTAAGTAATTTAAACAAAGTCAAGTATAAACACAACCTTATGCAGTAATTGTACTTCAGGGTTAGGGTTAGGATAAGCAGTTTTACCTGTGTTGACTAACTAGTTGGTTAACATAGTGTCAAAGTAAGCACATTTAGCTAGTTTGAGCCACTAGCATCTCGTTATTTACACCACGTTCTAATCGCGGACGTTGCGGTTTGAAAATCGCGTTTTACCATATCGCGATTTAATCGCAAATGCAATTAATCGTTCAGCCCTAGTTTTTAATGTGAGGTCTGCCCGAGAGCTGATTGTACTAATCATGCACACTGTAGGTTGCATAAATTGTACTTTTCAGGGCTTGAGACTAACTTTTTGGCTTAAGAGCACTGTGCTCGTAACCCAGAAAAATTGGGAGCACCAGCAAACATCTAGGCGCACCACTATAAAAAGTTGGCCAAAACAAGTAATTCCACTATTGATCAATGTTAACAACCTGGAATAACATGTTTGAACAGATTATTAAAGCATGACCTTGCTTAGGCCTACATTGATGGAAAAGAATTGCATGGTATTTTAGATGGTAGGGGAAGCAGGACAAATCACACTATTTGTTATAGCCAAATTATTTTATATTAAGAAAAAACAACAACGTTCAGTCAGTTAATTAGACAGAGAAGAGATGCTGAACTCCGGTCTCCTGGCTCTACGGCCAGCTCTGAACCACTTCCTTACGAATGAAGGGGGCATGTGAGAGCATATCAGGATGCTAACGTTATACTTATTAGCAGCGAGACTAGCTAGCTACTATGTGTTTCAATGGAGTTCTTGTCTAAGCGTTAGCAGAGCTTCAGTTAAGACATACAATACTCTGCAACATTTTGAGAGTTATTGTGAATACGCTAACGTTTGATTTAGCGGTATCGGACAATTTTTTTTTACGTGTTACAACTGGGAGTTATTGTGAATACGCTCATTAACGTTTGAACACTTACTTATCTTATCTGCTCCTTGATTCGCGAATCATGATCAGCTAACTGTATTACGTCATGGGAATTGAGTCAGAGTAGTTTATTTGATCGCTTGTTCCTATCAGGGGAATAGTTTTCGCCAGCGGTGGATCTTGTTTCTTTTTAGCGCTCATGCCATCCTATGACTTGGTTCTGCCTTAAATTTTTCCTTATTTCTATAGGCGCACTCGTGCAACCATGATTTAAAATCAAGTCGCACGGCCAAAATTCCAGTCGCATGTGGGACCAGATCAGTCGCAGTGTCAAGCCCTGCTTTTTGTGTTTTAGTCCTGAGCACAGATACTCACAGTGTCCGGGTAGGTCACAGAGTGTGGGTTGTGCTGGTGTTTCTGCTGTAGTGGGGACCACACCGAAACTGTCCATTCAGAGCAGTGGCAGCCATTTGAGTTTATCATTTGAATGATGATAAAGAGCCTGTGTATTCATGTTTGGGTGAGACATAGCCGAAATCAAGTAGGGTAGTCACAGAGAACACCATGAGCTGCTCAGAGTAACAGTTTGTTTTACACTTTTGTGTTGGTACATGGCAAGGCTGAGATATAGGGGATGTTGGATACTGGGTCGATAGCTACCACGCTTAGCGCAGATGTTGTGTGTCTTAACCCATTTCTGCCTAAAACGCCTGCTAAATCCTATGCTATTCTAGGAGAAAGTACCTCATTTTCTGAGAAAACAGTAAGAATTGTCAACGTCTACAAAAACCATAATATCTAAGCCTCTGTAGCACTTAGAAACATGAAATAAGAAGCATTGTGAAGGTAAGAACTGCAGGTTTTATTAAAGCCTGAGCACACAAAAAACCCTAAGCCCTGAGCACACAAAAAAACAATAACATTTGTTAAAAAAAAAACTCTTAAACACACAAAAACAATATAAATCAATGATATAAAATACAATAAATACAATTTTCAAGTATGCAAACAGTATGAGGGAGGGGAAGAGAAATGGGGAGGAGAGGAGAGGGATGGAGACATCCTGGGGTGGAGCTGGCCTTGCGGTTCACAGGGAGCATGAAGCCATGGCGGGGTCAACGTTATCCTGGAGATGGAGATATCTGAAAATACATATGACAAAGCATTCAATCATTGTATTATTATGAGACCCACCCTCTCAGCTGGTGCTAAGACAATGGCCTACTAGACTGTCTATAGGGTATAGGGGTTATAGGTGTTCAAATGCTAATTGTTCAGGTCTCATTGAGGCACAGACAGGGAGTACACATTCAAGTTGGATACACAATAAAGCTACACTAACAGAATAGCAATATTTTCCAGTTCCATCAATGTTATTTATAGTATAGTATTTATATTTATTCATAATTGTATTACTATTAATTTTGCTGTATTATGATATACAGTTCTGCACGTTGTTTTTCTTATCTAAAGTCTTTGGACAAAAACGTCTGCTAAATGTAAATGCTATTTATTCATAATGCCATTATTGTATCTATAACTAACATTATTGTATGTATATAGTATCAACCATCATCACCATTAGTAATCGCTATAGCACCACTATCATTACTGCCCATTCCGTTTTTCTAAGAGAAGAGAACTCGGAAGAGCGCACAAGAAAACAAAACATAAATAATTACCTCCAGATTATTGCCGGTTGTCCAGTCCACCTGGAATCCCTCCTCCTCTCCTTCTCCTCCTGTCCACAAAATCCCACTCCTGTGCCGCATCTAATGGATCCTCTGGCACAAAGTCATTATCCTCCTCCCTCTAAGACTCAAATCCTTCAAAATCTATGTCGAAATCACTGCCATCGCTATCAAAATACTCCATGTTCACTGCTAATTCTTCACTGCAAGCTTCTCGCTAGCCAGCATGGTATCACTGAAAACAAACACAGAATATCGCGTGGCTATCTGATTGATTGACGTGATTTTTAGCCAACCAAAGTTCGTTTTGGTGGTCACCTGATCTTTACCAAAGCCTTAAGACCCACCCCATGTGTATTTTTAACCAACCAGAGTGAGTTATATGCTGCATTCGTCATGAAAACAGCACGTGTACAAAATGCTGCGCTACGCAGCAACCGGCAGGAGGGGCTATGCTGCGCTACGGAGCATCCGGCGCCAATGGGTTAAGCAAATGCATGCACACAAAGGATCCCTTCCGAAGCACAATTTCTTCTCTAGTTGATTTAACTCAGCTGAAATACTGTGACATTTAGGGCCCTTCTCCTGAACTGACCACACTGGCAATGGGGCTTTGTTGGCAACAGCCAGTTCATTTTAGCACACGCATACGACAGGCTGAACAGGACCCGCACGCGCAGTGAGTATAGCACACGGATACACAGGAGGAATTCATAACACAGTTAATACACATACATAGAAGGAACTTATAGCACAGTTAATATAGCACACGCATACATAGGAGGAACTGGGACAACATGAGGCAGGTCTTATTTTGTAATGACGAAGACATTGCCGGGGACATATAACACTAACTAACACAATTAATAATACAGGAGCATAACATGATAATGAAATAATAAAACAGTCACACACACTACTATCAAACACAAAATAAACCTGCTATAGTTCAACAGAACACCCACAGTCTCTCACTCCGCAGCATGCCGGAAACTTCGCTATCCCAACGTTCCTCAAGTGGTTAGCAGTCTCCAGCAACCCATGCATCCAAAATAAAGTGGTGCTGGGGGAATGCCAATGCTGTTGCCAAGTCTGCCCAGAGGGAGGCTGTTCCGTCTGGTGAAGCTGGACCACTGGAGCAAAGGGCCATGGGACTGGAGATCGGAGAGGCAATGGCCATGCGGAAGCCGCACTGTCTAGCTGGCTGCAGTAATGCGGAGGACTCTGTTCACCGGTGTCAATGTAGAGCACCCACTGGCTGGCAGCGGCGGTGTGATTAGCCCTTAGATTGGCAGTGGTTGCAATGCTGCTCCTTTGGCAGAGTTGTGGAGGATCCCCCCTGGCATACGATGGGAATGTGGAGGACCCCTGGGACGGCATCAGTGATGTGGAGGACCTCTGGGCTGGTGACATGGAGGCTCCCCCGCTGGCAGCAGCGCTGTGTAGGTCCATCGCAGGCCCTCTCTGCCGCCAGTGTGGAGTACCACGGCTTCAGCCCCAGAGAGAGCAAAGCTCTGGACACATCCTCTGTGTCCTGCCACCTGGCCAACACAGGGTGCAGTCTGTGGCTGTGTGGCGTCGGAGCTCGACAGTAGTGTGGGATGTGGCTCTCCACAGCGGCCACACCCCTCCATGGTTGCTGCGGGGATGTAGTGGGGGCCTAGCAGGTTGCCTTCTCCCCCTCACTCTCCGGTGCCTCATCCCAGGACACCCCAGCAACACGTATTACCCGCTCCACCTCGGCCAGGGCCGCTGCCATGGTTCATGGGGTGCTCAGTCGGATGTGCTCTCGGAGTCGCTCCAGCTGGAGTCCTCAGATGCATGCTTTGAGGGTAAGTTCTTCTTGCGTTGTGGCATTGACGGTGGGGCATCCACGCCTGGTGAAGAGGTTAAGGTTCGGCACCGTAGATACCTGCGGCGGAAAACCAGCTTGTCCCTGGCATTGTCCGGGAAGATCTGTCCAACCAAAACCATTGCCGCAGTCTGCTTTCAATTGCTGGCCAGCTGGCCTGATCTGCTGGATATGCCTCAAACTGGTCCACCAGCTGCACCTGGATGAGGTATGTCTCAGGTGGCCCCTCTCCATTGTAGCAAGGCAAACTCAAACTCTCAAGATGCTCTCAATGCACCAGGGCGCTCAGTGCTGGATCAACTGTCATCTCTGGGCACACCGCTGGTGGCGGCTCCAGATCCCCATGGGGCAGCAGAGCAGGTGACCGTGTGCTCCATTCCTTTGGCAAGGTAATGGTAAAATACCTCAAGTAATTTGCTACTTTTGCAGATAATGCTGTAGCTGACTTTCACTAAACTAATGTTAACTAGCGTTTGCTAAAATAGACAAGCAGATACTTAACACATTATCTACATAACAAGATTTAGTCTACAAATAACTGCATAACATATTACGATGATGATGATGTTCATATAAAAATATCAGATTTAATTACATTTACACTCATTATTCCAGGGTGATTTCCGTCTAATTGCTTAGCCTAATTAAGTTTATGTATACATGACTTAATTCCAGTTTCAATGAGCATAACAAATTTTAGTTACCAAGGCTGTTCGCAGGGACAATGTACCACATAATGTCATCAGCTTGTGGCAGTCAACTGCAGGAGGAAATGTTTCATTCCTTTCACCATGCATTGGACATAATTTAGATGTTGTGATATCACCTATATCACTTGTCCACATGAATGTCCTTATTTAACTCCATAAACAGTTGACACTTCATCCTTGAAAGAATACCTTGTTTTGTGCTAAACCAAAAATTATCCATTGTATGCATTCTTCCAGGCCAAACTTATAGGCTGCTGCTCTTTCACTTTCAAACACTAGAGGGAGCCCATACTACATATGACCTCCACTCGCCTGCTCTAGTTCTTCTGCTGAACAAAAGAACAGTATCTTAAAATCGAGGTGAACTTACCATGACATTCATTTTGCTATGGCCTTCCAGTGTAGAAACAAGAAGCCATTACCGTTCTCTGTGTATTGGGATTCTTTTTATCAAGTCATCTATAATAAAGTAAGGGCCATGTCTTATGAAAGAAAGTAAATAAAGAAAACTTGGACAAAAGAGCCATGACTCCTAATAGTACAAATATATCTTCTAGCCACGACAAGAGTTGACCCGAGCAAACAGTACAGACTGTTAAGTCACCATTCAAAGTAATTACTTTAGTGTACATGTGCACATTAATCATTTCAATCCATGTAAAGGCTTTAGCTTAGGTAAAAACATACCCTGCAGTTGCTCTTCTAAAAGGCTAACACCCAGCATTAAGTGGCTCATGATGAATCTCGATCTAATAACACATTAAGTTGAAATATTTAATTGCCAAAGCAGCTTGCCATTAGTTTTCTCTCAAGCAGCAGCAGGTGGTGTTCAGTCAAAGAGGCCTAGGGGCTTGGCAGGTTGCTCAATTGCTCTTCTGAGTAGCTTTTAATGCACACAGATGTTCTGGGTCAAACTTACAGTGGTGGCATATTTAGGGAAGGAAATGTTGGTTAAAAAGTTAGCTGCACAGTGTTCATCCAGCTGTAAAAAAGACACATTAAAAATTGGCTAATTTCTTCTCTGGACTGTTGTATAACATCCTTCTGAAAGATTCTGCCCCAAAAAATCTGGTAGAACTTGCACAATGTATGACTTAATGACATAAAACAAGGACACTAATGGATCACTAATCATATTCATAAACAGTGCTCTCCCCCTTACCCTTTTTTATGACTGTTTTACCTCTTGTGAGAACTTTAATGAAAGCTACTGTGCATTCATCATGCATAGATGTATTCATAACCTAGCACAAAGAACTAAAACACTATTTTTGAGTTCCCAGACTTGGTCATAGAAGTACAGCAAAGGTTTTGTCTTGACTGTTTATAAGAGCCAAAATGTCTCCTGCTGTAAGCCCTCCAACCCTTCCATTCTAGCCTTCATTTGCGAGAAAAGCTTTCAGGGTGTGCCAAAGTTTGAGCTGTGTGCATCTTTGGGGCCTGGGATTAAATTTAACATTTACAAGCTGCTAAAATGTCCCAGTGTCCCTTGTTCCATTGGCTCGCAATCTGCTCGCGTTGATAACTCCAGAGGAGATCACCACAGACCTTTTAACTCTTCACAAGACTACCAGTCATCAAGCATCATCGTCTTCACAACATTGAGCACAATGAGTCTTTACTTAATTGATCACTATGTAAAGGTGGATCCTTCAGTTCTATAAATATAGCTGTAGCATTTATTGCTGGACCTCTGGTGTCTCTGGAAAACATGACAACAGACTATTCCTTCAATAAAAGAAACAAAGGGAAAAACATAAAAATAAATCTCATAAATGAATGACTGCCAGACAGTGTGTAATTGGTGTGACTTTCAGGATACCACACAAATAAATGCTATTGTGACTTTATTACTATGGATAGCTCATATCAGCATTTATTGTTATGTCTGAATCACATTAAACTGTTAATGTAAATGCTATTGTTGTGAAAGCTAAACAGTAATACACTGCTCTGCAAATGATGGACAACTGCCAAACCAAACTAGAAAGGGCTCCTGGGCTGCTACAATAGACTAACCCTGCACCACAAAGCATCAACTTTATCCAGACATCCTGTCATTATTTGTCATTCATATGTTTCTCACTCATTTTAGAACATAATCTACCCCATTTTTTATTTTATTTCTAAGTGCCGTCCAGGTCTGACTGTCCACGTTTAACTCCAGAAACAGTTTATAGGTAATCCTTGAACTAAGGAGGCCCCTAGGAAGTAATTATACCTTGTTTTGTGTATGACCGTCAACAGAAAGAGAATCCAGCCCATGCGTCCGACAGGAAATTCGTTTTTGGTGTGTTATTTCATTATCATCACATAGCTCCCTGTGGTATAAGATAGTGGGCAGGTGTGTCTTGCATGGCGTAATGTGTTTAGTCTGCGTGGAGTCCAAACCTTTTTGTGTTTAGCTTCGGGCACAATAAGACAGGAAAGGAGTCATCTTCTCTGGCCTCTACTGTGTGGTCACATGACCATGTGCTTATCACGAAGAAATCTGAGTTTACTGACAAGACCACTCTGCAAAATTTTGTCAACTTTATTGAGAAGATAAGGTCGAGCATGATGGTAAATAATAGTATTTCATGGAACTTCTATGTTATGGAAAGACGCCAAGTTAGTTCGTCCTGTTTTATCTTAGCTATAAGAGGGGTCTCCTCTTTTTTGCATCAGTCCTAAGATAGATCTGCGGTCAGTACAAAAGACATATCTAAAAAGAACCAGAATTGGCAACAATTATGAACATGCTGTACGCCACGATTAGAAGAGCCATATGGCCCTTCTCACTGTTCCCAGCAGTTAACTGTGAGGGTCAAGCCTGGGACAGTTGGGCATGGGAAAATGCAAAGTGCTGCAGTCATTATATCATTTCCTGTCCTGATTTCTGTAAAAATAGAACAATTACAATGAAAATGTTCACTGTTCTGTTATATACTGAACAATCAAGGTCAGATCCCTTGGGTTTGGCTGTTTTGTGCTCCTTACACATAATGGGCCACGTTTAATTGTATGCATTCAAAAATTGCAGCATTAATCTAAAAGGTTTTGTCTTATAGTTATGAAGACTCTATGTAGAAGAATGTCTGTCTACAGGTATCTTCTGACTGAGACAACAAAGTATATAACATGGATCACAATGTTTTATTGGCTTGCTATTTGTTAGATTTATACAACTGGACAAATAATTTGTATTGAATTACATTTAGTTCGTTTTCAAATTTTAGGATCCAGTGTAATTTGCACGTTCTTGCCATAAAGCACGATTCTGAACAATATTTCAGTGAAAGGCAGGACTTTACCAGTGATATATAGCATCATGTAATTTATTATAGGGATGGAATTCAACTGACAGTGACCTAAGAGAGCTGTCATTTCCTCTGCAGGGTAGATCAATGATTCAAGGATTCCTACAGCATGCATGCCAGCTATTACAGCTTTTTGTTTTAATCAAAGCATTCCTTAGGAATCGACAGATGAAATATTTTAAATATGACTTCAAAATATTTATGATCAGTTTAAGCATGGCAAATATTAGCACTGTTCTACCACAATCACTGATTACAAGGTCAAGCAGATGAGGAGAAATGACAGTAGTATGCACGGACAGGACCAGCAACATACTGTTTGTAAGCTCACACAGGTTCATCACACTAACAATCAAAAGATTATTATAAGTGAATATTATATTGGAAATAGTAATAGTTATTCAGAATATACATATGTAATAGGGGTGGGAATCTCTTGGCACCTCACGATTCGATTCGAAATCGATTCAGAGGTCAACGATTCGATTTAAAATCGATTATCGATTTAAAATCGATTTTGTAATTTAATTTTTTTTTTTTTTTTTTTTTTACACATCCATTTTATGTTGAAATCAAGCTGCATCGACTATTGCATTGCTCATAGAAAGTCAAAATTGTGACCATTAAAAGCTTTTACTCTAATAAAGCAAATAGCGAAGGTAATTCATCTGTTGATTTTCTTCAATTTAGACTCTGAGTTGCAAACTCAAATGATTCAATAGTCAAAATGCATCGATAATCGTTTTATCGGTTTCGAATTGATATTCGATAGTGAATCGATAATTGCATTTCAACATGAAATGGATGTGTAAAAAAAAATGATTATCAATTTTAAACCGATAAAACGATTATCAATCCATTTCGACTTTTAAAACATTTGAGTTTGCTACTTAGAGTCTTTGCTACACTTCCTACTTTGTGTTTGATAATTAAAGAAAATCAACAGATGAATTACCTTCTCTATTTTTTATGAGAGAAAAAGCTTTTCCTTGTCACAATTTTGACTTTCTATGAACAATCCAATAATCGATGCAGCTTGCATTTCAACATAAAATGGATGTGTAAAAAAAAAAAAAATTTTTTTTTTTTTTTTTTTTAAATTACAAAATCGATTATGAACTTTTCTGAATCGAGACAGAATCGTTTTAGAGAGAATCGATTCAAATCGAATAATCGATTTTTTCCCCCACCCCTAATATGTAATATTTAATTTTTTCTTGTAAAGTAATGATTTTTCAGACAAAGCTTGTCCTTTCACAGTTGTGTCTGAAGTTGTTGATATTTAACTTCTTTTTGTATTTTCCACCATTAAACTAACATTCATTGTTACATTCTGAAATTCTTATAATTATAATATCGCTATGCATATGATGATTAGAAGCATGCTAGTCATTGTTAAACCGTCTCAGCTCGACAATGACAGCAGTGAGTGACAGAATGAAGTGAGTCCACGGGCCTAGATAACTTCTCCGTGATGAGAGGGGCCAGAGTGTAGCATGCCATAATCTCCCAGAGGACTTCCCTGCCCATCCAGTCCTGGCTCCGAGAAGTGTTGTGGAACCTTCTCACAGAACCCCTTAGGCTAGAGAAGAGACACTCAAGTTTTTTTTTTTTTTTGGGGGGGGGGGGGGGTCTTTTCCAGAACCACCCAGATTGTTGTAGCCCTCTTGATTTATGAAATTTAGTTTGTTCACACCCATTTGACTTGTCAGTGAAATACAACAGTGTTGTTCAGATTGCACTTCTTGGCCCCATCACAGCAGATGATCTTGCATCTTTAGAATCATTTTCTGTCTCGGTTGGTTTAATTCAAATCAATCAGAGCGTTTTTATGACACTTTGGAGACATGCCACATACAGCGCTGGAATTAAAGAGGTGAAGAAAATGGTGTGAGATGCAACTTGAGATGGAGGTTGTTGATGCGTCATTACTTTTTTTTCATTACTCTATTTTTTTCTATTAATGGAGAAATATAAAGGGTTCGTGAACTGGCTTCTTATGTTTTGAAGTTTACAAACGAAACCAAATGACAAACAATATAGACCTGATTTCTCTCTCTCGCTCTCTCTTTCTGTCGTTCTCTGTCTGTGTGTCATAGAAAGAAAGACAGTCACACACAGACACACAGAAACTAATTCTCTCAAATTCTACAAATTTACAAATACACAATGTCTAGCTCATGGGGGATTTATTTTCTTTATTATCTTTTGGAACATTGCTTGAGCTTTGGTTGTGACCAAACAGCAACTCCACTGTCCTCAGGACCTGCCCCTCTCCGTCTACCCACAGAGATCCCTCAAGATGAAAGCCTTTTGTCTGTGATAAAGCTCAATTGGACAGAAACCGAGTGTAACAAGCCGTTTCTGACTGTATGTGATCTTTCCTTGCTCAAACATGCAACACTTTTCGTTGTCCTTTTTGGCAAACAAATAATGGTGCATCGAGGGACTTGTTCTCCTTTCAGTCCTCATAATGGCCATGGGGAGAGCTTTTCAGAAGCATATTTGCGGCCTTTATCCTTGTTATATTTGTCGTTGTAGTCTGTAAATTCAACGTCCACTGGGCAAGAAAAGTTTTACCGCTGACACCATGTTGCTCTGCCTAATCCAGAACTAAAACCCGCAATGGTTCCTCTTCCCCACTCCACTTTCCTGTCTATAGTTCAGGAATCTTGTCCTTCCCCCTCCCATCCAACAGTTTTTTTTTTTTTTTTTTAAACAAAAGCTGTTAATCGCTACTCAATTTTAGCCCGATTAACTTGGGACTAGTTTGCATTTATTGATGGTCTAACTTCTCTTTGATATAATTAAACCTCTGAGGGTTTTTTCTTTATCAGAGCGCTTCAGACATATCCACAGGCTCCGTTCTGCAACCTATAAAAATACAATCATGGCTGTATAGACATGCAACTAGGTATTTACAAAGGCTTTAGTGAATAATTACAACATGCACTCATTATGATATCTTGGAGTTGGTGTGATGACAAGAAGACCACTGAATCAGTCTGCAGGACTTAACTAGATCATGCATGGCACTGGGAACCAACCATTGTTGACTCCTCCATAAGACACTGTCATCTCTGTCAGTCAGCTGTTAGTGACACAGTACTTCCAGATGCACATAGTTGTGTTGTGGACATTGACAGCAGTGTGAATCCTTTGACACTTGTTCTCAAAATGTCTTCCACATCTTCAATTATGATTGGAAGCACATACACAGGCGACACATTTTTATGTTTTTTTTTGTGTGACAAATGCCTGGCTCAAAGCATGGTATCATGGATTGCCATGACAATTGCTGAAACAATGAAACAACATAGGACCAGATCACAACTGTCTTCGGAAGCTCTGTTTGCTTTTATACACACGCTCAACATAAGCTACCACTTATGGCCAGGTAAAAAAGTAAGTTATGTCAACACAAAGTCACTTTGTCTTTGACATTAGACATAGATGTTGTCAACTGTAAGTCTGTTAAAAATGCCCTAAATAACTTAGGCAAAAGAATAATGTGATGGAGTTGAAAATGGTGCAATAGAGACTTGTATTCAGAGTTTAACGGGCAATATCAAAAGGTTTTTCCTGAATATCAGTTTACATTCTGTAATCATTGTACCCATTTGGCGAAAGCTTTTAAGGTTTGATGGATGTTTTTTTTTTTACTGAAATCCCTTTATTAGAATTTTTATGTGGAAATCCGACCTAAAAGCAAGACCATAGAGAGGATGATCAATCTTCAGAATCAAAGGAGGTTTAAGCGACATCTGTTCCCTAATGGTGAACTCAAATGGGGTCCTTTTGATTGTCCAGAGTATGGCATTAACAATAGCTTGTTTGGATGGTATGAATCTGCAGTTCATTTAATTCATCCACGATGCATTGTGTCTTTCATTAGGCCATTCTGTGTTTATTTGGATAGTAACACATGTAGAATATTCCCTGAGAAATTGTTAAATTATCCTAAATATTTATTAACCGTATTGCTGTGTGCACATTTATAGAAATAAGGATTGGAATTACTCATTTCAGAATGAGTGTTTATTTGTTGTCGCTGAGTCAGTGATTTCAATTTTTTTTTGTCAGTAATGCATCAATGCATTTTTTGTAGCCAAAGTTATGAATAATATGAATGTATCTATGGAGTTGGGATGGAAATTATGCTGTTAAACACACAGAACATAAGGTTCTTGTTCAAATGTGAGATACATTGTAAATATCTATGTCTGATGATCTCTTGATACTGTCTCCACTATGGCATTCCACATGCATGATTGGTTGCCAACTTTTAACATGATCAAGATTTGCAGAGAACTTTCTGTCAATTATATGTTAGTTAACTGAACTTATATGAGTAGTTCATGTAACTTTTATAAATAGTATAAAATGTGCTCTGAAGTAAAGAACTGTCTGGAAGATCATGAAATAAACATTGCAATACACTATTTAAAAAAAAAAGAAAGATTAGTGGTCTCTCCCGATAATTGATGACATCAAATACATATTTCAAAGCTGAAGGCTGCAAACTATTCTTGAGCCTGGTTGAATTGCAGAGGGCAGGGGACACAGGACAGATAGTTAGAGATTCATATGTATTAGAGATTCATAAGAAGATAGAAGATGGAAAGATGGGTAAAACAATCCAGGCATTGTGTCTCAAGGCCTTGAAGTCTGGTGTCACCTTTCAATACATTTCACTTCATTCACTGTGGTCTGGAAGGATCCAATAGCATTAGAAATGGGCATAGCCACAAATTAAATGTGAAGGGACAGCATCAGCCTTCAATCAACAGTACCATCTCCCAGCTCCAGAGAGGAACCAAAGCTGTGTTTTTCATGTTCTCACTCAAACCAGCCCCTTGATTCTGGTGGTTTGGAACTGCATAACTAAAGACTTCTAAACTAAGGGTCTCCACAATATTGCAATAGAAACTGTAGCAGAGATGCTTTCGGACTGATCCAGGCAAGAGGCAAGAGACATAGAGTTAAATATGCAGTCGATAATTGATTCCATTTTGGTGCTGTGAATGGCTGTTAAGCGCAAATATGAACATCCTATCAAATTACACTGCTCCCTTCTGCTCCCTCCTCCTGAGTGAGGCAAGTGTGTTGATTGGCTTAGATTGTTTATTGCCAAGCCACTATGTTTGTTTACCATTTACAGAGCCAGGACTGTGTACCAAATACCGGATTTTGTTTTACCGCAAACACTGAATGGACTGCTAGAGGGCCATGGCTGAATTTAAAAAACTGTATATGATAAGAATCACGGACTGCAACTTTAACTACATAGAATAGCTCCAACACTAGCTAAATACGATATTATGTTGGCCACCTTTTCCCTTTTTATTAAGTAACTGTTTTTATGAAGTGACCCCCTATTCTAGTGTTCATAATACTTTCATGTCTCTGTTAATTTAAGTTGCAGACATATTAGATGAGATTCTTTTTATCAAATGAGGTTTGAGTCATACTTGTGTGAAGGGTCGTCAGTTTTTATATATTTGGAGAAGCTCTGGACTATTTTGCCTTGAACCAGTTTTGACAAGTACATGTAAAGTTTTCAACAAAAGTGTGTTTGCTTTTTCCTTTATGAAGCACAATGTACCTTTGGAAGAAGGTTTGATGTGGTTAATTATGAATGTGTAATTGTTCCTCTCGCTTCTCAATAAGATTGTCATCCACGGAGAATAATGAGAGCACTTAGATCCATATCACCAATGTCTCTAAAGTGGTTATTTGGGTGTTCCTTTCTTGTTAGAACCGAAAAGATGACCATTACATTACAGAATTCGGCCATAGATAGACCCATCTAGAAGGCACAATAGGATTCGAGATTGAAGCAGAGGTAAAATGGAGAAGCAATGACCATGACAGAATGTGGATGATAAACTCCTCATTACCACCACTGGTCACTTTGGTCAGTTAAATGGGGTCAGCAGGGTTATCAGCATCCATGCCGATTGAATAAATGCCAAACCCATTAAATGCACCCTGGCTTTGTAAAAGAAAAGTTGACTCTCTGGGATTTGTGAAGTTGTGAGCAAGTTCACTTCAAATAGTTCTATGCTAATGTCGCTCATGGGCTACTCATCATATCACCATAGTAACAGTACTGTAAACAAACACAAAGTTATTTGAGGAATGTACCTGCCACATTACCACATTGATTCCCCTGTTTCAGTTTAAGGACATTACGCATGCATGAATTTTGTCACATAAGTACCCGAGGACCACCATTTTGTGTTTGTCTCATTTCAGTCAATGTAAATTGAACCCAGTGGAAAAAATAAAGACTGGGCCTCCAAGCAAGAGCAAGATAAAAGCATTATCTCATATGAATGCCTCCCCTGTACTGAGGGTTGAGTCAGGCTCTGAAGACACTCTTAAATTCCTTTGAATAAAAACAACTTCTTAAATCTTGACAGAGGGCCCTGCAGGCTTCTAGTGTCTCGGTAATACGATGTTAAATGCCTTTGGCTGTTCACATTTTCTCTTCATGTGACTATGTTTTGATGGCACTTTTAAAGTTGTGTGTTCCAGTGAATTAGTCTTGGCATAACAGTCAGTAGTATATTGGATACTGATTCAGGCGATTGTTGGAAAAGACAGAAATGTGTTTTAAAACATGAAATAAATGACCTCAGTTCATTAATATTAAATAATATCATGTCAGCCTGACATTTGTCCACTTGAACACATAGCTGGAGATCTAAAACTTGGTCAACATCTTCCCTAGGGTGCTGGGTTGTTTATTTTGTTCATTGTTGTTGCTTTCCCTCCCCTTTTTGTCAGCTTTCACTAAACAGCAAGTGATAAAAGGCAAAGAGAAACTGCCTGGTAGAAAAGGGAAACAGAACTCTCATTGAAAGTGCTGGGAGTTTACATGGCGATGTGCTGTTTCCAAAGGCCACCAAAACAAAATGAGACTGAAGCTTCCCCTCGGTGTTCTGACACTGCCGCAGGAAATGTTGACAAAGTCAGACAATTCAAAGTGCCCATTTTAAAAGTGCGCATTGTGGCTGTTAATTTCAACTGAACAGTTTGGTTTGGCGAGCGTACGGAGGGTTCCGGCTTTACCGCCTGATCTCCTAGCAATGCCACAAACACCCCCTATGCCTTTTTGGCTCGCACTCACATCCTCTTTTTTGACTGTACATTGACAGCTCTCAGGTCCACAGACTTGTGAATTAATCCATCATGTTGAAATTGTTTTTATGAGCTTTCTGTTCCTGTCCAATATCCCTCAGCTCACTGCTTCAGTTAGTTCATTCAAAGGAAAAAGACAAGCAAGAATCATTCATTGTTACGGCATATGTTAATTGCCTGAAATTAAATAATAAACTGCTATCAAACCTTAACTCTATACTCTTATCATAGTAATCACGTCTGAATATATTTGAATATGAGTATGATACTCCATGTACTTAGTACATGCTTCAGTTATAGTTTCCTTGCTTATGCCTTCATCAGTGGTGCAAAAAGGGGTTTTGCGACATATGCAGCACAGAGGGGCTTCACACAAAGGGCCACACTCTTCCCTGGTATTCCTCTCCTTCTGCATGTCTCTCCCGAACACACAACATAAACGCATTAGGTGACGCGTGGGAAACGGGTAGATTCCAAGAAAAAAATTATCGCTACCACAGTTTGAAATCTACAAAAAAAAAAACAGGATAAAAAAGGAGGTATCATTAGGTGGAAGCATGTGATACAGTTGTAAAAGGTGGCTGGCTCATTTCTTTCAATACAACATTAAAGTGAATCCAATTGGGAAGTTGTTTAATGATGGTTGGTGTATGATTCCAGTTAGTACTGATAAGAATAGGCTAGAAGAGTGATTCCTGATAGAAAAAAAAAGAGCTAATATTATAATTAACTTTGTTCTATTAATATTAGAACATAGAGATTTTACTAAAATAGTGCCTGCTACTGTGGGAAGAGCAGGATGCACCTCTCGCTGCCCAGTAGGCCTATGTTGCTGCCCTCCACTGAGAGACAACAAGACAAAATCTCCAATTTGTGTGTTTTTCAACATTACTTAACACTTCCCTCTTTTCTCTATACTGCTCCAATTTAAGAGGTTTTCGTGTTTGTCATTAATTTGCAATTACAGGTGCTGTAATTACCATTCTACTGTTTGACCATTGTGTGTGAAGTCATGCTACTAAAGTAACCTTGAATTTGAACTTCATAGGCCAACCTTCAAACAATAACAACAGATAAAGGAATGACCAACACGAGCAATGACGATATACATAACATGCTTCCGTCCTGTCGGCCTGGTCTTGTTTTCCCCTTTTTGTGTATTAGTGCCCCTGGGTTTCGTAAACAGTGTATAACACTTATGTTGCTGATATGACAATGGAGGAGACAGTTCTAGTCATACCAAGCACTCAACTCTAAATAAAAGTTATCTCCTCAAGCGGTCCAATTATAAAAAGGTATAGGCTATCTATAAGGCCAATCTTTGCATCGCTTTATTCAATAACAGCATGTGCCTTGTGTGAAGTACACTAATTAAACACAGAATGAGAAAAGAAAGATGTCTTTGTACCCTGAATTAGAGAGGATAGGCCTGAGAGTGAAATAATCAAAGATTTAATGGAGGGACCTTCAAATATATTTCTAAAGAGAAGGGTGGTATTTCAAAGGGCTCTGTGTATTCGAGCCCTTTCCATAGACAGCCTGGAGCAGGCTCCAAAGCACAATGGCCATAATTACCCAGAACAGACATGGGGTGCCATCAGCAAGAGGTCACTTCCTCTCAGGCTACTACTGTTCAATCACCGTGGAGTCACTCGCTCATGACATGTTATGAGTAAAGTGAAAAATAGGATCATCCACTTAATGTATTCAGAGACACTGTTGGAATGTTTTACACAGGCCACCCCGTCAATGAAGAAACTTACTAGACTATTTCAGTCGATGTATTTGATGTATTCTGTCTTGGTCACACGCATTGGAGGCAGGCTAAATTGTAGGAGTAGAGATATCTTCTTCGTCATCTATTAAATGTCTTTTAATTTTAACCAAATTATTAAGAGCAATATTTATTTATTTGCATTTTTGATTTCATTTGTTTGTTTCATTGCCACTCACCAGTGCTACCTTTCGTCTCGATGTAAGCAATTACCCAAACATACCAGTCTTGCTGTAACTATCAGTCTAGCCCATTAACAAAGCCTCTTATCAGAGGTTATCAAGATTTCCACTTGCCCAGGACCCCCCAACTGCTCTAACAGGTTACATGTGGGACACATGTTTGCCATTAAAAACATTTATCTTAGCCGCACACTTATGTGATCCTGCAAAGAGGTGGTTGAAAGTACCCGTCTCACCACCGCTTGCCGTTGATCCGGAGTCTTCCGCCTGCGCAGGGCGGGCTCACTCTCGCCCCGGAGTTTCCATTTCCCTTCCATCTGATGTACATCTGAGGTAATAAAGCCACTCGAGATCAAAAGACCACACTTCACCCGTTAAACAAAGCTGGGGTTCTTTGATTAGGAGTTTGATGTTGCACTTGCCCCCTCTGATTGAGTGTTGATGATAACTGATTGAATGTTTTTGTATTGGACGTTTCTTAATAGGTGAGGAAAAAGCTTGGGAGTGAGATCTTCGAGGTATGAACCAACTGTGTAGGCATCTTCTAATGTTAAGCAATGGAAAGGAAAACAGCTTAGTCATTCAGTGTAGAATGTTCAGTGAGTTTGTGCCATATTATTGAAAGCATACGCGATATTCCTCAGAAAAAAAGGGAAATATAAGGCTTTATTCTCACATTTATTTTTTTTACTTCTTGAAGCAATGAGCCAAAGAGGCCCCTCTTGGCAAGTCCACACTTGGCAGAGAGGCTCCTCACTCAAAACTCCAAAGGATCCTCTGCCAGTAGTTTAACAGAATCTTCTGACGCGGCTCGAGATTTGGCATGAGTGTGGGTATGGGGAAACCGTATCTAAATGCGTCCAGACACTCCAGAACATTTGAAGGGCACCATTTATGATTTACAAAGCTCAGGATTGTTGGGGCTCTGTGTTCTAACAACACTGATAAGACTATTAAAGAATTTTAGGGCAGCGCTTGCACCGGATGAATTTTGCCCACTGTTGGGGGAGGGGAATGTGGCGACGTTTTGAGGACAGTAGGATTGCCGGGGCCCCTGGCACTTCACAAGGCACTGCCAGGACTCATTTGATAACAAAGACAGACCCACCATATTTTCCTAATTCTGTCTCAAGGTGGCCAAGCTTTTGGTGTTAAGATGCTGTAGCAAAGTAGCAGAGGCTTACTAATACACACAAATGCACACACAAATAGACACACATTGAGGAAGTCTGATTGTTGAGTTCTAGGATGGTTACAAATGTGTTAATCCACGTGTACTGTGCCTCACAAACCTGTATACAATGTTACACACTGGCTCGTGTAACCGCAACATAAAAAAGGGAGGTGGACAAAAACATTACTTTTAAAGACTAAGGGCCTGATTTACTAACATGCGACCGCTGCTTAATCTGCGCACATTAACGCACAGTGTTTTTGCGCATTTTCCGTGGTATTTATCAAACCACATCTGCGTTGGGCACTGTGTGCTTACTCCGCCCTTTGAAGGGCCTGATTTACTAACATTGATTTGCGAAAGCAGCTTAATCTGCGCCTTTGCCAGGCGCACATTAACGCACGGTGTTTCCCCGCATTTTCCGTGATGTTTATCAAGCCAGATCTGCGCTGGGCAATCATTTAGCGCACCGTTAAAAGACGGGAGAAATTGCCTGCAAGTTACTGCCCACCATGGAGATTCGAGGAAGAAAAAACTAAGGTTCAGCGGAGAGGAGATAGATATATTGGTTCACGTTCGCTCAATCATTGAACCTGATTCAATGGGTTATATTGTTGTTTTGCCCGCCATCACCTACAGCGAGATGTTTAAAAGAACACGATTATAAATAATATGCTATTGGTGGCATTAATGCATAAACTGTCTATTATAACAATATAGGTGTGTACATGGCGAGATTAATACGTTCTGGGACATGGGTTCACTACAATATATCCCCACTTAAACAAATACATTTACCAAGTAGCCAGGCCTCTCCAAAATCACCGTTGCTCAATCATGAATAGATGGCACTATTCCGGAAGATAAAACTGTCATGGACAGACCACTACCACGTAAGTAATGGTCATGTTGGTGTCACATATGACCTGGACATTCATTGAATATGTGTGCTTTCTGTTTCGGTAAACGTGTTCGTGGATTGAAGGTGGGACTGTTTGCATGTGGGTGCAAGCAATGGTTCCAATTACGTTCGGAAAGTTTGCGATTTCAAAAAAAGTGTTTGATGTCTCTAATTTCAGCTATGGCAGTGGGGAAATGTATTGACCAGCGCACCGTAGCAATGCGTCGAGTACCTGGGTGAATATTTGGCTGAGTGAAGGCTGATATATACCAACTTCTGATGCTATTACTGTTTGAAATGATCCGATGCCAATATTTGTAATGTTGTCCTGAGTTTAACAACTGATGGAATGGAATGTGATCTCCGGTTGGAGGCTTCGATGTCTCTGATCTGGTTCAGACGTATTGCGTGGCTGGTTAACCTGTACCGTCTAATGATTTGTGGATCGCTTAACTGAAAAAGTGTTATACGAGTTGAAAAAAATATTCTTTGGTCTCTCTGTCTAAATCTTCGCCTTGCTCTTATAACTGGTGCAATATCAACGTTTTCAGACTCAATGGAAATGCGCTTCCAGGTTAAGACGTGCTTTTATGAGGCGGAGAATTATCCCGCAAATTGAGACGTGCGCTCGACAGGCAGTTTTAGTAAATACCACGCAATACATCATTAGGCGCACTTACCTTCTCTCCTCCCATTCAATTGCGCTCCATGCCCACGTTCCACCCAGGTTTCCACCCACGTTTCCGTGCCCTCCCCCGTTCACACCCACAGGCGTTAATATGCGCTGCGCCCCCTTAGTCAATACCGTTTTATGTTTACGACCGCTATTTTACGCCTGAAATGGGCGCAATCCTGTTAGTAAATCAGGCCCTAAATATTTCATTAAACTCACATAAAACATAACAAAAAGCAAGAAAAGAGTGTCTATGGGTGTATGCGTGTTGGGAGAAGATGTGTGGATGCTAGCATGTCATTAGTATAGGGGAGTGGATGGGAGTATGCGGTAATGGTGTGTGGGAGTGTGTGTGTGTGTGTGAGAAAAGTCTGAAGGCAAGATAGAGAGGGAGAGGGAGAACTGCAGATCTACCACAGGCCCCACCTTTTCCAGGTGTGGGCAGACAGCTAATTATCTTTTCAGTGCTGCCTACAGTCCACTCACGGCCGCTGCACAGACTAAGGGGGTCGTAGTAAGGTAAGGAAAATGAGCGCTTTTCTGTTAGCATTGAAGCTATGTATGATTTGTCCTTGTAACTAACGTTTACAAAATCAGTGTTTATTAATCACTTTGTGTATACTGTGCCACAGAGTGGGACATCTGTGTTGACCATGCGTGACTCTGCTCCTGTTCCGTCTAATCAGTCAGCCCCTTGCTATTTGCTCCAGGAAAAGCAGGCGACGATGCCACCTTTGAGAACATATGGCACTCTTTGTGACAGCTTCCATTCCAGATGTGCGAGGAAAGAGGAGCTACACGATCCATTATGATCGTTGTCAGTTCTGCTTCTTCATCCTTTGCATATACATCAAGCACACAAAAAATGTGTCACTTTGAGTAGCATGAGGACTGTGAGTAATATGAATCAGACAATCAGATTATATTTTAATAATAATAATAATAATAATAATATCTTTATTTTGTATTGCGCTTTATCAGATACCCAAAGTCGCAGATTACAGAGTCATAGAGGAGGGGGGGGGGGGGGGGGGGTAGTACAGACGGGGGGACAGTACAAGCAGAAGACATTTACATTTACAGGCAAAGAAAAGGGGGGGGGGGGTATTACAGACAGGGGGGGACAACACAAGCATACACAGCACAAAAAGAAAACAGAGTTTTGAGATGTAACAGGGGGTAGAAGTGTAGGCAGTTGGGTAATGGTGGCTAGGGATAGGGAAGATCATAGGCTTGGGTGAAGAGGTACGTTTTGAGGCGGGACTTGAATGTTGTGAGTGAGGGAGAGTGGCGAACAGATTGGGGGAGGGAATTCCAGAGTCGGGGTGCAGTGCGTGAGAATGCTCTGTCGCCAAAAGTTTTTAATCGGGATGTTGGTGTAGTCAGGGTGAGAGTGGAGGAGGAACGGGTGGCTCGGGAGGGGCGGTGGGGGAGGAGGAGGTCAGACAGGTAGGGGGGGGCTAGGTGGTGAAGAGCTTTGAAGGTGAGGAGGAGTATTTTAAAGTTGATGCGCTGCTTGATGGGGAGCCAGTGGAGAGAGTGGAGAACAGGAGTGATGTGTTCACGGGACCGGGTGTGGGTGAGGAGGCGGGCAGCAGAGTTTTGGACCATTTGGAGTCTATGGAGGGAATGGGAGGAGATGCCAGTAAGGAGGGAGTTGCAGTAGTCAAGTCGAGAGGAGATGAAGGCATGGATGAGGGATTCAGCAGCAGGGGGGGGGGAGGCAGTGTCTGATTTTGGCGATGCGGCGGAGGTGGAAATATGAGGTCTTGATGATGTGGCTGACATGGGGAGTGAAGGTAAGGGTGGGGTCCATGGTGACACCGAGATTGCGTACCTGGGTGGAGGGGGTGATGGTTGAGGAGTCGATGGTGAGTGAAATGGGACCAGTTTTATTGAGAGTGGATTTGGTGCCAATGAGGAGGAGCTCAGTTTTGTCACTGTTCAGTTTGAGGAAGTTGTGAGTAAGCCAAGTTTTTATTTATTTTATTTTATATATATTTTCAGTTTAAAAATGTCTGGTTCAGTCTTGACAAAAACAACACCGGCAAAATAGTCCACGTCTGTGCCTCTAAGGCAGCTCCATTTAATAATAAAAAAAGCCCTTCCCTCTGGACAAGCAACAATGCAGTTTTAAGGAGGTATGCCCATGTGATCTGGCCACCACCCTTGGTGCTTGCATCACAGACCCCCGAGGGCTTGTGAAAAGAGCCATTGAGCAGAAGGCCCCAGCAGTGATGGGCAGCACGCAGCGTCCCGTTGTGGTCAGAAGGCACGCTCTAGCCCTGTCACATGACCAGGATTTCTCATGGGGTCAAGACCCCCCCACACACACACACACATGAAAAGATTCATCACTACCTTTGAAGTGTCAGCAGGTTTCACCTCTGACATTGGTTACTGGCTATGGTGGCACAAATTACTGTGAGAGTGCTTGATCAACAGCATCCTGTCAACTGCTTGTCTACCCCCCCATCTCTGTGTCATAAAGGCTTTGCACATTTCTAAACACCTCTATAAAGTTTCCGTAGTACATTGGTAACAGTGCTTTTTTGTCCATTGGAAACAATGTGTGGCATTAATATGATCGTTGAAGCTGCTTCATGTGTGGTAAGGCTAAGTTCTGTCCTGTAGCATCATTTCATATGTAGACATGGTGAGGATGCCATTGCAATTTCACTCCCATATTGGCCGGGGCCTCATCACAGATGCTGTGGAAGGATGTGGTTGAAGAGCAATAAATACATTTCCACTTTGCACACTTTTGCGAAACAGGAAAAAGAAGTGTGCTTCAAAGAGTCGGCTCATTGGGACAGGTACCAATTATGGCAGGGGAAACATCTTGACTTCAAATATTTACCATGAAGTAATGCAAGCTTCTGCCTAAGTTTCATATCTGCTGAGTAGTATAGAAAACTGTGGACAACATATGCAAACACGCTCAATGTACAGATGTACACCCACACACACACACGTATTCATACACACACACACACACCTACAGCCCAAGCACACTGCCACATATGCATTCAATTAGCAGTAAAGTGTTTAGGAGTTCTCCAGATGAGTTTCACACAGAGCTCGCACGTGCTCCCTTCAACAGCTTGGGCCACCTTTCATCACACGGCACGGTGAGAATGGAAAGGCAACCAGTCTGAAAGCTCTCAGGCTCCTTGTATATCAGAATATTATATATATATATACAGTATATATATATATATATATATGTTGCATTAAGGTCACCTATTCACGTCTACCTTGGTGACCTTTCATGCAGGCCTGACCCCGTCTCTGTCAGGATGCCACTTTCCCAACCAATCTCATATATAGATAGCCAGCAGGAGAGGGATTTACAATCCTGCCTGCTTGTCCATGGGCCTGTCCGTTAAGAGGACAATACACTAATCCACTCAGCCATCTGAAAGTTTCAGCAGAAAAACTTTCTCAATATGCGCCATAATCGGCCCCTTTTATCAGATTAAAGCAGATTTCTCCTCCCCACTTTCGCATGGATTTGTTAAGCTCACAGACACATTGCATCAACCCAACATGGCGAAGTAGCCACCTTCTGTTTACCCCTCCAACCCAGGTTCCAGCAGGGCACTGTAGTGGCTGAGCCCCTTCGATTAGGTCAGGACTAGGTTGTTTTGTCAGGGATTTGCTAGAGCAGATTTTTTGCGGGCCCATTTCTTTAAGTGGAGCAACTAATCGGATGGGGCATGGTGCTTTATCTTTGCGGGTCACGCACAGGTAGGCCAAATGTGCACTTATCCACCCATGGGGCTGCAATGAGCTAGAAAAGGTCTGGTTAAGTGATATGAAAAGTCAGACTCAGAAATATGGAATTATGGTACCACTGTTTGAAGGCTGTTGCGCAACATACCTTTTAAATAGTTGTTGAGAATTTTGATACCTTATCTTTATTGACATATGTGGACTAAGGACCACGACACCTGAGGTGAAGGTCCATGAGGTGTAGTTTGGTCATTGGAGAGAGGAAGAGATCTCGTATTTCCTGTGTGAATTAGAAAGCACACTGGTAATGGGAGTCAGACAAGTGACACGTTTTTGTATGTTAATGTCTTTGTGCATGTGTGTGTGTGTCTGTGTGCGGCAACACTGGTCATATGTCTGGATGTGTCCTCTACTTGCATCCCTAATATAGCTGTATAGTTCTATACAGATGTACATGAGAATAGTGTGCCTGAAGTGAGTTAGAGCATTTGCATACAGCAGCATTGCCGCTTCTGTGTGTTGCCCACAGCACTGTCACTCATGTTCTCTGATTCCCAGCAGCAACGCTCTGACCTTGGAGCAAATGGGTGCTGAATGTTCTGTGTTTTGCCCTTGAGATCATTTTTATTGTTTCGCAGCACCAAAGAGTGACAAATGAATGCAAGGTTCCTCAGAACCTAGATGGACCTGCACAGCACAAAGGTGAAGCTGCAAACATGCTGCATATTATACCTATCAGAGAGCTATGTTCCCCTCTATTGGGTTCAGTAAAGGTATTATCATATCTCATTTTGCTGTGAATATGTGAGGACTGTGTATGTGGTTTATCTTTATGAAGTGTTCTGCTGAGCTAATTGCTTTTTTAAACTGCAGCAATGCAACCAGAAAGCAGCAACTCTGCTGCAGCCTCTCCATAACAGCACTCTCCCAACATTGCCTCTGCAGCTGCATCAGCCAGCCCCACCTTCTAAACCCTTGACATACATACTCCACTAATACAGGCATAAAATTCATTTCATCTTTGTTTGTGCGTGCGTGTGTGTGTGCATGCACATTGGCCAGGGGATCTCATTTGGTGGACTGTCCTAAGGCCATACTTTCAGCAGTGGAGCCGTCCGTGGCAGCCGTCAGGGAGCAGCTCCCATGCTACCCATCATTCTTCACAGCCCTCAGTGCTGTGTGGCCCAGAATGCATCTCTCTTTCTCTTTCTCTCTCTCTCTCTCCCAGTATCACCAACTTCTCATCTCCCAGCCGTCACACAGACACATCCAGCCCACAGAATGGACTGCGTGCAACACAAACACCCAGTGCTGATGAGATGAGTTGTGCTTTGTAGTGCTTGCCATTGAGAAACTTTGTTTGTAGATAAATTCGAACCTCTAAAAACCACTCGACCGCTGCTGTCCCTGCAGTGCTCATTTGCGCCTCTTCTCTGCTTTCTCACTCCCGTGAGATTGGCGGACGCACCGCTTTGAAACCGAAAACAATTTCATTCCAAACGGCCCTTATGTGCCCAATGCAAATAAGGCACCTAGCTTGATTCCTGCTGAGCATTTTCAAGAATACTCAAAGGTATACGATTCTCTGTCATCAGAATATTAAAAAAAAACTCTCGCTTTTTTCCTTCTTCTTTGTAATCTATTACCCAAACACACGCATGACGTGATTGAGCGCGGTGGTGGAGCCATGTTAGATTTGTGGGGGCGCCGTACGGAATAAGTGATGGAGGGGCTCGCATGGCGGCATCGTGGGGGATAGCGTAACCCCATCGGTGCGGTATGTGCTCAGAGGGGGCTGTCATGGCAGCTTGCCACAAGACCAAACACTCAGGGTAAATATTTGCTTCTCGGTAGTGGGCGAGTTAGCGTTGAGGTCAAATGTCTGGTATCCTTGCGCGCAGCGTTTGTGACTTTTTTTCTTCATCTTCTTTTTTTTGTTGTTACAGTTGGTGCTTTGGGTAAGGAGGGGTGGCAGAATGAGAGAGTGGAGAGGTAGAGAACAGGGAGTGGAGGAGTGAGTGACATGGAGACAGAGGGGACAGGAAAACAAGAGTCATAGAAATGAACGGGGAGAAAGATAGAGAGAGGGAGTAATGTCGTCTTTGGGAGAATTCAGTGAGGAGTTTCAATGATTGTTTGTTTTGTCAGTCAGTGTTAGACTTTACTTCATTTTATGTGCTTTTTCAACCTCGTTTTTGTCTATCTAACTATCTTCTGAGAAATTATTTTTTTCAAATTGCATGAAGACTAACTACATACTAATACCCTTTTCACTGTTAAAAATATAACCTTTTAACTTAGAGTGTAATTCACAATAATTGTGCATAATATTTCCACTTCACTATCTCCACCATTCACCCTGGCCTAGTGGATGCCTGACAAATAAACCAGGAAATTCCTGCCCTAAAAGCTGTCAAAGATAACTCCTAATGTGTAATGTCATATTTTAAAACACTCGCAAGAGCTATTTCACTACCGAAGTAGGCATTAACCCACTTTGAACCAGCTGCTTGCATCAGTACCAAAAAAGTGTTCTCTCAGATGCTTTTTAGCCTGATCAAAGTGTTTAATTCCACGGCCTGCATGTGTTGTGTGACATAATGAATTGGTGTTGTGTTGTGTTGGGATAAGTATAGGCGGCTGGCAGTGTGGCTGCGCATGTGTGGCTGCGCAGCCTGTAGATGGTGCTACTTTCCATACATATGCGTTCGCCTCGCCTCTCTGATCTCTCATCAGGGCGAGAACACAATGAGCCCATTGTTTCCACTCTGCCTTTACCTCCCCAGCTTAGGATCCCCCCTCGATTGTCTTATGTCATAACCACTCTCTCATCCTCCCTCCCTCTCTTTCTCTCTCTCTTTTCTTCTCTCCCTCTCTCCCTCACACACCCGCTCTCCCCCCTCCTCTCTCTCTCTCCCTCTCAGACCCACTGCCAGCTCATTGTTTGAAACCCACGTTTCGCGAGCTATTCTCTGGTTCTGTCTGTTTGTGTCGGCGTGGTATGTTAATTGGTGATTATTCGAGGAGTGTTTGTGTGGACTCGTGTGTCTGTTGGCTTCACACTGGAGAGTGCCATGTGCCCTTTGCTTTGCTAGGGTGGGAGCAGGGACAAGAAACACTGTTCAGATCAGGGGTGGAGGAGGTAAAAAGGGAATAGAAGAAAGGGTACTGAGGCAATAGAAAGCACAAGCATACACTCACACACACAAGCACACACACACACACACACACACACACAAACACACACACGTGTGTGCTCAGTCACACACACACACACACACATACAATTCCCGAGGCATTCGCTGGGATTGGTGGTGCCAAGAAATCTCTCTTCTCTGGAACACCTAATCCTTGGTCCTGGGCCAAGGACCACAGTCTCTGTGTACAACTGACACCGGCCACCAGGGACACTTAAGGGTTTTTAGGCGTGTCCTGTTCTCTCTCAGCTCGACCACAGCCAAGGCATGAAGCATGAGAGAGAACAGCACAACAACCAAGGAAAATAAATGATGCCGAGGGATACGACTGTAAAGCATGTCAAAGGTGTTCTCAGGCACTTTTCAACATGGACTGAGTCATTGTTTTAGTGCTGTGAACATGCTTTGTGTACATGTGTACATGTGTTTGGGGCGGGGGATGTTTTCAGCTGGGATGTGTACTATGAGTGTGTATATGTGTAATATTACACGTTATAGACAAATGGTTTTACACCTTCAGTCCTCTTTGCCCATTGCACTTCCACAAACCACTTTCAAAACTCGATGTTGAGTTGTCCCCTCGATATGGATCCATGAACAGCCGTAAACCCCAGCGAACCCATAGTGAATCCTCTGAGGTCCACTTAATCACACAGGCGATCCTCAGTTCAGTCAGCTGAATAATCTAAAAAACACAGAGTATCACTCTGAGCCCCTTCACTTTCAGAGAAAAACGTAATAAATACAGTCATGCTGGACAGGGAGACGCACTCAGCAGACACTCCATCTGCAGTATCTTATTATTTGAGCTCAAGTGGCAAAAGGCCAAAAAAGAGTATTGTGAGGTACCATTGCTGACTATTCCCCAGCAGGAGTGAAGGGGGTGTAGAGTAGTTGGCATTTAGCAGGTAAACTCTCACCAGCTGTCACATCCTGCTCGTTGCTTACAGTTTACTCTGCGTAAACGCCACACTTCCTTGCTTGGTTCAGGGCATGTAAACTGAGGATATGGCCCATTACATGCTGCAAAAGCAGGAAACATCAGGTGCCTACCTTTGCCTGTGGAAGGCTCTGTCTGATGTTTGATTTATACTCCATACATCCACAGGACATTGGAGGGAGGGCGGGAGAGAGAGAGAGAGAGGGAGAGAGAGGAGCAAGATGGAGTGAAATAAGCCTTCATGACTCAGTCAAATTCAAATGATTCTCGCACATTCCAAAGAATATACTCCCTTCATAAATTACCACAACCTTGAAGGAGTCAGAAATACCAAACGCTGGCCAATGCAAAAGCCAGCAGATGACATCAATCTATAGGGCATGGATCTCGCATGGGACGCAGGCTGACAGTAGATATACGGCTCCCTGGGTCTCCCCGCCGTCTCTCCGGAGTGTCACATCTCAACTTGGAGGCTGGTGCTCAGCGCTGCGCCGCCACATGCTGTGCGATTGTTTGTCTCCTATTGTCACTTTCTGCTTGACACAACGTGACCCTGCGCAGAAACAATGCAAACAACCGAAATGATTAACGACGGCACCCTTTTTAGCCTATGCCTCGGCTGGTAAAGACGCAGCAAACTGGAGAGAGGGACCCACCATGCCCTCTTGACCACTGACCCTAAGTAACCCTGTTATGAGGGTGGGTGTGTGTGTGTGTGTGTCTGTGAGAGAGATATAGAGGGAGATAGAGAGAGAGAGGGAAAGCCACATTTGTGGACTTGACAAAAACTGTTTATGGGTAACTTCCCCCAGGTCAAGATTCCATGACCCCACAAAATGGCAGCAAAATTCAATCAGCGGCTGATTCTACTGAATTAATTACCTCCAAAGACATCAGGCCAACACAAAGTTAATGAGCATTAACTTATCGCTGAAGGAAAAAAATTGCCCCGGAGATTGTTTGTAAAAAATGGTGCTTGTGGCAGTGACCTCTCGTGACTGAAGAGATCTGGCTCGATATGTGACATGTTTGCACTCTTTCTGATTGGTATTTACATTATCACACACACTCAGCTCATTCATGTGTGACAATATTGAGGATTCAATGAAGTGAGTTATTGCGTGATCTTTGCTCATAATTTGCATAGATTATAACAGCACACTGAGCAAACTACTTTCAGACGTTTGAATGAATGAGACATGCTAAAATGACACGACCAGCTCCGTCTGAAACAGGCCCCATGAGTGACTGTGGACAGCTTTTATCATCTTTATTTCATTCCTTTCTTTGTCTTCTGTTTGGTAAAGTGATGGTTTATACGTATGTGTCCTCTTGTCATTTGTTGTCTGATTGTGCAGGAACTATTATTGTTATTATTATACGCTGGTTCTTGGCGCCTTAACTCTGCATACAGTTTTCATGATGTAAACGCCATTCTAGAAATCACAGATGCGTCCTAATACTGTGTACTTGGCTTCTACACTGCTTTTCGATAGGCCTGCTTGTTTGTTTTTTAATCGCTTGTTAAATGTGTAGGAAAAAGTAATATGACCCTAGTGGCACATTTAAGTATCATCATTTGCTCAGTGGCAGCTGAGTTTGCACGACTATATGGAAATCGACTGTAGGAGATGTCCACTCACGTGTGTGTGTGTGCGTGTGTAAACGGGGTTATAGAGAGAGCTGGAGTATCTTTTTAAACTTTTAAATTCTTAAATAATTCTTAAATAAGGACAACGACATGTACAGCATAGTGTGTTATATGACCCCAGTAGAACGTGAGAGAATGAGCAAGAGTTAACTGAAATAACAAGATATTTTCTGTTCCAAGAAAAGTGTGTTATCTTGAATGATTATGTTTCTTGCAGCAATAGATTTAAAATACGTTTGTTGTATGTCTTAGTCTGAGTAAAAAATGTAAAGAACTATAGTTTGTGGATGTGTCGGCTGTGCACTGATAGGGTGTGAGTTATGTTCTGCAGTTTTGAGACCCGTCTAGTGAATATGAGGATGAGTGTGACTTTATAATCTTATGGTAAATTTAAATAGTTTGTGAAATGTACATGTATAAGCAACAATATGAGCTTCATTGTCTAAGTGTACTTGCCATTTATTTTCAAAGTTTGGGAAAATATGCATGTCTTTGTAAAATTATTATTGATTTTTAGTTGAAGGCAAGAATGTGTTTGAATACAATATTAAATGCTACATGTAAGCGTTAAAGTACCAACATTCATAACTGGACAGGGGTATAGATGCAATAATAATAGTACGATTAAATATTTCCACAAGCAGTGATTGCTGGGGTCCAAGCAGGATGTGCAAACGTCCCCAAGTTGAGAAAGGATGAATGATTTGAGTGAAAGAGGATAATTTTAACTTTGTAAATGTTACTTGAGAATTGATTCAAAATTGATTTTGAAAATAAGTCTTGATTGCCATCTTTTGCTGTGGAGAGAAGGCAGATGGTCTTTGAAGGAATAAAGTGGTCGAATTCTTCCTAGATATCGATAGGGTGCATTGCACGGAGTTAACTTCACTCATTACGAATGGAGACTTGACTGATTCATATTTTAATAGCAGAGTTTATGTTGTATGCAGTCAGTGTGTCACTGCTGTTAGAGAATCGCTGCCCTGTGCCTTGCTGAATGGTATCAATTGCTCATCCAGCAGGTGGTAGGAGTCAAAAGGTGAAGTGTTAGCATCCACCTAATTGCATAGTTAGCGGTACGCAACAGCCGACTGCTGCTTCAGCGCAATCACATTTCCATTTCCTTGCCGAAATGCATCTCTGCAATTTGTCCTTACAGTGGGGACAGAGGCACGTCTTTGGCAAGCTCACTGACTTCATCATTCTGGACTGAAAGATTTCCTATCTCTGCTCTGCTCTCTCTTTGCGAAAGTCTCCCTTGATAGATTTTCACCATAACATGCTGTATGTAATTGGTTTGACATGCTCTCTCCAACTGTAAAGAGATATTGTTATTAACATATAGATTCCTCCTAATACATATGTGTTTTGTATTGTTTTCCCTTTTGTAATATATCCCCAGTGCTTAGTTAGATATATAGCTGTGGGCTTCGCTTTGCTCTGCTTTCTTTGTCTTGTCTGCAGAGTCTCCATGCCAGAGACAGCCACTTGAAGCCCTCACTTCCTTTTGTGACGCACATGTCCCATTCTCTATTTGGGTTAGGAGGTCTTCGCCACTGACACCAAAGAAAGGTCATGGCTGTTTATACGGCCACGATACCCTCCCACAGACCTGAACATAACTGCAATATGAGTTTGATTGATGCTTTGGATGGTTTCAGCATAAAGTAGTAAACACTAATTAGTGCTCTCTACCTTACCAACTTTGTAAGATACAAGAATTCATATTATAACAAAATTACCCCCCAAAATCTCCCCCCAAATTTGCACTGGAAAAGTAATGTGGTGTTTTGCTGTGATATAAGCGTGAGTAATTCCCTCATGATGATATGGGAAATCTACCAAGTGAGCCTCAGCGGAGGGTTTCCATGTCGCTGGTCTCCCTCTGTAGCCTGCTCAGAGTGGGCTCACATGCAGCCGATGCGGCCCAGCCTGCTGCCAGCTTTCATTAGACCCACGCTGTGGTTACTACCTAGGAAACTGTTTTGTCCTGTCGACAGGGCTGCCAAAACCTGTGAATCACCAGCACACAACCACTGGCAGACTCCCTGCCTCTCCCTCCCTCTCTCTCTTTCCCTCTCTCTCTCCAACCTTGCTCACTCGCACACACACACACACACCACGTAGTGGAGATGTCAGGTACGGTTAGATCAGCAGGCATTCCCAGCAGGGCCCAGCGCCTGGGTAAGGTAATCTGCCACGGACCTGATTGCTCATTTCACCCGTTAAGTGCTGACCAGACGCTTCCTATTACACCAACGAACACCTCCGCCCCCCGGGCTCCCGAGGGAGACAGCACACAGTGGGCGAGAGTGGCTACATTTCCCCCTGGCCCATGCAGCCCTGCGCTCAGCTCTCCATGCATTCAAATCAGAGTCAAATGCGCTTTGAGACGAGTGCAACCCTTCCTGCCTTTCCCCTCAGTGCTTACAGGAAGTCCTGGCTGGGTGTTTTTCTTCTAATTGCAGGCACTGTTGTATGTTTTTCATATATCCTGACGACAGCATGTTTGAATCACTGAAACAGAGGTGTCATGCTACTCCATTCAACACTATGTGTTCTCCCTAGGCTATGGTTACTGTTGACTAATCAGAACTGTTTCACAACAGGATTTCTGCACAGCAATTTCCAAAGGGAAAGGTCACCAAAGGATTCCACAATACCTGGCTGGACTCTTTAAGAACACCAGAAGATGAGCTCTGAACAAATGTTGGAATCTCGTCCTCATGAAGAATGCTAAGAGTATAAGTGCACTGAATAATAACGAGTCAATTTCTTTTTTAAAAGAAGATTGAATATAATACAAATCTACATGTGAGCCAAGATGTCCTCAAAATATATTAGCTCACACTGTCAAATCCCGGGACTTAGCAAACGCGTGGCAAGGTATTTATTAATGTGAGCCAGAGGCTTGCAAATTAATAGGTAAGAGATTAATGGGGAGTGACACGGGCCATAATGTGAGCGGGCCAAATAACATAATGGTGAATATCAAAGTGAGGCCTGAAGACTTGTTAGTGTGCTGCTCTTAGGCTGCGTGTGAATTATGCAGATTGCTGTCAAAGCGATGAGGGACACACAGGGTCTTCAGCAGCTCCTGTCACAGATGATAAACTACCAGCGTTTGGTGTTGTCTGACCAGGCTTTGTAGAACAATAGACCTAAGAGGCAGAGTTCACCTTTAAATTACGGAACATAGACATGCTAACTGCCATGCAGGAACAAATGGAAATTAAGTAGCGCAAAGCTTATAATGCAGGGGAAGGTACAATTCAATTATGATCCCGGAAGAACACATGGGTAATTGCATCCTGACAGAATACTGTGATGGATACTGTGTACTGCTTGTGAGGGATGAGTATGAGGGGTCAGAACGTTGTGATTGAGGGGTTGAGTTGTGGACATTGAAGAAAGAAAATATTTATTGCTAAACATGTTCTGAGTATTTATTTATTTACATCTGTCATAACAACATACAGCAATTCAATGATGGATGCAAGTTGAATATATTGCAAACACAGGTCAGCCACACAGTTTGTTACATCTGGTGGCGATTACATCAGCATGAATTCCCTTTAGAATTAATTACCATATCATACAGTTTCATCTAGTCAAGATCTGTCAGTTCTTTGAGAAGAGATCACTAATTCCATTTTAGCAGCTGTGACGCAAATAGAACACGTTCCAGCTTGTGTTCGAGAACCATCACATCAGCCTGAGACCGGCTCCCACAATGCTTTGCGACAGCTCTGAGTGACAGGATGCACATGCCTCTGTCAGGTCTGATCTCAAAGCCGTCCGTGGCGGCCGATGCCAACTCCGAGCATCCTGTCTTGCGATTATCATGAAAAATGTAACAGAGCAAACATGAAGCGAGTGAGTGGCGCCTGTTACCCATTTGACTGTAAATATTCCTATGGAGCGCTTGCTCCCGCAGGTTTTCCCCAAACATGGTTGATTCGTTGATTATTCAGAGTAATTAACATGGAAAAATACCACAGAGGACTGTGCTTTGCAGAGCTACAGTGGCGGAGGTAGCCTCTAGCGTAGCTGTAATCATCCCTAATACTAAATGAAGGTAGCCCCGTTTGTTCATCTGTTTTTCATCAAGCTTCATCACGATTTACCTTGAAGAGTCTAGATTGCACCCAGCAATTTGGCTTAATAAGGCAGTTACTTTGTGGTGGTGATTCTTTTTCAAGATTAGAACTTAGCAAGAACTTTGAGGTAAAAAGGCCTCAAGCTACCACCATAACAACTACCTTTAGTGTATTGCAATCACACTCTTTGAATACAAATGGTGTATCTTTCCCTTGTTGGGGCCTAATCCTTTCCATAATATCTACTTAAGAAGACACAAATAAATCCCTGACTTTCTTTCAAGACATACAGGTTCTACACACCCTGTCATCCCTGAGTCATTGAAACAAAGAAAGAAAGAACTAAAGAGTCAGGTCTGGAACAAGCACCGCACCTCATGACAGGAACTTGGCCACCTCACATGACACATCCACTGTTTGTCACTGTTCACCAGGGTGAATGCAGCATGCTTCCCTTCTCGGACACGGGCTTTACACAACACCAGATGTACAAAAATACATGAACCTTTGATTAGAGTCACCTCTTCCCTTTTAATTTCCCCATGAAACCAGCAGAGAGGGGAACTGGGGCCTGCCTGTCGCAACAGCTCAAGTGAAGGAGGCTACCTGGAAATGTAAGCCTTGACCAGGGCATTGCGAAACATGCCGATCAAGCACTTTCTTTACACAAGAGCTGCAACCTACGTTTGGAGGGCAGCCTGTCAGTTTCCCAACTCTGAAGTGGCAGTTTGACCTCCGCACAGTTTCTCCTTTCACCTCAAGACGTGAGGACAGAAGACAAAAGTGTTTGCCAAAACTGGCGGACTGTCAGAGAAATAGTAAGGGGTTTGACAGAACTTTTTGTCTTTCAGTTTTGATATCATGCAGTTTTTATTGATGGTGATATCCAAAATCTTTCAACATAATAGATTACAGTTTGTCTGATGGGTGATACTATGTTTGTTTTAATAGATAATGTGATTATTTCCCCACAAGTCATGCAGAGGCTTGGAATAATATGGACCACTATCAGTATTCTGGAAGAACAGGCCAGTCCTTCACGTATAGTAAGAAACTATATGTTTTATAGATTACCCTTGCTAGTCTTACAATGTGACACTTCATAAAGTAACTGGGAAGAGGATACATTATCACGAGAACATATTTTTCTGATAGATTTAGTAACTGTTTAAAGACAGATTATAGGTGGCTGCCATAAAGCCAGTTGACAACATTCCAACCACTATTTTATGCAGTTTTCACGTTTTTATGCAGTTCACGACTTTCCCAAATCTGGGCCACCAGACTTAAAGTCATCTATGCTGTTTTATCACAGCACACAAAAAGCATGCATGCAATTAAATTTTAAATAAAAAAAATATTAAAGTGAGCAAAGGCCAGTTCCTTGACACTTCTTTGAGACTGTTTCATTCTTCTGCGTTTGCCATTGGTCGTGAGTGACAGGGGAAGTGTGGTGTAATCACCAAGGCAGGGAATTAGAGTCAAAAGCACTTCTAGACTAATGGAGACACATACCCATTTCTGACAGACTTTCAAGCACTCCAGTGTTGCTGGAGAGAATTCCTCCCCCTTTTTTTTGCCATGGGCTCCAACACTTACTCTAGTGCCTGTAGTTTCCTCTCATTTGTAAGAAAAACTAATTAGGCACTCATAACGAACCCAACAAAAACACAGCATATCTGTAATGCAAAAAAATATAATAGCTATCAGTCACACACACAAACAGCACATCTAAATATACTACTCAGCACTTGATGCCAAGAATGAAAACTCATCTTCAGGCTTCCATGAACACAAAGGGCAGTCAGAGGTCAGATGTCAGGTGAGGTGTGGGGTATCGCCGGTAGCACATTGGCACAGGGACTCCAGAAGGTGAGCATGTGGAATGATAAGTGCACCTTTAAGAGGCGGCTTGTTCTGGAGGCGAAACACCTCCCCAAGGGATCCCCCTCTCTTCTGCCCGCACTAATTCAGCCAGTCCATCTGTAAAAGCTGCTGTCATCTATTGATTTTGCCCCAAGGCTTCAGACCTTCGCTGAACAGCCATAAGCACCAGGGTAGGATAATTTATGCTCATTGTTTCACCTATGGCAGCCAGTTGACTTCTACTCTGAACGCCGGAGCGCTGGGGTCACTTTCAACTGGTGGTGCAACCGAATTCTGTGCCCTTGCCAAGCCTGGCAACGGAGCAGCTCGGTGTATCTCTTTGCATGGATGAACTCATCTTTTTTTAATCCAGCAGCACCATTTCTCTGCTCTTCTCCTCTCCCTTGGACAGTTTTCTTCAGGGCCTCCTCCTAGTCACTGTAAGGTAATGCGGGTGTGGTCCAAGGTTGTGCTCCTTGCGGTTAGCAAAGCGCCAATGTTCACACAAAAACGTTTGACGTTACTGAAAGCAGAAACCCGTCACTCACTTCTCACACCTTAGTCATAACAGCTGGAAACTCCAGCCAGTGAGATAGCACAACCTATAAATCTTTTCAAAGAACTCAGTTCTTCTCCGCACATTTTTAATTAGTGTGATTCATTTCAACAAAACTCCCTGAGAACATCTATTATGACAAAACACCCCAAAATCTGCTACCCTACTTGTTAACTCTTGAAGTTTTGAAGTTGTATGTCAAATTTGATTTCCTCTACTTCTCTACGCAGTATAGACCTCGTGTTGGTTAATAATTAAAGTAATGCCTCGGGAATCAGAGTAGCAAGGCAATCTGGCACGGAAACATGAGAAGGTGTTCAGAAATGAGGAAGAGGAGCCACATTTTGGCCATTTTTTTCTCCACAGCTGTACAAATAAAAGCTGGCATCCACACAGGAAACCCACTTGAGGCACTTTCCACAGGTAACTGGGCACCAGCAGTGAGGAGCACATCCCTCATGACTACCTGCAATGAGCCTGATTGCTTTTATTATATGGAGGAACCAAAAGCTTCTCTCCGAAGCCAAATTTGACAGGCCTCCCTCATCCATGGAAGGCATCACATGGTTGAACTATTCTTCACGCTCTTCGCTCCAGGAACTTGAAGTTCTTACTGCTCATACTGGCTAGTGTGGTGTACTATCCGAACAGCAATAGCTCACCGAGGAGCTTGATGCTTCTCTGCCAAGATCGTCTCAGCTGCCTCTGGAAGAGACCCAGCATCCACAATCTCCAAGTGTTGCTCTGAGAATACAGATACAATGATGTCACTGGTAGAGTTTTTATGAGACAATGCATTTTTGAAAATCTTGGCAAGCTCGTATTGTTGGATCTTCAACACACAGTCGTGATATGAAGATAATAAGATTGAAACGCCACACCTCTTATTTATTGAGGGAATTTCAAATGTCAGGCATGTGTTGTCTTTGACATATGCGTACACAGAATTGATGATGAATAACATGTAATGTTTTTCCATTTTGCAAATACCACTTTGCTACAGTACATTACATTTAAAATGGCTAATGTACAAACATAAGAACAACCACAGTCACCATGGCTAATTTATAGTGGCAATTACCATTTATACACAGAAAAGGGTTTGAAATGGTCTGGTAAAAAACATATTGTTTAAATCAGTCTGTTATGATTAAATATGGAAATGTACTTGAGGTGTTATTCTAGTGATTCAGGCAGCACCATAGCAGAAATCGCCATGAAAAAGTGTTTATTTAATGCTTTTCATGGTAACAGGATAAGAAACACGTGGCCTCACTTTTCCCCAGTTTTACTTGGCTTTTGAGTTTCAGATATATTCCCTCTGGAATTCATGCATAATTCAAAAGAGATACCAGAAAATCTCCCATACAAACATCTTGCTGTAGGTGTTCATATTCCTTGTAATGAAATATTAATAACATATCCCCTATATATTCAGGTCTGAGCATCAATATTTCCGTCTTAAATTACTTAATAAACAGCGCAGATGCACTCAATTCAACTTTTAAATATGAAGACAGAAAGGGCTCGAAGCTCTGATGTTAAACTCAGAGATCAAAGGATGTTTCTAATCATCTGCAAACCTGACTGGTTCCACTTAACATTTCACCTGTGTTACTGACCCACTCCTTTGTATTTATGCACAAGCCACATTTTTGGGAAAGATGGTCCTAAACTAGTGATGGTGAGTCTCCCCTCCCCCCCCCCACATCAGAAAAGGAGATTAAACTACATGAGGCCATTTTTTAAATCTGAGCTATGCAGTACATATGATGGTTAATGCTGTTGGATCAGTGCCACAGCCTCTAGATCAGATATGTAACGGTGTCATAGATAGTATAATCTAGTCAGGCTGCCATAAGCGCCTCTCAACAGTCCAATAGTTTTTACGGTTGTAAAGACATGAGAATATATTAATGTGTTGAAAACAAATACCACCTGTCTCTTATTTGTCTCAGTGTCCAGATGCCTAATCATGTTTGAAGGTGATGGTGGCTCTTTCCAGAGTAATATTCCCTATCAGCTCCGTGCTCCGTGGAGGAGTCGGAGATGTGTGGTAACGGTTAGCTGTGATTCCTGTCTCAGTTAAGCGGAGAGCAGACTCTTAGGTAATGTGAGCCGCTCCATGGATCATTGAGCTCCACTCATCCCTGGAGACTCTCCCCACCTGGCACGCGTCCCCTCCTGGCCTCGAGCCCCACTCAGCTCACCTGAGGGGCAGCCAACCCTGGCAACACCCCCACCCCCACCCCCACCCTCCCCCTCCTTTCCTCCCTCTATCTCTCCCACTCCACCATTGATCTAATGTGACGTTTCCCCCGGGGAGCACAGACTGCTGGAGCGCTTGTTATGTCTTCTCCCCCCTACCGCTGTCTCAGTGTTTGCTCAACAGCAGGGTCAGGTTTGCAGGTCTGCCTACCTCCCTACCGTCTCATTCCCTTTCATTTTCTTCCTCGAAGTGAGCTGTTTGCACAGCGCGCTCCTGAGGTAGAGCTGCTATACCTGGTTGTGACAGCACAGACCTCATCGTGGCAAAAGTGATTCAGAAGTCTGTTTGGGTGGTCTTGAATCTCTTACAAGGACAGGGGGAATTTAGCGTGTTATATTGGGCTGGGGCACAAGTAGTGAAATACCGTTTCCTAATTTAAGCATGAAGTCTGAACACTAAAGATACCTACTTACACACACACACAAAGACAGGCACTTAAACACACACACACACACAGATATATACACACAAAAGTCTCAGTGCCATAGAAAAATAAGCCACGTTTGCCATCTCTGCTCTGTGGCGAATATAGTTGCCGTGGACGACGCCCCTGCCAAACTGGAGACACATCACAGTCAGGAACCAGAGACACCCCGCACTCCAGGCCATTTCTCTTGGCTCGGCCGCGCCTCTGACTCCACTAGTCCCTGAGCCCGCGATCAGCCAACCGTTACCCAATTTGCCGCCACAGAAGGAACACCTCGACCTTCTGAAGCCGGTGCCAGCGCCTAGCCCCTGTCGCCTCGCTGGCCGCTCTCGCCCGGGCTCTGCTTATCGCCTGCCATCGTCCCCAACTGAACCTCCACTTTGAAGTGGTGTCCACCGAGAGCTGCGAATGGCTGGCTGCTAATGATGGCTGATACTCCTGCTGGCTTGGAGGAGGAGACTGACATGAGGGAGAGAGAGAGGAGGTGGGGGGTGGTGGGTGTCTGGGGCCAAACTTCCTCTAGCAGGTAGCACTCATGACCTGGAAAACAGTGCAGCTTCAGATTGTTCAGTTGTTTTATTATTTAAAGCTTGACTGTTATTTTCCCCGCCGTCACATCTCACTCCAGCCACATACACAAAGTATTTATGAATTTTGCTTTCGTCACGGGGAGGGTCATGCGTCTGTAGATTATTTCACCAGCGTTGTAGATGCACAAACACACATACAAATTCAAGCTGTGTCCTGGTATTGCGTTGATACAGCTTTTCCATCTGCTTAAATGCATGGATGGATTTACTCTATGCAGGACTTGCTGTAAACATCCTCTGTTTTATCACATAGCCTGTATGTGAGTGTGAATGTAAGTGTGTGTGTGTATAAGAGAGGAAAAAGAGAGAGAGAGAGTGTTTGTGTGTTTGTGTGTGTTACTGCACACGCTCTAGAGGGATCAGGCTGTATGTGAGAAGAGAGGGTTTGCCCGGGGAGCTCTCGCCCTAACACACAGACCCCCAGCTGTGCTTCTCAGCAGTTCAGCAGATTAAAGACCCAACATCAGGAGGTCAGGGCAGCAAGTGTGTGTGTGTGTGTGTGTGATTTGTTTGTGTGTGCTGATGCTAAGGTTTTTTTTGGCTTTGAGCCTTCCCCGCTTCAATTCTACAACTCAATTCCCCTTAAAGAGAGGAAGGAAACACCAGCAGTACCAATTTAACTCGAAAGACTGGACGCCTTGACAACTAAATTAACTTTTCACAGAAGTGCCCATTCTGCATGCTAAAAATGAAATTGTAAAATCGCATTTAATTTCAGGTCCCATTGGCATGTTGTTTCTATTTGGACTCCTGCGCCCACAAGTGTACACACCGGGTTGCCTTTAGTGTGCAAATTAAATCACAATGGCTGGCACTCGCAACCAACCTGTTGAGACCTTCTTCGCCACCTCACCCAAGAATAAGTGACAGATGTCCAAGAGCCAGGCCCTTTCACACATGCCAACTCGGGCAACAAATGGCCCAGCACTGCCATCTGCACTGGGCAGGTGTCTGCTAATGGGCAGCGGGCACGGTGCCTAGTGCTACCTGACCATAGACAAATGTCTTCATTCTCTCTCTCTCTCTCTCACTCTCTCTTTCGCTCTCTTGCTCTCTCTCTTTCCCTCTCTCTCTCTACTCTCATTCAGGAGGGCAGAGCCGGGAGCCGCTGAGGCATGCTGCGACCTGTTCCCGGCTGCACAAGCTTGCCATTGTGGGCCAAGGAGAGAGACGGCCACTGTTCCTGGGGTCACCCATCACAGCTGTGCACGGGCCAGGCAAGGGACAAACGACAAACGTATATCAATGCAGAGGCTGTAGGCACTCGCACAGGGCACCGGCGCTCAAAGGAAGCCCTGTGTCTCTGGACGTACGTCTCCCTAAAAGAGATAGAGAAAAAAGAAGACAAAAAAAACAAAAAAGAACACCCAAAAAAGGGATGCATAAATCAAGTGATGTGATGGTTTTATTCGCCCATCAACCCCTCACCACCACCCCACCCATCCCCAGCGGAGGGACAGAGCATCTATCAGCACAAAACACCACTGAGTGAAATGCGTGTCGCCACATGTCGAGGAGAACAGAGTGTCACAAGTCTGTTATCAATTTTTCACCACGATTGAGATGAGACCATTGGTATCGTACACATGAAGATGCCATGGGGCTACCACGCCATTAATAATGCTGCTTTTAGCATTTTATATGTGCTCTGCTGAAGTGTTCAGTGAAGCAGCACTTTCGACCGATACAAGCTCGCTGTTAAACACAGTCGCGAGCAGTGGGAGGTCAACAAACAGAAGACAGGCGATCCTCGTGGCCATCATGGCTCAAAAGCTACTGACAGAAAGACACATTCGCCTCAAATCGGTTCACTTGAGGCATGGCCCCATTGAGCCAGGTCGAGTGAGCCATCTCTGCAGCTGAACCCCCCCACCCTCCCTCCACCGCCAGCCCCCCAGAGATTGCCCCCGGCACGGTCATGAGGGATAACCAGGGCCGTCCTGACGTCTGAACAGCACCGCCAAAATCCGTATGGCTCTTTATGGTCTATTGATAGACTTTAACTCGTTAAAACGTTACAAAACATTTTACTTACAAGCAAAGCACATCAGCAAACAAGTGTAGACATACTCATCCTCTCCCTTTCTTTGGCTCTCTCTCTCGCTTTGTCTATCTCTGATGTTACAGTGTCAAAATACAGTGCACTAGCGACAGAGTAAAAATTGTAAGGTGTCTTTTGAATTTGGACATCTTTCAAGGTTTTGAGCTGATGTCCATTTGTGTGGTGAGTCACCTGTGAACCAACACGAAGGCCCGTATGTGCACACACTAGCCTGGCTATGCGGCAGGAGATAACCGTGGCATTGTCCGAGAGGACTCATCAGCAGGAAACTGGATTGGCCCCAAGGCTCCCCCAGCCATTTAAACAGCCTCCTCATTGTGATATATTCTTGGGTTCTCTCACTCTGTATGAGCGTGTGTATGTGTAAAAAAAAAACAGCTGGACATAAACCAGCATGTTTCTCTCTTTGCCGCTCTCTCTCTCTCTTGCCTTTCTCGTTTTCCCTAAACAGAACAGATAATGATGTGATCCTCTCTTACCCCCTGAGGATGCGATTTGGCTGTGAGATGAGGATTGGGGACAGAGGGGAATCACAGGCGGGTTATGAATGTGCGTTTGATTTCATACGCCACGGGGGTCCGCGCACAGTGGGGCGCTTGTTGTGTCGCACCCAGATGTGCACCCGTTCGGACACGGCTGATCAATGACGCCCTGTTTTTTTTTTTTTTGCCTTCCACCCCTATCTTGTCTGAGACACTGAAGGACCCCCCTATCCTCGATTCTCCCCCTGCCCACCACCACCCACCCCCACCCTCCAACCACACACCCCCCAACCGCACACACCCCTGCCGCCACCCACTCACCCTGGGGGCGCATTCGGCACCTCAGGACCATCGAAAAGCGCAGTGCCATGTCAGAAGCACTCAAACCCTGTGGGAGAAAACGATGTCGGTCGATGAAAAATGTCTTTCCCATGAGGTTTTTAAAGCAGGAATAACCCAAGGGATTGTGAAAGAAAGAGGGAGTCAATAATCATGGCTAGTAAAGGTAGGAGCAGAAATTAAATGGCTGTATAATGTAAATAGGTGGTGGATTCGGAAAAGTGCTTCGCCAGTGGTGTGTCTATTAAACCACAGGTGGAAAATCCAGTTTATCCCATTTTTTTTTAATAATTATTCTCACAGCACCACTTACAAACAAGCACTCATAGTCCTGCCAACAACCACCAGACAACAACCGTGAACAGTCCTATGGGGCCTTCAAATGTCAGGGCATGAGGGAGAACTATCCCAGTAATGACTTACACAGGTCTAATCAAGGTGACTAAAATGTTAGCAACACATGCCTGATGAGCTAAAATGGCTGTGGAATAGCTGAAGAAGAAGGCACACAGAAATTGCTCATCTACAGAGGATGTCAGCAGTTGGCTGAGAGAAAGTGGGCGAGAGGGGAATAAAAAAATATTGAAAGAAGGGGAAAGGCACACAGTGTACACCCCCACGGTGCACGATGCTGCAACTGTCAAAGCACAATGATAGTCACACAGAGTCGATTTCCCCATCAATGAAGCTACGTCCCAACACTTCACTGATGCTGTTGCATTTATCTTCCCATGGGACCAGTGGCAGTAGACAAAGACAGGCAACGTGGATTGCTCCGGCTGGACCCCGCTGCTCTCGAATGCTCTCGTAGTCATGTTGAGAAGCCGCTGATACAAAGGCCTTCTCTTATCCCCTCTTGTCTGCCGCCCCTCAACAGATGATAGCATGTTATAAGAATGTTTTTTTCCCTGTTCGTCCAGTTTTGACCAGTCATGACCAGTCATGAAAATCAGAGACATACCAACAGCCACAACTAGTTTGTATTTGTGAAAAGGAAGGCAGAAATACATTTGGTGAAGCTGTTTTGTTTGCCTAATCAATAAACAGGGCATTCTGTTACTGAGAGTGAACCACTTGCTGTTTTTTTTAAATTGATTTTACTTTTCCAGTTATTAATGTTGTTTTGTTATGTCTAAGCATAACAAAGTCACATGCAAGTGTGTATGCCACTCCTTACTGTTTTGGAAACAAATTGTAGGATTGTCTATAACACAATAAGTACCAATTCTCTTGAAAAATATGTTTCTCTGTTAAACTTAAATATTACTGTCTCTCTCTCACTCACTTGCAGTTTGACTTGAGGAATCAAATACAATTTTTCACGTCAGTGTTATGAGGTGTAGTGATTATTAAATATAGCCATTTTTAAAAGTTTCTTGACTCTTGTGGCTTTGAGTTAGCTATATTTTCAATATTTCAGTTTAGTTAATTAAGAGACCTAAATAGCTACAGAGATGTCTATACTTTTGCGTGTTCTGTTTTGGGGATTAATAGATTTGGGTACTAAAATATATTTTTTTCCCTTAGATGTTGTCATTTATTGATGTCTTTCACCAAATGAATGAAAAAGGTAGTTACTGACTGCTGCATTGATTAGTGTTTTTCAAAGGATGAAATCAGTGAAGACAGTCAGCTACCGCCCTGTGGTGCTCAAGATGAATTCTGATTGTTTTTTAACACCAGTGGTGTTAAGAATGGAGTGGGGTGTATCAATATTTTACACTAAATGAAGCATAAAACTTTGGAATGTGTACACATCACAATAAGCACATATATGGGTACACACTTCATACAGTGAAAGGTCTAACCAAAACATTGAGAAATGATATCTCTGTTGGGACACTATCTCCGGGAAGCATGGATATTTTTGTCAAAGGAGATATGATAAAGTATAAGGCTAAGCAGAAAAGATCGCTATCAACTTTCAAGACAGTCCCAGAAGAGCAGAGCACTTCTGAAACTCAGTCCCGCGGGGAACTTAAAGTGAAATTTCAGCCTCTCCAAACAGACCACTGTAAGCTGACACATTCTTGTGTCCGTGCGGAGTTTGCTGACAGGCCTCAGCGCGGGTCAACACGGGTCAGGAGAATTGGGTGACGAGTGCAGCGCAGCAAACCCCTTTGGATGGAGTAGTGGAGCAGCTATCATACTGTGAGGGGGTCTGTCGTTTCTACACGCTCACAGACAAGGCACTAGGACCCATCCACCGCAGGAACAAAACATGTCTACTAGGTCCCTGTTGGTAGTCATGTTGACTGTGGGCTGCAAGTTTTTGGGGGCAGTCAAGTAACTCAGTACACATCTCATCTGTGTTAGAGTTCGTCACACTGTCGCATTCTGTTTGTCATGAAATGTATAAAACGCAGTAACCACAACCTTAACAGTCTGAGTACAGTAATGGAGACTTTACCATTTGTGATGAGATAACAGCTTAGTCAGTGGTTACCAGTAGTGTTTTAATGGTTTAATCATATGAAGGCACTGCCTTATAAGGTGTTGCTGTGAACTGTGCAAATGAAGTTGTTCCAATTTTCTGAGGTTGTATCGAATTAATTAACTGAATAAATTAAAATAATTGAATTCAAAAGTTCAGTGTAGTTTTTTATGGACTTGGGGGGTAAAATCAAGATTAGATTTAGGGTTATAGTTAGTCAATTCTGATTAAATGGATGTATATGAGAACCACATAGTATTTTTGATAACCTACTTATGTCAGTGCGATAAGGAATATTAACATAATGTATAAGCACACCATACATTTCAGGACTCTTATCTGCAAGGATAGACGATATAAATACCACCAAACATATACTGTAGGTTCAGTGCATTCTGTGTTTTAACTCAACAGTCCCATATAGTATGCACACTAGATTTATAGCTTTAAATATTTATTTCAATTTCTTTCTACTTGCCTGAAAGTGGTACGACTTCTGGATGTTCTAGTCGAAGCATACTTCTCTAGGGGTGCTGTGGCTTTGCACACATCAATTGGGGTATTTTTTTCCCTTGCCATAGTCTCTCCCTCTCTCTCTTCTTTTACCCAAATGAGTTGACAACCCCCGGCGAGTCGGTTCATTCACGCTGAGTGGGTACATGCATTTCAATATCACTGAGTGGGCTGCCTCACTTTGATGTGTACCTATTCGGTACCTTGCGGGTAATCTAGCCCGGATTAAGCCTTTAAAAAAAAAAAATTCCCTCTCTTCTTTTCCCTGGCCAAGATTGCCATCACTGCCTCCGTAATCTTTTGTAATAGACGCTAATGCTGAGGCACCTGCCACACAAGCTGGGCACATCCAGTGCTATCACTGTAAGCAGATTACATCCTGTAATGCCAGGTATTTGAGGAATATTCATGCGGCTAAGTGCTTATGTAATGACACGTAAAGCCCCTTTGGTGTTTTTGTTGTTGTTTTTGTTTTTCTTCTTGCCTATCCTTTCATGCGACGGAGGCTCTGAACCGCCGCTGTGTGCGAGTGCGCTAACTGTGCCAAGAAAATCGAATCACATGCCCGAGATGTTTGACAGTCTAGGCGGGGGGATACGTACCTCTTTGAGACATAGCAATGTTGGCATTCGTCATGGCATACTTCGCTACACAGGTGAATGGTATTCACCGGAAGGAGGGTATGGAAAGAAACATGATTCAATGATTCTTTTCACTCTATACTCAGGAATGTAAATGAGTCGATGAGTGCAACCCTGTGAGTAAATCAGTTGTAAATCTTGGGAGGGCTCACAAATTCAGAAAGACATACAGCAACAACTTGGACAGGCTGAATTATGTGATTTTGTCGCTGTATGTTGATATGTTCCATTGCAGATTTAACTGTTAAAGATGTGGGTCACTGTAAAGGCTATTCTGTAGCATGGGTGGTTCATTCCTGTTTCGCACCAGAAACATCTTTTTTTCTCTCTGTGAGAAACAAGAGCACAATGAGGCACTACTACTTCAGTTAACTGTGAGGCTGTCTTCGATGTTTATATAAAAGCCTAAACGGACAAAAGGATAATGCAACTGAACAACAGGAAGTTGAGTTACTAATTGGGTTAACATAGTAGGATCATGCAGTTGCTTAATGAAAAAAAAATTCAGTTGAAAAATGATTGACATTGATCTCATTATTACTCTATTTTGCCTGGCTTTCAGTGTAAGTCTCTGGCGTGGAAGGTGTGTGAGACCAGAGATCCAGGGGAGAGTTTATTAAGGAAACATCAGACAGGGACAACCCTCTCAGCATGGCATCATTACTCACAAACTAAATAAGTAGCGCAATAACGAAAAAAAAATACCAGATCAAGAGAACAGACAGACAATTATGTCAAGGAACTGAAACAGATTTGATCAAATTACCCTAATTAGTGGACTGCGGTGAGCAACGCTTTGCTTATTTGCATCAAGATGGAAGTCTCCCAGGTTGGTTGCACAACTTAATTAGAGGAAAAGATTAGGACCCTGTTTCAAGGGGCTCCACCACCTTGGTTACATCTGAGTCAGGTTAACAACAACACAGATGGCGCCTCCGTTGAATCGCTGCAGCTCCAGGAGGAGGAGGGGAGGGGAAGAAGGGGAAGGGGGGGGGGGGGGGGGGGGTGTTGGCCAAGCACTTGTTTTCTCACTGGAAAAGCTGAGGGTATGTGCGATGAGGTTTGCCCGAACACACGGTCAACCAGTTGATCCAGACTTGATTTACAGTAGGTCAAGGTCTACTGAAACACTTCCACAACGTAACGGCATTTGTTATACTTTCGCAGCAGAACAAATATAGCCCATTCAGTCACAAATCAATGGACAAATGAGGGAAAATGTTGAAGGGCAGTGTTGTTTTCAAGAACACAGCTCCTTTTTTTGGCAATTTATGTTTCGTCGAATGGAATGTTTTGTGTCAGAGCAAACAACTTTGTAATAGACGTCGCAATGTGAGGTACGATGAAATGCAAATAGCTTTGACTTCAGCTGAGGTTAGGCCATTTGTAGGTCATTCATAGTTCAGTGCGAGCATGGTAGGTCTTTGCAAGATGCGTGGACAGAGGATGCATTGTTCGGATCAGTCTCATCCCTAGTTCTATTGTTCACGAGACGATGAGGTAATGACAAGACCCTAAGCCAACAGGGGATGGAGGTGTGCGTCGTCGTGTTTTGAGTTCCTCCGTTTCCATCTTTTGTAGCACACCCCTGTGTCGGGCAAACTCTTGACCTTGTTACGCAAACATCAACAAAATAAAAGATCCAATTTGTAAACCAGAGGCATTCACACGTTAATGAAACATTAAATATTTGCTCCCCAAAATATTCCTTTTAATCACACACTATTCTCCATTAGGGAGGACAATCTGCCCATTTCATGGCAGGGGGACAAATTGCTCATATTTACGTGCATTTTCCAACGTTGACTTGGCCTCTGGGTTTTGTTTTTTCGAGGTTGCTCCGATTTTGTGTCTTGACTTCCCCTGGCTGTTTTTTTCCATTCTGCTACCCCTGTGTTGAGGGTATGTCTTCGCCTCTTTATTTGCAAGAACATGCTTCACCATGAGTACTTCTTCAGTTCTCATTGTCATGCCAGTGAGTATTGTTATCTCTCGCTATTGGCCTGAGTTTATGGTCCACTGGTGATCAATTTCAACCCCATGTCTCTGTAGCTTAGGCTCAGCCCCAGACTCTCATCTAAGAGGGCAAAAATGCTTGTTAAGCACAGTGTTGGGTTTGGGGGTGGATGGTGGACTGTTAGGGCATATATGTGTAGCCTCACTTATATACTTGAAATTGTTTGTGTGTGCATGCATGGATACTAACCACAGTTTTTTTCTTAAACATAACATTAGGTATTTTGTTAAGCTTCGACCTAATTGTTCATCTCTGATGAGCTTGTATTATTATACATTTGCAATGTTGGCTCAATATTTTTGGTCCGTTGAGAACCATAAATAGATAGATAAATAAATAAATAAATGCTCTCTCTTTTTGCACTGGTGACTTTCCTCTCTGTTTGACTCCTCTTGTACTGCTGAATGGCTGGATGGAATCAAAATGTCAGGCTCATGTATTTTTACTTGACAGGGGTCACACACTGTTTTGACACTTAGATTTATGGATGGGTGACAGCCACCCAGTGGGAGTGACTGGCTGGAGGTTTTTTTTCTCTGTCACATCAAAGGATTTTGCGTCTATGAAAAGAATCACATATATTTCTTTCTTACCAATTGGATTTCTGTAATGTAAAATAGCGCAATTAATGCTTTCCGAAATCACCACGGCTATAAACGCACCAATGTGAAAGAACTTTCCTTTTTATATGTCTGCAGGCTGCTCAAAACACTGACAGCTGTTTAAGTGTGGTGTGTGAATGTGTCATGTGTGTGTGAATGGTCTCAGGGTTGATGCCGTGTGGGGTGTATATGTGTGCAGTGGTCTCACAATGGCCTAAGCAGTTTAGCGCTACGTGCTGTCCTATTTTCGCCTTATTATGGTTAGTAGCAGAGGATAAGAGAGGGCAGACAGGGAATCACCACCTATTGGTTAACTTTCAAGGTGACACCAGAGACTAACCAATCAAAACAGGTCAGGAGTTATCCATCCCATAATATAAACACAGAGTCCCTGGAGATAGCAGGGGCCTGGGCAATTAGGCTGTTTCATGTCACTGGACTGTGTCCCATTCCCCCAGGACAGTCAGCTAGGCCTGCTAAAGACACCTTAAGTGCTGTTAAGCCATCAGAGGAGGGAGCAGACATCGATTGATGTCATTTAGAATGAAAAAGCGTGACCAGGAGACATTTTGGTTTCAGATAATGGACTGGTAAACGCATGACATTACTCCACATAAACATTAGTCTGACTCCTGTCTGCCCCACGGATGCTCGCTGGGCTGCTGAGAAGGGCCAACAGCAGTCAGGAGAGATAACGCTTTATCTTTCTTTTTTGGCAGAGTAGAGACAAAAAAGAAAGGCTTAGGATGTGTTGCTATGTTGCAGCTGAAAGCAAACAATAAATAGACATCCATTTAATTTATCATAATACAACCTTTAGTTTGGATTTATTGCGTGTGACAGTAAATAACTACACATTAGGTGGTGGTTAGTTTACCCTGCAGATGAGAGAGTGAGTTTTCTATTGTAAAGTCACTGGAAAATCTCAGTTGATTTGGACACAGTGGCTCATACTGACGATAGAAATTAACAGGGAAAGTGCAATACTAGTTTCCTTGTCTTCCAGCCATGATCCACAGACAGTCATTCAATCACAAACAGGAGGCCTCAGACCACGGATTGTGTCTTAAGAGCCCAAAGAAATTGGCCCTTTGCAGCCCTGTGTCTTTCAGTATCTCTGTATAAATGAGGGATTCAGTCTTAATTGGATATCCTCCCCCTATTGAATTCTGAGGTCAGCTTCTAATTGCTTCAAAGTGCTGCCATTTAGCCCTTGAACCTCTAGAGCACGTAGTGGGAAGTGTAGTAAAGTAGAGTGGCAAAGACATTTCTGTAGAGATACTTACCTAAAGCCATCCGTTTGAGCCTCACTCACCCAATGAGGAGACATCCCACTATTTACTATAGTTTGCATAATTACAATTACGCATGAATCAGTTTATCCTTACAGCACAGTGGTGTTCATATTTCATTATTTAATGTGTGTAATATAACTCTTGACTGTAATGAGTTCTGTTGTTTCTACAACAAAATTACCTACTTTTAATGTGTTTTGAAAGCAATGTCTTCCCAAGACAGTTTCCCTGTTTCCTGTTTCCCATTCACCTGTCCAGGGCTTTGTTTTTCTTTTCTTTTTCTCACATTCCTACTGTCATCTGTTCCCACAGTGTATTCCCATGACCGCTATTTTACTGGCACAGTTACTCACCGCGCCAGTGCCGGGGTAGTGGAGAATCTGGACGCCTTCCTAAGCATATCCTCCCACCTAAACGGCCCTCTGGAGGCTCAATCACAGCGTGGGGAACTAAAACACTGGAGGGGAGAGACTTCTACGCGCCCAAGGAGGGGACAGAGATGACTTCAGTCTGAAGGAATTCCGTGCTACTCTCGCCAGGCAGGAATTTGAACAGTGTCTGTGGGAGCATCTGTCCCTTTCTTCTGTGACACGGTGTCTCTCTCTCTATGACTCTTCTCTTGTATTTCTTTGTTGCTTTATTATTTATTTCTCTCTCTCTCTCTCTCTCTCTATGACTCTTCTATTGTCTTTCTTTGTTGCTTTATTTGAACGCATCCTGTGATGTGATGAGCTCTCAGTTTCTGTTTATGTGAAATGCTTCTCTTTATTTTAAAGTTGATTTTAAACAAAAATTAATTTCTTCAATTTCATCATGGGAAGCTGGTACCTTTTAATTATCTGCAATGTACAACTATTTCATAATACAGTGTGACATTGCATCGCAAAATTGTGTAAAAAGACACAATGATGCCAAAGGTGATGATGTCAAAAGTTTGCGGTGACCTCAGTTGTACTCCTGGCTTTCTCACTTCTCCTCATTTTGTTTCAGGGTTTTGTTCATTGAAGTTTCAGTCCAGTTTCACTGTAGAATGTATCAAGTGAAATGCATCAGTGTCACACAGATAACATGGGTCTATATTTACAATATTAAAAAAAAAACAGCAATTTGTGATTCTTACCGGGTCAACGGAGAGAGCCGTGGTGCCTATGGTCTGTCAGTACAGTAAGAAAAGACATGTACACAAACAGAGCATTTACAAATGCAGAAAGCAAAGACTTTTCAAACACAGAGTAATAGTGCATTTATTTCAGGGGGGAAACAGACTAGCAGATGTTTTCACAGAAACATAAGCTCTGTTATCTAGGGCGCTCAGACGCCGCGTATTGCTCAAATGGAATGGAGGGGAAATTTGCTTTACATGGTTGTGACACAGGTAATGTTTCTCCTCGGCTTGAAATAGAACAGAGCCCTCTGGGAGAGAGCTCTCCCAAAGAGTTCTCAGGAACCCTTATCGAAAGGAAAACACTGTGAGAAAAGAAACAAACGGGAGTCTGGCCAGATTTCATACATTAGACTACACCTGAGCGGGTGGTTTGTGTCCCCACCCTGTCAAAACAGGGCAACTTCATTGGTATAACTCTTAAATATAATACAAGGACCATTTAGGAATGATAACATGTGTATTTAATGCTTAGGTAATATTTTAGCATAATTATTGTCATACAAAATAGCTTAAGTATGTATATAGGAGGAATTATGAATATATGTAACCTAATATTAGCATAGATAGTAACTGATGGTGTGTGTGTGTGGGGTGGTGGGGAGGTGAGGAAAAAGCCTATTAGAAAAGGGAATATTTTATATATCATATTGAAATAGGACAAACAATAGTAAACATGCAGACACATCTGGTCCAGGCTTATGCTCACTGTGCATCCAGAAGTGAATCGTATTATGTTGCACTTAACGTGTGCTTTTAATGCTGCACCGGTGCCTAGGAAAGCCCCTAGGAGTGGACTTAACAGTACTTAGCCACAGCCCTCATTTCATAAAGATCATGCTATGTTTGTATTAACCCACGCGCTTGACTCATAATAGGTAGAGCACATGGACTTACACAGGAAATACTGAGGTGGATCAAATGAGGATAAACAGAACAAAACAAAAGAAAGATACATATGAAATGGTTATATAATGTAAGACATTAAGGAGATAAGACCAGTCCCAGGAGAGTAAAGCATTGCACTTTAGTCTGGGACTTGTCTCCTGATAAGACTCATATTTCTGTCTCATTGCTAAGCCGAGAGAGAGAGAGAGAGGGAGGGAAAGAGAGAGAAGGAGAGTCATATCTGTTTGGCCCACATTTCACAGGCGCCATATCTCCTCTGTGAGGCATCCCCATCTCAAAGCTGCCTCCTCTAATTCATCCTTAATTCATGCTGGTAATTAATGAGCGTGCATGGTAAGTGTCTGTGGTCTGTGAATGGGGAGCCAAGGAGGAAGAGGTGGGGGACAAGGGAACGAGAGGGGTGTGCTGGGAGGAGGGAGCATCGGGTGGAGGTGGCGGTGATGTTTCACCGGCGTCATCCTCTTGTGCAGTGGGGTGGGGTGGGGTAGGACGTGTGTGTGTGTGTGTGTGTGTGCATGTGTGTGTTATGACCCCGGCTTTGCTGATGATACCTGAGCACATTTGGCAGCTTGCCTAAGCACTCAAACAGACAGAGAGGATTTCATTTGGGTGTGTAAGAGGCTTTTTTCCTCCCCCCCCCCCACTCATCTACCCCTCTACCCATTTCCCCTGCCAGCCTATCTAATACCCGATTTAAAAGGTAAGCGCAGGCGGCTGGCACTCACCTATTCAAAGAGGTGGGCATCAGAGAAAAAAATCAAAGTTGGTATCAGGACCTGCTCAAAAATGAGGTCACAGACGACTGCGTTACGGCAAAAACAACATTTATTGTGGGTCTGTAGACTCCAAACTCCCGTTTTTTGTTGTAGATACTAAAATGTAAACCATTATATACAATCTTATATTGAATTTCACTGTTAACACTCTCATTTCACTATAATATTGAGCTTTATACATTTACACATTTAGTTTAATGCAAATACAATGACAATAAAGGCTTTTCTATTATGGGACTATTTTAATCTCACTATTATGTTGACAGAAAGAAACACTTTTGAAGTTCTGCAGACTGACCAAAAGTCAAATGAAAATTGGAAATGCCATGCCGGAAGATAAAGTGTTCCTACTGATAAAATTACATTGTGAAGTACAAATCTTCTTGGTTCATATTTTATTGGCAATTCTTTTTCTTGTATATTTACCACATCACATTCATGAGTACATTCACCAGGAAGATTTTGTCTCAACTCCCGTGTGAACCCACCCCCTTGTCAAATGCTGAAACAAATATCCACCCTGGTTAAACATACCCAGACACATACATTTTTAATAGCCTCTAACTCATTTACATTTGACTGTCTTAAGAAATGTGCTCAATTTATTCTCGGCAAGTGGCGACTTGTCTTTGATGATCACAACAATTAAAACAGATCAAAGCCTAGGTTCTTCGAAGATGGGAATTAATTTGCATAATTAAACTAACCTGCAGACAAAAATATTTAATAGGCCCCATTGCACATGGGTATGCGGTATTTCTGTGAAAATGATGTTGATGCTGGTAATGAAACAATTATGTACCTTGTATTCAATCAACACATTGTTAATTAACTTCTAGCTTACACATAATCAGGAATTAATTTGCTTAATATACAGTCATTTTATTTGAGCATTTCACTGCGGCTTGGCTAAAAAAAAAAAACGTTGGCAACTTTTAAGACACAATTCATAGCAGTCCTCAAGTGAAGGCACTGCAAATGAATGGAATGAATGATGCTGATCCATTTGGTGGTTTGTACTTGACTTAAGCCATGTGATATTGACCTCAAAGTATCATTTAGGGTGTGCAAACCACCAATCCCTCTTCCTGTTATAGGGGCATCTACAGTACCACGCATCATCTACAGAAATAAATGGCCATGGCAGATAATCACTTGATCCGGCTGACAAATAACAAAGAATATTTTTGAATGCATCATCTTCATCCCCTCCCTTGCTCTGGCTTTTAACTAAACAAATGTCTTTTTATGACTCGAGTTAGGGGCCTCTCCCCTCCTCCTCCCTGTCCACATCCTCCAAACGAACAAGCGGCAGCTCTTATCACCCCTCCAGGCCCCCTCTCCCCACCCCCCTCCCCCCAGCAACCCCTCTTTCTGACACGGGGTCTCGCTTCGCTGTTGCCGAACCCATCATTTCTCAGGGTGTCTGCAGAGCCGGACAGTCTCGCCCCCTTGAGCCACGGCTTGTTTTTTCGTGGGAACGACGTGCTCTTCGCGGTGCTGGGCCAGGGACCTTGTCATCCTCCAAACCTTCAAACAACACCCTGCGCCGAGTCCCCTCACTCCTCCTCCTCCCCCTCTTCCTCCTCCACCCGCCTGCCTGCCTTCCCACAGCTGAAATAAATCGTGCTTCAGTGTGCAGCGCTCACTCTGAAACCCGTCTCTGCTATGGGCCTCCTATCCTGAGGACTGTGGCTTACCCTCTGGGGGATACGGGTAGGGATATTAAATATGGGTGTGTGTGTGTGTGTGTGTGTGTGGGTGTGCAAGAGAGAGAAAGAGAGAGAGGTTGTGGTATCAGATTGTGTGTCTGTGTTAGTGTGTGAGTGAGAGAGAGAGAGATAGAGAGACAGAGAGAGAACAAGAGTGGCATGTATGCATGTGTGTGTGTGGCAAGAGAGACTGGTATAATTGTGTGTTATTTGTGAGTTTGTGCATTTGAATGATAGAAGGAGAGAGAGAATAAGAGTAGCATGGTGGCGTGTTTGCATGTGTGTGTGACAGGGAGAGAACAGGGAAAGGGGACTATAGGCAGCAGGGTGCTCTGAGGCCTGACACTAACAAGAAGAACCAACAAGAGGTGTTCTTTCCATATTGGCATCATAGCACAAGGACTTTTTCATATATCCTGACAAACTGACATATTCCCATATAGAATATTTAAATTATTTTTTTATTCAGGAATATCCCAAGGCCTCAGCAAGGTGTGGAGATTAAAATCAAAAGCTCCACATAATTCACGTCACAGGAATTATCATATGAATGGCATTGATTCATCCAACCGCTACCAAAAAATCTGTTAAGAATTCTCTATAATCAGACTTGAATGATTTAGAGTGCCATCTATGAAATATACAATCCATGTATTCCTAATACCTTTTGATGCATTATAAAAGTGCTTATTGTGTCTGGTGATATCTTATGAGATCGCAAGGAGGGGACATGACAACCTATCGTGTTGACCAAATTTATGTAGAATCCTTGTCAAATCTTCACCATTTTGGCACAGAGAATCTTTAGACAGTCTCGCCAAAGAGGAAGTAAGTTCATATCTCGGCCAATCTTTGGTCAGTTGGCATTGACATTGCTGAGAGGGCTAAGAAGCATGCCCTTAACATGATGCCAACAAGTTTCAATGGCAACTGAGCCCTGCTGGGCTGCTTGGCCCCCTCATTGCTGCGTGAGGCCTTGTGAAGTGATGATTTATGAGAATCACCACAAAGGGTTAATAGGAAAGTCAACAAAACCTAAGACTCCTGTAGATAAAATAAAGTAATAAAATATAATTTCTTAGTAATTTAAAGTTATTAAATGTTCTGATGGTAAGCATCACATAAGTGACTCCAATTCTCTTTGTGCAAGGAAAGAGGAGTAATTTCTGGTTTCACTTGAACTGATCTCACTTCCTCAGTAGAATTGGCTCAGTGCATTATCAAAGAGTAGTGTGCTCATCACCCCAAGAAAGAGCATTGGCCATTTTCTCAGACAGATTAATAATTACATTTATTGAAATATATGAGTATATCATTAGCATATTAGTATTACAAATATTACAAATATTAAGTCATGATACAATAGCTGCCAGATTCAGATTAGCTTAAGTCAGTTCAATAAATCACAGTCATCAGACAATGCAGAAAAGTCCTTGCTAACAACTGCCATAGATGGTGATGATTCATTAACAGATTCATTCAGTTTGCAGCAGCCCTTGGCTTACACAAAGCACTTTTTTTTGCCACTGTTTGAAACCTTCATGAGATGAACAGACAGAAAATGAAAATAACATTAAAACAGACACATCAGGACACAGTTTGGTGAAAAAATGCATTAATGCCTTAATATGTTTTATTTTTTTTAAAGTTAAAAGTGTAGGCTTTTATTGTTCTGTCAGTCATGTTGCAGTAACATCTCTGTTTAATGTCACATGAATGCTCACACATGAGCTTTCAGGCGGCATCCAATACTGGTTGTGAAGTAAGACACCTTGACTGCTGGAATCCTTTGAGAGTAGTGTCTTTCACAGCATGTGTGTGTAGTGGGACCATACTGGGCTGCAACAGGTCAAGCTACATTTGATGGCCATTGTGTTACACTGTTCTGATGTATAAATTCAGTGGTTTCCACTCACCACTAACTGGGATGACCGGCACCTGAGCCAGAAGAGCCGCCAGGGTCCTCATGTTGACAGAAATGCAGCTGATGCTTCAGTAAGGTGAGGCTTAAAACAGTGCCTGTGTAAAGACTGAAGACGATATGACTGCAGTATACTTGGCCCATTGCTTAGAGTGGATGTGTGTGTGCAAGTCTATGTGCATGTGTGTGTGTACCCCCCCACCACCATAGAACATGAATGCCTTGCTGCACCCACACACAGATTTTTCTCAAGCTCCCCTCCAGCGCCGATGGCCTGTCCGATAGCACACTCAGCTCAGGCTTAGCCGCTGTGAGAGAGAGAGAGAAGGAGAGAGAGAGAGAGAAAGAGAGAGAGGGAACGGGGAGGGGGGCTGCCTAATGATGGCGAGGTGGCGTTTAAAGCTCGGCCAAAGTATCCTCGTGGGCGACCGCCATTTCCCATGCCCTGCCGCATTCCTCCCTCAGATCCCAGACGTGTTTTTTAGCTACTATTTATTTTTCCTTCCCCCTACGTGGACTCCAGGATGGAACTGAGTGCATTAGGGATGACCTGTGTGGGAGGAAGTGCTGTGGAGCCCTCCTGTACACACACACACACACTCACACAACACACACATTCTCACAAACTCTCAAACACCAATACACACACACGTACACTTTTTTTTATTAATGTGCACTATATACACACACACACACACACACCTCTTTCTCACTTTGTCCTTTTCTTTCTTTCTCTCTCTGTCGTTCTTGGACACAAACTCTCAAAAGCTGCCATGAGCCTGACCCTTATAATGTTATGTTCTCCCTTCAAGACAGAAGTGATATTTAGAGCATTGCACTGTGGGTCGTTATGAGGCCTTTAACCTCTAAGAGTTTGTGTCATCACTTTTCCACTTATTTTATGCTAACAAGGGAGCTAGTGCAACTGTGCAACCCCTCTCTCCTCATTACCTTCACATGCTCAAACATGAAGCTTTGTTTACACAAACAGTTCGGCAAGAAATCTTGGACAGTTTAGACAGATCAGATTAAGTCTCTAAAATTTCTGAAATCTGCCCCCTTTTCGGTCCTGGTTTGCATCACCAAAGTGCCAACAGCTGAGTTATTTTAACCATTATTCTTGGTTAACTTAACCAAGTGTTTATTTGGTGCTGTGTTCTAATGTATCCAGCAAACGTAGGATCTAGGCCAATATTAAGATAATAGATAGCTTAGACAGTCACATAAAACATTTTAGAAAGAAAGACTTCAGACATTTTATTTTACAACGTAACCGGCATATTTAAAAAAAAAAAAAGATGTTACTTCCCCTCATGAGCAGGAATTCCACTTTTCATTCATCTTTGTGGTAACGTTTGACCTGTCAATCAAATACAAAATAGTTTTATTTTTTTTACACCTGGCATTAAAATGCGTCTTGTCTCCAGATTGTATCTACATATGATATGATTGTCAGCAGATTACATTTACACCTCATATTAATATTGGTCTCCGGTGTCCATACTGAGATCCGATCGCTGTGTCAAGGCTCACGTCACATTTTCCTCTCGTTTGCGCGGGTCAAACAATTAGACATTGTATGTGGACATTTAAACCTGTACTTTCATGTGGTCAAGCACTATCCGATTTCAATCTGATCCCCCAAAATGCATTTTATTGCCAGGTTTAAAAAGCCCTATAGACAGGGCATGTCTCTGAGCTGGTTACAAACCTTTATTTCATTCCAAAAAATCATCCTGTTTTCCAGTGCACGAGGAAAACTGCTGGACAAGACGGTTAAAAGACCCACAACTTTATTCAACTTGTTTCATAGCCTAAATAATGAAATAACTGGGTTAAAGTGACCCAGCAGCTGGGTAGATAATGTCACATGTGGAGGAGAGGGGAGAGGAGGATGAAAAGAGGAGAGGAGGATGAGAAGAGGAGAGGAGATAAGGCAACTACTAACCCCGCAGCTGGGTTACAGAAAACAACCCAGTCTGAGTTAAATAACCCAACAGCCTCAACCCAGCGTTTGGGTTGGAAAAACAACCCAGCGTTTGGTGGAGTGTATACTCATTAGGCTGTTGCCCTTTTTGGAAAACACTGGGTAAACTGGTTACTAACTTTTATTTATTCAGCATCGATTCAGTCATGAGCGAGAGGACAACTCTGAATCTTCTCTGGAAGTCCAGTGAGTCTCAGGGAGCTGATCAGTATTGTTCAGGTGGCGAGCTGGATTTCTTTTGGCAACAGGCCTTTTATTATGACACTCACTGCCAATGAGTTACACACAGGATGAACTGAACTGACACGATAGGCAGGGGACAATAGACAATTCACATTCACATTCAAACATTCATATTCACGGTGCATGGAGAAGGACAAACCAACTCAGAATTAATACACAACTGATGATGGACCCTCAACGCGCTACAGTAATATATGTATGGGAAAATGAATCAATGCAATTCAAATACCCAATATGGAAATTGTTTTACTATTACGTTGTTATCAATATTATTATAAAAAAAGACTTTTAAAATGTGTCGAATTCGATCTGGTGGCCTTGATGCCTTCATCTGTAAATCTTTCTTTTGAGGATCACCAGCACCCAGTGACTTATTTATTTATCTCTTTTGAAAGAAGGAGGCTTCGAGTCTTTGTAGGAGTGAGGCTTGTCAGAATATGAGGAACAGAGCTCGGAAACCGGATCAGCTCCGTGTGTCAGCGGTGCTCGCGTGTGATATTCCTGAGGCGTTTCTCGCTGGGAAAGAGAAACTAAAGCCAAACATCCCTTTCGTTCTCAAGTCATTACAATCTGGAGATCAGACAGGGCCAGCTTCCTGTCTGGGAACTTCCCACCTCTCCCCCGTCGGAGGGATACAGGATGTAATGACCCCCAAGGTGCTCCGCAGAGAGAGAGAGAGAGAGAGAGAGTGAGGGGGATGGGGAGAGAAAGAGAGAGAGAGGACAGTGCTCCTGGGGCTTTGCTCCCTGTTATCACAACACTCCAAAGATTCACACGTTCCTGCGGCTGCCTAGCTCATCAGGCAGAAGGGCGTGTGACATCAGCCGTGGCGCAGAACTGTCTCTCTCTCTCTCTCTCTCTCTCTCTCTCTCACACACACACACACACACACACACACACACACACACACACACACACACACACACACACACACACACACACACACACACACACACACACACACACCACACACACACACACACACACACACACACACACACACACATATAAACACACACACTCACTCTAAGAAAAAAAAAATCCCCTGGTGACTGATAAATGGAGGGAAGCAAGAAAGAGAGACGGGAAAGAGAATGAAAGTGAGCGAAGGTCCTCAGAAGTGGTGTTCCTGAGGCCCAGAGAAACCAATCAGCTTTGTACGTTTGCTAAGCAGACTTCCATCCGCTGGTGTTTAATATGCATGCAGGCTCCAGGTTCTGATGAGCTCTGCCTCGTGCCTTTGGAGAAACCCGCCATGCTCTGCATACCTGACGGTTTAATGGAGGGGGGGGCAGGGGTGGATGCAAAGGTATCTCTGACTCATCTGTCCACGCTTGCACTCTTGTGTGAATGCGAATACATCTGAATGCGCCTGGAACAGCATGAAAAAACAATGACTTATTGCATCCAGGACATGCAAATATTGAAATGACTCTGGTATCAATATGCATGGCGCGGTGCAACGGCAGACCCAGTGGAGATTCCTTATGCTGTGTGAAGTGTTCAGTAAAGTCAACTACCCTGGTTTTACCTTTTACCTCTCTCGCGCTCTCTTTCCCCCGCTTCAAGCTCTCAAGCACATGTACACATGCAAACCTCAATATAACCCTCAATATAACAACTTATTCCAATCAAAAGACTCAGAATATAAGGCCTGGAATGTGTAGTTATGTTCTTATTGAATGTTTATAATGGTTTTAGGCAGTTACTGAGATCAAACAAACAGAACTACTTATATATAGACGCAGTAATATATTACAGGCAAAAGTGTTGACTTGAGAAAGCCAGCCCAGTGCACACTGTGTTCAGCAGCATCGGGTCTAATTTGGTAATGCTGAGGTCCAGGTCAATGACAGGAGCTGTGGTGGATGTCACAGACACAAATCTTTCATCCTTTAAATGCACAAATATGTATTTTTTAAAAAGATGGCGCTAACCAACAACTTCTAAACAAACAGCTTGAGTGACTTCAAGTGAAGCTATATTTATCTGTGCTCTGGAGCCCGGAGCAGGCCGGTGACCTGAAGTCATCTTGGGAGGGGAGGAGAGAACACACACACACACACCCTCTCTCTCTCTCTCCCTTTCTCACACACACACAAACACTCTCTCTCTCCCTCTCTCTCTCACACACACACACACACACACACACACACACACAAACTCTCTCTCTCTCTCTCTCACACACAGACACACACACACACACACACACACATAGAGGGCCTGCAAAAAATGTTTTAAGAGGGTGAAAATGCATTTTGTGCTGGAGCACATCTGGGATTGGTTACCCTCACGGAGGTAGGTATTAAAATCGGAAACATGCTGGATTTTCCCCCGCATATGCCTTAGTGACTCCAAACAAGGCAGAACATTTACGTTTCCGGACTTTCATGGAGGATTAGGTCGTGTGTGCCCATACACCTATAAGTCAGTGTACCAGCTTGGATATCACCATGACAACATTGGCTTGCCAACCAGCTGTTCCACCACTCCCCAGGATAAGGCTGCTGGGACAGGTGACATCATTGTAGAGAGTGATGAAATGTGACATGGGAGTGTTGTCTTAGATAATAACTACTGTGCCTTGAATTGCGACTGAAAAAAATGAACACACGCTCCACTTGTGGGGCATTTCACTTCAGTGACGAGCGGTGCTGAAAGCCATCGTTAGAGGAGTTTTAATGTCTTAAGTGAACCCCTCCATCTCCATTTTTTACACACAAATGAGAAGCACTGAAGGAGCATGCAGTTCATTAAAAAGACGTTTTCTGCAGGGAAAATGACTGATTAGGATGAAGGAACGAACACGTCATGCGCGGATATGCCAGTCATGACACCCATGTCACGAGCAATCAAATAAATGTTGATGAATCGAGGATAATTAGCTTGTGTCTTTCCCTCTGGCATGATGGGATATGGCATGCTGGTCAGCTTAGCATAAAAATTGAGGAGGTTTTGAAAATTGTTTACTTAAGTAGAAATATCACCATTGTGGGCACTAACAAAGTCTGGCTATTTTTCTATTAATATTCGCTTGAGTGGGGATTGTATCGTTAGAAGGAGTTTGCAGTCAGGCTATGTCATCGGAAAGACTTTTAACATCTCTAAAAAATGGCTGGCCCTGGGTTTTCCATCATCTCTGAAAGACCTGTAATCCATTGTACAGTATTTGCATCCTATACTTTATATGACTTATTGGACATGAGGGGTACTTGGCTTGTCATTCCCCATTTGTAGCTACAAGGTGGATAGGGTATTAAACAACTCAAAGTGGAAATAGTCTGCTACTTCTGTGCTGACTGATGAGAATTGAACACTACAATACAGTACAAATTAAAAAATACTGCTATGGTCCTATATGGAATGTAAAACCTATCAACTACAGAAACTCCAAATGTTCAGTCCACACATGACCTGGAACAACCCTTGTTTCGAACACCTTTAATGATGCAGCACCTTTTAGTGAACCTCTGGGACAGTGAGTCCAGCGATGCTCAGCTGGAAGCACAATCCAGTGCTCGCATATGAACTCCACTTCCTTGAATTAATTTGCCACCTGTTGGGGCTGAGAATCCAACATGTTCTCTTAAGGCAGCTTGGGACATTAGACCAGAGCTCTCGGGGTCCATTAATGAAGAGTCCAGTCCTGTTCAGTAACCTGCTGGTTCTCTTAAGGAGAATCCCTAAGAGAAAACAGCTGCTCTGTAAAGATCGAGCAAGCACCCCTGCCCCTGTGCTTGCTCTCCCGTTTCCTCCTTAGGCCCCCTCTGTCCTGAATCCTCTCATGGTGTTCCCACGAGTGGCAGACATTTTTTTCTTTATGTTTCTGCTTGTTTTCTTGCTCCCACTGCACCTTCAGACAGGATCTTAGCGGCATGACCCCGGACCATCATGTTCAAGTTAATCAAAGGTCCAGACCTCTGAACATCGTCTACAAGAACAAATACACCACTTGTATTATTTACACTGTAGTTTTTGACAGTGACAGAAAGGCCTGGGGAATGATGTGAAATTGAACTACAGGTAGAACTTGGTACAAAGCTACCCATGCATCATGGTGTTGAACTTTTCATCGTAATATTTTTTTGTCCACAACCAAAACATTTATTGAACTGTTGCTGTGACAAAAACATTTTAATGTAGCATTTTCAATGCAATTCAGTGAACATAGTACACATCAGTCCGTATCCATTTGCAAGTTTGAATCTGTGGTAGGCCAAGACTGTTTGCTTGGATTTGCACTAACCACTGATAACAGCATTTTTGCACAACCTAAGACCTTAAAAATATTGACTTTAGTCTTAGTTTTACAGGGCCAATTTATTTCAGTTGGCTATTTGGAAACCAAATGCACACCTTTATGCAGTGCCCAAGCAGAGGAAAGGAACACTAAGCAGCGATTTGAAGGATTTGAAAGGCGCCTGTAAGCTCCCACATGCTCCTGAATTCATTAATGGAGAATTTTCTGCAGCTCGAATTGAGAACTACTCCGACAAGGTGGAGGATTGGCGGCAGCAGCTTTATTTTCGTTAATCAGTCTTAAAAAAGCAGCAATCTCCGGACAGATGTTTTCTCCTCCTTTTTTTCCAACTGGCAGCTGTAAAGCCGTTTTAAGATGGGATTGGGAGCGGGACGCCACCTGTGTCTGTAGTTTTAGAGCATAGGGCCCTTGTCGCCGGGTACATCTGAACTAATCCGGTTCATACAAGAGAAGTACAGTGCGCTACAGATGTCCTGCGCAGATTGCTGTCAGCGGAGGGGGCAGACGTGTCGTGCCAAAATTGAACAGCCTGACCAAAGGCACCAGCCATGGATGAGTGGAAATGGTTTTCTTAATCCAGCCCTTATTCTGAATTGTCCTGGGGGCCCCGCACGCACTGGACTTCTACAGCAGCACTCCATCCCCAGGGTGCTTACCACAGAGACTACTGGAGGCTCGTGCGCACACACACACACACACACACACACACGCACACACACACACACACGCATGCACACAACGCATCCAATACTCTCCATTACACACACAGTACAGACACTGTGTATTGTCTTAAATTGTTATTTTGTCAAAGGTTACCATGCAACTATAAGGGGAGTTAAACTGTTGTAGTAGAATGCAAGGTTTCTGTGGTAGTCAACTGAATACTCTTCATGAAGTAATGAACTACTTAAAACCTACAGAAACTGGCTTGAGGCAACAAATCATTTAACAAATGAATAAACAAAGGAATTCATGAATTTATAGATGTGTAATTCAGAGTCCCAGATTTGTGAGCTTCCATAAATCACAAGTAAACACACACACACACACACACACACACACAGTCCATCCAAAACTCTCCGCTGCAAACACAGTGTAGAAACCCCATGCAGGTAAATGTTAGCAGTAGCATGCAATGTTTTCACGCTATTGAAAAATCTGGCTTGAAGCAACATGATATTCAACAAATGGACGAATTAATGAATACATCCATAGAATTTAAGTTGTGAGTAAAATCAGAAGTAAAAAAGGAGTTTCCCAACACCTTCGAACAAACATTTTTGAAAAAGAAATATATAAGAGCGAAAAACTTGCTTGATTGATGCAGAAGTCAATGACATGTTTCAGGTGAAAGTGGCCATCAGCGATTGTGAACAAAGACTGTTAAAATTTTAACACAACAGCCAAACAATACACCTCCCTTCAGTGCTCCTTCATACCCCCCCCCCCGATAATAAGGCAACGAAACTAAGAACTGGGGTAGCGGACCAAAAGACAAATACGGTGGAATCCAAAGCGTCTGCTACCCGAGGGGCTATCCTTGACATGAGTGATGGAGATGGTCTAATGCTCCAGCCTCGTACGGTGTGGAAGTGGATAAGGAAAAACAAACATTATAATATAAAACCCCAGATACCAAGCATATCCACTGGTGGATTTTGGTCGGAACCCCACTGGTGGTGTGCCACTTCTGGTCTGCTCTCGGACCACCATCATCTCTAGATTAACTTGCCGTAAATGTTAATAAAATAACATAAAATTTTGCAATTCCTGGAATTTTTAAATCAAATCCTTAGCATAATTTATTTTAAATAACTGATGAGCAAAAGGCCAGGGGACTGCCAGCTCTGCCCACGATGGGCCGACAGTGGTCCACTGATCGCACACATACACACAGCATCCAAAACACAATAGAGTAAAACTAGCAAGTTGTTTAGATAGTTTTTTACATAACTACAAAGACCGAAAAGAGGACCGTAGGCTTGTATCAGATACGCTAACAAGGAAGGCAACGTAAGCATAGCTTTGAATCATGCATCATTCCAGACTATCCCGTTGTGCTAGCAAACTTCTGTTTTTAGGTCTTTGTGGCTTTAAAAATGAGAATTACCAGGATACAGAGTGAACAATGACACAGCAATTAATAGCAATGTCACTTATGTTAGCTAGGTTGTTGGTTAGCAAACTGTCTTTACAATGAAGAGATGGGGGACAGTTTCCCAGAGTCAGTCAGTGATACTCACAACTCTCCATTTACTATAGCTAACATCACAACAACAGCATGTCTTGGCAAACTAGAACGTAAGCTAAATCCCTTGGCCCACTGAAGGAAGAGCTGACCCTTTGTTCATTGTCTGTTGGGTGGTCCACTGGTGAGTTACAAACAGCCCACCGTTTTCCACGTGCTTTATTCATTTATACTTCTTCATTTATTTTTTTACCAACCCTTAACATTTTTATTGATGTAACCAGTGTGTAACATAACTCGTTAGTTGACCATCATTTTTCACCTTGAGAGCCCTCTAGTGCCATGAACCTCTTCTGTTTAGCCGCTGATATTTTAAATAGACTGTGCCAAGGATATGATTTGGACATTCCAGGAATTGTTAACATTTTATGTTATTTTCTTGATTTCCATGCCCAGTTTAACTAAAGATGACAGAGGTCTGAGAGCAGACCAGAAGTGGCACACTACCAGTGGGGTGCCGACCTAGATCCACCGGTGGACCGATATCTGCTTGCTATCTGGGTGATGTTAAAGCGGCTTTCCTGATCTCCTCTTTGGCTGTTTCTTGGCCATTCCTCTTTCTTGACAATGTGATGATGTTGTGGAGTTCGTTACATTAGCATGTCTCCCTTCCCTCTCCCCTTCCCCCGTCCCGTGCACGAGCACAAACACCCCCTGCTGCTGATTGGCTGGAATTGTGTTGTGTGGTTTCGGTCAGAACCACTTTGTTTGTTTCCCATTTACAGAGCCAGGGCTGTGTATGAACACCCGATATTTTTCAGACCACACAGAGCACAGACAGCTAGCTGACCGTGCAGATATACTTTCTATACTTGACTAAAAATGTATTGGATTAGAATCGCTCACTGCACCTTTAATACCATTGATGACATTACTCCAGAACAGGATAATTACACCCTGTCATGTGAAAACATTTGAAGAAACCCAAATAATTTGGCACAAAAGATGTTTGGTGAACTCTAAATTATATGTTGTCAGTGGAAGCATTTGCGCTGTAATTTTGTGTCTCCCTTTCATAAACCTTGTATAATTTTATATCGCCAAAGGTATTTTGTTGCCAACGTATGTATTCTTTTCTACCAGCTCAAGCTGATCCCTCCACATGGTTGGAATGCAGCAGGCTGCAAAGCAGTACAGATGCTGTTCAGTCCTGTAGTTAAAGGAATGGTGTATTTCTATGAAGGCATTTGTGACTTTACCCCTCAGGTTTATCCTTTTAACATTCACCAATCTCATCATCCACACATCAATCTGTATATCTACTTTACAGATAATTTGTTCATGAGTTCATTCGTTTGTTCGTTCATTTATTCATTCATTCATTCATTCATTCATTCACCCATTAGTTTATTTATTCATTCTTGTATCACTCTTCACTTCTCTGCTTACCCACAACCACAGTCTAACTACAGTGTTCACTAGAGAGAGAGTGATTATCTGCCCCATCTGCCCTCAGTGACACCCCATGCTATCACCGCCACTAGTCACCACATCATCTCGGCTAAAGATATCCACTCTCTGACCCACTGGATGTGAACCAAATTGAAATTTGCCCTTTCATCTGACTCCTAACTTGTATTATTTTGCCACAACATCTGTTGAATAGATGTGGCATTCCAGATTTGCGGCATTTGGTGGTATTACACAGACTTAAGGCTTGTTTTAACCTTTTTGCGCCTCTGAAATTGCAACAACAAACATTTGCCCCTGCAGCGTAGGGTCGTGGAAAGACATCTGTTCGCTGTCACACAATGGCCACAACATGCTCTGGAGATGTCCTGATCCACAGGTCAGTGCTCCTGAGAGCTATCTGTCCAGCGTTAACATGCAGGCCTTATCTCTTTGTATTAATGTGGAAAAAATATATAACTCCTTGTAGTCCCTAGTACTGCTGGCATAAAACATATTATTCATTACCTGTTTTTGGTATTGTAAAACAGACCTGAACAAGAGGATTAAGAAAATACACACTCACACGTGCATGTACACAAATGCACACATTCATGCGCACACACACAGACACACTTGTATACACACACATAGACACAAACACACACACACACAAACACATATACACACTCAAATGCTCTCTCTCTCTCACACACACACACACACAAACAGACACATACAGACAAGCACTCATGCGCATGTTTGAGCGAAATGCAGACATTACAAACTGGTCAGATCCAAGTATTTTAATCAGATTATCCTAAGCGTCCTCACCACACAGTGACAATTTACACATACAAATATATCACTCAGCTTAAAAAATAAAACCTCTTCTGAGGATGTGTTGGTCTGAGCTGGGCTGTATGCCTGTTTATAGGAATTTTCACTGAAGAAGACTGTGAATTTGGAAGTGTATGGTGTATGTGTGTATTAACCTAGTTTCTAAAAATGTAAAAGTAGCCATTTCAGTTTCTTTAAACAGCAACAAACATGAACCAATTTGCCAATACTATCTACAAATCTGTTAAGAATAAATCAAAAATAAGTAGGCCTAAATAATCCTGTTTTTTTTTCTTAAAAAGTATCACTCTTTCATGAGGTAATTTCATATACATTCCTATTCTATAACTTGTGATATGTTTTATAACATACAATTGAATTACTTTGTATTTGTTAATGCTTTGTACCTGAACAAATTTTAATGTAATTATAGCCAAGTTCAATTTCTCCTCCAATGTGGAAAGAATAAGTCTGTGGGTCTTTTGCACTGCAACGTCAATACGCCACTGCTTCCATAATATTTGCAGATCTGATAGTTGGTCAGATAAAAAAGCTTCCCGACTGGCCAAAAATCGGCGGTTACGGGGAGGGGTGGGAGGGGGGGTGTAGGACACTAAACCCACAGGGTCAGCAGTTGCACTTTAAATCACTCCCGCGATGGCCAAGTGCAATAAGCTTGTGGAGCAAAATCAACGGAGCAGGGCTGTGCCAGACCACAGCTTCACTCCTGGAATGGAGGATCCCTCTCCCAGGAAATGAGAAGGCAAGCCTCGAATGCCTCCATCGAGTCACACCCATGCTTGCCGGCCCCCGCCACTGACCGACATACAGCCAGACAGCCAGCCAGCGCTGTCCTCCTGCCGCTCAGAGGACCCACGGCTTAGTGGTGGAAAAAGACAATGGAGGCACTCCCATCCAAGAAAAAGATACCAACGGGACATTTTTCTCCCTCCCTCTCTCTTTTTTTTTCTCTCTCTCTCTCTCTCTCTCTTTCTCTCTCTATCTCTCTCTCTCTCCTCCTCGACCTCCCTCCACCCATTTTAGATGGGACTGTGGAAAAGGTCCTTAATATAGGAACCAGAAGTTGATACTTATTTTTATAATTTTATGGCCTTTCGAGCCCTGAGTATACAGTCGCTTCGAATGTTTACATAATGGGAAGTGAGACTCCAGCGAGTGGAATGGTTCTCATCATGCTGTGGGCGCTTTGAGAATGTTGAAGCGCTGAGGTCTGTGTTGGGTTTCTCTGTGGACGAATTGCTTTGGCTAACACAAATGTGGCTTGGTTGCGGTTTCACTTCTCCCATACAGTGTGTGTTTGTATGTATTTTGCCATTGTTGTCTCTCTTAATGTGCTCTATTGTAAAGTCCACAATAATTAGTCATAAATACAGCATGACAGATGAATATACATAGTCATAAGGAAAATAATCCATCACTATGTCTTAGCAGCTTGGTGGGATTGCTATTGTAACTCAAGTGCTGCATTGGTTTAGCTTTGCCAATTAGAACGTGTTTGTTTAATCACACGTTATGGTGGGAAATGTTTGTACGGTCATGATAACAGTACATGCATGCACACCCCAAAACGTTTTTAAATATTTTTTCTTGTGACAATATCTTTTATATGTCATTTAGAAGGCAGATTCAGGTGGTCTCACATGCTATGCCCTTCGGAGCACTGGTATTTGGATAAGTATCTCTGAAGCGTAGAGGTAGGGGAATCTGACAAAGGAAATGGTGGAAACGGGTTAAAAGGGTCATTATTACGTGATAACATGCTTATGCCCAGTTCTGGTTTTAGTGCCCATATTTCTTCTGGTGAAATACCAACAGTTGAGTAAAATCTGGTCAGTTGGGTTCAGTTCAGTTTTCCGAATCACTCCTTCGCCTCTCCTCTCCACAGGTATGCGTGGGGGGAACTTCCCAAGGAGGACAGAAAAATAAAATAGTATGGATTTCCAAGCACTGACCAACTCTGTCTGCTTCACTGGGTTTCAAGGGCTTCTCATCTGACATATAATTTCAGCTGTGGTCGTTTTGAAAATGGCACGGTGGCTTGGCTGACATTTGACAAACCTGTGTGGAGCTGACAGCCCTGGTTTGTGGTTTACCTTATTTGAAGGGAGTGTGCTTGTACAGTGTGAGTCTCCCAGTGGTGCTGTGTGCGAACTATCGCCACGTGAGCAATGGGCCCAAAGGGGCTACCTCAGGCAATAGAGTTTTGTTTAGGGAGGAGTGGTGGGGTAACACTGTCCAATGATCACACTGGTGACATACTGTTGGTGTAAATTCATGAAGTGATGTGTGAATGCTTGCTGATGAGGAAACTGGGGTATATGGAACTGAACTATGCGTCTGTGAAAAACAAGGCATCTATAAAAGACTGCATGCAACTTAAGAAAATGTAGTGACGCTACACAACATAAGAGGGAATGTGTTATCACCAATAACATCACAGCTGTGATCATAGTTGCAGGGATTGGCATAGATGATCACATCCAAGATCGTATTTGTGACACCACATAGCCTTAACGGTCAATAGCTTGTAAATAACACATCTACAAAGTAAACAAAAAGCGATACAACAAACAAAAAAACAGCGCTTGCATGATAATTAGCATGTTGAATCTTGCATGTTGAAAAGTCTATCTTCCTGTCAGCTTATCAGTGGGATGACACAGGTATAGACTTCCACGTAGGAAGTGCAGTTATTTATCAAACTTTTCAACCAATCATCAATAGCCTGCTCTGACTATTCTATAATAGCTAGAAATACACTAATTGTATCATGTTATTGTGCACATACCAATAATCCCCACTTTCCACTGTTTAAAAAGATCCAATCTATTTGGTAAAACTGAGATCATGTGTATTTTCAGTCTAAACATTTTCCACAAATAGGGCAATTCCAAACCATGTCTGTGAATATAAAGCGCACACATGGATGTGAATCTCAAATACTTCTAGTAATTAAAGATGCAAACACAATCGTAGAAAACAACACTCACCCTGAGTTAACTTGCAGACATCAACAGAAATGTAAAACAGACAGTAAATGGGCCTGAAGACCCCAGTGCCCCGGTAGGCCCAGCCAAGTGTATCAAATCTAATTGGAATATGTGAGTGTTGCCATTGTCTGCTGCCTCTAACCCATTTGGCATAGGAGACCGAAATCAGGAAAGATGTTGAATTTAATTGGTCAGAAGCTTGAGGAGTGAGTAAAATAGAAGGCACAGCATTCTGCTTTTCTCCATGTTCGTCATTTTTGCTGTGCCAGCTCTTTGCTCCTTGAAATCAACAGTCTTAATATGGTTGAAACACAATGAAAAGGAGATTCAATATGGCTTTCAATGAAATTCTGGAAATATCAAAGACTCTAATATGCAACCTGTTTGACTTTATAACTCTGCAGGAGTATGTGCAGTGAGTGTCTCAAAGGATAACCTAATGATATTATCAAAGTGTCATTTGGCATAATATGAACCTGTCCATGAAAATAGCATGGTAGTAATAAAACAATAATCTACCTCCTGCTGTTCCTCAGACAATTTAGCGACATGTGCGTGTTTTCTTCATTCAAGTGTGTGTCACTCGTTGAGGGTAAGTCATCAAACAAAACAGCTGACCTGAAAATCAATTGATCTTGTTTACACTCATGCTCACAAGCTGTCCGTCACTCTTGTTAAATTCTCAGAGGCCTGCATAATGTTTATTTTGTTTGCAAGATGAAGAGTTTGTTTGGTTAGGTGGGTCCTACTTGTTGTAACACTAAGAGGATCCCTTTGATGCCTGTCTCTGTAGAAGAGTACAACCCTGGCCCCTTAAAAATGTAATCTGCACCCACAGCCATCTCCAGTTATCTTGAATCCAAGCCACACTGCTTGCCTGTCACAGGGTAGTCCTCTCCAAAGTTTGTCTTCAAAATGACTCCATCAGTGCAAAAAGAAAAAGAAAAAAAAGTTTGTACAGAAGATGTATGACCAAGCACAAAACCTTCGTTGTTTTTTTAACTTTGGATAATTTTAACACCAAAAGAATTCAAGCAATCATATTAATGAAAAACAACATAATGCTGTCCTGTTTGTGGACCCGTTTACCATCTGCTATCAATCACCCTGAGATCTGAGGGAATGGCTTTGGCTCAGATCCTCTCCTCTCCCTCTCCCTCTCCTCTCCCTCTCCTCTCCTCTCCTCTCCTCTCCCTCTCCTCTCCTCTCCTCTCCTCTCCCTCTCCTCTCCTCTCCCTCTCGGGCAGCATCACAGAGGCACAGAGTGTGGACTCCCGCTCATGGGAAACCCAGTGCTCCCCGGAGGATAAAACACTGGAGCCACTCGACAGCTCGGCTAACAATAATAAAAAAACGCCCATCTTTGAGGTGACATTCCCAATTTACGATTATTTGTGTCTATAAAGTGTGTTCCTTGGCTCCTGATTCCCTCTGACTCCGGTCAAGACGAAAAAAGCAAAAAAAAAAAAGCAATCCATTGGGACTGCATAAGACCATTGGAGAGAATAAGATGAATGCAAAGCTTTACTGAATCAACTGCTCTTTCTACCTTTCTGCTCTCAGTTGGGCCTGATCAATTTCAGAGACAGCCCTCCCTCTCTTTGGTTTTTGGGAAACACTAGTTGTAAAATATGAATTTATGGCTGCTCACATTGAGACACTTTAAGGCTGAATCCCATTTCTCCCGCTACCCCTTCGTCTTTCCCCTTCCCCTCCGTTTTGCGCGTTCATGTGGAGGGGTAGGGCTGTCCCAATTCACGTTAAGACAGAGGGGAAGGGGAAGCGCTTTCTACCGCTCCAAACGAAGATTTTCCGAGGGCACACTTCAAACGGAGGGGTAGACTGATTTCCCTCAATGCATTGCGAACCCGTGATCATTAAAGAACAAACATCGCGCGAGTCCATTTAAAAATGTCGGAAACAGCAGGGAAAGCATCACACAAATGAAAGTATTTTCTTTGTAATTCATGATTTTAAAACTTGTTTGATGAAATGTTGCATTGTGTAAATAACAGCTGCAGGCGCCATGTTTGTTTATATCTGGTGAGTGACAGCTGTCGCTCTCCGGTAACGTAACAGCTGACGCTTCGTACTGATGACGTACGTAATTGTTGAAGTGCTATCCCAATTCGAAGGGCTAGCGTTTCAACCCCTTCCGCTACCGCTCCGTTTGAAAAAGCGAAGGCGAAGGGGTAGGGGTAAGGGTAGGGGTAGAGATGAGAAATGGGATTGGGCCTAAGCCTCCATATGCGTCCTTATTGCTGTGTACTTGTGTACATGTACTTCTTAAGTAATATTAGTTCGTTAGTTTGTGTTATTACGTTACTCTCCCTGAGTTTAAATTTAACCTTAGCCCCAAGCATATATCATAGCATCAACTAATATATTAAGTATTAAGTAAACAGAAAAACAGAAAAAGCGTGAACACACTTTCTTATGCAAAACGGACAATAAGTGTTGGAGCTGTGTCACCTCGCTGATGCCTGTGACTACTGACTCAAACGCAGAGTCTCCGAGGAAGGCTTGTTTATCCAAATAAATTGCCAAGATCCAGAAATCCTGACCCATTTTCAGCCTTGGGAAGATCAAGCCAAAGATAACAGGCTGTCTAAACTCCTCCATGATGAAGTGAGTATAATGTGTAGTTTTTCACATCATTTTGGCATGGGATATAACACTGCTTCAGAAAATACCAGGACAAGGCCTGAAACCAATGATATAAGAGCATCTCTGACAATAAGATGGCAAACCCCATTACACCCATTAATAAGGTACAGTAAAATGATGTTTATATAGCAGATCTACAGAAATATATGTGGCATTGTAACTTGCAAAATGCATTCAACATCAGCAGACATAGATTCGAACTGTAACTCAACAGAGTTCACTCATCTGTTAAGAGACATCACAAAAAGACCCTCTGAGAAATGTAAGAGCTAAATGGTGAATTACCAGCAAGACATTTCCTGCTCGATTGAATGCTTCCTCAAACAAGACAGGTTTTTATTTCCACTCACAATAGAGCAGATTAATTTAGATGGAAAAATGAAAGAAATTTGATGTATATTGACTAGGGTCTGTCTTTGAATGAATTGGCTGACCACAATGCACTGTGGAGCCATTCAAGAAGCCAGTGCCAGCTAAAGTTTGACTTCTGTGTTCACTGCAGATGCTATGGCAACATACTCTGATGGGGGGTTCGTTTTCTTAAAGCTGGGTGGCATATTAATAACCACATGAAACGCTTCGCCAAGTCACACAGGAAGAGGTACAGTCCCCTACCGCACTCTCTCACACACACACACACACACACACACACACACACACACACACACACACACACAAACACACACACACACACACACACCCACACACACACACACACACACACACACACACACACACAAACACACACACACACACACACATACACAAACACTGGACTCACAGAAATGTTTTAACCTATAACATAATAGTACATGAACTTACAGAACTTTCAAAAAAAAAAGATAAGTTACTGAAGTAGTAGGTTTAAGTTCATTGTTAAAGATGGTACAGATGAAAGGGACAGGTTTAGATTAGACGTTGTAGACCTTAATATGTTTACCTAATGTGTTGATTTAATGGTACTCATAACATGTGTAAAATTTGATACAACATTTATTATTTCTTTCATGTTGAAGAAAAACAAAAAAGTAACTTGGTCTTCTACAGTTTTCTCCATTCGAACTGTGGAATTGAACTGTTTTGATTTTTTTAATATGCACGACATATCAAGATGTAAAACCATTGCCAATGAAATCACTGAATGACAATGGGCAGATTTTGGTGAATACATGTATGAACCAATATGAGCCGAGACAGCGTGTTTCCAATTTAAGTTTGTGTATGTTCTTGTGAAGCATTATGCTACCCCTTTCCCCTGCTCCTTGCTGGCTTCTTCATGTTATGAAACAGATTATGACCTCCCCCATGAGCGTTGTTTCTTTAGCCTTCCCGAGTGGACATTAGTAATGCTGGATTCTCAGGGTAGGAGCCAGGTATGCTGGCCAGGAACCCACCCCTCCCTCCCTCCTCCTCCACCCCTCTCTTGCTCCCTCCCTCCCACCCTCCCTCTGGTCCCAGTGGCCTCTCGAGTGTATGGGCCGATATCTCACGTGTTTGACACTGTGTCAGGCCACAAAACACTCCCCCCCCCCCCAAGCTCCATGCTCGGCTGCTCACAGGCACTGGAGATGTTGTGCTTTTTCTTTGGGCTCCTAATCTTTCTGGCGACGGATCCACTTCCTGTTCTGCAACGAAATGGCTTAGGAATGCCATTCCTCGGCCTAAAAGCAAGGACGTGGGCCACGGAGGAAGTACTCCTGTAGTGTGTGTGTGGGAGTGTGTGACTGTCTGTGTGTGTGTGTCTGTCGTTGTGCGGCTGTTGGAGTGTGTGCATGCACATGAGTATGTGCGAATGAGAGAACAGCTTGATGTATATACTCACACACACACATGCACACAAACACACACACATGCACACACACAAACTCATATTTGCCAGACAAGACTTCCCTGCGCTGCACAAAGTGGCTCTCCCAGCACTCCTGTTGTCAGGCTGGGATGTATCAAACAGCAGGGGAGGGAGAGAGGACAAGCTTTTCCCACATCACAAGCGCGACAGGCAACGCAACCAGAGGCCTATAAATAGATGGGAAGGTCCAGGTTAAGTTCAGAAGACAGCCTGTCTGTTTGTTGTGCAAGAAGAGGGAGGCTGGACGAGGATGCAGTTGCGCTGGTTTTCGTTAGGCTGTCTGTCCTACAAGGAGAGACACAAATCCATGTCAGCCTATCGCTGTGACCTGCAATCCATCTCAGATATCTCCCATTCGCAAGGCTGTCTGCACATAGCTGGAGAATTTCCAATCTATCTCTTCTGTTTACAACAGATACATCACTGCACAGCATCAGGGAAAGGTACTAAAGGAGACATTCACATATTATCTTTTCAGAGAAAATGTCAGGTTCTTCAGGTCTGAATTGTTCAGACTGTCCTTCAAAAAGGAACTCATCCTATAAGATACTGCTAAGCTCTCTCTTTTCCAAATGCTTCTCCTGCAAATTTGCAAGAACTTCCAAGTGACTGAAGCTAGAGGTATAATGTGTCCCATGACAGACCTCATTTCGGGGGACCCCAGACACCCTATATTTGACCCCCCGAGGTCAGTAACAGTAAGCTCCCATTAAAACACACAATGCACACATCCTAGCATGCATAATTGAGCCCAACTCACACAGACAAAGGGCTTAAGTTACTGTTTAACATCAGACGTCCGAACTATAACCGTGAAATCATTAGTGACAGGCTCTCTGTAAAAAAAGGTATTGGGTCTGTGGTCGGCACATCAAACGAGCGCTCACACACTTCTCACACGAGGACACAGGTTTGGATTTCTTTACTCGGAGCCAGACCACTTCAAAGTCCTGGGCATGGAGCTGAGCCCCGTCAAAGAGTGACACAATGTCTTAGACGATTGAAAGTAAATACAATGTCTTATATGTGGGATTTCTTCACTTTCTCTCTCTCTCTCTCTCTTTCTCTCTCTCTCTCTCTTTCCTTTCTTACCCTACAGGGGTGTTGAACTGACTGTGGTGTAGTTTTATATAGTTCCCCTCTCCACAGGGTGAAAAAAGAGAAGAAAATCGGCGCCTCGATTGGCTCAAACAATGTTTAAATAATCAAGGAGCCACAAAAGCTTTGAACTAATTTCACAAGGGGAGGACACCAGATGTGTTTCCCCTCTGCTCCTTCCTCTCAGTCAGATGAGGAGTGTGTGTGTGTGTGTGTGCGTGTGTGTGTGTGTGTGTGTGTGTGTGTGGTGCGTGTGTGTGTGTGTGTGTGTGTGTGTGTGTGTGTGTGTGTGTGTGTGTGTGTGTGTGTGTGTGTGTGTGTGTGTGTGTGTGTGGATGGAAACTACACTTTGGGTCATGCAATCACCCCCTTCACCAACAGTCATATAGACACTGAACATCAGTGGCTAGCCAACCTCACTGGCCATAAACACTACATCAGCAGGAGCGTTTGTGTTGAATGAGTGGTTCATTTGCTTCAAATTTTGTAAGGTGGATGCACACTCCAACGCCTTCTCTCTGGTGTAAAAGAAACAAAAACATTTCCCAGCCAAATGAAACACAAATAAATATGCTATTGTTTTGTTGTTGTTGAGTTGCCTCTTTGCATTGGGCCTGGGGAATAAGGAAACAGGTAGACAGAATATTGAAAATCTGCGACACACACATTTTTCTTCTCTCCCAAGGTGCCCTGTTCTCGCAATTGATTTAAATGAAGTAACTCCCCCGAAAAAAAAACATGTGCTCAACATTTTCTCCTCACTCTCTTGGGTGCTGTGTGGAATAATCAGCGCGGATAAAAATTCTGAACCAACAGTAACGGATCACCCCGAAAGACTTGATTCCACAGTTCATTTTGTGTACACATCTGTAGGCGCATTTGTAATCAGATTGGGCGCATTTAATTTGAGGTTGATGAAAAGGAGAGGCCAGCCTCCTCTCTCCAGCAGAGGGGGTGGAGGTGGTGGTGGGGTGGGGATGGAGGGTGTTGGTAAGAAAATTGAGGGGCGTTTCAGCGCCGTCTTTATTTGAGTCCCCTGCAATGAAGTTAATTTTTTTTACAAGGTTTTCCATTCATTAAGCCAAGCATGCTCAGGTGCTCCGCAGACACCAGCGATGCAAACTCTATACCTCCCACCCCATCCACCACAGACATACAGACACATACACCAGCGATGTAAACTGTATACCTCCCACCCCATCCACCACTGACATACAGACACAGACACCAGCGATGTAAACTCTATACCTCTCACCCCATACACATACATTGCTGTGTAGACCTATCACACAAAAACCCTTTCAAAATAATGTAGTAATTGAATCATTTTGAGAAACTTTTTTGTTCAATTGTTCAAATGAAAAATAATACATTGAAGGGTGAATAATTGTTGTGCGCTAACCAGTGGGATTAGTGTTATCGTGAGGGATGGCTTTGAGAAGGCTGCTCTTCATGACCAGCACATGTTATATGGCTGCTCCGTGACACAGAGTGTGTTGAACTTGAAAGCAAAACAAACATGCTCTTCCCGCTCAGCTGCCACGGGTCTCTCTCTCCCGCTTTCACATGAGAAAATGCTGCGGAATGAGAGAAAGAGGAGAAAAAAAAACAGAAAGAATGAAAAAAAAAGAGAAAAAAGTTCACTGTTACAAGAGCACATCCCTTCTCATGTATCCGCCTCCATAACATACCTTTGATTCGAGTACGCTATTTTTAGCCACTTCCTGTCGGCCGGCGGGCCAGACCTGAGGGGCAGCGTGTGGAGGCTCAGCCTCCTCATCAGCTGCTGAGGCCCACAAGAGTTACAGCGTTGCTGCACCGTCAGAGCCTGGGAAAATTCTTACTCACTGGAGGGGGTGTAAAGCACTCCACCATACTTGACAGGAAATGCGTGACATTAGGTTACTGTACTTGTGAAACGGGGTAACACAATGTAAATGTATGTCATTCACAGTAAGATTATATCCATACCATAGTCATAGCGAACATAAATCGTACTATATACTACTATACCTACTCGAGTAGTAAGAACAATCAATGAATGGGCTACCGAATGTACATATACTGTACCAGCAGAGTGACAGAAACAGCTTCATTCAAACTGATAACTGACAAAAAAATCTGCTGCTCGACTTACTGGTAAGCCTTCCTAATATACAATGACAGTGGGAAGATGGAACGACTGGTGAACAACTTCAGACCGAGCTGACTGAGGGAAAGCAAAAGTGGAAGGCCATGAGCTTGTTATTGTACTGATTGTTAATGAGCTCCCCTCAGCCCAGGATGGAAAAGCTGTTTGACAGAAATGGTCCTGCGGTGAGGCCTGGCCCCTTTGAAGGCAGGCTCACGTAGCCAGTGGACTGGGCGTACGTACTCTATAAGTCGTCTCTCAACGAGCCGCCGGCCGTGCCAAACCCGACTGGTCTTAAAATGGCGGCACATTAAAAGCGAGACATGCCTGTGCCAATACAAGAGAGAGAGAGATGAAGAGAGAGAGGAAAGGAGAGGGAGAAAAAGAGAGAGAAACAGAAGCAGAATGACATCAGAGCATGGTGGCGGATGCCAGTAGAGCAGAGGCACAGACGCTGGATGAGGCAGGCAGTGGATCCAGATGGAACTGGAATATGATGCCAGCATTCCAGAGGTGGGCATTCCCCATGCCTTTACCGACACTCTCTCACTCTCTCCCACAACTCTGCCACCAGCAAACAATGTTTGGTAAACACTGGTCAGCCAAAGGAAGGGGGTAAAGAGAGAAACGAGAGGAGAGGAGAAAGGATGCAGAGAAAGAGAGAGAGGCCGAGGAGAAAGAGGGGTGTTCCTCTTCAGGGCTAAATGATGGTGCTCCTGGCACTCTGGTTAAAACCTTGAGGCACTGTGACGCCAGCTTAGAGACGAGTTTGGATAGAGAGAGAGAATGAGAGAGTGCAAGAGAAAGAGAGAGGTAGAGGTGGAGACAGAGAGAGACTGAGAACGGAAAGGAAAGCTCGTGGCTCTGGTGGCTAGCTTAGCACGGGCGTTGCTCGCTGCACATGGCATTCATTTCTCGTGGGGTTGCCGGGGAGCAGACTGTCGTCGGAGCTCCCCTCCCGAAGAGCCCGAGCGGTGCCTGGGCAATTAGGGGGCTGCAATTACAGAGGGTGGATCCCCCTCTCGAGCCAAGCCAACAGTAACGCAGGCGCTGCCAAAGACCTAATGAAAGTGACAGGGAAGGGGAGGCAGAAGTCTGATTGTATACTTGATTTATGCCAGGAAAATGCACCGATTATTCTCTCCCTCGTTATTTTTTCCGATTTTTTTTTCAATTGCGTTTTATTTTTGCCAGTCAGATATGAAGCAAAAAACACATCTAAGAGAGCGAGATGAGGATAATTAAAACTGCGTGTCAACCACATCCTCAGTGACACCAGCCAAGACATTACTTCCTCTTCTCTCCACCTCCTTTCCCAGTACACTCACAGCTCCTTCACATCATCAACTATCCTACTACTATATGCCAGGCCACATTTCCAGAAGATTCTGGAATGTAGTTTATCAAGTCTAAGTTGGCAACTAGTACTTAAAAACCTGTATGAGTGTGTATGACATTTAATAATATTGGTCCTTTGTTGTTAACTTGGCAACTTTCAACTGAATGTCACAGTTCCTGTGGAGTCACTCATTCTGATTAAGGTCGGGATAGCCTTCGCGCTTAGAGCCATGCTGGACTCAGGAGGGAGAAGATGTTCAAAAGATGGGTTTTTATTTTACCCAAATAAGGCATAAAGCAGTTAAAACAATGACAATACTAAATTAATATAAAGAATACGGTTTTCAATAAGGACAAATGCATAAGCATCAAAGGTACACACACATAAGCAATTCACAGTCGACTATGCATAAAAGACCATATTAAACGGACAATAAGAGTTCGTAAGGCTTGCACCCTATTAAACACGAGCACTCTCGAGCAAAAGCAAAACAAACGCAAGTAAAAGGACCATGGATCAAGTCCAGTGAGAGCACCTAAGACCTACGTCTTATTAAACAGGCCACTCTCTCGAACAAAAGTAAAAGGCGAGTTTAAGTAGCCTAGACACCACCTCCAATTGGCTCATGCCAATTAATGAACGGCAGGTGTGTCATCGGCCCAGGCACCAACACCTGTGGCTCATAGCAGCCATACTTAAATAAATACGGTCCCAAACAGCTGGGAAAAGATACTACACTAACGTAGTATACAGGCTCGGTGACGACATAGCCACACATGATAAAGCAGCCACTAGAAACAAACGATTAAGGATTTAAAACTCTCGCGCTTAACCGCGCCATATTCACATACCAACAGTCGCACGCAAGACAAGACTCAAACAACAGTAAGACAGACGTTATGCACTGTGAGAATATGAGTTATGATTTTAAACTAAATAAACGGAACATATTGACAAGACATTGAAATTGTGTGGTTATTTAAACAGAAAGACGTTGTTAACGGAACATGTAAACTGTACACGTATACTTAGGAACACGCAACACACACACGCCAAAACAACTACACCAGTCCAGTAAGGCAGCAGCCTACAGGCTGCAGTGGCGGGTCACTCAGGTGCCCCGTCACATTGATAAGCAACACATTATGTGACATGATGGAAATAGAGACAGAACAATGTTGAACTCAACTTAGTTTAAGCTGCCACTTGAAAACATATAAACACTGTGCAGCCCAGTATGCTGTCACATGGCTAACATCAACAGCCATTTATCTTTGACCTCATATGGTATGGCATGACATACATCACACAACATACAGTACAGTAGTATCACATCCTCCTTTATCCGCTGATGTCTCTAAATGCACTGTGCTTTGCTTTATAATAATTTATCCTGGCATGCTTTCAAATGCACCTGCAATATGTCTCATGTTGCCCCTGATACTGAAATAGCATGGTCTTTAAGGCTTATCTGATAATGGCTTAAATTGTCTCACTGATATCGAAAGGGGGTTGGCTGAGGACATGGGTTACGTGTGATGGCCCATCACCAGGGGAGTGCGGTGTGCTAAAGTGGTTGCTAATCTCCTTTGTAGCTTCGCCGGCCGACGGCACGAGCTGTGGTACCCTCGAAACGGTTAAAAGCGAAGTGTTAAAAAAGCCCACACATGTTGACGTTTTTGTTGCCTGTAATCCCTGTGTTTTCATCCAGATTTTTTAGGCATAATCCCCACAAAAAGCCACAGAGGCTCGGCGAGAAAGCAGTCGTGAGGCAGCTTTCTTCTGCAGAGCACTCACAATGACAGATTACGAAGAAAAAAAAAAAGAGAGAAAAAAAAAACAAACAAAAAAAAAATGTCAGGCAATAAAATAAAGAGATCAGAGCGAGTGTGGAGTCCATTTATCCCCGGCTCTGTGAGAGATACCGGCTGGCTCTCCCTCTGATACTGTGCATGATACAGTGGCTCCACAGGCCCCCAGCCGGGACGCAGGGGATCAAGATCATCTCCAGAAAACAACCCCCTACCCCCCCCCTCCCACACGCTCTCCCACCCCTACCCCCCAGCCGGCGCTAGCACGCCAAGGTGCTTTTGTACCCCCCAACAGTATCCTGTTGTTCGCCCCAGCGGTTAGCACCTAGTCTGCCGTTGGCGCTCACCAATGTTGTCAGCAGAGCTTAAAATATTCGGGACAAATCAGTTAAGATGGCTGCGTTTAAGAGTAAGAGTCCTTCTTATCAACGGCACCGCAGATGCGGTCTGAAAATAGAGTGTGCATGGACAATGGGCGCCTTCAATGCTGGACTTTCGCTTGCATCACTGGACATATTTTGGGTGATCACCATAACAACAATTAACAAAATCAACCCACTATGAAGGGAATAAAACAGAGAAATCAGTACATGAGCTAAAAAAAAGAGCTGATTTACTGATGTCTCGGTCTTGTTCCCTTTAGCAATCTAAAACTGGATCAGCGCAGCACATTAAAACCATACTTCTGCTGTTTTTAAGACTGCTGGTTGGTGGCCATATTTGAGAGTTCATGAGTGAATTATGGTGCCTGCCCCCTTCATAGGCATAGTGACTGCTATTGAAAGTAGTTAAGGGCTGTCAGTTTGAACTACTTCTATTACCATGAATCGGGAGAAGGCTGTAGTAAAATAACTTAATATTAAACATAATTGAATAGTTTAATCTGTGAGATAAACATTTACTGTGGCCATTAAGGGAGATTCATTTTCTCTGATTTGCTTTGCTGTGAATATGTTTTACAAAAGAATGTTAACTCCACTTAATCAATCAGAATATAAAATTGAACAAAGATGTGAAGTGATGTACTGTATTGTGCATGTTACTGTGCTCAAATGCGGAAGTTCACTGGTAAGTTAGATTTTCTTTGAAACAAAGGATCTTTAGTACCAAAGATACTGTCAGGCCTCTGGTGTGTTTATGTTGGTTTGAATTACACACCACACAGTTCAACTTACACACTAAACACAGATATTCAACATTGAATTTTGAAGAGGATTTTTTTGTTTTTTCTTCTTTTGCACAGGAGAAAGGGGTGCGCATCCTTGAATCTGTCAATCTATGAAGGTCTGAGTGTATGTGAGTGTGTGAGTGTGTGTGTGTGTGTGTGTGTGTGTGTGTGTGTGTGTGTGTGTGTGTGTGTGTGTGTGTGTGTGTGTGTGTGAGTGTGTGTGTGTGTGTGTGTGAAAGAGAAAGAGAGAGATTGAGAAAAAGAGAGAGAGAGAGAGGAAAGATAGAGAGAGAGAGAGAGAGAGAGAGAGAAAGATGGAGAGAGGGATACCACAACCATGGTTTCTGTGCCCCTAAGAATCTCCTCCTTCTTCCCAGAGGTCCAGCCAGAGGTATCTCACAGTGAATTATACAACACCATTTTACCCTTGGCTGTCTGGGCGGATGAGTTGTAATAAATCAATGAGATGAATCTTGTAGACGTTGTGGTATTTCGTTTTTTGAACTAAATTGACCTGTTTTCCTGGTCAAATTAAAAAGTTTAATGAAGTGCTACATACTTGGAGATTTGGGCTCTGCTCCCTCGTTGAATGACTCGAGTGCTTGTGTTTGGATTGCTGTCTGTATCGAATCACATATTTCATTCTTGGGGTAAAAACAACACAGTCCCATAGTCAGTTCAAATCTGTTTTTCTTTATATGTCTGCCGTATACATTTACCATTCCTACACGAGAGGTTGTGTAAAAGGCTTGGCTCTACGTGAGGAGACGGTGCACTGAAAGCACGAGCTGAAGTGTTCTGCCATGACACACCAGGTATTCAGGGCTGTGGTTTGAAACTGCACTTAGAGATACTAAATGATGCATTTCTGGTGGACACAAAGCAGACAAGTCTTTGTACTGTATTGCAACATCACTGAGTGCCAACAGAAACCAGGAATGAGCCCCTGGAAGGAGAAGAGAGAGCAAGGGAGTTAGAGAGAGAGAGAGAGAGAGAGAATGAAAGATAGAGAGAGATGCAGTCTTACACACATTACATCAATGAGGTTTTTAATGACTTAATGACATTATAATCAGGATGTGAGGGAGACTAGGCCTGAGCCTGAGAGTGAAGGAGGTTAGAAAGAAACGAGGGAGAGAGAAAAAAGAAGACAGATAGAGGCAGATCTCGGAGGAAACGGGGAAGAGGAGGAAATCTGACATGACGAAAGGGCCTCTGGTCAGACAGCCTGACGCCGCTGAGCCTCTCCGAGCGAACAGACCGGCCTCGCCGCTCGCATGTCGCGCGCTCGTCTCCCGTTTGTCTCGTGGACACTTCGAGCACAACCGACATGAGTCTGGGGTTGGAGATGGGGGTGGAGGGGCGCCAGATGATGTCAAGAGGCGGGGTAATGGAAACAGGTGTGACAGATTTTACAGGGTTGTGGTCACGTGGATGACAGTGGTGTTCCAGGGGTGTTAATCGCATTCACATTTAATTAACTTAGTAGTTCAGCAGAGCCTTTTAACCAACATGATTTACATTACACCAAAGCAACAGCCTGCATGTCATGACCGCCTATGCTTGAAAGAATCAAACCCGCAGTTTTGGGATTATAAATTATGATTATCTAGGTAACTGGTTTGGGAATTTATGAAGTAAAAGACTTTTGTATGTTTCTCATTATCGAGAATGTTCTCATGTTCAAGAGGGAGTTTTCTTTGAGTGCCCTTCAGGGAGGAGCAAGGCTTGGTTTTTCAGGCTTTTTCACACTCAAGCCTGTAAGGAGTCACACTCAGTTCAGCTGTTTTGATCAACTCTGACACAACTGGATGCAGGAGCTCAGAATAGCTCAGTCAATAGCATATGGACTTAGTAATACAAGGTTCAGGACACACACACACACACACACACACACAAAACTATAATACTGGTGCATCACACTTATGTCATCCAGATACAATATTCACATCCTACAGAATTGATGAATGGATTGAAAAATGCTGTTTTGAGTGGTATCGCCAGGAGCAATTATGAAATGCATACTTATTCTTTAATGCTTCACCAACTTCTCCTTGCTCATCCTGAGTCTTTTGGCTATGTCCATTTGTTCACAAGGTTACACAGAATCGGCTTAAGATCAAGCCTTATGACGTAAGGATTTTGATGAAAGCTTGGAACTAGGGTAAAAAAACTGAGATTTACCAAACCTCCTCCTGCTTAAGCATATGTTAAAGAATGTCTACAAGTACAAGGTATCTCTTAATCCTGCAGATTTAGAATGTGATTGCTTTTTGGACAACTGTCTCTCTCTATCTCCCCACGTCCTCTCTCTCTCTCTCTCTCTCTCTCTCTCTCTCTCTCTCTCTCTCTCTCTCTCTCTCTCACACACACAAACACACACACACACAATCCCACCCCTGGTTGTGCCCACACACTCACGTCCACACACATGGACTAATGTCATGGACTCTGTAATGTTTACGACTTTCAATAGAGAGACTAAAAAAGATGTTGTACAATCAATTCAATATTGTTAAGACCCTTATAGGAAAATATTCTTTTTGCCAAATTTCATTGCGGAAGGAATCAAAATATATGGTTCCCAATTTGCAATAGACTCTGTTTGTTTATTTTAACACTGTGTCTCTCTTGCTCTTGTTTGTGTATTGTGTATGTGTGTGTGTGTGTGTGTGTGTGTGTGTTTGTGTGTGTGTGAGTGTTTGAACTCCAATTGCTTTTGGATTACGGCATCAAAGAATCTCCCTGACATCATTCCTCTCCAGACTGAGCGAGGTGACCGTGGCTCGTCCACATACTCTCTCTCTCTTTCTCTCTCTCTCTCTTTCTCTCTTTCGAAAAAGAAAAGATTGAAAAAGAAAAGATCACTCTTGTTTCTTTTTACAAATGAGCCCCATTAAAATCTTGTCACGGATAACACAAATATCAGCTCCTGCGGTAGAGCTCTGTGATCAAATGGCTCCAGGGACCACCAGGGCTCTGCTTGGCTTGGGCCCTCTCTCCCTCTTTGTCCCCCTCCCTCTCACTCGTTCGCAGCGTTTGTGTGTACCTAGCGGTCTGATTGTTATTCCAAACTAAAGATGTGAGAGGACGGAAAAATAAAAAAGTCGAGGGAACAGGGGAACATGTTTACCTTAATCAGACAAGCCAACAAACCTGAACTTAGACAGCCTTTGTAGGTTTCATCAATGGGGTATCACAGCTTCCAAAAAAACCCTTTCATTATTATTATTATTTCTCTCCTCCAAAAGCTAATCTTGTGTGAACACTACCTCTCAAAACCTTTCGGTGAGTTTCAGCAAAAGTAAAGACCTCCTTCTCCACCCCCCACCCCCACCCCTGGCCCCTCCAAAAAAAGCCAGCTCTGACCAGCTCTGTGTCTTCCTTTTGTGTGTATCCCCCTTTCATTTGGCCCTGAGAAGGCTTGGGTTATTGCTTGCAGTACTGGAGCAAATAATCTGGAATTAAAAAATGGATTCCTCAGGCCTGATCCCTAGCAACAGGCCCATTGCCATCTGTTCTCACCGAAGAGACAACTACTCTTAGGGTGGTGAGGGGGTGTGTGTATGTGAGGGAGTGTGTGTGTGTGTGTGGGGGGGGGGGGGTTCTGGTCGGTGCTCTGTCACCTGTTCCTTGTTGAGCCTTTGTCTGCAAGATAATGTCTGCTATCATCCAGTCGGCTGTCTGAACGCTCTCCACCAGTCGTGTTGTAACACAAGACCTTGCCTGCTATTGGTTGGAGTCTGGCTGAGCTAAGACAAGTACTATCTTGGTCAGGTTGAAGTTCAAGTTGTCGTCAGACACACCTAAATACCTTCTATTTTAGTCATAAACAAACAAACAAACCAAAAAGGCTTGGGGGGGGATTCTGTCGCCTGTGCAGATGGACAGACCCTGGCAGCAAGAAGGGTTCAGAGTCTGCAACTTGTCTTGCTGTAATGTGCAGTTAGGTGTCATTCTCCTTCATGTACCTATGACTCCTCTCTCTTCAGGCACTTGGGAGATCTGCTGATGTACATTTGGAGAAGTTGACAGGGATCCCTAAGAGAGACAAGCAAAATGTCTACTTTCACACGAAATAATAATCTTCCATACTAGATTACACAATGTCACTGAATGGATAGCAGGCTATTGTTTTAATCCCAACAGGGGAGGGGACTAACGAAAGGCTATTAACCACCAGTCTCCCACTCTGTCCCCTCACAAGACACATACACTAAAAATGATTCACTGATTTTTCTCAAACAGTTACTTCTTGTGTCCTGAGCCACCTTTGAACATCTAAATTTAGAACAGGTTTACAAATCCACAACTCAGCCGTGAACGACTGCATGTGCCCCGGAGCCAACTCGCCCACCCCATCCCCATCCCCGTCCCCATCAGGCACTGTCACCCTGGACTCCATTCACTGTACATCTCCCCCCACTGCTTAATCATTGAGCGCTGCCTGGTAAGCGGCACAGACAAAGAGGGAGGGGGGGTATGGGTTGTGTGTGTGTGGGGGGGGGGGCCTGAGAATGCCTTCATTACGCCTCGTACAGGCCCATCTCAGACAGCATTAAGCTGCAGGGTGCCCTATTCACCTAGGGGGCATCAACAGCTGTTCAGTGCCCCTCATTCCAACCCCAACCCCCAAAATCCAATATAAAACTACTACAGGGATCTCTAATCTTTACCATTATCCCCTCATTTAAGTGCCATGGGCCTGTGCATTTACCACCAACATTAGGGACATATTGAGTATGGCCAAAGTCCCTGCCAAAATGCTCAGATAAAGGAATTTGCCAAATTTGAGATTTTCTTTGAACTGTGAAAAAGAAGAAATCTTTTTTTTTTCTCGCAAAAATGTAACAACCTTAGACCAGACAAAGACTGGTGATGCAAGTAATCCATTACATGCATAAGTTAGCCTTGAACTGCCATCAGGCGATGGTAAACAAACAGCTTCCCTGAAAGGACTCAATTTCAAACTGCATCTAAGTCATCTTAATTTTGTGTTCATGGTTTCCATGGTGTGTGATGGACTGCCTGATGGCAATTATCAGAAGAGAGAGCAAGAGAGAGAGAAAGAGTAAATATCTGGCATCCCCACAATGGCCCAATAAACCAACATTCAAAACATCAACCCCACCATGTGAGTAAAGCCACTGTTTGGAGATTTATATGACAGGCATTTGGACGTTCACAAGTCTCTCAGATGAAATTAGCAGGGGGAAAAAAAACAGGCAATATCCAGAGACAAGCGAGACTTGTGTCTGGGGCCTAATCTCATGCCTATGATTAAATCAATATGCCATGGCTCTGATTAAAAGGATATGATCAACTCCTTTGGATAGCCCCACCCTATGGTGTCTCTTCTCATGTACTGATGACTTGAAAAATAGCTGTAAACATCATCTATTCTCACCACACCACATGAAGTTCTTGTTATAAAAGTTAAAAAAGAAAAGAACTGTCCATTAAAGGCAATGTTTTTCATTAGAATACAACCAATGATAATATATTACCATTATTTTGTAAAAGCATGGCAATGTGATTAGTGAACTTACAATTTGTATTGTCCTTCAAAGGAACGAAATTACATTTAATGAAATTTCTCTATAAAAGCAAATAATGTTAAGGGACATGAACGGACTTTGATTGTTCAATCTGTATTTAAGTGTAAGTGCATCTGTATGTCAGTGTAAGTGCTTGTGTGTGTGTGTGTGTGTGTGTGTGTGTGTGTGTGTGTGTGTGTGTGTGTGTGTGCGTGCGTGTGTGTGTATGTGTGTGCTGTGTATACACATGCCAATGAGCCTATTTGAACACACTTCTGGGATGCATAAATAGGATTTCTTCTATCAGCAAAGAAGCTGTTTAACCTGTTATTTATAATACTATTAGTATTGTGTTCCACTTTTGCTTGACCCACCTTCTCTCACTTTCAATAACCAGGAACATCACCACAGCAGAACACGTGGCGATCAAAGTTTAATTAACATTTTTTAAATTACATTTTGCGTCCTATTTGTATCACAACTCACAGCTTGACCTTTGAACAACCTGTGAGGTGTTTTCTAAAACAACATGCAACAATGCTACATCTAAACAGAGAGATGACTCCACAGGTTTGATGAAAAACAAGGCCAAAATAGTAGTCGCGGTAATAATCAAGGCAGATAAACAAGACAGAATGAGCCATAATGTCTGTGTCATGCCTGTGAGACCGTGCATTCTTTCCAATCAAACCTCAGCAGCAGTACCCTGGGGCTGTCAAGTGGGCCTTTAGGTGGACAAACGCATCCTTTGTGGTTGCCAGAGAGACCTTTGCGACCAGGGACATAAAAATGCTGGTAAAAATTCCGGCAAAACCTTGTTTTGTACAATTGTGCTTTTGAAGGTTGCATATCCATGAATTTTAAAATGTTCCCACTTTCTCGGGCTTCCAATAAGGTGAATGTTGGTGGAAATTTGGAGTGCATGGCTCATAAAGCCGCCACTGTTCATGAAGCTTGAAGCAAAGTTTAATTGTGCGAAGGAATGTATGACAGACTAACCATCGACAAAGAGCCCCTCTTTGGTGGAAGACAGTTTATGTCATATTTTTAGAGTATGGGTCGGACATGCAGATTTCATCTAGCTATGTTCCTGAGAGTCAAAAAAGTGTTCTTCTCTTTGTTCTTCCGCATGAGACTAGGCTTTCATGACGATCAGTGGTTAAGTATAGTCTCTAAATATGGTCATTACGTATATTGTTGCTAAAAATGTGACCTAATATTAGTTGGGGCAAATAAAAGCATTGCTCTGTGTACCACCTTTGTAATTCTGCTGAAGTTAAATCTTCTTATGATGTTAATCCACACCTGCTCCGCCATGCTTTATTGTTAATATTACTGAAAAATATTCAAGAAAATAATGTATTTAGTGTTTTCACCAAAGTTTAAGATAAGACAAAGCACATTAGTAAGAATAATAGCGCCTGGAGATCTGGAACCATCTGCCTCCTTTTCCCACGGGGCCGCATCCGGTCTGAGAGGAATTAGCTGTGAGAGACTAGATGATGGGTGAATCAGGTGATGTGGAATCCAACCTGAAGCTGGCCTCTGCCCAACACTCTTAAAAGCTCCCTTGTCTCGCACGCTAGTTAATGATTTTTTTTACCCTGTCGCCAAAGGAATAAAACCCCCGTCAGGTCTTTTTGGGGAGGGGAACAACGGGGAGAGACGGAGTAAGACCAGAATGCCCCTGCAGGCCACAGCACTGGTCTGAAAGGCAGGACTTTCCATTGCGAGCATGGGGTTGGATGAAGGCACCGCATTGTGTAACTTTCACAATGGCCACTCTGTCGCCACTATCCTCGCTAATTTCATTTGCCTGCGAGGTAGTTCTGAAAAATCCCCAAGAATTCCTCTGATAGAAAAGAGAGTTGCCCCCAATGCAGCAGGGACATTGTGTGTACTTGTGTGTGGAGTATGTGGAGGGGGGGGACGGACAGAGTGACCTGCATGTTGCACAGCCATTTCCTCTGAGGGGTTCCATTCATGCTCGCACCCATAACATGGGATCCAGGGGTCATTGTTAGGTCGCACAGGATGCTCTGCTGGCGCAGACTGTTTCATCTCTTAAAGGCCTGGCAAAGTCATGGAATTTCAAGCAGTGAAGATTGATCTCAGGGAATATTTAATTCGCAACATCAAAGACTACAAGTGTGAAAAATGTGATATGAAATAAAATGGTAATGAGAAGATTTAGGGCGTGATGATTAGGGTTTACTGCCACTCTGCATTCAGCCTTGAATGAGAACGTTTACGGTCGTTACTTCACCTGCTAAATCAGGTTGCAGTCAGACATAACTCAATTTGGGTCGACATACCACTCTATGGAGTCCAATTTTAAACTTCAAAGGCAAATGACATAGAGCATTTCATAACATTCATAGTTTAAGAGTAGCGCATGTCTTTTGGACACTATAAAGCCGTGTGTCCATTGTGTATGAAACCATGCAGGAAGGGACTGCAAGTAACCGTAGAAAAGACAGTTGAGGAAAAAACAAAAGGAAGAAATCTGATAGCAAGCAGTGAATGTGACTGTGTCTACGTTAAACACACAATGACAACACTTTACCATTGTGCTACATTTGTATCGAGTAACCTACATATAAACGACAGCTTTTACAACATCTGACATGCTATTTAGCAGTGGTGCAGTGGTTTCACACAGTGTTAGCGGTATCTTGGTTAGCAAGGTGTAGCCTGCTAATTGAAAACTAAAGACATACATACACATTCTTAAGTGTACTTACTGGTAGTTAGGCTATACTTAAGGAACATTTAAAAGCTATAAACACAACTGAACTGTACATAGCTACTCAGAATTCCTCATGTTTAGCTATCAATAACTGGACTTGTGCATGGTAAGCAACATTTTACATACCTAGCTTAGACTTCTCTATTGGAACTTATTGAAGCCAGCATTAATACAAAAAATGTGGTGACTTTTCTGTGTCTGACCATATAACGTTCTGCATGTTTTCTAACTTCCCCTTATTGCCCCTGTTCAGTACACCTGGTAGCCCAACAAAGGGGGTAGCCAAAAATCAGCATTGGGGCTACGATATGTTACAGAACTGTCCACTTGGCAGTGGGAAAAACGTACATGAGCCCCCATAAGCACAGTTTTGCCATACCATACCTGTCCGTGAAAGAAAGGCCTACTAGTCACCTAATACTCATTTCCAATCCTTAAAAGATTCAGTGCTTGGGACCCTATCAAAAGATACTGCACTGTAAACCCAAACAGTTCTACTAACTTATAAGCATTATGTATTCAGTACTTAAAACCTGGTATTAAGTAGCCTGACGATGTCATACTCATAATTCAAGTCAGAATATGAGTCTGATCCTGACCCATTGGGCTGTGATTATGGGGCGTGTTTCAACGAACCAGGAAAGAAAATGCCTCTTCGCTGAACCAATTAGAGCAACGTAGTATGACCATCTGATACATTAAACTTTTACCTGATCCCGTAGGATAGGAAGGACGGCAAAAACATCTTTTCAATCAACAAATGCCTTAATCGCGTTTCTCTGTTCCTCTTTCAAAATGAATGTGCCGTCAATATCTGTGGATATGCTTGCTCCCGTTAAACTTATTAGCAGTGAGGCTAGCTAGCTACTATGTGTTTCAATGGATTTTTGGTCTAAGCTTTAGCAATAACCTTACAATAATGGTCTAGAGAGCTTTAGTTAAGACAAACAATACTCTGCAACATTCGTGTTGCACATACACAACTAACCGAGTCAATGTAGACATTTAAAAAGTCGTGTAGATAGCTTAATTCACATAAAATATTTCCCACTAACAGGCAGAGAAGCCGCCATCTTGGTACTATTTCAAATCTACCGGTTAATTCAACTCAAGGGTTGGTTGGTCATCTGTCCATCATCGTATAAAGCCCGCTCTGACAATTTCATTGGTCAGATCGTTCTGCTGAAAACTGATATTATCTCCCAACTAGCTCAAAGCCAGACCAAATCTCCCAGAACATCGATTCCACACTCCTCCTTACAAAGTGTATAAGTGTGAACCCCTAAACTGCTCCTGATGTATAAATGCAAAATTCCTTGTAAATCGCTTTGGATAAAAGTGTCTGCTAAATCACAGATGTAAATGTAAATGTACATCTGGCAACACTGGGAAGGCGTTCGACCAATGACAGTTCTCTCTACACTAAGAGCTTGCGCAAGAAGTTGGAACGTAAGGGTGATACCCTTGCAAAAAATTGTAAGTGTGTAATAACTAGTTTGTGAAAGACCCAGAGAAACACAAATATCCGACAAGGCAAAATCCTGGACCATTTTGGAATAATATGAGTTCAGATAACTTAAAAATTATGAAAATCATAACAAAATAAATCAGTATAGCCGATGTATAATTTTTAAGTTAAGTTTACTTAAAAAATATGAACTCAAATTGTATTGTGTAATCGGTTACATCAAAAGTTTTAAGTACTCTGAACTTGTTCAGGTTTACAGTGTGGGACTCACATAATGTGGCCACTCTTTGGAACACAGCCAATAAAATGTCACCCACAAAGCATTGCCCAATGGCCCAAGTTATTCACAAACCTAATTTGGAATGTCTATTAACTGGAACTAAGCACACGCCATGGAAAGCAACCTTAATGCGTCTTGTTATAACATGCATACGACTTACTGGCTGGAAGACGCATCATTATCACACTGGCTGCCAATGTCAAACCCGTAGGATAAACCCACTGACCCAATCTGCCCTCATGAAAATGATCTTTATCGAAAGTAGATTATGCAGTGCTCTCAAATAACTGACAATGACTCTCACAGACTGCAGAGCTCTTCTGATGGATGAAGCTCCACGCCTGGCTTGGGGGCCCCACTGCAGTAAGTCTGCTGCCTGCGACCCTGGGTCAACTCTGGCGTGCTGAACAGTTACCCGCTTAGAGGCAGATCAATTAGGCAAACAGCGACAGGCAGGATGTTGAGGTGGGATCATCACTGGGCATTATTCTCTCAGGCAGCCTCTGAACTGCTTAACGCAGGCTTGCTGTGTGACTTTTTAATTACAGCTGCAACACTTGTCACACAAAGCCTAGCTCCAGCTGTATTCAGGCTCAGAGGTTTTATTTTTCGATAACATTTGCTTTTTTAAGATAAATGTCTGAACGCGATGGGAAATGATTTGCACAGCTTGTAATCCGATTCTATCACGCAGTTAGCCTGATACGTCTGATACAGCATCTTCATCGCTGCTATATTGTTTCTGTACAAGTATTTCAAAAGCAGTTACTTTCTAAACAAGTTAATGGACCCATGCATTAGAACCATTTTCGAACTGCCACACCTCTGGTCAAGTAGAGTGACTCCTCCATGATCGCTATGATGCCCTTTTGTTTTCTTATTTAAAAAATGTGATAGATACACCGGAGGCAATCCCATGTCACACTACAGAGGGGTCTTTGTCTTGCAAGCTTGGCAAACACTTATCGTGTAATTAGTGAGTTTAATTCAAACATGTTTTGTCATTTTTTCATTCACATTCAGTTTGTTTGGGGGCATGTATATATATGTCATATTTTATACTGTTGACGTAAATTCAACACTGGGCCCTTGTGACTACTGAATAGCACCACACCATACATTTGTTCTTTTTTCCTACACAAACCTTTTCACAGAATGTGTGTGTTTAGTCTTGATCTGACATTTTCAAGAGAACAGTAAAGCATCTGCTTTTGGTTGTATAGCTGTCTATCACTGCGAAAGTGGGTGAGTGAGAGTCATTATATACATGACTTCAGAACCAAACTGGGAGAGTAACAAAGAACAAAGTAAATTTGAATTCAGGAGAGCAGTTATTGTAAGTAATTTTACTTTTTAGTCTCTGCCAAAGACCTTTTTTATACATATAAGACAGTTGTAAGGCCAAGGCCAAAAACCTGAGGTCTGTTTTCTGTACAGTGAACAGTGGAAGTTGAGAGAGAAACCATGCATATTATTATTCTTAATGAGAAAATGATGTTGGAATGCCTTGAACAGATGAATGAGTCTGTCTTTGAGGTAGGGGTTTTACTTCACTCAACAGTTCCATTTAGGAGCAAAATGTGGAGGGAAACTAAGGACGTTGAATAACCAAAAAGACTGGGAACGTCCCCATAAACAGCATCTATCTAAACTGAGATGCTTTTAAGGCAGCTCGCCACCTCGTAATGTCGTGACATTTGAACAAGTTCGAGAGAAATGGTCATCCAAGTATTTCCATCTTATAAACACTCTCAGCAATAGGGCTCAGAGAGTTTCCTATCCTTGTCACGATCCTGTTCGGCACCTGCAGATCTTCGTCCATGATTTCCCTGTGTCCTGTCATGTTGCCTTTCTCGTGTGACACCCAGAGCTTCCTGGTTCATGGCTGACTGACGGGTTGCTGAACGTTTCGCCAGTGCTCCTGTCTGCACACCTGTTGTCACTCACCTCATCAGCAACAGTATTTAAGCCCTGCCTAAGGCTACACTCGTTGCTAGATCATCTTATCCTGAGCGTCCAAGCCTTGTTCATCTGTTCATGCTTTGTACGATTTTTAGGAAGTGACTTTTGCCTGTTATCTCTGGATTATGATTTTGCCTGTTCCTTTGGATTCTGTGTACCTTTGGATCCTGAACCCTGCCTCCCTGACTAGTGAGTTTTTGTCTTTGCCCCTGTTACCCTGTAACTGTTTTCTGCCCACCTCCTGCTCTTTCGATTTCAGCCTGCTCCTCTGTACCTCAGCACCTGTTTTTGTTTTTGTTTTAATGTAATGATCACTGCTCTGTTTTTGACATCTGGGTTCTGCCTGGTGGGTCGTATTGTGATGAACTTATAAAAAAAAAAAATCAACACTCTTGTATCGGAGCCTGCGTTTGGGTCCAAAGCATCACAACCCTGGCCTCACCAGCCGTGACAATCCATCACTGAAGCATACAGAGCCCAGTGCATTCAAGGCACTTTTTTGGTGGCAAGCAGATTGTTTCAGTTTGAGGGCGCTCAGCTTTACCTGTGTGTGTGTGTGTGCGTGTGTGTGTGTGTGTGTGTGTGTGTGTGTGTGTGTGTGTGTGTGTGTGTGTGTGTGAGTGTGTGAGTGTGTGAGTGCCTGGGCCCGAGGCCAGGACTCTTTCCCCTTCTGTTTCCCAGCTCCACTCTCCCAGGCACACAGCCCATAAAGCTGTCAGTGCGTATGTAGGCCCTGTCACCTTTGCCATGGTTTAAGTCAGCAAATTTCCTCTCCCCCACCCCACCCACTCATTCATTCATTTTTTTTCATCTAAATGCAGAGCCCTTAAGGATGTATTTAAAAAAACCTAATGCCTTAGCACCGATATGGTCATTCTCCTTGATACAGTTGATAATGGTAGGGGAAGATATAAATAAAAGGTGTCAGCTGCATGCTCTGGGTGAGTGATTTTTACAGGGGCGTAAAGAGGGAAATTACCATTTTCCTCCACATTACCTGGATTTAAAGAAAGTGTTTATAGTCTCTGCACGAGTGTAAGCCAGTTATACTTTTTGTTGAGATGGCGCTGGTGGATCCGACATTAAAAAAAATTACAACAAATAAGTGAAAACCAGTGAGGCCTTTGATGTGACAACTGTCAACTGTGAAGTCTGAAATTTCACCTCATTTCTCTGTGAGACATCAGAGAGAGGGATGTTTGGCATTGTGTGATATTATTATACTGGTGAGAGCTCTTGAGCAAGTGCAGAAACTTGAGACGAATAGTTGAGAGGTCATTGCACATCCAAGAAGCAAGGTGTGGACACCATAGTTATCCATGAAGAAATTGATGGCCTGCATGTGTCACTGTGCACAGCACATTTCAGGCCAACCTGAATCCCATAGGGCTGCACGATTAATTGAATTTGAATCTTGATCACGATTTGGCTGCCACAATTAAATGAGCATGATCGTCTGTGATAGTGACGTTAAAAATGCTTGCTGGAAAACCTGATTTTGTCTCTTCCGGGTTTATAAGATACCTTAAAGTCCTCCGAGTGACGGTCATTTTTCTACTGTAGGTAGCATGGCCTATTACGTAAAAACCTGTGCGCCTCCGGCAACTGCAAATTGTAAACAGAGATGATGTGATTTGCGAGGCGTCAGTCAGCCAACTTTTCAACACAAGCACGTTAGCCTAACGTTCTTTCAACTTACCAACGTCCCATGTTATCGTACATGCTATCTAAAAAGACGATAGTTCGAATTCACCCGTAAAAATATCTCGCGTCAGACACCTTCTTAACGAGACATCAAGGTAGTAAGACAGCTATCTTACTTTTTTTAGGGCAAGTGAACTACTGAGAACAAATCATATGCACAGAGTGCGTTAGAGTTGTGTCTGCGCCGCATAGCAATACAATTAACTTGTACCACCTGAAATTTCACCGCAAACCACAGTGTGACGAATGCATTAAGGCTGAAGCTAACGTTACCTCACTGAATCACCTTCGATGTCCAACGTCAACCCAGAAAACCAACAGCGACCCTGCATAGCGCTACAGGGTATCAATCCAAAATGTATTTATATTTTGCTTTAGGTGAATAAGAACCGTATATGATTTATTTTGATGCAAAGATTTGTACATTAGCCAGGATGTAGCACAATAATGGAAGTGGAAGCAGTCTTCTTGTTCATTTAAATGTTAACGTGCAATAAAAAGTCCCTTAAATTAATGAATAATCGTGATAAATGAGCGTGATCTCAATATTGATCCAAATAATCGTGATTATGATTTTGGCCATAATCGTGCAGCCCTACTTCAACAAATGCAAGTACTATTATTGTACTGCACATATTTCTGGTATGACACAATCTGAAAGTGGTATGACGCACTTAAAACTGAATCATGAGAGAAATCAGATAGTAAATATGCTCAGGCATTCCTGAGATACATAGATTGTAGTCGAAACCTTTAATCCTCTCGGCTTTATTTCATCACACATTGTCTTACAGCCTATACACACCTCGCCCACTATGTTTGCGCAAAGATTCCCAATGACATTTTAAACAAATAGGCCTACACACATTTTTGTTAAGGCGAACATACAGCCGCTAGCACATACAGAGGCTAGCACATGCAGACGCTAGCACATACAGACTCTAGCTCATACAGACGCTAGCACATGCAGACGCTAGCACATGCAGATGCTAGTACATACAGAATCTATCATGATGATGTATCTTTTCATGAGCTAACTTTTTTCAAAGATATATCCAAAGCCTAAACCGCTTCCACCATCTTACCCTTCTTCTGATCTTCTGTTTCTTCTGATCAGTACTCACTGGCTGCTCCTCCTTTCACCTTTTCTTCTTTCTTGCGCTCCAATTACAACTCTTTGGTTCATTACACTCCTCTCCGTCTCAGTTTCATTCGTCCTCCTCTGCCCTCCCCCCTCTCCCCATATGCAGTCTTATCCTGGCTTTCACAAGATAATGTCTTAACAGTCTACTGTTTTAGCAGCCAGTGTTGGCCCATTGCACAGAGGCTAAGCGTGGGCCACCGTGGGCCCTGTCAACCTTTGGCCCAACAGATTCATTTCAGCTTCAAGGAGCAGCATCCCATTTTTGGATGCTACCATCGTCAGCACTGTCAGTGTCTGTAATGCTGAGTATTTTTATGGGGCAAGGCAGTTGGTCCTTTGCCCAACCACCAACCTGGAGGGCCAGGGATTGGTTTTGTTTGTCTCCTCAGTGACCTGATATAGCAGGATTAACCCTCACATAGCCTCCTGAATGCCCAGACATTACTAATCTGTCAGCTACATCATGTACTACATTGATGTTGTATTGCAATGATTCATTGACATTTACTCGTCACATACTGCCATATTTAGTCTAATGGGGAGGCTGAAATTGGGTCAACATGAAATATATTTGAAATTAAACATCTAATTCACACAGGGCTTGGTTGTCTGAAGCCAGTTTGACTCCATCTCAGTATTCCATGTTTTGCATGCATTTACATTATGTATTAATATTATACATATACATATACAAATATATATAAATAAAATATTTAAATTGTTTGAGTCACTGAGTTGTAATTCATCATTCAGAATTCCGTCTGAAACCAAGCAAAATCAACATGATCTGCTATGATATGGCAGGATGGTGTTCCTCATCCCAAATACAATTCCTTGTGCAATTAGCAATGATGAATGTTATTGCTTACATGAAATAATACTTTGTGTTGCAAAAGAGCAGTGGGGGACAAAGTTATCATCTCCTGGAATGCTGTGGACCAAAAAATACAGACATTTGACCAATTTATAAAGGCACCAGCAACTGAGTTTATGCATTAGTTATTTGCCAGGCCTTTTTCCAAATTCCTTCCAAAACGATGAAGTTCTACCCAGTCTGTGTAACACGGACGGAGATCAGCACAGGAATCCTTTTTCCTTCTCATGAATGTCTGTCCGAGGGTGCCCCGGTTATCTAATCAGCCTGCACACAAAGCTCTTACTTCACTTTGATATTCTGCCTCGCTGAGGCCAACACACTCTGGTTCGATGACACAGCCATCAGTCATGCTCTCTGCAGAGCCAGACAGCCGCACAGGTCGTCACCTCTAACTACTGAGGCACAGCTCAGCCGTTGTGAACCACGTCACCTCAAACTGACCAGGTCAGTGGACTGCTGGATACCCTCCTGATATTACTTCCTCTGTCAAAATACTGACACGCATCTTTATCTGCAGATCAACAAGACCTTTAGCTCATTAGCTCAGGACTTAGCCAGAGGTCTGGGTGAAGTGTTTCCTTTGTTCTCTGATATTATCCTCTCTGTCTGAGTTACCAAAGCCCAAAGCAGTAATCTCTGTTTGACCAAATTACAAGAAGAGACACACATATTTGTCCCAGTTGCCTTCAAATCATTGCCTAAGGTATTTCACCGGTAAGTATGTGAGCTGCAGAAAGCACAGTTCCTGTTGTGACAAAAAAAGAAAAACACATTTTTAGAGCAACATGTCTATCACCCTATAATAAGTTCAGTTATGTTTTGCAAAATCAGATTTTGTTTATTCGTTCCATAAATATTGGTTAGAGGTAGTTGAGGTTATATACTGAGATAAAACTTGTTTACCAATAAGACTACAAAGATGCCAGTACCTCTCAGTGACAGTCAATAAAACAGCAGCTAAAGTGATAAACAATTATCAACTGCAACAGTGCATTACCCTGTACTCTACACATCTACTTAAGCTTGGGGCGAGAAGAGTAACAAACACAGCAACTAGCTGGAGGAACGGCTTCGCTTTGTGAACTCAATATGAAGGGAGCCCGTCTCATTGCAAAGTAAGTGAGTGAAAAAAAACTAAAAAAAATCCTTGTCAAACATCCAGTCACTGATAACTCACAAGGCTTTCTATTCATTAGGAATTTCAATGGAGTCATCTGTTTGGCAGAGAGAGAGGACTTTCTGTGTGTAAAGCTAAATAGGGACATTTTAGAGTTATCATGACTGTAATGGGCTACCAAAGCGCATTCATCTTTGTGCAGGGCGCCCAAATCAGTTGACGAAACTGACGGGAACGCATGAGCACAAACAAAAAAAGGTCAATAATTTCATGGAATGAAGAATCATAAACCCCTGCCTGTATTCACACATGCTTAATTTTCAATCGGATTGGCACAAAAGCCTGCCACTATAAAAACTAAGAGAGGACAGCAAAGAAATTAATCTTTAATAGAAATGTAATTGACGCGAGGAACTGAATAATTTTTTAAAAGGTTGAAGGGCAGGAATGCTGAGAAAGAGAAACATGCAATGTCAATTGTTAGTGTACAATGAACACTTCATGACAACCTCTGTAATAAGACTGACATGACCATGGCATAAACAAAACCATGTCATTAACGTGTCACAATAATGATCATGTCTGGTTATTATGTGCGGTAAAGGTTAATGGGTCACAATATGGCAGTGTCATAATATAATTTTCAGTAATGGTCAAAACAGCACAACACATAGAGACCCACAGGCACATCACCACTGCCACATGCTAATACACTTGCGTACATCCTTTTTGTACATTACAGGAGAAATATCCCGCATTTAGATACAAATACCTTATACGAATTTGGCACAGAGACAATTCAAAACCATAAAAAGCACTGTTGCACATGCCACAGGTGGTAATAACACATTGTAGAAGTTCATAAACTGACTGGTATTTGACTCATTTTAAAAACTTTTCTGAGTAAGTGGCCGTGTACTAGGTGGAATAACACACAGCTAGGCCATCATTACCACAAAATAAACACAAGCACAAAATGTCATAATAGGCCATCAGAGAGTGCAGCACTACACCGGAACGCAATGCATTACATGTACTGTATACCATTCTGAACAATCAAAATCCCCTAAGGCTATAGAAGCTAATATCAAGTATGTACGTTGTTTGTTATAGATACCTTATATGCGTTTATGAAGTGGTCTTAACGCTATGTATATTTCATCTAAGGCAAAGTGTTGTCTAAGATTGGTAAGAGCAAACCCAGACCATCTGTAGAACACCATCACACACCTTCACTGTTGGACACCATGACTGCATTCTACTTAGCCCTTTCTCCCTAATCTCTCCTGTATCTTTTCTTGGTTGTATGCATATTACGTATGTAACGTGTTGCTGACAGAAATGCATTAAGGTCTATGGAAGGTCACTGACGGGAACAGTTAGGTAGTCTTGTCTCCTTGAGTCAAACTGATGGCACTCATAGGCTGTTCTTTCCAATTAGAGCTGCAGGGATTCCCCTAAGCGCAAGCACTGACTGAAAGTGTCGGAGTGGAACAGACCCTGTGGCATGTCACTGCACCAAAATGTGTACCGGGGGGTGGCAGCACAACCAATCCTGGGTGGTGCAAAAAGTGTCGTCACTCACTATATTGTAAGTTAAGAGCAACACTGGCCAAAGGTTGACCCAATGTGGGTGAATTCAGCAATGTTGTCAGAGTGAGAAAAAGTACAGATTCTAGTCTACAGTTTCTTTACAGTTATTGAGGCAAACAAACACAGGGTTATCTCTGTAGGGATCCTTTGTTGTAAAACACCAATGATAACATTATGAGCCTGTAAGTGGCGAAAACAAGTGGTTTACTTTGACACGGATGCTTGTCCCATAGGATTACATTGTATAGCTGTTTTGCGGTTGCCAGCGTTAACAGCGTTATAGCGTTCTAACTTAATACTGGACCGATTTTAATCGATTTGTCCCTACTAAACATTTGGACCCAAAAACGATAAATAAATAGTGACCGGTTAAAAAATACCGGAGTTCTCCTTGAAGCTACAGTGGCCAGCGATATATCATAACTAAGCCCTAAATACTGAGAAAAGAGAGCGAATTGTAAAAGTAATTTAAGCATCACTTCAGGGTAATTCACAACAAAAGAATGTGTTTGTCCAGCATTACTGACTGCTCTTAATATACAGTCAGATTTATTGGTCGGCTATGGTGATTCGTAAAAAAAAATGTTTTCATAATAAAAGAATTCTCAAAATGTCAGGCTCAATGCTCAATGTCAGACACAAAAACCATAAAATTGACATAAAAGTTACTTGATATGATCTTGGAGGGGAAACCCATACAGTCTATTTATACTAACAATGAGGCAAATGTTCTATCTTCATGTTTTTAAACTTAATAAACTTCTGCTTGGTTACAAACTGAAAACAATATGCAATAGCCAGTGAGATATATTCTCCTATTAGGAACAAAATCGGGGTAATTTTGCAAGACAAGGACGAGTTTATCAATCAGCAAATACTACAGTATGCTGTGGCCTCTGGACCATTGGAACAATTAAAGTTAATGTGATTTTGAGGCCTGTGATTATACTGGTTAGATGTTTTCCAACTCTAATTTGGTAGCATGCAGGGGTTTTCATGTGCCTGTAGCGGAAATAATACAATTATGAGGAGCCAAGACTTAGCACAGAGGACACAGACAACTGCAGGAAACCTTTCATATGCAGCTGAATTTTCTCTGCAGGTTCATATACCTTTAACTGCTTGGATTTTGGCTTGAGGACATTTACTTGCACCAACAAGGTTCCTCTTTAACCAAACCACACCTGGGAAGATTCAACCTGCCGTTTACCCTTTTGTACATGTGGTTTTATGGTGCAATATCCTGAGTTTGGTAACAGTACACAACTGACAAAACACAAAAAAAACTGACTAAATAAAAAAGACTGTTTTGTTAAAAGCAATGAAAGATGTGTATGATGTTGAAACTAGGACTGTGAAAGGACCGTGGGCCAACATGCTAATAAAATAATTTGAAGAAATCAGGGATGAAAAGGAAAATATTATTTCCAGTGTAAGTCCTTTTTGTTATCCCTCAATAGTTGTATCCATTAGAGTACAAAACATTGTCCATACACAACTGCATTCTGTAGTGTGTGGCATCACGCCTTTCGCTAATTAAAACTGCTTTGTCTGCACACAGCCTTGCTTAAATTTAGTGTTTTTGAATAGTTCAATTTTACTATAATTTTTGCTTGCTGTATTAATTCTCACACTGTTTACTTATCAATCCTTTTCAATGAATCCAAATACTTTTGGGTTGGAACCATGCCTGGAAGCCTTGTGTAAGCTAATGCAGGATAAGGTTAGCTTGGACTGTTCCAGTAGCATAATACTGAGAGTTTGTACCTACTTCATAACACTGCTCAATACACCTATATGATGCATACGATTACTGTACATATTATACAAGGGTATGAAGGTGAAGATGCATTACAGAGTTTTTTTGTCTGAAAAACTAGCTAGCTAGCTAACAAACAACTTAGCTAACAAATTAATGTGGTCATTATAGAAACAAGCTAACAAAAAAAATATACCTTTCAAATGTAAAACCCTTTAAAATGTGCTGTATGTGTCCTTTGCACACTGTACTAACGTGGGTAATACATAATACTATACACCTCTCATGTAAGTAGCCAACGTGTTATTATGTGTTTCTTTCGCTAACGCTAACCTTAAGTTTTTGTTGTAACAACATAAACTAATGTCAAAAGTAAACTGTAATTAACCAAATGCATAGTAGCTTACCTAATGACATTACATAAACAGTGTTACTGAGCTGATCATTTTGTATCCACTTATTTTTGAACATGCCTTGGAATTGTCTTACAGCACTGACCTTTCTGTAAAAGGACTGAGTGTTTGAATGTTTTCTCCTTCCTTGGATATTTCTTTCCATTTTTTCTGCACTGATATACTACAAACACAGAAAATCCTTGTTCAGAAATCTAAATTCACGCACAATGGAAGGTTTGTTGGTTTGTTTATTTTCTCATTTTGTGTAATATATTATCTTGTTTCACTCTCTCGCATTGGAAACTCCCTGAATGAACATCTCCATTGTCAGGTGATTTGCTGCAGCACCCACACTGGAAAAATACCTCCATTCGGATTCCATGCAGTTATTACATTAGACAAATTGGTTAATTTTTAAAAAATTATCCACATTTCACTAGAGCCATTTTACTGACACAAAGACACCAACCGAATTGTTGTAACAAAGAATCCTTGACAAATGAAACTGCTACCAACCTTGGTTGGATTCAGGCTATTAAATGTTGGAACTAACAGAAATCACTCTCAAGAATGAGTTGGCTCAAGCTCGGCTAAAGCCCTCTGAAATACCTGCAAACAAGTTAGACATGGGGACATACGTATCTCTCAGGCCAAATGTTAATAAGACAGCCAAGCTAAGAAAGTTTAAAGCATACCTTAAGTAAAGTGTAATGATCATAAACAGTCTTTTTGATTAAAGGAATACTGATAACTGTTAAGTGGAGGCCATACTTTATATTTAACAAACTTACATGGGCTGTTACGTGGGGTGAGAGCATTTTTTCATCGGAATTAGCAAGCTCTCCATCTCCTGCATACTAACAAACTGGGCCTAGTTTCCCGAACGCTAAAAAGCACTTGAAATCGGTCGTAAGAGGGATATTGCAGAGCGGTTTCCCGACGCTGCACTTACGGCAATGATGAGTCTATGATGTCGCCAAAATCCACGTAGGCCGTTAAGATACGTCGTTATCGGGAAACGAGGCCCTGATAGATTGACCCTAAATAACTGTTGAGTGGACAGGTGCCATGTTAGCAATATGCTTACATACCATTGTCATTGGCAAACTTAAAGCATGATCAGTATTCCAGTTCACACTTGAACCATTTTAAAGTTAATAACTCATTTAACTCAAAAGTTAAACCTTTACTGGATTTTCTTTAATTCTGAACTTTTGTTAAAAGTAGCTCACCCCTTCAGTGTCAAATCATTGTCCCTGCCTGCCAAGATGTGTTAAAAAAATGTGTGGGTGAAAATGCACTTTTTGTTCTGGTTAGTGCTCTGCACCCTTTGGGAGAGGTGCAGTGAAGTCTGCTTGGTTAATATCATGACGTATTTACAATGTAAAACTATGATGACTGAGTATGTATGTACTGTACTGTACAACAGTTCAGTATTAAATTAGTCTCCCATTCGCCAATGACTCATTAACCCCTCCCTGCTTGGTTAACTTCAGCACGTCCTGTTGCATTTACATTTGACCTGTATCAAAAGTGGGATAAAAGCTTCTCTGGCATTTGTACTGTAGTAGAGATGAAAGGAGAGTCACGGAACTGGGCTCAGTCATGACACCTATGAAACAAAGCCCTTTATGATGACTGGCTCCTACAGGGTGCTTTAATCTTCAAAAGAAAACAACACTAATAGTTTCCTTTTCCGACCACTTGGTGACTGCACACTCAGACTCTCTGCCTGATGTGTACTTTCCAAACACGAAGAGGGCTTGGCCTGAAGTCAAGGCACCTCCCTTCATGTTCAGTTTTCAATCATAACTGTAACCTAAAATATGCCCTCTCTGAGTGAAGGAAAGTGGATCCTGTTGTTAGTATTAGTTCGTTGTGGCAATCCTGTTTTCCTTGCGTGTTTTCCGTGCATTTTTCTTGAAAGTGGAGAGAAATGAGAAGCTGTTGATATTCCTGTGACACCTCAGGTTTCGACTAGTTTCAAAATTAGATGAAGAATTGAACATAATTACTGACCGTGTTCCATACAGAGGTTAGGGAGTTACCAGCCCACAATCAGCCCCCATCAGAATTACACCACTTGTGCTGTAATATGGAGATGGAGCCAGATACAAGTTGTTTCTGTCTACACCTACGCCAACACAGATGATGCCTAATTTCCTCTTGCTTGCACTCAGACACACACACACACACACACACACACACACACACACAGAAAGAGAGAGAGAGAGAGAACACCTTCTCAGTATGTCTCATGCGATTTATTATATTTGCGATCAGTCAAATGACCACCTTTTCTGCACAAGACTTTCTCAGCCAAAAGTAACTTTGGCAGCTTGTGTCTCATAGGGGATAAGGGAGTGGAGGAGGGACGTTAAGAACCAAAACAAAAGGGACCCTCCTCACTATCACACATTAGGTATAGAGTCCAACAAAACACAGCTAAGTCCAAGCAAAAGACATGCTGTCATGACTCGAAAGACTCTACCTTTAGCAGGCGCCTGGTGTAATGTTTCTAAGCAGTGGGGAAATGAACATTAACATCATCTGTTATAATAGGGAGGGACAGTGGGAGGTGAGGTGGCGCAGGATGAATTAAGTCAGGTCCATTTTGCTCTGACGAGACTGACCAGAGCACCGTGCACAAGGTCAGAAATGCCAGACGCTTCATCTTTGATTTGTTGTCCCAGCAACCTGGCACCTCCAACACCCCCTGCCAATATTCCCTCCTCCCTTTTTTTTCTTTCTTTCTTCTCCTTTTTTTTTTATCCCTGCCGCCAACACAAACGCAAATCACTCGGCAAAAGTGTGGCCCACACCTTCTTCTCCCTTAATGCCAACTGTCTGTTCACTGGAAAATTCCCTTTTGCTTCTTCTTTTTCTTCTTTTCTCACAAAAATACCAAGAATGATGTCTCCACAGAAATCAGAAGAAACAAAAACACATGACCGGCAACAGGATGATTGCAGTCACTCCCACGCAACGTGTTTAAAAAAAAAGTCCTGTCCATCTGACAGCATTTTTCAGAAGGGAGTGTGCCTTTTCAAAAGGAAGCTTCCAGATACTCATGAGGAAGAATACTTTTTGAAATCACCTTGCTGTGGTCTTGCCTGTGTACTCATTCTCTTACTTTCTGTTTAGTCATATTTTGATCTGGCGTTCACACTATGTTTCAAAAAGCAGATTCGATGAGGCAAGAGGATGAATGTGGGCAAGTGTGGCATGCAGAGTGTTGTTACACATACTGTAGGTCTGGAGACAGAGACAATCATGGCGAAATGTGACCCAAAGGTGGGTGGGAACGATAACAACGTTGTTTTTAAATGTCTTTGAAATGTCTAAACCAAGTGTACTGTATTCTGAGTGAAGGTTGAAAGGAAGAGACTGAAAGTACACAGTCACAGGGTAGTCATAATGTTAAGGGGGGCTTAGCTGCCTGTAGGTGTAACTCGATTTGAGCTTGTTCTCAACACACTTCTACAGCACAGACTGTGAACTGTCATCATGAAGAGCTGAAGTTACATCTGGCCTTGTTCGACATACCAGGCAATAGACATGTGTATGTATGAAGCCGCCCTAGTGGTATGGAGGGAAATTTAAGGTCTCTTCGGGCCCAAGATTTATGACTAAAACATCCAGTCAGTCTCCAAGAAAACCCCACTGCCACATGCATGGATGTGTGTGTGAGAAGTGTGGAGCCGCCCTGGTGGCATGGACAGGGAAGTGGAAGGGACTTTTCAGGCCAAAGTATCCATGTATTCAGTTTCCATGTTTTCCTCTGTGACTCAGACCAAGTATTAAAAGTAGTATTCTTTATTTTACATATTTTCTTTCCAATTGTACATGTTTCCAATTGAAGGAAGAAAGGAATGCAGTGTGTTTGACCAAATCTTGGATGTGCTCTCCTGCTGCAGGGGTTTCCCTGTTAATGAAGCTGAAGACGTTTGTTTGGACTGTACCCTGGCTAGCAATGAAACAAAAATATGCAGAGGCAGGGATTTGTATTGTAAGATTAGATGTATACTACAAGGTAGGTACAAGCCTAACAATGATGTGAGGGATAACTTTATTGGTGATCTCATTCTTCATGCAGCAATTTGTCCTTATTCAGATATAATGGGTTTAGGTGTGTAGTGAAGACTATCACCCAGTTTCTGAAGCGTTTGGACGTGACCTTAGTGTCTGGAACAGAGGTTAGGCATGACTGGAGACTTTGATGTAATGTTTTCGTTTGTCTTAAAATATCCCTACCATTATTTATGATTCATTTGTCATGTGTTTGAGCAAAGAGTTTAAATGCATCTTTTATTTCAGAGTGTGCATGGCAGGAGTCCCCCTTTTCTGCTTTCAAATCTCCACTGGAGACAGATAGATTGAGATGCCCCTGCAGGACAGTCTCCAAGAACAACACAGAGCTTAGAATATGACCCCGGAGAGGATGTCCTGACCCCTCTTGGATTCCTGGATAAACAAATATAGCAAAGGATCCATCTAAAGATCAGTTATGGCTTATGCTGAGGTTTTAAGTATTGCTGTGATATGGGCACATTGACACGGAGATGTGTCCTTAAAATGGAATGTTTTTGCTGGGCAGAACGAATGGAATGGTATTTTGTGACACTGTGGGTATAGGGGGTGAGCAATTGACCATTTTTGGTTGAAACACATAAATAAACTAATCTGTGGATAATGAGAAATATGAATAATGTAAGATACAATTTCAAGAGAAACCTGAAGACTATCTACAAATTAAGCTGCAGGAGAAACTACATTACATTAGTACATAATTTTTTTCACCCTAAAGAGATACACTTAAATTCAAATGCATACTGACGGGTAAGTATACTAAAACTATAAAATGTCATGACAAATTAATGCCACAATAAATGTTCTTGTCATTCTTCACAAAATGTTTCTCAATGCCTGTATGACTAAACCAGAACTATAATTTCCTGAAATGACATCATTCCCATCTTGTCCAGTGCATTCGACTTCAGCCCAGTAGTCAGCTGTAAGGCTAATGAAATGTGGGTGGGGTGACCTTTGACAGATATAATACCCCGGTGCTTGGTGGGAGAACAAAACACTGAGGCCAGAATAAAACGTAATGAATAATGTGTCCCTTTTAAAATCAATCAAATCAAAAGATACACCTATAAACACAGCTCAGTCTCAAACAAACTCTATTTTGGTCTTCATCCAGCTGACAAGAGAAGCGTGGACTCCAGCTGTGTGCTAACACCAACACTCTGATTATTCATTTGGATTCAGTGTGGGCCTCTTGAGGGAAGCAATAGCCCTTTAAAGGTAAGTAATATGCATCAAGAAAAAACAGCCATTAAACGGGTCCCTTGGCTGTTGTTTCCTTCCACCGAGGCCGGCTTGGCTACCTCCTATTTCGGCTTCAGTTGACTTTGGCTTTCTCGTCCCCCGATTTTGGTGTGCCGGCCAAACACCTGACCTGTAATCACTCCCACTGATCTCCCCCCCACCTACGGCTATGGAGCCTTGATATCACAGGGTCCCTAATGCTCACTGGCTCGGCACCAATGCAAAGGGAGGGTTTTTTTTTTTCATAGTGTGGAAGGGGATAGTTGTTGAAGACAGAGCTTTTAATGTTAGGTGCTGTCCGACTTTGATCTGGCTGTTTCTGATGAATGAAAATGAAACATTCATGACACTAACTCTGGCTAAAAGACCCAGAAAGGTAGGTAGAATAGAATAGTTATTCCCAACTCTTATTCCTCAGATGTACTTCAAATTCATACACATCCTACTTATAGAACATATCAGGGTGGAAATACACGCATGCACCAACAGGACGGTAATAGTTACCTCCAGTGTTTTAGTGCTTGAGTACAGGACTCAAACTCGAGTCATGATTTTCAGGACTTGTGACTAAACTTGGACTTGAGCACTGATGACTCAGACTTGGACTTGAACTCGAACACTGACTGCATCTGGAGTTCAAGACGAGGTAGGCATGGGTGATATATCGGTATATGAGGTACAATGATATAGTTTGATGTTATATTACATAACCAGTTTCTTTCGTAAAGCTGCCAATGCTTCTTCTTCTCATATTCTCTCCCAAACTCTCAGTGCAACCCCGCCCCCACTCTCACTCTGCTTCTGCACAACTCCTCTAGATGTCTATAACTATAACTATAACTATTTTGACAGTTTTTTATTTTTTTATTACAATTTACCTTTGCCAATCACCAATACAGAAAGTGGAGGTTTGGAGTTAGCATATTTAGCTTCCCAGCTAACAGAATAATGAGTTCAGCCATGTCTGTGTACCTATTTGCTTACACTTTGTAGCTTTTAATATTGGTTTCCTCTATGTGCTTCCCACTGCAAAAAAGCTCAAAATATAACTCTCTCTCATGTCAACTGTCACCAATGGAAATGGCCACCGTTGTCCAGTCAAGAAGGAACTCAATCGCTATCGACAGAAGACAGTTACCCTACCTGCTAACATGTCTTGATGATTGTGAAATAAATCTCTTGTTTCGTCCTGTGCAACTGCAGATTAGATGATTTGAGGGTGTAGAATTTTTGTACATTCATTCTTTTGGCAAAGATTGTTAGTCTCACATTAGTCTCACATTAGGTCACTGAACTTTTTGAGAGTCTTTAAATATCAGCAAGCCAGTTATTACACTCAATCGACAGTGTTAAACTTAGTCACAGAGAAACAAAATAGTTGATCCTAGGTGCCAGGAGGAAGCCTTAAAGTGAGAGGAGTAAATCAAGCTGCGGAGAGAGAGTCAGTCGGGCACTGAGGTGGGAGACTTTTGAAGGGCTAACTTTAATGCTGATGGAGGGAGGCGGGGTCTTCCAGGAAGACGGCTATAAAGCCTGGGCGTGGTGACAGCAGGGATGACATTAACATGACCTGCCAGATCCTCCCAATCTTGCTTGCTCTCTGCAAACACACGTGCACACCTACACACATACACATACATGCACACAAAAATGCATGCAAACCCACATAGCATATGGTTTATGTATAATATTCATAAACATATAAAATATTGTGTTTTATGTGAAGTGTGGCTGTTGGAGAATTGGGATGGTTCTTTACAAGGGCCGATTGAAAATAATTATTAAAAGTTTTGAATGCAAATATGTTGATATTAAAGATAACCCTACACAATTGTCTTTAGGGTAACCAAATGTAGCCCCTGTAGTAGTTATGGATAATAACTCTATAAATTATATAAGATGATAGAATAACGACTGATAAATTAGCAGCCTCTGAAATGAACCAATGAGTGGTAGTTAATATCAAAACAGATACAAGGCAGGCACCTGCTGCCAGCCGGCCATGAGAACCGTCTCTCCGCTGTTCTGATCAGGGTCCAGTGGGGGGGGGAGGGGGGGGTGGCAGAAGGCCCCCGTCCAGAGTGTGAGAGGTGGTGCATACCTGTGGTTCCTGTGGTTCCACTTTCCAAACCTCCCTTTGGAAAGTTTGTTGAATTATCGGATTTGAAATATTAGACGGCTTGTTGATTTTAAATTACAGCCCCTAAATTGTCGGATTGCCCTGGAGGAGCATGCAGAGCGTGTGTCCAGTGGAAATGACATAATTTCTGTATCGCAGGCAGCGCATGAGCTGCCGGGGGAAAATTGAATAAATCCGTCTGGACTTTTTCTCTTTCCTCTTCGGCGAAACCCTGGCTTAATGTATCTGTCGTCGCTCTAATCAAAGGAGGATACCTTTCTCTCTATTCTTTGCTCTCCTTTTCCTTAAGATCCTTTCAAACAGAACAGTCTCTTTCCACACATCCACACGCACACACACACACCTCGAGAGGGTTTTTGTTATGATATCACAAAATGAAAAAACTCCTCTTTGGACAGTACCTCAGTGATCCTCTTGGCTGAACTGGGAGAGGGAGAAAGAGCGAAAAAAATCTGTTTTGCTCTCCTCCTCTCTCTCCACCCACTCATTCTTTCACTTCTTATGTCCCCTGCTAAATCTACCTGACAGCTACCTCACAGGTAGTGGATAATCCCTAACTGAAGCTTTGTTTTGTTGTCAGAGCTGGCAGAACGAACAGATGAAACCCATATCCCTTATTTGTCAGTGAGGAGGAGGAGGAGGAGGAGGGGAGGGAGAGGTTGCTGTGGTTGTTGATACAACTGGCCTACATCCCATACGCTTACTGTCTTCTTTACAGAGGAGTGAATTGAACCTTTGCTCATCCGGATTACCCGCACAACAAAGTCTGGAAGGCCTGACATGAATGCCGGGACACCCCAGGTGGTTTGCCGTTGTGCTTGTGTGCCACATTCTGTGGCTCACGGTAAAATATCACACTCCACCATCCATATTTCACAATACATATCCTACATACATATATTTTTTTCAACCTTTTATTCCTGAGAAAAAAATATTTCTTGTAAACAATAAATGGGCTTGTTGCATGGCTGCTTCCATTCTGTTGGCATTCCACAGGCATGTGCCACCTAGGAGGGGAGCGGTGCTGTGTGTGTGTGTGTGTGTGTGTGTGTGTGTGTGTGCGGTGCTGTGCTGTGTACCCGGAGGTTGGCCTCTTCTGGCATTCCAAGGCCCTCTTGTCCCACTGATATCACCCACTTTGTCTGACTATCACGCCTTGCATGTACTTCCCTTTTGAGCAAGTCAGTCTGATAATGACTCGCAGTGTACCTCTATCTATCTCTCTCTCTCTCGCTCTCTCTCTCTCTCTCTCTCGCTCTCTCTCTCTCTCTCTCTCTCTCTCTCTCTCTCTCTCTCACTCACTCACTGACTCACTCGCACGCATGCTCACACACACACACACACACACACACACACACACACACACATGCCAGCACACCCTGAGGCAGATGCCCAATCACACCCCTGAACACATGTTCACCATGGTATGTGGCGGTGGTAATAAGTGGCCTCTGACATCCGACAGGCTTCCCTCTCCCGTCCGTCAGACCTCACCTCACAACTTCCTCCCAGAGATAGACTCCCCTGCTTCCTGAGGACGGCCTCAGAGGACGGAGCTGTGATCCGTGCACAATGCGCTGGGCCCACGCACAGTTACATTATCAAGCCCACAGGCTTGACAGGAGCCTCTGCCGCATGTTGATACCTAGCCCAGTCCCAATGCACATCCTAGATGGTTTCCGTATTTTCTGCCTTTATCTTTCTCTCTGCCTCTCTCTCTCACTCAAACACAAACACAAACACACATACACACACACACACACACACACACACACACACATATAATATACAAATTAAAATATAGGCAATTTGTCTGGGCATTTGAACTGAAATTTCTGCTTTGCAATTTGACACTTGTGGATGAGTGTGACTCAGTATTCCAAACACAACGCACACGCCAAGTCAAAGCGATGCACTTGAAAGCAATGAGGAAGGAAACCTCATGTTTCAGGATGAGCCTTTTTTTTTTTTAAAGCCTCCCACGCTCCTGAGGGGAACGGCAACGGCGTCTCCCTGACAGTTGTGCCGAAGTCTGCATTATCTCCATGACCTACGGTCAGCGCTCCCTGGCTCGGACTTCCAGCCTGCCTCTGCCGTCAGTTCACCTTGCCCTTGACGGCGGAGAGGGTGTCAGGACCTCCGCTCAGAAGAGCTGGATGCTCCTGTCACACGATGTCCTGCTGCACAGAGGGATGTTCCATGTCAAGTGCTTCCCCTCTCTGTCCCTCTGTCGTCTATAAGAAATGTGTCGGCAGAACAGGCGCTTGTTCATGCGTGTCTTTACGGGTTGTATCCATTGGGCCCCATCATGTGTGATCACCAGATACTATGGTTTTGTGTTTTTTACGTCTTCTTGTATCACATTCTTTCCCGTATCTCGTTTTCTTATTTTCTACATCTTTTTTTCTTCTTCTCTCTCTCTCTCTTTCTCTCTCTCTCTCTTTCATTGGCCCTCTCCTTTGTCAGGCTTTTCAGGACTCTTGAACATCCGGCCTTCTTTATCAGCAAACAAGAGGGCAGTTTGACAGCCATGAAGAAGTGCCAGCAACCGCCTCGGGAGTAAATTTAGCCCTGGCCTGACAGCCTGTCTATCCACATGTCTGACAGGAGTTGGCTGCACCACCCTTGATTAAGATGCAGAGCTTCTGTACAGCAAAGGGCCTCTGCTGTTCAAACTGCAGGAGGGAAACCAGTCGTTTATCTCCATTGTAGTTTATGTTTCACCATTATGGTTCTGGAAAGTTTAATGATTCCTTTGTTTGAGGTAGTTAGTAACTTTCTCTTCATGACCATGAGCCTCCTCATTCACCATAAACAGTGACCTTGACCCAGCTGACTTACTGTAGTGACACAGGGTAAATTAGGAAGTGCTTAATACTTTGTAAATATGGTGTTTTGGATTTCAAATAACTTTGCTCCTCATTGTTCTATTTTTAGATCAAGTCGGAGCGGCTTTTTGTTTTTGTACTCAAAGGGGGGTGACACTACTTTGGAGGAATTTGCCGCTCAGGAAAGTAATGCCATTCATAGGGTTGGTGAGAGCTCTGAGTCAAGGGCTGTTAACCTTCGGAAATCCTGCACTGCGATTCAGGTGAAGTGGCAGTTTGGAATGACTAAGTAAGGCAGACGGTCGTGTAGAACGTTATTATTTTCTCTTTCTCTTTAATGTTACCCCTCATTCCCTCCCCTGCTCTCTTTCACAGTGTAGCAATCACCTATTTTGGTCGTCTATTTCCTTGTTGTCGAGTTGAAGGCCTTTTATGATAATTAAGTGTCAGACCACAGAACTGAAACTGTTTCGTTCCTTTGGTGGTGGGGTGTTTCGAACATCATCATCAGATAAACATTAATAGCGTGCAGCAGATGAAACAAAGCACTAAATGCATGAACCATTTGTCTGACAATTAGGCCATAGACCGTCAGAGTTACTACACGGCACTGTGAACTGCACCGGGAGGTCTCACTGACCAGTCTCTGTGTGTTTGTGTGTGTGTGTGTGTGTGTGTGTGTGTGTGTGTGTGTGTGTGTGTGTGTGTGTGTGTGTGTGTGTGTGTGTGTGTGTGTGTGTGTGTGTGTGTGTGTGTGTGTGTGTGTGTGTGTGTGTGTGTGTGTGTGTGTGTGTGTGTGTGTGTGTGTGTGTGGTGTGTGAGTGTGTGTGTGTGTGTGTGTGTGTGTGTGTGTGTGTTACAGCAACTTCACTTCACCTGAAAGCACAGTGTCTTTAGATATATTGGCCTCAGCTGAATGGAAACGAGTTTAATGCCCATGTGAACCAATTCCTGCTCTGCTTTTTCCTCTCCAACAGGAAGGCTCTTAGTTTCTTCAGTCTCACTCATTCTTTCGGTTTCAAACTTCATACGTCAGTGAAGTAGCTTTGATGCATTATGTGCGTTAACAATAGGAAGATCGGAATCAAGTTTTGGAATTGCATTAAGGGCCAGAGGGTCCTGAGGGTAAGTCACCTGTTTGCCTGGGTGGGTATTCCTAACCTTAGCATCTCCAAAAATAGGCACGGTAAGGTATTTGTATTAGGATTACAGTTTTAAAAAAGTGTTTAAGCTGGTAAATATGTAGACACAGGAATGTGTGTGTATTTTTGAATGTGTGTGTGTATGTGTGTGTGTGTGTGTGTGTGTGTGTGTGTGTGTGTGTGTGTGTGTGTGTGTGTGTGTGTGTGTGTGTGTGTGTGTGTGTGCCCATATGCGCTCCACTGGAGTGTGCATTACACCACCTGGTGCAGATCACAGGAGCTGGGCCCGTGTGATAAAACTGTAACAGGTGCACAGTGGCACGAGAACCATCCCCCTGAGCGCACCCCCCCCAGCCCCCCTACGCTGACCTGACAGGTGTCCAAGTTTGAATTTCAGCTCCTGCCCCTTTAGCCCATGAGCTTGTGACATTGGTATTAGCCATCGACCTGATTGCTATCCCACAGATGTTAATAGCTGGCTAGGTACACTAATCCTCCTTCTCAGTGCACTGGACCTTAATAGCCAGCTAGGTACAATAATCTCTGATGGCAACATTTGGTCCACCTTAATCTGCAGATGTATTAGAGTCGGAGGGAGGAGCGGTTAGGGGGTAGGGGGGGGGGGGGGGGGGGGGGTCGAGAGTGGAGGGGGTGATCAGGCAAGGGAGGAATTACACTAATCAGAGTCGGCCCCTGCTGTATAAAACTGCCCATTAGGCTTAGCAAGGCATAGCAAGCCCTCTCGCTGCCTGGGGGGTCTCACATCTGGCCTCATACAACCCCTGATTGGTGGTGGGGTCGACTTTTTTTAGAGTGCAGAAAGAGTGGCATTATAGTTGGCTTTAGGTAAAAAAATAAAAAATAAAAAAAACACAGCCCAACAGCATAATATTGGGATTAATCGCTCTGAGATTTATGCAGATTCTGTGTTGATTTCTGATGGAGCCCGGCAAGCATGTCTGGTCACCTCAACGTGTACACGGGAAATTAAAAGGGCACAGCACTCCAGTGAAGCACATCGTTTGCGCTCTCACCTTTTGTTTGTATTCAGCGCGTTTTGCGGAGTGGGGACAAGTGCCCGGAGCTCCCTTCTTCTCTCCTTCCAGCTCTTGAACCCTGCGTGGGCCGTGACTCACTAATGACAATTAGACCCCACTTCAGTGACTCCTTCAGCCCTCCGTAATGAAAAGTGACAACACCAGATGAAGTGGTTTTTAGGTTGGACCTCGCTGCTATTCTTTTTGTAGTGCGTCTTTTAACGCAGGCTCATTCCCATGGAGAAGCCCTGAAGGCTTGGTTCACCTATTCATGTACGCTACAGTGAATGTGTTTAAGTGTGCTAACAAAGAGGGCTGATTAATATTAAGGAATTTTTTACAATTTAACAAGACAGCATGCTCAGTTAAAAACTAATATGACTTGCATTCAAATGTAATGTAGGTATGATGTGTAATGCAAGGCATAAAAGCAAGATGTGTGTATGTTCACAGTATTTTATTGCTACTTTGCAAAAATGATTACCTCAAGTGTATCTATTAGAAATCTGACTTTTAAACAGATCCTCGAATGATTTAACTCAGGAACTGACTGCGGGTAAAAACCTACGTTGAGACACAAGATTGCAAAAGTCTGAGGTAGAAGACACAAGTGAGTCACAGGAGGGAGGAAGCAGCACAGTTAGGTTTGGCAAGACTTGGTGTGGCAGGCAAAGGTCACAAGGTGACAAAATAAACCCTCTACCTAGATAAGAAAAGGTGAGGGGTCTTGGCATATTGTCTCTCACCTAAAGGTCATGACCAGATCTTACATTCGGTCCCTGAGGTAACACATACTACTACATTACACTGGGCTGGAGAGCATGATTGCAACTCTCTAGAATGTTGCCAGTTTTGCCCTATTCAAATTTCTTCAACTGTAACAGAAAACCTGTGAAGAAATAAGTGATATGTATTGATTCAAATATGTATCTAATGATAAACAAGTAAGCAGTGAAGGGAATGACATTTATTTCAGACTCTGGCTTTCAAGACTAATGAAAGAGGGTCCATGCCGTGAACATACTTGATAAACTCCCTTCAATGAAAGCTTGTCTGCTTCTGAGACAATAACTGTGAGAAGTCTGTGACTTCTCCCATGAGACAGGATTTCTGATCAGGATTTACTATGTAATGCTTACATAAACCCAATCCCTCAAGAATGGCTAGGCTAAGCCATGATCGTTTATCCACTTTGGACAATTCCTGACTTTTAAAGAACAGAGAAGAAGAAAAGAAAACATGAGAGCACAGTAAGACTTCAGGCACAAGACACTGGCTTAGCTGTGCGTCTGCATGCACTTCTGTAAACAATGGGCACATGCACCAGTGTATGCTGTGCATGAAAGTTTGACTCATAAGATGAAATGCATGTCTCAATTTGCAGGGGATAGCACCTTCTGCATAAATGTCAACCCACTGTCTGACAGTGCAATGTGACAAATAAAAGATTGATTGAGTATTGCTGACCTCCTTAACTACACGGGTGCATTTACAAGCAGTAACATTTACTCTCTTTTTTTGGAGCAGGAGGTCTACAGAGCTTGATGTTCATCCTACAACCTTTGCAAGAATTCTCTGTATTTCCTGGCCTTTGGTTTTAATCTGCCCTCCCTCTTGCTAGGATTAGTTGCTAGCACTTGCCCCCCCCCCCCCCACACACACACACACACCACCCACCCCCCTCACTCTTCCCTCCCCCTTAATTCACTCCTTCTCTTTACCACTTACACCAGCATTACAGAGATAGATAGACACAGATTAGCGATGTGTTTATGTTTGACAGCAGAAGCTGGATTAGGTCATTCATGTGGGGCGCAGAAGGAGGTGGAGGAGGAGACACTGGGGGAGCAGCCTTGTGCTTATGAGTAAGAAAGCATGGCTGTGTGTGTGTGTATGTGTGTGTGTGTGTGTGTGTGTGTGAGAGAGAGAGAGTGTGAGTGAGAGTGAGAGTATGCGTGTGTGTGTGTATGTGTGTGTGAGAGAGAGAGTGTGTGCATGTATGTTTGTGTGTGTGTGTGTGTGAGTGTGTGTGTGTGTGTGTGTGTGTGTGTGTGTGTGTGAGAGAGAGAGTGTATGTGTGTCTGTGTGGGTGAGCATCTGGGCACAACCCACTTCCAACTCCAATGTCAAGCCATCAACCACTTCACCCTGCAAACCAGACCAAAGGTTGAGCCTTGACACTGACCTCCATTGTCCAGAGTATGCAATGTATGTCAGGTTAGGTGAAAATAAGACTTGACTGTTATACAATTAATAAACGACTAAGATGAAAACTGATCTCACTGCCACTGTCTTTCTCTTCTCTCAGTTAGTATAGATTTTCAGAGACATTCAGTAGGTCTATACAGGCCAATCTTTTTGTCTCGTGGTTGCTTTTTAAAGCTGTTCTTAAATGTACTGATGATGGAACAGAGTGTATAGGGATATATACTGTATTCTGCATTCAGTGATTAATGTTAATGGATGAATATAGGAGTTGACATGAGTTTGTGAACCACAAATGTGGTCATAATTGTCCCCAAAAGATGCATGTTGTTCACTCCAATGATATCTAATTACGTTTTTTTTTTTTTTTAATATATATTTATATTTCACTGCAAGCATGCATCTATGCAATTATATAAATATGCGTCTCTGACAGACAGACAGAGACAGGAGCAGGAGTAAGACAGAGAGAGAGATTATTAATATAGGAAATGAGACTTAAACCTTTTTGTCAGGTTTCTGGTGAGCTGACCATCTCTTTCACTTCTCCTTTGTGTTTCCAAAAAAGTTGATCTATGGTGATGGTGTGACAGCAACGCCTGATGCACTCACAATGCTTACAGTAGGCCCACCTCAACTGGATGACTGTTATTTACTGTAACTAAGCATGATGCAATGCCAAAGAGCATCATACATCTATATTTCCATAAATCCTAATATTGGTCCATTGTGCAACAAGATTTGACAATGATAAAAAAATGGTAAAAATGTATTCATAACTATAGACATAAAATTAACTTTTAAATGTTTGGGAGTCTTTTGGTGTGTGTGTGTGTGTGTGTGTGTGTGTGTGTGTGTGTGTGTGTGTGTGTGTGTGTGTCTGTGTCTGTGTGTGTGTGTGTGTGTGTGTGTGTGTGTGTGTGTGTGTGTGTGTGTGTGTGTGTGTGTGTGTGTGTGTGTGTGTGTGTGTGTGATGAGAGTGGCCTTTGTGGATACTACAGTTATCAGAAGTGGTGCTGTTCAGGATTTTAACCACAGTGAAACGGCTGTAACTAAACCCTACAACAATCGTGATTACACATTTCTGACGACAAGCTTCACTGAAATGCTGAATGCAAGAGAAAAAAAAATATAATAACAAACTATGCCACTTAGATTCTTTTGTTTGTGCGAGAATATGCTTGGAAATTCAGAAGGTGTTATCCAGTACTTGCTTTATTCCACCTGTTTCGTCTCCGAGAGGTAGAAAGCGATGTTGAATCCACTTTCTCAATCAGTGTGCGCATTACACAAGACATGATAACACATAGAACGCGGCACTGAGCCTCTCTTTAAACTGTCGTTTTCTTTTGTTTTAAAAGAAAATGGGTCAAGGTCTTACAATCAGATCTATACCCATAAACGCCCGAGTTTGTGTTTGTTCACAGTGCACTGTAATCCAATTTCACGCCATACAAGGAACTCATGGCGGTAGAGAAAGTTAAGCAGAATGACTAGGATAAAGACTATGGGATTACTCCGAAACATTATTCGATTTTTTTTTTATTTCAACGAAAACTTTTCTCAGACATTAAGATGGATACGTCTTCTTCAATGTTGTGATTGTCTTTATTATACAGCAAAAAATAATAACGATCAAATATTACCATAATTCGACAGTTTGTCTTAATCAATCACAAAAAAAAATCAAAACCCAGAAAAAACAGCAACGAATGACTGAAAACTAAAAATATAAACGGGTATTTGCATGCAATTTGGGTGTCGCTTTAATTCGCAGTTTTAACGAATGCAGTCTGCCAACTGGCTCTGCGGACATTAGACCATTTTGGCAAGCAATTGATCAATTAAAAAAGAATGCATGATGCAACACGAATGTTGTGAATTATTCTAAACACTGTCTCAACATTTTAAATATTTAATATAATATAAAGAACGGAAACACGACATAAAAAAATAATTCCATAAATGGCCTATTCATTATAGTGGACCGCCATGCAGGCTATTGATTCAACCTTATGAGTGCACTTAAACATAAAATAAGCCTGCGACTGCTCAGCAGCATGGGAGTGATTCGATTCGAGGGGGATGCGATTTGCAACGACATGCATTTCAGCATCGACTAGGCTATGTGTTAAAACAGCCCTGCAAGGAAAACATGTGTACCAAAAAGGCATTGGTAAAATTCAAGCACTTTACAGGTAGCCTACTTGTGTGTTCCAGAAAAGTATCTATATGAAATCAGGCTGAGATCAGGTTATAATACCTGTGCGGTCCAGGTAGCAAAATATGTCTGATATCACGCAGTGAAAGAGATACACCACCTGTGCACTCCGTCAAATGACTTAGCCTATGAGGTCACCTGACGGGCAGAGGTGACTACCTGTGCACCGCCGAAACGCAAGCTATCTTACTGAAAGCAGGGCGCTGGATGTGGCTACAGGTCTGGCAGTCATGGGTCAGTTGATGCCACAAAACCATGTTTGCCCCCTGTCATCCTTGTGGTGGGAAGAGCCGTGGCACGCATATCTTGACCAAATCTTTCAAAATATACATTTCACTTAAAGCCTTTCTGTTAAAGACAACGCGTGATCTGGACGTCTAGAATACGGCTAGATTTGCCAAACGACACCCTCACGTTAATGCTTCTCAATTATCCCTCCGCGTGAAGATAGGTGGCGTGTGTTGCAGGGTCTTGCGCCTCTGTATCACAGGGAATAAAGAGAGCGAAAAAGTGTCATTAGAGGAGGCGTAATACGTCAGTGCGTCCTCAGGTCTGTTCCGTGAAGTGGCTGGAAGAGATCAGTCCAAACCTGCCCATCAGGAATAACGGTCCCTCGTCAAGCTAATTCCAAGGCATACACGTTTTACAAAGAATCCTCATCGCTTCATAACATTCTCGGCTTATTTTCTTCCCATCTGTCAGTTTGGAAGATTACATAAACAGAAAAAACGGGTAGGTGTACTTTCACATTTCTTCTTAACTATGTGTAAGTGGCATTTCGGCAACCATTAAAAAAAGTTCTGTCTTGATGCGATGGTACAGGTAAAAAAAAGGTTGAACAGACTTTCACCTGTGTGCAGGTATGGGAAGGAGTGCGATGCGCCGTTGGAAATGTACCTGAGCGTAGTTGTCGCCCATGATGATTTTATTGTATCATCAGGCTATGCGTCAAGTTTGATGGTGGGTTATTACGAGGTGTCTTGCTGGAACGATCGTTCCGATGCCTCTGAAGCCTAAATGCTCTCCGTCGCTATTCCATCGCCTGTCGTTTTATCAGAACATAGAATTAGTTAACTTTCTCAATTAAAGCAGAAGTTCTGATGTATTTCAGTGATGACAGAGGTAAAACAAATTATCCTCTGCAAAAGCTTGGTCGAGATGAAAATGCTGCGGTTAATTTTTTCGTATGAATGATAAAAAGCATCCAGTTTTGTTAAGCAGCATCCAATGGTGACAGTTTCAAATCAGAATCACTTCTGATAGCTCTGTGGAGACGTTGAGACGTTGCAGCATACATGTATCCGCGAGACCTTTGGCTTATTTATTTGTTCGCTTGTCATGGCTCGTTTCCCATTCTGACAAAACAGAAGTGGAGACACATGTTCTTTAAATCTTTGCAGTTTCAGGTTTGGTGTACACTCTGACATAATGTATCAGGGTATAACCTCTTCGACTGCCTAGAATAGTGCATAAACAAACATTTTCAAAATAATGTTTAGGTCTAGATAAACTACTGGACGTGTATAACTTACTCTCTTCGGGGTAACAATTACAAAGGGCACTCCAATTAAATTATTAAGTACTTTTCACGTAATTAAACTACTACTATATGCTGTATTCTTATTTGTCAATTAGAGTGGGGCAAGGGAGGGGGTGGGGGGGGGGGGGGGGGGTGTGGTGCAAGGGATGATAACCTCAAAAGAAGTTCTCAGAACTGTTGCTGAAGTTAAAGTTATTTGTGAAAAAAGGTTGGAGGATTGCACATTCGCTGTTTTGTGAGACCTACAATTAAATCATTTCGAGTGAGTACACAAAGAGATGGGGCACTTTCGACCTGAGCATTATACGCTACAACAGTAAAACTTTTAGTAAAGAACACTCGCCTAGTTGTTGCCTACTTGTCCACAAACTGCAAAAGTTGTACAGGGTGATTCCCAATATAAGCTAAATATGTTTTGTTGCCTTAAACGAGCCCGATCTTGAGTTAAGCTATCATCCCGTACTGGGACTGGTATCAGAGGTGTTGATGTTGGTATGAGTGTCCGTCCCCCTACGCTTGCTGCTCAATGCACAGCCGCTCTGTCCGAGCAGACACTTCAAAGACACAGGCGACGTACGACGGACGTGCTTCCTCCCTCGCGTTAACCTCTCTACAGTCGGACTCCAAAACGAGAACTTTTAAGTTAGATTCGACCATCCTTATAAAACGGAATCTATCTGATCTGAGTGGACATTTGTTGCCGTTTTGTTTGGTTGTTAGATCCTACCGGAGCCTGCGTGCTGCGCTGTCTGGAGGAGCGGTGCCCATGCGGACTGCTTGCCATCTGACCCGCTCTTATCAATGAAGCAGGAGAGCATGGCGGAGGGGCCCCGGTGTAAGAGGCGAAAACAAGCCAACCCAAGAAGAAAGAACGGTAAGTAACGGCAATGTGTTGATTACATGTGATAATTTAGCTTACTGGTAGGGTACTGACACTGTCTACGCAAAGAGTCGCGTCCCCTGTCTTCCAACACTGCGTTAAGAATTGTCATCAAAAAAGTGGAAAGATGTGATCCGAAGTACAACGCTAAAGTTAATTTGGACTCTTAAGACTTTTAAACATGTTAAAATGTTGATGTTTGTAACAGACGTTCTTCAAAAACGTGTTCACTGAGCTTGGGAAAAGTTCTGAAAGAAAGCCTGCTAAGTGCGGTGTTCTAGGTAGCACAAGGGCTGGAATAACGGTCCCAGATAGTGTTATTATCTTCTAGGCAAGGAAGGAAACCGTTATGTGAGCGATTGTGTGTTTGGATTGCAAACGTTTTCACTGTCATGTTATACCCTTGGAATCTTTCACACAGTTTTTATTTTTTTTACAGTAGCATTGTTTACTAAAATGCATTTTGCTATTTGTATAGCCTGACCAGTTCAATCGTCAATTATATGACCCCTGAACAACTTAGACTTTGCGAGGGTTATGACTCTATGAAGAGTGTCTCTATTCTCTTTTTCGAAATATTTCTTCATAGTTCTCGCTTATTGTGACTCATTCAATCAAGTTGGGATTGATTATAGGGAGGCTGCTATCGTGTATTGTTGTTAGCTCAATGGCATGTTGCATCATAATAACTCCGAATATTATAAACATTTCTATTTTGCGTAATTCTAATACCCGGATTATGATGTGCAAAATGTATGCTTTTATGTGCATTTTTCTATTAAATGGATTTTTTTTTACGTTGTACAATATATGTTTTTGTTTATGAAACCATAGATTTTCGGCACTAAACAGGGGCCTATTTCATTGAGCAGTGGGTGGCTATTAAATGCAGATAGTGACGGTTTGATTTAGAGTGGCTTCGTTTACAGATTTATAGCTTGGCTGCCACGCTCATGGTCCCCATATGCCTTACACAAAGTTTGTATTATGTTTTCTATATTAATAGTTGCATTTTCAATTTGGTACCGACTTTTCTGCTATGCCTGACCCCGATTCTTTATTAACGTATTGATTCAATATAATCAATCATTGTCTGTTAGCGATCGTGTGACTGAAAGGGGTAGATTGTGTCTTTACAGCTTTTATTATTATAATTGTCTTAAGAATTAAGAAGCAAGAGTGTAAAAAGACATTTAGAGGTTTGTTTTGATATATGGGTCCACAAAGGATTAGTCCATTTTAGATCAGTGTTGCTTTGGAAACAAAACAAGTAGGCTACAGCTGAGATGAGTTCTCTTTTTACAGTCATTTGGAAGGTTTCGAAGAAACGTCTATTCTCACTTTACTTTTATTTAAAGTATGTTGTCATTTACGACAAAACACAGGGATTACCAAAATGCCGATGATAAATCCAACCTGCTATAACATGCAGTAGGCCAGAGAGTTATGAGTGAGACTACTCCGGGGAAGAGTGATGTGGCGAAGTTGCTTTCAGAGCTGTAGCCTATCATTTCGGGCCTACTGTCCCTCGAATCTTCAGCATTTTTAGCTCATGTTCAACCTCGACACATTTAAATACAGCCCATGAATGTCTTAAATATTTGTTCTCTAACAGTTTTCATACTGATTTATTGATTTGGCTGAAGCCACCTGCGAACTGATTATCATTTTCTGTTCTTTTTTTTTTCTTCACTTTCTGAAATCTGGTTTATGATGGATGAGCCTTAAACTAGTGCATCTTGTTGTTGTCAAGGATAGTTGGGTTGAAAAACTGATAGCGGAATATAGGCCAATTGTTAGTCCGTTGCATCGTTTGTGAAATTATGTTACCGTTGCAATTAAGTATACACATCGTTTTTTTTCAGGTGACAAATCGACAGTAAAATGAGTTAGTAATAGTATAATATCAGAGGTGTAACCCCCAAACTTAAGCATCCCTCTCCACACACCACCACCACACCTCACTCCCAAAAGTCCCCCTCGCCAGACCCGCCAGATCCGCCCCTCCTTTCCAGAGCCCGATGGGAGGTCACATTAGGCCCTGTGTGTAACTCGATATGCGCAAAGCTGCACGGTTGTGTTGTGGTTCTCAGTTACCCCCCTCCCTTCACCCCGCACGCACACACACCACCGCCATAAGAGCGGTGCGTCACATCCAGCTGTGCGGGGTAGCTTGGCCTAGTACGCGGGCGCAGCTGTCAGAAACGCTCGGCTGACTTTGCCAAACACTCCAGTCAAAATGGCTCGAGTTTTGCTACTTTGTATTCGCGACGGTCTGTTTTAAAAGTGAGGTTACTCTTTGTGTTCAGAAGATTTCCCAAATATGTCTTCTTAAAATAAGATGGCAAGATTTTATTATTTTATCAGTAATAGCTCAATTGATTTTGTTTATAAATTAAGTTTAGGTTTGTTACTGTGATAGGATTGCTGAAAAGCATTTGTTCCACACCAACATCTCTTACTTTTTCTGTTAAAGGAACATTGTGTGCTGTTTACTTGGAACTATTTGCAAGAGGTTACCAGGTTCACGAGTGCCTGTAGACAATGGGATGTCATTGGAGTGTGTCTCATTGACATGCTCGTATCGTCAGTGGTACCAGGGTGTCCAGTGCGCCATTTCTGTCACATTTCTCACAAAGGTGCCATTGTACCCAGCTGCTGAGGATCTTACCTTTCATAAGACTCTTTTCGCCTCCCCTGAAAAATGGTGCATGTCTATGTATCTCATAGGGTGTAATTTCATTTAAATTTAAATTTAGCAGATGAAGTCAGCTACTGACAGCTTGTTAAGTTGTTGCCTTTTTCACAGCAGCGGAAATCTATTTACCCATTGGTACACGCAAGTGAGTGTGCATGCTTGCATACTTACACACTCATGCACACACACACACACACACACACACACACACACACACACACACACACACACACACACACACACACAAAGCCAAAATGGTTCTCCTTTGGTATGATCTTCACTTTCGCTCACATCAGTGCTGACCTGAATGCCTTTCATATCTGCTGCTCCGCTGTGCCTCACTCACTCACTCACCCCATCCCTCCCATCCCTCCTCTGTCTCTATCTCTTCTTCCCTCCCTCCCTCCCTCTCTCCCTCCTCCGCCACACACCCTCTCAGTAAACACCCCCCGAGGGCAGAACAAAGAAAAGGAGCTCCTCTCCTCCTTCTTAATCACAATTCAGCCCTTTCACTGCCGCCAGGCCGCTCTCTCTGGCTTTCAGCATCCCAAAGCCGGAGATGAAAAGAGGGAGAGAGAGCAAGAGAGAAAGAAGCAGTGAGAGAGAGAGAGAGCGAGAGAGAGAGAGAGCAAGAGAGGGAGAGGGAGAGAAAATGGGAAGGAGAGACTGAGAGTGTGAGGGAGAAAGGAGCGGGGAAAATGATTATGTTGAGGAGGAAAAGAAGTTGCAGAGAAACACAGATAGTGAGCAACAGTTAGATTGATAGAAAGAGAGAGAGAGAGAAAGCGAGCGAGAGAGAGAGAGAGAGAGAGTGACATAACGTTTTTGTTAGGCTGCTTCTGGTTACGCACCTCCCTATGCATAAACCCCTGGCCCAAACAGAGGACCAGGCTCTCTCCTAATGGAGAGATAGGGTTACTGGATGCCATTCCTGAACTGCGAGCAGCTGAGTAAGAGTGGGTGTGTGTTTGTATGCATGTATGCGATTATATGTGGGTTTGGTGGGACTGCTGCTCAAATAGCTAGAGAATCTGAAACAAGACAGAGAACAAATTGAGAGAGGCCGCAAGAGCGAGCGATGGGAGAGAGAGAGAGAGAGAGGGAAAGAGAGAGAGAGGGGGAGAGAGATGAGCAACAGATTGTTTGATGGACTGAAAAGAAATTTCACAAGTGCCTGGGAGTAGTTTGATTCCATTCTGAGGGGCATGGAATATTTGGTGGCAGGTGTAACTTGCTGTTTGCGGCCATGTCAGCTCCCTAGCTCTCATGGCATTTAGAAGCATAAGGAGTCGCCAGCACACATCGCTGTGATAACGCCCTGTATTAGTCGGTGTTTTAAAGATCACATAAACAATGTAGTCGACAACGTAGAAATAACTAAGAGGACACTCTCCCACGGACTTTCAGTCACAATGTATGTGTTTTTTCCCTGAGGTTGTTCATGTGTCACTTTTGCTCAGTGCGTTTAGTGTGAAAACACGACAATAGCAGATCGTCTGGGGTGGAAAGCCTGCGCCTTTGTCTTGACTGACGAGACAAACCTCATTGTGTGCGATTCCCCTCTCCTTTCTCCCGCACTTCAATAGGTCAGGGATCTGAAATGCAAATCTATAAAGTCAGACTAAGAGAAAAAGAGGGGACAGAAAGGGAGAGAGAGAGGGAAAGAGAGAGAGAGGAGGAGGATACCGTTTTCAAATGTGCCATGTGATATGAATGCCAAATGTTTTTTGTTCACCCCCACCCCACCTCACCACACACACACACCCAGAACTTTTTTTTTTGTCAAGAAAAGAAGATTATCCATACACCTTCATTCAACCCCTCCCCTCTCAGCTAGCCCAAGCTGTGCAGGATTTAGGCCGATTTACTTCAGCAAACACCTATGGACATTGGGAGGGGACCAGCTTTGCTTGGGAAGAGGGGGCCCTTTGTCTGGTGGGGTGCAGCAGGGCCTAATGCTTCACAAGGCGGACGCATTATTACATTAAGCTGTGTGCCGGTGGCCCAGGGAGCCTGGTTAAAGCTGTGCAATCTGCTATCTGAGCAGAGCAATAGAGTTGTCTTGGGTATATCGCACTCCCAACATATGAGCATGGACTGTAATGTCAACACTCGATAGAGCAGGATCTGGCCGGTTAGTGGCATCGCAGTGGACCCACTCAAAGACAGCATGCAAACAAGCACATGCGAGTCAAAAGTGTAAAACTGTAAATTTTTCTAAAGAGAAAAAAAAAGAGATTTATTTATTTTCTATGTGGCGTGTATGTTTTCTCCGCGGTTGTGAAGCCTGTTGAGAAACGGCTGGTGAGCTGCTGGCCTGATGAAACAACCCTGTCAACTTTGGTGGATGGGAAGGCATCAGGCCACAGGGGGAACGCCGTGTTTTTATTTGGAGTTAAGCTACATGAATCCCATCCCCCTTTTCTCTCTCTCCCTCCCTCCCTCCCTGCCTATCTCTCTCCCTTCCCTTCCCTTCCCTTCCCTACCTCCAAACCCCCACCCCGCCCCCCGACCCTGTCCAACTCTAGTGCTGTGAGCTTTATCCTGACCGTCCCCCCCAACATCTGTCATTGTGGAGAGGGACTGGGGGAATGCCACCCGGGGCTCTGTGAGTCCTGTGTCACTTGTGACTAACTGGGCATTTCACTATAGTGTTTCACTCAGGAGAACAACTCCTACAGTAGATGTAAATGTCAGACTAGTGTATGTTTGGAGAGACTAGTTAACATCCCTCAAACACACACACCCACACACAGACACATTCTACATATCAGAGAGAGGCTCAGACAGTGCTTCATGTTTTAGTTTTAGCCAGAGGTACAGTAGCTCTGGTGTGTGTGTGTCAAGGTGACTGACATGGCTCACGGTACATTTCTCTGTCCCTCGTTGTCTATCTGTCTCGTGCTCTCACTGTCTAAGCATGCGCACATTTTCTTCATGAGCGAGCTCCAGAGTAGCGGCGTGACATTTTGTGGCGCCGCATCGCCGTTAGCCTAAACAGCGAGGATTTACCAAGGTCAATAATGAGGTATGTCACTGGAGGCTGTAGAAACAACAGTGCCAGTGATAATGAATAGGACTAAGGTTCAGCTCTGCCATCAGGACACTGGAGGGGAGGGGGGGTGGGGGGAGGGGGGGAAGGGGAGGGGGGGATCAGAGCACAGCATTGCAGAGCAGGGGAATGCCTTGCTAAGGGAGACTGTCATTTTTGGAAAACAGACAGTGCTTTTGGATTGGTGTGTGTGTGTGTGTGTGTGGGGGGGGGGGTTATGAGGTGATACACACAGGTTGTTAGCTTTGCATGGTATGCACATTTGTCATAATTGGGCATTGGGAGAACATCCTGTGTGTGTGCGTGCGTGTGTCTGTGTGTCTGTGTGTGTCCGTGTGTGTGTGTTTGTGAGGCATTTGTCATTTTTACCCTCTTATCTTGGCCGAAATCAACGGCACAGCTTTGAGCCAGGCAAATGTTCTCACCGGCACACATGTAACCACACAGATACACTTGCACATACACACACACACACACACAGACACACACACACGCACACACACACATACACAAACACACACTCACTCACTCACTCACTCACATGGATATGCCAGTTTGATTAGTGCATCACCTCCGGCAAGGTCACAGACACATGGAACAATCAATAACGGATCGGTGGATTAAGGTGTCATGACATCTGTGGGTCCAGACCTCCTGTGTATGGGTGACTGCCTCCTAAAGCCAACCCTGTTGACAACACTCCTGTCAGATGCCCTGTTCTCTTCCCCCAGCCTCCCCCTGGTCTGTTTCTGATTTCCCCTACCTCTGACACTAGTTACCTGGGCCTAGAGCTTTTGGCCCTCCGAACACAATATAAGGGAAACGTTCACTTTGTCCCCTCACTTGATGTGAAGGCTGATAGACCGTGTTAAGGTAATTTGAGCCAGATTGCTTGCAGAGATTAGAGAGAGTGCAAGGACTCCTCTCTTACATGGAGGTATGGAGCTATTTGACTGGATACATTCTTTAGCGAACACTTGCACTCGCTGGAGGAGGAGGAGCCGGCTTAGGATTGTAATTGTATTTGGCATATTATTGAAACATTCACTTAACCTGAAACCTGTTTAAGAGCAGAAGTGAATTGGAAGGGACTGGTCCTTCAGTCGGGAGGAACAAAAAAAGGCACAGTTGAGAGCCGAGCCGAGCAGTGAGGAGGAGAGGAAACAAAGAGCAGGCTTATATATGCGTTGGAAGAGGCGACAATGAGGCACCCTACATAGGTGGAGCGGACACAGGAGGCCATTATGAGCTGGGTATTGTTCCAGGCAATGTCCCAAGCACATGCCACACAAGAGCCTCAGGTGAAGAATGTGACTGGAGGATTAGTCACCGCGACAGAATTCCATCCTGTCACTCCCTTTTGTCAGTGACAAGACTGTCCTGGTCAGCTTGCCATGGCCTGGAATGCTATCCTGTATGCATGTTTTGGTTGGAGAGCATTCTTTACTCAAAGGAACGTACACACACACATACACACAACCCAATTTTTTATTTTTGTGCTTCTGCTACCTCATTTGGGCGATGAAAAAAAAAACAGCACTCCCGAGGATGCAACAGTAGGGGTTCCAGCCAGGGATCACAGAGTTGCTACGTCTCTGGACGCAGGTCCCAGCAATTAAAATAATGAGCTTTTTCTCCCTCTACTCCGCGGAAACCAGGTCTGAGTGCAGTGCTGACTCGCCGACTTCCGACTCTGATAACTCCAGGGCCCACAGCCCCAGCAAGCAAGGCATGCCTTGCTCCTTATCAGGGAGGATGTCCTGTTCTCTTTACATTCCTGGGCTAAATGATCCTCTTCCTCCGCGTAAGACCCCTGTACTCAAGAGCGCACTGGAGCCGACGCTCCCTTCAAAGTTAGCCCACACAGAAACCAAGCTGTGGCCACTGAGCTGATAGAGCTGTTAGACCTGGGGCTCATTGAAACTCTGTGGATGTATTTCTCCCTGATGTCCTAACCTATTTGGAAAATACAGTATTCACTAGTGGGGTCGGGTGGGGTGGGGTTTCTCCTATTCAAATACACCAAATGTATTTGCACATTTGTTGCTAAATAGCATACTTTTAACAACAAAACAGTCAATGAGTACATATGTAGATCCTAACGGCAGTGCACAGAACATACGGTGTACAGTCGAAGCAAGTGAGCTTGTCTTGTTTTACAGACCATTGGTTTAACCGTGGTCGTGGGTACAGATACTGCAACCGTCACCCTCCTACACCACTTGCAGTCAAGTGGAAGGTGTTTGCCCACAGGCAGGAAAAGGAAATCTGGAGAGCCATGTGTGCCGCCCATCCAGATGGCACGTCGGCTCAGGCCTACCTTTCAGGCGGGCAAATCACAGGTCTTAATGCTATCGCTTTTCAACTTTTACAATGGGGCCAGGGTTATAATTACCAGTGGCGGCTCATTTGCGAGGGCCCACCGTAAAGAAGTGTTCCTTAGCAATTAAAGCTGATGAAATATTCATGTGTGGCACTGGCCCCTCCATCCAGGCAAATGAGTAAGCCACACTTAATGTCCCTCCCTCCCTCCCTCCGACAAGAAAGAACTCTATTTTTATTAAGGGTGCAGCTTGGCATGTCTTCTATTAGTGCTCGCAATCAGACATCTGCAGAGGTAACTCCAGTAGTAGGGAATAATCATGGGCATGTGTAAGTAATAGCCTATATTTTTTTCACAATAAGGAGGGGGGGGGGGGGGGTAGAAAAGAGGATACAAATCCTCTTTCATAGATAACAACATTCAGAAAAAAATCATTTGAGATTGTGAAAGATGACTGGTTATCAGAACAGTGGGTGTAAAGTTCCCTTTGCGGTTGGACTTCATTACTCTCTCATTCTCAAATTAAAACGAGTGAAGGAATAGTGAAGAATAGAAAAACCTACCTCAGATTCCCTTAGGACACCCAGGCAGCGCTGTGACTTGCTTTGGAAGCGTTTCCAGAGTTGCTTTATGTTGTTGATGCCTCAGACTGATGCCTGTCATAGGTTGGGCTTATTTCGAGTGTCACAAAGAATGTTGCAGAAATATACTGTATGTTGTTACGTCATCATTCCCCCATAGGCTAGGAACGGGAAGGGGACATCCTTTTCTAAATGTCCCTTTATCTGTTGTTTTCTTTATGTTTCTGTCTACAAGATCGGCTATGAGAGCAAGCAGCTGTTCCACTGCGAGGCTGACGCTCCCCCTCCTCCTTCTTCAACACACACACGCACACACAAACACATACGCACACACAAACACACACACACACACACACACACTGAGTTTGCGCATGTGATGTGCTGGAACTGATGGGGTGAGGGATGTCGGCAAGTTGTATTGAGCCTAAGTGGCGTAACGGTGAAGTTTGGTTAAGCCTTGGACAAAGAGCTGGAGAGACATGGGATGACATTGTTTGGTGTGAATATAAACATTATGTTTAATGTGTAATGAGTGTAGCTCTGCCCAGTTAAAATTCGAGAAAGAAAGATAGCACGGTGGTGATATTCAAAGATCTCTGGTTCACAAAAAATCTGCACTTAGAAAAGTATCTCTTTCGTTTGTTAGTGTCACTTCACTTGAGTCTACACTAACTGCACCAGATACCCTGTTTTTTTTTTAAGTCAGCATAATTTGTAACACTTTATTATCCAATTTTCCTCTAGTCCTCCAGCCATCAACCTGACATAACCAGTGGAGCCGTTCATAAAGTGACTTGTCACTTTGTAGGTTTGCACTGTGGCGGAGTCCCACTTGCATTTCAATGAGGTATTCTTTTGCTCTCCTTGCGGCTTTCCCACGCATTGAGGCCTATCAGTGGTGCACCTTTCGCTGGGCTTTGTGAGAAGTCTCGTGCATCCTCCCCTCTCCGGCCTGGCCATGTTTGCAGTTGGATTAGGGGGGCAGAGGGTGGGTGGGTTTGGGGTTGGGGTTGTGAGAGGGGGGTTGGTTGGCTGGAGGGGAGGAGGTGTATAGGCTCAGGGCAGCTGAGCGAGAGGTAGCCATGGGAAGGGCCCCCCAATGGCGTGGAATGCCGGTGAGGTCAGAAAGAGGAGGTGGAGGGGGGATGAGGTGGTGGTGGTTGGTGCGGGGGGAGGGGGGGGGGGGGGGGGGAGTTTGGGCAGCCTAAAGGAGCTCTCCGGGGATGGAGCAGGTGCTTTTGTGCGGCCCGTCAAGCATCAAAGACGTGACAGAGCTGAAAAGGTTAGCGCCGCCGTGCCAAAGCGCAGCCCCCCCACAACCCCCCGCCCACCAACATCCCCCCCCCCCCCCTCCCGCCCCCTCCTTCACTCTCTCCCTCCCTCCCACTCTTCTCCACACCTCCCCTCCACCTCACCAACCGCCCCTTACCCCTTCTCCCCTTTGGGCTGCATTGGGCCTCTGAGTGGGTGCAGGAGTGACTGGCCGTCGGAGGCTTCCCATGCCCCCCCACCATTCAGAGGTCACTCTGTGCACCTTTCATGGGCCCTGGCCTTGTTTTCAAACTCCTGCTTTCTCCGCTTCACCTCCCCATCGCTCCCAGGCCACTCAACACACAGACATCCCCCCCCACCCCCCCCAACCCAAACCAGCACAGAGCCAGCACCATTCATCCCGACACTTGTTGGTTTTGGAGTTGAAAGGTGCCGTTTACCTGTGTAATATAAATGTGACTTCAATACTGATGACACCGTCGCTCTCTACTAAGCCAGGTCTATTTAAGTGTGAATTCCTGGGTAGTTAATTAGGAATCCTAATTCTGACCATGTGTGCAGGACATGTAACCATAGTAAGTTGTGGGAATAAAAAGAATGGATGGACTGTTTCTTTATGGATGTCACCACATTGTAACCCACTTTTCCCTCGTAGTGGCTACTGAACAAGTCAATAAACCCAGGAAGCAGTATGAAACGCAAAAAAAAAAAAAATCTTTAACAGTCTAGCAACAAATTGTTGTGCTTTTTCTTTTCACTGTCCTTGCTGGGGCCAATCGCTATCCCCCCTGTTTTCTTTTCTTCTTTTTTCCCCTCTCCCTCTTGTCCTGGATTGGTAACAGAGGAGGAGGGAGTCTGGGGGTTAGTTGTTGCAGGTTGCGTCATGGGACCTGCGGTGTCCCCTTTTGTGCAGCACGTCAAATGTGGTTAACATGCGGCCATTTATTCCCAAAGCCCCCTGGGTGTACAATGGCCTGTGTGTGTGTGTGTTTGTGTGTGTGTGTGTGTGTGTGTGTGTGTGTGTGTGTGTGTGTGTGTGTGCCTGTGTGTGTGTGTGTGTGTGTAGAGGGGTGGGGGTGGTAGAGCGGTGAGCTTAGTGTCAGAGTGCTTCCATTCTCTCTCTCTCTCTATCTCTCTCTCTCTCTCTCTCTCTCTGTCTATCTTTCTCTCCCCACACCCCCCCCTCCCACTCATCGTTTCTCCTCTTGGCTGCACACAACCCCTCCGTCATTGTTTCATTTTTTTCAGTTCTCCCCCCTGAGGTGCTCTGTTGAGTGAGTGGGTCAGGCGGCATCTGACAAGGTGCTTCAGAATGTCGTGCGCGCCCGTGAGATAGATTGTTCTTTGCAAACGTAGTGTAACCCGAATGGTCCATCTATTGGCTGATTAAAAAAAAGGTGCACCTACTGTATACTGCGTGTGAGTGTGTGTGCGTGTGTGCATGCGTACAAGTGTTTGTGTGTGTGTGTGTTATCATATTGTATCATCCCTCGTCCAATGCATTCTAGTTGCTAAAGTGAAATGGAGGTGTGGATAACAGATCCCAGTGTAAGAGGTGCCCAGAGAGAGTGCTTCAGCTTGAGCTGGTGGCTGCAGAGACAAAGGAGATCTCAGCATACTCAAACATCTCCATGACTCCTACCTCTTTTGTCTCCAACTTTGCTGAGGAGAGAGTTTTTGTGTCTCTAGTACAAATGAATACTCTTAATAAAAAAATAAAAGCATGTAGACAGAAAAAAAAAGCACAAGCCCCAAGTCATTGTGAATATACTTGTCACTTTGTGTTGGGCTCGGAAGAAATAATGGCCTCTTTCATAGAACACCTGCCAATAGGCTAAAGCATGCATGCATTTCACAGGTAACAAGATTATCTGGGACAGTGATTGATTCTTTTACCAATAGATTACTTTTAAGGAGTTTGAAAAGGGGCTGCAGCTTGGAATGAACACACATGGGACAATACAAATGGAATTTGTCCTGTGACATACTTAAATGTCTATTTCTGATAGCTCTTTCTTTGTGTCTGTTTTGTAAATGTAGTGGGGTTAGAAGCAACAGGTGTGGAGGAGGGTTAAAACTTCATTGGGTGCATTGGGTTTTCATTCATGGTGCATCAAATTGGATTTTTATTGTAATCAGATGAAGAGATGGCTACAATTCGTTTTTAGGTTCTCAGATCACACTGCATCAGAAGCACTGAGAGACATGCAGATGTTTCCATTAAATAAACTTCATTATTTGGATTGTTTTCTATCCAAACTGCCCAGCAATAAAACTTCATGTACAACATGTCCTAAAAGTATGTCTTTCTCTCACTGACTATGAAAGAGGAAGGCCATTTTGATGAATCGAATGGAGGCAGAGTGTGGCAAGAGCAGTTAATGTGTTGTACACCAGCCAGCAATCCCTCATTTTAACTTATTCATGGAGGAATAGTTTATATTAGCAGAGCCAACAAAAGCTGCATTCTAAAAAAGTTCCAGGAACCTCCCTACCAAGCATGAATGTTATCTAAAAATATGTTTGTGTTAGCATTTTTCTCTTTCCAATTGTTGTTTTGTGCATTTGTGTTTTTTTTTCTTCATCTCCCTCCCCTGAAATGACGGCCCGAAACACTGTCAACACCATATCTGCGCCATATAAACATTGTCCATTTGCCAGCTCCAAAATCTTATTTCCCATGACTGTAGGGCCATACTATTTCACTGGAGATTTTAGACTCAAACTACTAACAAAACTAACATAAAACAATCTGTACTGAACAGAATATGTAATATCTGGGCTGCAAACAGTTCCATATATTATCTAATAATATAAACAGACATAAAAAAAAACGCTTATCATTTGCTCGGTCTGGTGTAGCCCTGTTATTGTTACATTTAGATTGAGGGGCTCAGATTTGGGATGTATGTTTTGTACTGCTTCTTTTCACTCAGAGGTCTTTCACAGAGTTAAAGAAAATAAAGCCAGAATGTGCATTAGAAATGTTTTATTTCCCCCTCTCCCCGAACAAATGATCGAGAGAGGGAAAGAGAGGGAGAGAGAAAGAGAAGGAGAGGGGCGCTGCAGCAGTTGCATGTGAGTGTGTGTGTGTGTTTTTTAAGTTCACGATCTAGCTTACACCCTCCGTTCCTTCTAATTAGCGAAGGGCTTGGCACCCTCCCTTTTTCAGAGGTTATGTGATAACTACACCTCTCCGCAAGGAATGAAAAAAGGTCTGCTTACGTACTCCCCAAAAAACGTCGGGAGGGGGTGGCGAGTCGGTTCGGTCAGACGTTGGGCCTGTCCAAAAAAGAGAGAAACCTAAAATAAGCGCACGCTGAACATGAGCCAGCTCCGCATGTGGGAAACTTCCTGCTAGCTCCAGCTCCGCATGTGGGAAACTTCCTGCTTGCTCCAGCCCGAATGGAAGCTATGCTAGCCAGCTCACTTTTCTGACGCACTGCTCGTATTGTTTTCCCGCTTTTTTTTGACTCTTTGTCCCTCTTGTTTGTTAAGGGTGTACTTTCGCTCTATTAAGTAACACCGTCTTCTTCATAACACGTGGATGATCACTTGTCTGTCAATGGTAGGGAGGGGGGGGGGGGGGGGGGAGAGGGGGTGGGGGGAAGCTGTAGAGATTGTAGAGAGAGGGAGAGGGCCAGAGCGAGAGTGAGGCTAGCATAGCGGAGTACCGACGCTGAACCGTTTCACCTGAAAAGAATAGTTCCGCCAGACTCCCTAGCCCCGAATACGAAAGTGCTAATGAGGCAGCACCAGTTCTTGCCGTGGGAAAGGAGGCGCAGCGTCAAGAAATAGGTGACCCACTAGGCTCGGGTGCGTGGGGGGGGGGGGGGGTCATGCCTCCTGTCTATAGGGAGTCCTTTGTCTCCGTGTCTGGGATGGGGTGAATAAATGAGACCTGAACATAGTGATGTATTGGTTAAGACGAGGGGAGGTGAAGGAGGGAGATTAGCACTGAGTTGATGAATGCTGATGAGAATATTACTAAATCTAAACACATATATACTGTACATAAACACATCTATAGATACATAGCAATATATACATTCATACATATACATACATACATATACGTTCATATATATATTGTGTGTGTGTGTGTGTGTGTGTGTGTGTGTGTGTGTCTCTGTGTGTGTGTATGGCACTCTCTTAGCTAGATCTTACATATTGTATTGGATGACATTTGTTCTGTCTTATGGTCATTAGATATGCAATGTTTATCACCAGTGCAAGACACAATACGAATGTTAGTAAATATGTCAACAAGAAAATCCCTGTGAATCAATAGGCTTGTGTTGTGATTGTGCACATCAACCAAACTCAACCCTCCAAATCTAGGTTAAATGCAAATTGATTGTAGTAATACCAGACAGTAATTAACATGTTACTTATGTATACGTGCACCAGACCAGAAGGTAATTCATTAAGACCTGGTTATGTCTACAGTCACCATTCAAATCAATTGAAGGAAAACTAATTATTTTTCTCTCTCTGACACCCCCTTCCCCTCCTCCACTCTCCCAAGTATGACAGTGCAGACTCTCCGGAAATTAGTTTCTGGGCAATGCCTCTCTCCTCTTAAGCTTTCCTGTAAACGAAACAGAGGCCTGAATGAAAAAAAAAGAAATAGAGAAATAAAGACAAAAAAATATCACGTGAAAACAAATAGAAGAAGTGTGACTGCTGAGGTGTCACTGAACAGCAAGCAAGCCTCAAAAGGCAACATTGTGGAGAAACATTTCACTTTTTTTCTAGACAACATTCTAGGCTATGTGAGCTGTGTTTCTTTTGTCACATGTAACATATACAAGTCAAATGTGAGTGAATGAATAGTTACAAGAGGTTTTAATGCTATTAAACAACTCACAAATGAAAACAAAGTACCAGAGTCTAACCTTGTTCTCTTTTCTTCTTTTCTTCTTTTCTGGGTGCTGATGGGCTGCCATTTTTCGTGTGTGATGGTGAAAATAGGTAAGAGAAATGCTTTATCTTGTACAATCTGCTCATATTGTAGACAACTGGCCTCTTTAGTGACATTAAAATAGGATAGCCTGACTATTAGTCACACTTTTTTTGTATGGCCCTTGTCACACTTCTCACCTCAGTGTCAAGTCTACTCTAACAGAGAGAAGTGGATCTTCAGTGTATCTCATAGTTTTGTCCAATCTGATAATATTAAATAACACTCACTGCAGAGAACTATCTACAGTTAAATACAGCAAACAGAAATATCGCATGGAGGAAAAGTAAAAAACCGCACTGTCCCACTTAATTTTTTTTATGTCTATGAAAGCTAAAATAATTCGAAATTAACAATTACAAATCCGTATTTCATCAAGCAGATGTAAGGCACATACAACACAAGTAATACACGAGTATATATTCTCCCATTGGTATGTTCAGAATCCCTCTTGCTGTCCTTACTTCCCAACCGTCTCTTTCATGTGCAAGCTTCCAGGCACTGTGGCTTGTGTGGGTGGGCCTGCATTCAGATTTTTGTTTCTTTTTTTTTCCGTTTCTGTTTGGAAACACATACATCACTCTCCAGCAAATGTGCTGGGATGGCTCTCCAGTCAAAAGGAGAGATTCTCTAAACAGTCAGCCATCCTGAGGAAAGAAAGCCTATGAAGCTTCATAATGATTTATAACCCATAATCAAAGATGCCACCATCACAACTTAACCACCAGCTACTAATGATGATGGAGATGGTGATCATGGTAAATAGATAGTGTATAGAAAGGCTCCGCAATATATAGCATAGTCATTTACCAGCCATAGAATCAAATTAGAAGCCTGTGGTTGGGAGGCATTTTGTGTGCTATTTCAGCACTCTTGTGTGTCACTTTAATTCTCAGAAGTCTGCATCAGTTAAACACCTAGGCCACAGGAGCTGACAGACTGCACTATTTTCAAACGGTGTGATGAGCTTATAAAGAAGAAACAGACAGCAAAGGGATGGCAAACAGACAACTCTTCTGTAAACACACCTGCAGAGTTTGTAGAGAGCGGCTATTCACTCTATTACTACTCTACTTTACAACTCTACTCTACTCTACTACCGTACTCTACTCTACTCTACTCTACTCTACTCTACTCTACTCTACTACCGTACTCGACTCTACTCTACTCTACTCTACTCTACTCTACTCTACTCTACTCTACTCTACTCTACTCTACTCTGTTTACTCTTCCTGTTTAACAACTTCTACTGAGTGCAAGTAGCTGAAATGCTTCACTCACATGTTGTATCTGAAAAAAGTTGGTGATGGCTTCAGAGTGGAAGGCCCCTAGTTCATGTGGCACGGTAGATTGTGGCGAAGTACAGTTACAGCTGCTGATCATTGTTTTAGCGTGAGGGGTGAGAAGAGAAACCTGAGCAGAGTTGTCCTTAGGAATGTAACACGTTAAGAACCCCTGCTGATATGAAATCAAGCCTCACATGACTGCTGTGTGTGTGTGTGTGTGTGTGTGTGTGTGTGTGTCTGTGTGTGTTTATCTGTCTTGTCTGTCTGACTGTCTGTCATCTCTGTGCTTGCCCCGTCTAGCCAGGTGAAATCAAATATTGCGCATTAACCTTAATGACAAAGCATCATGCATTTTCACATACATTTTGAAGGCAGTGTGTGCACATATGCTCCGTCCCAGACCCTGGCACACCCATTGAACCCCCAGAAACAAGCCAGTGCCTCACAGGAGTTCGGGCAGGCGGGCAGGCGGGCAGGCGGGCTGGCGGGCAGGCAGGCAGGCAGGCAGGCAGGCAGCGGTTGTTATTGAGCCGCAGCGGCAGCTGCTAATTTGAGCCCATTCTCTCAACAATGAAGTGAGAAGTCCTTCCAGAAGAAGGCACGACAGGCAGAAGGGCGTGCACTGGGGCCCCCTTCGCTCACTTCAAGTCTGAAGTGCACCTTGAGTAGCGAAGGAACACCGGAGTCTGGCTTCGAGAGGATTTAGCGACGTCGCTGGTGGCGTGCGGCCCAGTTTGAAGCTTTGCCTGTTATTGGTGGGGGGTAGGTGGAGGGGGGTTAGGGTTGGAGGGGTGGCTGGTTTCCATTTTCAAAGTGTTTATCCCACCCCTCCTCTCCCCCAACCTTACCGTTTAGACCATCGGGGCAAGCGGTGCGTCTTTGAAAGGCAGCAGAGGAGTGGGGAATGCTCTGTGTAATCGGCTCGTAATAGCACGATTTATTAGCTTATTTACTCCTGCTTCTAACACCTTCACCCCCCACCCCACCCTCCTCCTGCCTCCCCCTCCCTTCCCCCTGCACTCTTCTTCTTTTTCTCCTCCTTGTGCCCTCCTGTCTCTCTCTCTCTCTCTCTCTCTCTCTCTCTCTCTGTCTTCTCCCTCCTCAAATAGCTATGTGACCCCTTGGTAACATTCTCCTAAGTTCCCCAGAGGGACGACGATGGGTGAGGGGGTTGAAAGGCTGGTGAAATTACCCCCCCCCCCCCCCCCCCCCCAATACCTTCCACCACCCCCCAACAGAGCCAACACTGGCTAAAGGAGGGACGATGCCTGCATGGCTCTGGAATGGGCAACAGTGTGGGCTTCCATTTCTGTCACACCTTAGTGCCATCGCCTGCCACCTCCCACTACATCCACCTACCCACACGCGCTGATGAACACACCAAACACACGCACACTCACTCTCTCTCTCTCTCTCTCTCTCACACACACACACACTCTCTCTCTCACACACACACACACACACACACACACACACACACACACACACACACACACATACACACACACAGACACCCCATGCACACACAGCATCTGCTTTTAATCAACCAAACACTTCCTAGTGCTTTTAAACCATCTTCCCTTAGACCATCTCCATCCCCCTAGCACATTTCTTTTTTCTTGCTGGGGGCGGGGGGGGGGGGGGGGGGGGTAGGTTGACCACAGCTGTAACAACACCTGACTCCCCCCCACCTCCTTCCTACCACCACCTCTCACCCACCCCTGCCGAGGTGCAGAACACAGATTAGGGTCAGAGAGGAAAGGGGAGGTGAGGAGGAGCGCGGAGAAAGAGAACCACATGGCCAATCTGATAGAGTCGCAAAGACACTGTGGCAGTGACCTGTGGAGACCTGAAGGGTCGTTATCTTCACCTCTTCTGATAAAACGAGGGAGGGAGAGAAAGAAACTCAGCTTTGTAACAGACTTCAGCTGAGACGTGGAGTCAGCCGCAAGCCTGTATCAGTAATTTGAGGGGGCTTGTCGGCTGGCCATCTGAAACGTTGTGATAACTGCTGTGGTTAAAACAACTGTAATCTCTCTTCAGTCTAACCCTCACTGGCCCTCTCTTTTTTTCATGTAAACTGGCCAGTGAAAGGGGGAGAAACAAGGAATTCATTACAGTTAATTACAGTTAATCGCAGTGTTCCTGTAAACAGCATATTACACTACATTATCTGCACAGAAAACCAGCTACTCAGAAAGACTCTTAGAATTGTAAAGAAAATAGTCCCTTTTTCTGAGTTGAACTCATTCGAACATGAGAACAGCAAATCTTTTGGAAGGGTGGATGAACAATAGTACAGCTCCTTTTTTTTTGGAGCTGACGCAAAAGGCAGTTCACGACCTCGCCTCTTTCTGCTGAGATTGAATGTAACAGAATTGGTGTTAGCATTAGCATCCCTCGGGAGGCGGCATTATGGGCCGCTGCATTGTTAGCTATCCTCCTGCCAACTGTGCGGGGAACAAAAGGGCGAGCGTTTATTACCAGACCCCGCTGTGTTAAAGGAAGCCCAGGCCGTCCCCCTTTTTCCTAGGGATGGCCTTATCCTGGTCGCATCCATTGTGCGGTTGTAAAATGTCCATTCACCTGGTAGAGGCAGAAGAGATTTTTACAAATGCCACAAACTCTTCATAATGATGCAATTAGAAAACTTGTAACTATCAGAAACTACCACTTAAAGCACTTAGACAAGTTATATGTAGGTAACATGTTTCTTTTCACAAGAAATTAGATGGAAACACCACTGTTTGTTTACAGATTGCTGCCAGCAGAACTCTAATGTCAGTGACAAAGAGCAGAATGTGTTAAAAGCTTGAATTGCCACTCTGTACAAGGCAGCTAGTAGTTTGATTCATTTTTAAACAACAACCCTGAACTACATCTCTGAAAGTAATCTTACATCTTTTCCTGCTTGTAGTTCTGTGAAATGCTTGTACATGTGCTTACAGTCATACAGTGCAATTGAAGGTCCTTCCTCTAATACTCAGACTTCATGAGTAATTGCTTCATGAGCCCTTTTGTTTGAGAACAGTGACATTTTATGATCGGGGGGTGGACGCAGCGAGTTCCCATAATATGTTATTGCTCTGAAGGGAAAGGAGGGAAAAAAATGTAAGCGATGTGTAAAGCTGGAGACAAAATGGCATCACTGAGCCAAGAGGTGAGCGAGCTTAGTCACCCTTGTCCATCCCTGGACGGCGAGAATAGATTTCTGGAGCTCGCCCTTGAAATGAGCTCCACCTGGATGTTGTGGGCCTACTTCCAACTACAATAAGGAAATAAAATACCAGTGTGAAAAGCTAGCAGGAATGGTTCCTTTCCCCACAGGGCCTGTTGCGCTCGAGAATGTGCCTCACTGACAGTAGAGACAGAGAAAGAGAGGGTGGAATAAAAGCTCATGTTGATTTGTTGAGCCTAAAGGAGGAAGTTGAAGAATATGCAACAAGAGTGAGCTCTTACCTAACGCACCTGCGACAGCAAGACCACATGCTTAAGTTTTTCTCCTCTCCCAACAGTCTAATTCAGGTCGGGGAGGGGGGGGGGGGGGTCGTTTTAAAGCACCTACATGACAGGCCAGTGTTTGGCAGCCTCCCTGGCTGAAACAGCTCAGCGTGGACTAATCCTTTTCAGCACGTGGGGGAAATGAGTCAGAAGTCGGGTCATACAGAGAGAATATCAATTTTTGTTTCACTTTGGTTCTTGATATTGAGAGAAAAATCATGGTGTTTCTATCAACAAAGCACAAGCTTTTGAACGAATACTGTCGTACCACTGTGTTTATTTCACCTGGCCAGTGGGAAATCTGTAAAGTCTTCCTGTGGTACGCCTATGGAGATTTCCATATGAGGCTGTATGGAGCTTCAGCGAGATACAGAAATGCTCAAGTAGCCAACACAATGGCATCCACATCACCACTATACTGAGCCCATTGTACTTTCTGTCCAGTCCCCAGTCAACACCCATTCTCTCTGTCTATCTTACTCACTGTCTGTTACTATTCTGCCCACCATTTCTCTCTTTCTCTCTCTCCTTCTCCCCTGTCTCTCTTACAAACACACATGCACCCACACACACACACACACACGCACACACACACGCACGCGCACACGCACACGCACACGCACACGCACACGCACACGCACACGCACACGCACACACACACACACACACACACACACACACACACACACACACACACACACACACACAGAACACACACACACACACACACACAATTGGAGTTCAAGGCCTCATTGTCTTGGGACGACAGAATCACCACCCCACTTAACTGGTTTTTAAGCGCAGCATGGGCTTTGCAATTGGAATAGACCTCATATTTCCCCAGAAGGGAGGGGACGCCGTTTGTAAACATTTCTAAGAAGCTCCAGTGGCTTGGGGAATAGGCGCTTTATTACATGAATCTGATGGCTTGGAGTCCCCGACCTCAAAATTCACTGGAATGCAACTGTACTGTGCAATTAGACGGCAGATGATTCAGACACTGTTTCACGGAGATGGATATTTTGGAATGTTGTCCCGACATAAAAAAAAAGAAAGAGCCAAGCTATTCATGCCGAACTAGTTTATTACTCCCCTAATCATCCTCCTAACTGCTCGGCAACACAACACTTTTCCATCGGGTGTGCTCGTTGTCTAAACTTTATCACCACACATACCTTAGGGAGGTGACATGATTTACAGTTCTCATGAAGATTACACATGCAGAGTGTGGTTAAGGGGCAGGGGGGGGGGGGGGGGGGGGGGGTGCTAAAGAGGTCCCTGAGTCAAGTCTGTGGATGCAAAGGGGTGCTGGGGCTGTGAAGGGTGGAGATATGAGGACTAAATGACTGCTCTGGAGTCATTTGTTTGATTCTTTATTTTTCTCGCTCCCCACCTCCCGCCTGCCGCTCCACTTGACTGGAAAGTCTGGCCTCGGGGAGAAAGGGCCTGTCAGCTCCTCTTACCTCAGTCAGGCACCGCCATCGACGGTGTAGAGTGAGCGCAAGCGTTCAAGTGTATGTGTGTGTGTATGTGTGTATGTGTGCGGGGAGGGGTTGTTGAGGGTGGGGGGGACAAATTACCCGCTCTGCGCCCGGGGGCAGGTGGCTTTTAGGGGTCGTTTTCTCAGGTCACATATAAGAGACACACATCTGTCACTCCAAAGGTACCACCGCAGGGACAAAGTGCGCTGACCTACGATGGGTGAATCGATTCGAATTGACAGACGGTAGTACCTTTTGTCCTGCTTGTCCCTGGCCCCTTAACACTGGGACTGTGTCTAGCCTGAGAGGTTGCTAAGGCCTTGCCTAGGCTAGTTGCTATGCCTATTGCACTCATGTTGAGCAGATTTGAAACAGGAGATAATCTTGAACTTTATTAATTTCAATCACTTTGGTTATTAGCTTCTAATTAGCTATTCTGAAAATGACATAAAAAAAAATGTAGTTCCTTAAAACTAAAGAGATTTTGGTTGTGAAACCCTTTGATCTCCAAAGTGACATTTTTGTCTGCTTGTACATACAACTCAGTGTGTTTTTACAAATCCACTTCATTTGCATGCCTTACTGGTCAAAAATGGCTGCAGTAGAGTGTTTTTGTGTTTTAGTAGCTCAGCCTTCTCAAATACAAACATCATCAGCTCCTCGTTAGGCTTTTCACGACCACTTGACAGTGACATTTGGCCATGGAAGTGATAAAAGCAGGTGGAGAAAGTGTCAAAGGTCAACCAGCTGCTTCAGGGAAATGTTCTGCCTGTACTTTAATATGACAGATAGTGCCTTATTCAAGTTTTATATTCATCTGTGTGTTTTATCACAACACTGAGACAAACTGTTTATACCATCAGCTTATCCTCTGACTAAAGATGTATGTTGTCATTGAAAAATCAAACTTGCAACTCTTGACTTTGCAACTGATCTGAGATGATGAGCAAAACAATGTCGAGAAAATACTGACACATTATGTGTCATTAATGTTGTGAATATGCATAATATTGAAATGACAGGTCGGGCCTTTAACGTGTTTCACCATCTTGTGAATTGTCATGCCCTTCCACACCAAAGCCCCCCCTGTTCATGCATGTGTACCAAGCCTGGTTTGGATGATCATGGTGCACAAAGCTCTGGTCTGCCTGATAGTGAGTTTCACTACTGCTATTTTTTTGGGAGCAGGAAATGTACAAAGAGCTGCAACAGCATGACACTGGGGCGCAACACGCAACATTTCTCACAGTGGCTATAAAAAAGTAGCGGTAGGTTCAGGAGGGGGGAACCTGTTATGCTGATGTTATGCAAGAATCTAGCCTTTTTGTGTGACTGCTTTTTCTTGTGTGTGTGTTTGTACCATTGTGTCTGTGTGTTAATGCGTCTGTGTGTGTGCGTGTGTGTCTGAGTTTGTGATCTCGTAGCGGGATCCTTTGTCAGTAATTAGAGTGGAGTCTTCTTATTAATCTGAAGGAGTGGTTTGTCTTGAATATTCATGAGGCTGTGTGTATTATCTATGTCATGATTCATCTTTTGGTGATTCTGCCCCCGCCCCTACGCCCCGATCCCTACACCCCCCTCAGACGCACTTTTAATCCCAAATTACAACCCCTCCCCCAGACCACCCCCTTGTCCCTCAAGACCGACCAAGAACAGTGATTAGATACCCCGGCAGTCTTTGACTCCTCACATGCACTGTAACCCCATACATAACTCCATACTATGTTTATAGATGAGGACTTCAAAGCACATTATCCAAACACTGTCCGTTCCTTTCCTCCCCATGGCTGCTTGTCTTATTATCACCCAATACATTTGCAGAAAAGTGGGATGGTTGTGGTTTTTGTCAGTGCTTAATCAGGAGGCAGAATTTCTGATAAAAAAGTAACCGTCTATCAAATTTGAGGTTAATAGAATAACAATGTTGATATTAAAGGTCATAGTCAAAATTGGCTTAAAAATATGTTTTTATACTATTTTGACTATGTTTCATATCTTAAGTATATCTGAACTGACAAAAGGGAAAAACAGCCAAAACATACATCGTTCACCAGGAATCCTAGAGCAAAGTAATATCTAACACAAGACAATATAAGGTAGCAATACACAGAGGATGCATTCTGAGCAAGCAATAACAAACCGGGCCAAGCCATAGGGAGATTGTAACACATGCAGCAAACATTTGAGATGTGGTAAGATTGAACATGATACCCTTAAGTGAGCCACTCCGGGGTCAGAGGTCAACAAACCGCACCAGCCAAGGCGGCATATTAGCATGTGTGGGCTGGGAGCTGCTGGCTATGCCCCAGTACCTGGCAACTCAAGCTCAGGTCGTAGGTACTAGAAAAATGCCTTCCCAAGAGATGGATCAAAGCTATGGATTTTCTATCACCCAAAACATAGCTTTGTCCTATCAACTGCTGTTGGAGGATATTTTTTTCTTCTGTCTTCCCGAGTTTTTTTTTTTTCTTAAACTGTAGCGAGGCAAATATCCAGCTTTCATTTGTCAGATCGGGTGAAAACACACTTCCACCTGGGTCAATGAATAATTCAACCATTTTGGAAGTAGGCCTTGCTTCCCCATGAGAAGCTTGTGGGCTGTTAAGGCATAAATTGCTTCATCATTGCCAAAATTTATAAGGGTGTATACATTATTCAGTTCAGCTGGAGTTTGGTCACACTCCTTTCAGGCAATGTTCAGGCTTCAGACACAACCCAGTTTTCAATTGCAATGGCACCACTCCACCAGAGCGTAGTTTCCCCTGATCAGTTACCTTATATCGTGCATAAATAGATTGAAATTATAAGGACTTTTTTAGATGCGCAATATAAAAAAATTCAAAATAACCTGGCGTTTTGGCAAAGATGCATACACTCCCACATAGTGGCACACACACCAAACAAAGGAAGTCAACATTTCTGTATTGGTGAAATGAGCCTTTATCAAAGTCAACATGTACGATGGTTTCCTTTTCCCCGTGTTCAACAAATGACACACCGTCGCTACAAAATTACTGGTCTTGTGAGGTGCAGGAAATTCTTCCTCCTCTGCCAAATGTTACTGATCTGCTTCAGATAATCGAATCAAATGCCCTCTGACACAGCCACAGTGCAGTCGCTTGATTCGACTGCAATTATAAATAACATTTCATACAATGGCAATATTAGACTGTTTTTCCTCTGCCCACAGACCGCGACTGTATGTGGCACAGTTAATTCAGTTAAGAGCCTATCTAAAGCAATAAAGCCAAGTTGTAATGGTTTGGTGCAGACGCAGTAGTGAGTCGAATGGGGAACAATATGGCACTGGAAGCACAAGAATGTGCAGTTGTTGAGCAAGTACAATGTTGACTCATAGAGGTCCTCCTGCCCCCTAATTGCTTTTATAGTGCATTAAGGAAGTCGAGCTCAAATCAAGTGACAGGCTGGGTCAGATGCTTTGGTTTCCGCTTCATGCTAACCATGGCAACACCAAATATTTGGTAAACGGGGCATGGAAGAATGTGAATGTCTGTTCAGACTGAGCTTCTCTCATTGTCATTGTGGGTCACATGCTTTTGACCAAGCACCTGGTTTTCAAGAATGGCAAATTGAGGGTGCATTCATACAGGAAAGCATTTTGCCAAGGTGCATCTCTTCAAGTCGACAATTTCTCCTATTCATAATTTTTCCATCCTAAATGCACAAATGAAACAAAGTAAGATTCTTCTAGAAAACAGGTGATTCGGTATCATTTCACAGGCTAAGAAATACCTAAGACATTACTCTGAATTGATAGTTGCCATGCTTGTTGTTTGTTGACTGGAAAGCCGTAGTTAGAAACAAAAAAGAGGGCCCCGTACATGAGACAGGGGGCTGGCCAGTCAGGTGATGTTCTCGGCTGCTGAGTCACCGTGAGCATGAGTCGTCCACGTGCTGAGTTGAGTTTGAAGTTAGCAGAAGAGATGAAGCACGGTGATAAGCTTTTTCAAAGAAGCCTTCAGTTAACGTCTTGGCCAAGCTGAGCTCAAGGTGTCAATTCCTGATTATGTCACGCTCCAACGGTGCCAAAGCAATAGTAGACAAGCAGACGAGCACGTTTTTTTCTAAAGAAATGACTCGACACACTTTATGGGTTTGCCCAGAGATACCTTACTGTAGGTGAAATATTGCCCCGCTTGTTCATTTCTGTGAACTGTGTGACCGGCCACAATGACAGAAAGTGAAAAGGTTTAATCTTCACAAATCACTCATGAAGTCACGCTAAGCATTTGAGTTATGCTTCAGTATGTATGCTTGGGGAGGAATTGAAAAGGGTTTGAATAGTGTTGTGTGTAACAGTGAAGTTGTCGGTCCTAATTCTTCACCATTACTGCTGCATTAAATCACAGTAAAAAAAAGAAAACACCCTACTGTGGCACAGTGGAAGATGCTATCGTCTTGGTTCTTGAGGAGTTAACCAAGGGCTTTTTTCCTGCTCTGCACACAAAGCCTCTCAGGAACCTGGAGTGCGGCGAATGATGTTGCCTGGGAGGGCCGTTACGCGGTCGGCAGAATGAATACGACTTCCGCTTTGGATGATAATATGATCTGCGGCAGCTCCCTCGAGGGCCCCTTGAGTGGAAAGACAAGTCATCCTCAGATCTCACAGGAAGCAGCGGGAACAATGCTCGCTCAAATATTTACTGGCTCTCCACTCTCAGGCCCACTCCTAATATGCTCTCTTGGAGGGACGTTTATGACTCCTCATAGCATGTACAGTGTGTGTGTGTGTGTGCGTGTGAGTGTGTGTGTGTGTGGCGGAAAGGGTGGAAACTGACAGTAAATTATAGATTTCAATTGACCCTCTCACTCTTTTTATAGGATGCTTGATTTCCTTTCCTATGGCAAGTTTGTTTTATTTTACGTATATACGTATACAGCCTTTACAACAGTTTTTCCTTTCACTCCAGCCAGATTATAAGGGACCCGGGGATGGGGGCCATGATGGACTGCAGGTCAGATGACCCCAGTGGGGGCAATAGGGAAGAGGCAGGCAGTGGGCTGGGCTAATGGGGTCAGGACATAAAGGACAGAAGGGAAGCCCTCTGTTGTGCACTACCTGGCAGGGATGCTATTCAGGTGAAAAAAGATCCTGGCATGGAGCATGTGTGGATGTGAGCAGAGGGACTGGGGGAGGGGAACAGATGTGTTTTACTCTCTCATTAACATCTGAATGAGCTGCTCTGATTGAAGGTCCTTGACCAAGGGGGCTCTATTTTTTATTGGTGGGCTGGCCCTCCCTTTTTGCAGGACCCCTCCAAACATGCCTCCCCACACACACACGCACACACACACACAGTCACAGACACACACACAGAGTCACAGACACACGCACACACACACACACACACACACACACACACACACACACACACACACACACACACACACAGGCAGACACACACTGACCTCTTTCAAAGGCTCACACCTACGCTGCCAGCTGGTGACTGTTGAGTGTAGCTCAAGCTCCAACGAACCCACAATATAGGCCTGTTTGAACACCTTCATCCCCCCACTAATCTTTCTGTATGCTGAGTGCAACAGTTGCACACCTACAAACAGTCCCCAAAATAGTCCTCCTGTTGCATATATATGGCTTCATTCGCTACTACTTAAATTAGTCACCTTAGTCATCCTCTCTTTCTCTCAATCTTTCTCTGCTTTGCTTTCTCCATCTCATTCTTAGTAATCATAAGTGTGTGTGTGTGTGTTTGTGTTTCCTGCACGTTCATAAGTTCTGAAAAGCACAAAAATTCCCCAGCCTCAATAACTTAATTCATAAAATACATACCCTCTAGAACGGTGTTATTGTTTTTTTCGACAGCCTTTTTTAGTTGTTCTCAGCGGAATGTAATGGATGACGCCCGAGCTGCTCTGCTGGGGCAGTGTGGAGGCTCACCAGAGGAGTGGCAGATGCGGTGACAGTTGTTGTCCTGCGCTCCTGAGTGTGTGTTTTATGTTCCAGGCCCCTGCTGGACCAGGGAGGGTGGGAGGGGATGGAGGGGGTATGAGTGGAGCCAGGTCTCCGACCCCCCCCCCCACAAAGGCACACTATACCCCACAACACACACACACACACACACACACACACACACACACACACACACACACACACACACACACACACACACACACACACACACACACACACACACACACACACACACACACTACCTCCCCATCTCCACCTCTGACAGCCAGCTGATGTGTCATGTGTCTGACAACCTGCCACAGCCCAGAGCACACTAGTCACAGCACCATGAGGGTGTGTGTGTGTGTGTGTGTGTGTGTGTGGGTGTGTGTGTATGTGTGTCTCTGTGTGTGTGAACTATGCGCATTCACCGGTCATACTTACAAAATATTGTTTGCGCCTGTGTAGTCAAAGGTTGGAAATGTGAAGTGAGCACTCAGAGGTCAAAGGAGAGGAGAGAGACAGAAACGTTGAGCATGGATCTCATCCTCTTCGTGCGTCACACAACCAGGATGAACTCTATAATTGAAGCTCTCACCGCCCAAACCCCAAAACCAAGGAACTGCATTTTCCTCCCATTGCACAGGAAAGAAACCTCAGTGCACTGTTTTCTCTCTCTCTCTCTCCTTCTCTCTTCCTCACTCTTTTTTTTTCTTTTCTTCTTCAGGAACGATCTTAAGGGTCTGTAAAACAAGGGCTGAGACTGACTGGTGTAAATGTATGTGTGCACAGATTCAAAAGCACAGCCATTAGTCATTAGGTTTTGTTCAGCTCCGTATTACGGGTACTGGGGCAGCGTGGTTAAAAAAGCCATAATGGACAGGGAAGGAGGGGGGAATGTTGGGAGGGATACGACCACTCCTCGTGTGAATATTTCATGAGCAACCTGTCTCTTGGTTGTGAAATACCATTTAAAACCCTCTTTGAGGTTTCATTTTGGAGCCATCTGGACCTGTTTGGAGGCGGAGAAAGCACCTTTGGCTTCTTCACTTTGGAAGACGAGGAAAGACGAGTAGGAGTACGTGCAGAAAGAGTGGTGCAGTGGCAGCCATTGCTGGAGAGTTTTACGATCCAAGGCTAATCATACGAGTCTAGCAGATAGGCACTGAGCGAACTATAACAGAGAAGCCGTACAGAAATGTATTTATTTATTTTAGACCTGAAATCAATACTGGGTCTGTTAAAGCCCGGAGCAGATCTATGGAGGGGGATGTCATTCCTAGGATCCATTTAAGGGCATCAAACAAAAGTGCATTTGTCCATTTGTTTTCTGTACAGTGCGGAATAGATCCATACAACATGGCAGCTGAATTCAAACATTTACTTGATTCATTAAATGTAGCAGAACGCCGGAAAGGGGAGGTGGTCTCAATGGCAGGCTTTAACCCCCAGTGTCTAAACGGATGAGGCAGACAAACAACAAAACAGAACATTTCCCTCCCTCCCTCGCTCCATCTCTTTCACTCTTTCACTCTCTCTCTCTCTCTCCCCCCTCTCTCTCTCTGCCTCAGACACACTGAGAAACACACACAATCACACACACACACACACATACATTTTCCCCCCTTGAAAAGGATCCTGGTGTTTGTTTGATTTTGTAACCGTTTTAACAGCCAGTGACCGACAGGCTAGTATCACACTGTGGGCGTTGAAGCGCAGAGCATCTGCTTGGAGATTTGCATATTAATTGACCAGTATTAACTCCCTAAGAGAGAGACACAGATAGGAAGAGAGAGAGAGACAGAGAGAGAGAGATAGAGAGAGAGAGAATCCAAATCTCTATTTATCCTTGCATGTGTTGTTGTTGTTGCCACTTGCACCAGAACATACACAGTAATTGAATCATGTTATTTAATATACCCTGTTAATATCTTAATATCTCTCTTTGATTTTCAGTGCTAATAGATAGATGTGTTTTTCTTCAATCTAGTGATTACAGATTGACCAAAGAAAGGGGTCTGTACAAAAGCGTTTCCGTGGCACTATACACACCTACTCACACGTACATGCACGCACACACACACACACACACACACACACACACACACACACACACACACACACACACACACACACACACACACACACACACTCACACACACACTCACACACACACACACACACACAAGCAAAGAAGTCTTGCTGTAACTGGTGGGGACCCCAAACAGTTGTCGAGAGAGAGGCAGCATGTGCAGGAGCTGGGCACAGATGGTGTGTCCAGGAGGGGGGCAGTAGAGGGGGGGCGGGGGGGGCTAAAGGTGAACCGTCTGGCTGCCTGAGCAAACCTCCACCATCTCTTTCTCTCTTTTCCTCTCTTCCTTTTTTTTCTCCCTCCTCTTTTTTTGTCCTGCAGCCTGTTGCTTGCCATCACGGCGTAGACAAATGGGAGTTTAATTCAATTAGAGCTGGTCTACTGTTGCCGCCTCACGGTAGAAAGAGTTCAGGGTGCTGTCGTCCTCTCCAAATCCCCCCCCCCCCTCCCAACACCACACCACAGCAGGTGGGGTTGCCCTGAGCTGAACGCAACCACACACACACACACACAGACACACACACACACACACACACACACACACACACACACACACACACACACACACAGACACACACACACACACACACAGACACACACACACACACACACACACACACACACACACACACACACACACACACACAAACAACACACACACACACACTACAAACCAAAAAAAATATTCACTCCCTGGCTCCCTAACTCTTTTCTCTCTCGCTCTCTCTCACACACACACACACCCGCACACATATAAGTGCACCCCAGGTCTTAGGTAATAGTTTACGCATTGCTGAGTTTTTTCACTGAGCGTGGTGTCTTTACAAAGGCTTCTTCTTTCTTCCTGGGCCTTTGTTCCGTCCACACACTGCCCTCCTTCCTCAAAGCCTCCCCTGCCGGTGATGCATCGGTCGCTTGAATAGCCCAGTACACATTTACCTCTAGGTGTCCATCAAACATACAGTCAGCGAGCTACAAAACACTACTGCAGTCACTACTCACGTCCAGCCATTAAGAACAACACTATTAATGAAACTGTAGTCTGGTAGGAAATCTGGGAATTGGTACGTAATTCATAATTCATACGTAACTATTTGGAAAATAAATAGTACATTTTGATTGTTATAATGCAAAATTAACTGAAGTGAAATGACACGAGGTAATTCATACAGGTCGTAGACGCTTCGTTGTAATTGAGTGCCCTTTAAACTTCATGCCCAGCTGCTCCAGGACAAAGTGCCTGAATTCGATTGGATCATTCAGGGGCCACTTCCAGCGTGTAGCCACTAGGCAGCGACCTGCTTGCAACCACAGCCTTACCTACTCTGCCCATCCCCCCACCTCTCCGCTTCTGTCGCTCAGGTGATGCGTACTGCACAGGAGAGCGAGAGAGAGAGAGAAAAAAAAGGGGAGAGAGGGAGGGAGAGAGAGAGAGAACAGAAAGAGAGAGAGAGAGAACAGAGAGCAGTTATTTTCCACTGGCTTGGCAGTTCTATCGTCATTAGCGTCAGGAGCACAGAGGCAGTGGATCACCTGGAGCGAGTACGCCAGCTTCACAATGCAGCAGTCACCTTCGCCTGAGCGCCGTGATGATCCTGCCTCACATCTCTTCGCCACCGAGGCAAAAACACAACCAAAGATAAGAGAGACAGGGCGAGACGACAATGGATAAATATGTCTGCAAGTTGGAAGATAACAGGAGAATATGCCTCAGTGGAACCTGACCCCTTTGGAAATAGGAGTGTATCGTATGAAATCATGCCTGCCTTTTGAGTCGACTTTTTGGGGGAATTTTAAGGTGCAGCAGCCTCCACTGTCTCAGAGGAGTTGCGGTGCAGGGACGACAGACGCGCGTCAGCACGACACTTGAACGGCGGTGATAGGTACCATCATGCACCTGTCAGCACTCCGGACGTAACGGTCACACTTAAGGGCGGGGGGGGGGGTGGGTTGGGGTAGGGGAGGGGAGGGGGGAAAACTGAGCAATGCGGTTTGTGAAATTTAGGGTCATGGCATCCATTTGCAAGGGAAATGCTGCACGTTACCATTTTGAAAAAGGAAGACTGTTGGGGAGAAACGAGAGCAGTTGTTAGTTTGTGTGTCTGTCTTGGTGTGATTAAGTACCACTACCACTTAAGGCCTTTGGTGGGAACAGCATTACTAGAATTTAAATGAAAGAATCAAAAAGGAGGATGTGCTTTAGAGCTGGCAGAAAGGAAATTCCTTTTGATTTTGACCTGTGTGCATAGTTAAAACAAGCTTTTAGAGAAATATAACCTTCGGAAAAGAATGAAAGAGTGTTTAGTGAGATAAATGTATGTTGAGGTACATTTATGTTAATGTGCAAGTAGATTGAAGTGATCACATGCAGTGTGTCTAAGCCAACAACTGCACATAGTCATTCTCTCTCTATCTCTCTCTGACACACACAAACACACACACACACACACACACACACACACACACACACACACACACACACACACACACACACACACACACACACACACACACACACACACACACACACACACACACACACACACACACACACACTCCCAGACACACACACACACACACACACACACACACACACACACACACACACACACACACACACACACACACACACACACACACACACACACAAAGAGGCCAGCTCTCTGTCACATCTGCTATACTGACAAACCCATGTGACCTGAGAAGCAAACATTGTGATGGATTGCCTTTGTGTGGGAAGTCGCTGGCTTTTTCTATTCAGATCGCACAAGTAAGGGAGTTGGGGGGTGGGGGTATGTGTGTGTGTGTGAGTATGTGTGTGTGTTTGTGAGTGTGAGAAAGGAATATGTGAACGTCTGTTTGTGTGTTGTCAGAAGTGAAGGTATTTGTCTTCGCTTTCTGTTGGCCATCCTTGACATGTAAGCATGTTTGCAGAGCGCGGAAAAGTGGAAGTATCAACTGACCGTATTATCATGAGTTCTGCGGTGTTAAGGTCTCGTGCATAACAGGTTGATTGCAGGCAAAAAAAAAACAAAACTGAAATGGCGCCAACTTAAGTACATGATGAAGAACCAAACAAAATGTTGGTGCCTCGTTCTGTCTATCTGTCTGTCTGTCTGTCTGTCTGTCTGTCTGTCTGTCTGTCTGTTTGTCTGTCTGACAGCGGGAGTGTGTGGGATTGTTTGAAGGCCAGCGCCTGAGTCAAACAACTCCATAGTGTGGGTATTAATATTCAGCTCCCTCACCTCAGTCTCCGATCTCCCACTCCTTCCCACCCTTCCCCCTCCTGTTTGCTCTCAGAGCTGGGTTTGACTCATAAGTCCCTAGTGCCCAGAGCTCCCGGCCTAAAAGAGTTTTTTTTTCCTTTTTTTTTTAAATAACCATTTTGCTATATGTACAAACATAACAAGCATCTTTGAAGATTACTTGTGCCCAATTTTAAATGACTGTAACTGCTTATTATGTCGGAGTGAGTGAGAAAGAGGGAAGGGTGAGGGAGTGTGTGTGTGACTGAGAAAGAGAGAGAGATAGAGAGAGGGAGGGAGGGAGGCAGGGGGAGGGAAAGAAGTTGCATTCTGGTCCAAGGTATATCCAGACCACACAGTGAGTTTTCACATCTTACTTTCCACTTCTCTCTTTACGTCTCTCTTTAGTTTGTTCCCCTTTTTTCATGCACACACACACACACCCACACATACACACACACACGCACCCACACACACACACAGGCATTACTCGGTCCGGAGCCCACACTAAATAATCCTTGTGGTCACACCTCTCAGTAAGAAAGGTTTTTGTCCCACGCCCCTCTGCCCCTCTCTCTCCTCCCCTGGTATTCATCCAGGGTCAGCACATTTTGCTCGCCCTTGTACCCCTGCAATGGTTCCCCTTTTAATTTGCACCTGTTGTGCAGTTGTCTGCTGAGGCAAATGCACAGCCGCCGATCAGACAAAGATCATATTATGATCAGTTATGCGCAGGCTAATCCTCACGTCCTCTGGGGAGGAGGGAGAGAGAGGAAAGAAAATAGCAGGTCTTACTGGACCGCGATCCTTGGGAACCTGGTTAAAAAAAAAGAAGTCATCGTTGGTATGTTGTCGGAGGACTGAAACCATTTTCGTCTGTGTACAACACGAGGGAGCTCTGAGTAGAGCCAAAAGAGCAGACCCCCGAAAGGTTAATTTGTTGAAATGTTCAAAAAAATTATAATTTTCCCAAGCTGAAATTCTCTCAAGAATAAGCAATTAGGTCTCAAATCGCACCATTTGAGCCACTTCCCACTCGCTTTTCCAGTTGGCAGCTGTCTCAAGAGATAAGGTGCTTGATAGCCGAACGAAAGATTGCTTTATTAGGCATACACAGCACTCAAAATGAACCTGAAAATTGGTGCTCTTTGTCCCGTCGACCCCACTTCCTTTACGGCTGTTCCCATGATGTCATAACTTTATAGTCAAATATTTTCCCTTTTTTTTTAAACACTTTGGTCTGCCTCCCCATTTCACTAAGCTTAATGATACGTTTATTTCATTCTGAATGATGTTTTAGAAAACGGCTTGGTCTGGCTTGGCGTATAATTTCAGAGGTTTTCTGAGCTTTATGAATTTTGAGACCGTGTTTAAGGTGTGACTGGGGGAAATAAATATTGTAGCCAATTACATGTGTGAAATTACTAAGAAAAACGGTGTAATGAAAATAAGTCTTTCACTGGTAATGTACTGACATGTCAAAGGACGAAAGACAAATCCTCATATTTTGCTGATGAGTTCTGTTCTGAAATGCTGAGGCAAAATGTTAAAGTTATTGCCCTGTTTTTTATACAAATATTAACCAAAGAAATCTTTCTTTTTCTTTTTTGATTACAGTACTGAATTACGAGAATGTGGTGGAAGCTGGCTCCGAGTCAGACGATGAGGACAGGCTGCTGGCTTCGGACGGCGAAGGCAGCCCAGCAGGCGTGCCCAGCCTTGAGGCTTCGCCACGCGTGGGCCACGCCCTGCTCTCCTGCCGTGGCAATGAGGAGATCGACAGCCGAGATGGCCCGGGCAACCACGTCTGGCGCCACGGCGACATCAATGGTACTGGTAAGTGTCCTTCCACCACATTGCAGGGGGTGAGGGGGGACATAATATCTTGAAGGTGAAGATATATTTAGAGGGTGAGGCAGCAAGGTTCAAAAATGGCCTTGCCACTTATCTGCATGGGCACATTAAAAATAACTAGATGTTTGAGACTATGTGAAGGGACAAAAGCACCTGTCACATCGTCTCCAGCATGTAGCTCTTTAAATAGGGCAGAACTTCAGGACTAATGTCCACGGCCCCTAGGTGCAGGATGGGTAAAATGTCAAACATGGGCGCTTTCCCTTTGGCAAGGTCTCTTCTACGAGTCCTCTGACCGTGACAATGCCATGTTTTCATTGGTGATAAGAAGTCGCTGAGTGATAATGCATTTGTGAGTTTGGGCGTGTCACAGTGAAGAACTCACACCACTACTCTCTCACTTACCGTACATCTCAGGTTACACCCTCTTCAACTCAGTGCAGTCTCAATGTCTTTCCTCCCTCTCTCTCTCTCATCTTTATTTTAATCTATATATCATCTGTAAGTTTTTTGTCTTGTCACAGACTCTCTGTCTCAGTCAAAAGCAAGAAATGGGCCTTTTTCCATTTTCTTTTGTTTTAAAATAAAGTTCAGAGCTGAAATCCACTGCCATTTTGTGTGACCATTAAGAGATTAGCGGTGCACAGTGCTGGATCCCTTTATTTCCTCTGTATTGCTCCATGTCTCTTTGTCCCTGTCACCATGCCAGGGGTGATCAACTCTGATGACAGGACAGCCACAGTCACAGAGACTAGACAAATACTTTTAATTAGGATTTGAACGGCATCATTAAGGGGGAGCCAGACCCTGCTGAAGCAGTCATTAATGGCTTAAATGAAATTTTTAGCATCCATGATGGCCATTTACATGCATAATAGGGCCACAGTTCCGGGGAACCGTTTGACGCGTACAGAGTGGAGGGAGAATTCAGGCGAGTCCCACTGTTTTAAAAAACGACCAGCACTGGCCAATTTGTCACTGCTAATGACATGGCCACACACACACACACACTGACACATACATGCACACACACACACACACCCACACACACACACCACTCATCTGGGAAATATGTTTGAGGCTTTCAAATTGAAGCAGGCCTAGAGAAGAAGTGAGGTTAAAAGAACTTTGTGAGCATTGAGGCTAGCTGTGAGACCCCTTGGCGGGTGCAGACTTTTTTGACATGTGAGGCCAGATGGGGCACATACTGCAGTCTGGGGGCGGCGGGGTGTGCTCTACCCTCTGAACCAAAAAACTGGGTTCTAGGTGGGGACCCACTTTATAACAACAACAAAACACAGAATTAAATAACTGAAAACAAAGCATAATTTTAAATGGATGAAAATGTAACTCTGTCGATGAATAACATGTTCATGGGTAAGGTGTAGATTTTGCGGTGGCACCAGAGGAGGGGTTGGGGTTACATTTCATTATGTGGGGGACTGGTGCCACCTTGGAGCTGGTGGTAATACATGGTTGCACCTCCCAAGTTCACCAGATGAAACCTGATAAAACTGAACACTAGAGTGTATCCGGTATTTGTGGAGGTCTTGGCAACTGATGTCTTTGTAAGTTCACAGTCTGTATGATTTTAATCAAGCTAAGTCCTTAAATTGTACTCCAACCTTTCCCAAGTTTATTCATTTAAACCACATAAGCCCCATGACTGATGAGTCCCCAAATGTTCAAATAGAAACTATAAACTTACAGCCCTACAGTCTGGGACTTTTTCTGTGCTATTTTCGAAGTAGCAGGTTTTTTTAAAGCAATCCCTTTTATTGCCTGAACAGGGCCTAAATGAAGTAGCCTATTAGAGTGCCAACATACTACTTAAACTATAATATGAACCTGAAAGAACCTAATATAGCCCTTCTGTCTAACCAAAAGGGAGAACAAAGAGCCAAATGGATCAAAATGAGACTAAGACAAGCAGAACTGAAAGATAACACAGAAAGGAGTTTGACTCTCTAGGAAAGTGAGTATTTCGAAACAATGTTAAACAGGGTTAAATGGCAGGTTATCAGCATGTTTTTTTCTGGTAAAGAAGATCACTTGACAGGACCACTAGTCAATTTCTGAAAAGAGAACCGTCATAATTTTTGTGTCCTTAGCGTAACCCTCAAAATTCCCAGTGCTAATGTTTGGAAAGTCAAGCTAAGTTTTCCCCCTTCCACTAGGGAAAGTGTATTGCTTTTCATTTCGCATAGCCCGGGAGAGCCGCCTGTTTTGGCTGGTGGCGTTGCAGTTTTATCAGTGTGGCACAGAAGGTTTCACTCAAAGCTGTTGATGCTGAGGCAAGTCCTCGGCTTGTGATCGAATTGTTTCTCTCGGAACTTTTGAAAACTAAAACTTTGAAAAATAACAGGGTCCTTTTTCTCTGTTGATGAACTCAAATTGAAACAGTTGATTTGAATTTGAATGGGCTTGCGTTTGAATGGATCTTTGCAGATTTGGATTTTTTTTTTTTCATATGGCATCTGAAACAATCTCTCTCGAGCTCTGTAATGCATGAAGAGAGGTCTCCGGTGGCCATTTATGACTGCGTCAGAGAGCACTTCAAACATTGCGCTGACTGCCTATACAGTATTTGTCACACTTGGACAATGAGGAAGGAAGTTGAACGCAGTTTTGAAACATAGCAGAAACAAATTTAAAAAAGAGAGAGAAAATGAGCAGCGATGGACAAAGGAGGAAAAGGCAGACTCTACATACTGTTGTTTTGCTATGTTTTTTTTTGTAGTGTGTGTGTGTGGGGGGGGTGTGGTGTATAGCACCACCCCCCCCAGCCTTCACTTTCCTCTCTTTTGGAGAGAAGCTTATGATACTTGTGACTGCCCAGCAGAAGTCACATGAGAGAGTCCTGGAGGCCAAAACACAATAGAGCCAGTATATGAGCAGACCCCCTCTCTGCTTCCATTCGGAAATACCTTGATTTGATTCTTCAGGGCAACAGTGTAGGGGAAGGGGTGGCGGTCCATGAGTCAATTGTCCTCCTGTGTTGTCGTTCATTTAAATATTTATGTCCCGCATATCCTTCCCGAGGTCATAGGGTCACCCCCATGAATCCAATACTGCTCCCTAATTGGCTGAATTGTGTTTGTGTCTGTTGGGGAGGAGTACTTAATGGTTAATCTATCTTACAGAATAGCCTAGTAAATAAAGCTAAACAAAAATAAATAAGTCCTTGACATTTACCATTGATGTTCTGCTGACAGTAATGTTTCAAACACTGCAAGAATGAATTAGCTGTGGTCTGATTGTGAGAGTATACCATTTTTGTCTTGCCAGAGAGCGAGAGAGAGCATACTCTGAGCAAGACTACACTGTAATATCTTTTGTGTGACTTTATGCAGTGATACTGATCCTCATCCTTCATTTCTTTGTCGTTTTTTCAGAGGAGGGAAAAGAGGAATACAACCCTTTGAGTCCAGATGTTTCTCTCCATGGAGTGGGCAATGGTTCAGGTACGTCAAACTCTAGTATGAGCGTTTCCTTAGTTTGGGGAAGTTGATCACCGCATTTGATTGAGAAAAAATAATAACCATTCACTTTCACTTTTTTTTTTCATCTAAGCTTGTGTGTGTGTGTGCATGTATGTGTGTTTCGGGTGTTTAGTCGTCACCTAGGTAATAGTGGGCACCACTGTAATCACATAATTAAGCATAATTTACAGGGTACTGAATTTTTGATGGGAGTTATGAAACTGCCTGCTGTTTTGTGTATTCCGCTGTGTCTCCTGCATTTGCTCCTTCACCTACTTTTACGGACCGCAGTAGATGTCATATAATTATGCTAGGTGGATTTGCTGCAGCATTTCATTTACACTAATTACATAACGGTATACTCTCAAACAGTGGTGCCCATGTGCAGTCACACACATTTACTCAGAAACACACACACACACACACACACACACACACACACATAGACACACAGGCATTTGTGATTATTCACCCTCACGCGTGTCAGGGGGAGATGGAAAGTAAACATTTGTAAGTTGAGGGAGAGTGCACCGCAAATCACATTTTGCCACAAAATCGAGTTTTGTACCAAATCCGATTTGTTCAGTTCATGTACTTTTAAATTGGTTTACAATGAGACAATGAAATGTTTATTTTCTTGTCCATGGGTCCCTGTGTTAAATCCCAGGTTATAATAGAACAACTCAAAACAGCTTTCGTATCTGTTGTGATAAATATTTTGACCTTCTTTACAAAAAATACAATGCCCAGGTATAAGATGTGTGAAATTGGACACATTTGCAGAGGGAAAATATACTGATCTCTCAAGTGTTTCCACAACACTGTAAGCTCCTGAATGTTGCACAGACTGAAGTTAAGAGATTTCTATTGAATTTCAAGTAAATCGAAAAGAAAAAGGATGCATTAGACCATGTCTGATTGTGTTGAATTCTTGCTGTCGAACAAAACCTAAGCTTCATTATCCAGCTGGTGCTTGTGAGTGCATGTTGTGCCTTACAAAGTGAGATCAGTAACTTCTAGAAAATCTAATTGCGACATAAACCAATTATCCATTACACGGAAAAATGTTTTAAGCTTTTCCCACCCTGCAAGAGGATACTTAAACGGTGCTTGATGACAAAATTGACTCCTATTCGTCTTCGCACTGGCCATTACCCTCCAACTTAAATGCATACTTCCATTCTTAAGTAGAGTCCTAATGGTCAGCTTCCTCTGCTATCACATTTACAAGAACTTATTTCCTGATGGCAGACTGTCACAAGACCCCCCCCCCACCAGAAGAGGAATAGTCTAAGGACCACTGACTGAGTACTCATTAATATATCTCTCTTTCTCTCTCTCTCGCTCTCTCTTCTTCTCCCATAGTCAAGGAAGATGGCACCTCAGAGCTGGATAGCTTCTTTGCCAAGAGAAAGCTGGAGGACAATGAGGGCCACGCCGCCAGCATCGCAGAGTACCTGCAACGCGGTGACACAGCCATCATTTACCCAGAAGCCCCGGAGGAGATCACCCGTCTAGGCACCCCAGAGGCCAATGGGCAGGACGAAAATGAAAATGGTTAGATCGCTTAAATCATTTTTCATATTTTTTTCTTACAGTTGTTATTTAGAAACTATATCACTTTCAGAATACTTTCAGATTAGTCATTAAGCTGTATAAGAACCATTTATTCTTTCCCTCTGAGTAAATCGTCATTGGAAATGAATGTGTGTGTGTGTGTGTGTGAGAGAGTTTTTTTTTTCCGTTTCTCGATACACAAGTTATGCACAGATGTCCACAGCTCTCTGTGGAGCAGATTGCAATATAACACTGTGTCCAACCCAGCAATATTACACTGTGTCCAACACAGCACCTTCGCCGAGCATTTCTCCCCTTACCCTAACCGACCATTTGCTGACCTTCTGACCGTTTGCTTTCCCTGTGCCCCCCCGACAACCCCCAAAAATTCCACCGGTCAGACCTGACACCCAGGACGCCAGACGACTTTGCCCAACTGCTGACCTGCCCTTACTGTGACCGTGGCTACAAGCGGCTGACGTCCCTCAAGGAACACATCAAGTATCGCCACGAGAAGAATGAAGAGAGCTTCCCATGCCCCCTGTGCAGTGAGACATTTGCCTACCGCACACAGCTGGAGCGCCATATGGCCACCCACAAGCCAGCCAGAGACCAGGTGAGACAGGATATCCTTTCTATTTTTCCCCCCCGTTTTTCTTTCTTTCTTTGTCCCAGCTGTTGCCACCCACTTTCAATTTGTATCTAGTACTAGTCAAAAAAAAGGTGTTGGGTGAACCATATGAGGTAAAGAGTTTTTTTGAGCGACCTACTTTGTCACAGAAACCAAATGTTTCACACTGGCTGTTTGCATGCTCAAATTAGTCCTTTGCTCCACAACAATTCCATTTATATTCATACTCTCTGTCCTTGTGACTGCAATGCTAATTCACATCAGTCATTTTGAATATTTGTATACCGGTAGCCAAATGTACTGAGGTTCTCCCCAGCACAGCAGTGTGAGTCTGCACTTGGACTGTGCTAGCTTCCTCTGAGCCCCTGTCAAATCCCGTTCTCCCGGTCGCTCTGGAGCCACAGCTGCACTTTGTTGTCTTCCCCTGAGCCCCCGCCCACGGTGATGCATGTGTGGGATGTGTTAGCACATCGAGTTCCTTAAATCAGCCCAGTTCTTTGCATCAGCTGTTACCAGAATGGAACTGATGTTAAATTATGCAAATATGGCCAGCAGTAAGGATGATTTTTTTTTAGCATGTCGGACCCAACAATTTTAGCCTTGCTGCTGGGGGTGGGGGTGGGTAAAAAGTCATGCCCTAATTTATGATATTGAATTAGAAGCCTGGTTCATGTTTTGTGATGTGGGTCAGTTCTGGTTGTGGCAATTGAGCTTTTGGTCGTTTGCTGGAGGTAGAACATTATTGCATTTAAAAATATGAGTTTATCTAATTTTCACCTGCTACCCTACCAGCCAAACACACCCTCCCACCCTCACACGCTTTGTTACAAACACACACACACACACACACACACGCGCATGCACAGACACACCTTCAGACAGACTTAAACATGAGCAGATGGCCTTTCCTCCTGTGATCTAGAGTATCCTAATCCTCAGATGACTTAAAGTATTTGTTTATTTGCTCTGAGGGGGTTTTCCTCAAAGGGCCCGAAGGAGTTTGCTCAGACTCACACTTAAGTTTTTTTTTTTCCTGGTCACATTTTGACTTAGCGTGATGCTGTTTCTCACATGAAACCATCTGTGAAAGTTCAGCAGTGTCCCACATTTTCTCATATCTAATCTCACCTTCTAAAATCTTACACTGTTTGCTAACAGTGGAAGGCTTCCCATAGACAACACTGTTGTAATGGGATTTGAACAACCTATGCATGTCAGGGTAATCACACATAATACAAACACTGCATTGAGCGTGTTCCTCCTTTAATTTAATGTAGCCTTCTCCAACCTACACTCTTAGACCTTTGTTTAGCATTTGTATAGCATATATCTCTCTACTTGGGTGGATTCATTTGAATTTTAGATTCTGAAATGGCACATACACCTTTGAACTGATTCATCCCACATATTTGTATCTTCTATATAATTATGTCAGTCCAGAGATGCAAAATTTGGTTTCTTTTTCTTTTCCTTATTTGATGATCTCAACTTATTACCATGATGGAGGTATGAGGGTGTCAAAGAGATTCTTGATCAGTACTCACGTCTACAATTTCACTTTTTTTCTTCAGCAGCCCCAGATTCAAAACGAATCGGCCACAAACCGAAAGTTCAAATGCACTGAGTGTGGCAAGGCATTCAAATACAAACATCATCTGAAGGAACATCTTCGAATTCATAGCGGTAGGTTCCCTTCTTGTCCATTCCATTGTAAGATGAAAAGAAAATGATAGTGAATTGTATGTTAGAAGGAATGCATGCTAATAGCACCACATTTGTTTGTCTGTGTCCTAAAAGAAATTGCAATTTTAGTTGCAAAAAATGAAAGAAGGTGTTGCCTTTGTTTAAACTCAAGTCAAAATGGAACCTTTCTTTTTTTCTTAGGTGAGAAGCCGTATGAATGCTCCAACTGCAAGAAGCGCTTCTCCCACTCTGGCTCCTACAGCTCCCACATCAGTAGCAAGAAGTGCATCGGCCTGATTGCCATCAACGGCCGTGTGCGCAACGGGGTTGGCTCCAAGCCGGGCTCCTCTCCCAACTCAACTGCCTCTTCGCCGGGCAGTCCTGCCTTGGCGCAGCTTCGCCACAAACTGGAGAATGGGCGACCCATGGGCATGTCAGACCTATCTGGCCACGCTGACATCAAAGCAGAGCCAATGGACTTCAACGAATACCGGCTCATGATGGCCACCCAGCAGGAGTTTGGAAGTCCGGGCCCCTATGTCAATGGAAGTGGTAGAGGCGGGAGCCCTCTTGGACTGCATAGTTCCCAGAACCCCCTGCAGCACCTTGGGATGGGGCTGGAGTCCCATCTCCTGGGCTATCCCCTAATGAGTAACAACCTAAGCGAGGTGCAGAAGGTCCTACAAATCGTTGACAACACTGTCTGCCGGCAAAAGCTGGATGGCAACCCTGAGGACATCTCCAAGCTGAGGGCTTACATGAAGGAGATGGGGGCTCAGATGGAGGAACAGAAGCGGGCACTGGCCTCTCCCCGAGCCGGATTTCCCGGTGTCGGCCACAACAGCCCCACCAAAAGCATTATTGACTACACCTTGGAAAAGGTCAACGAGGCCAAAGCCTGCCTACAGAGTCTCACTGAGGACTCCAAGAGGCGGGTGGTGGACATCAAGAAGGAGAAACCCAACCACAGCACTGAGGACAAGGCCCAGGAGAGAGATGCCCAGTACGCACTATTCTCCTGCCAGTTCTGCAAGGAGACCTTTCCTGGCCCTATTCCTCTGCATCAACACGAACGGTACCTGTGTAAGATGAATGAGGAGATCAAGGCTGCCCTGAAGCCGAGCGAAAGTCTCACTCCAACCCACAGAGGGCTGTTCAGCGCCGAGCAACAGGCCATGATGATATCGTCGGCCCTGTCTGAGAGGGCCGCCACCAGTCCCATCAACCTCTTCAAGGACCACGTGTCTGTACTGAAAGCTTACTTCGCCATGAACACCGAGCCAAACTCTGAGGAGCTGCTCAAGATTTCCATTGCCGTGGGCCTCCCCCAGGAGTTTGTCAAGGAATGGTTCGCACAGTGGAAAGCCCAGTCGCACCAACCTGTATCAAGGAAGAGGTCACCTCCTCCTGAGCGAAGCAGTGTTGACAGCAACCATGGCTTGGCACGGGAATCAGCACTTGCCAGATCCCCCATTTCCCTTGCCCAGTATGGAGAGTCTGTTTCAGAGCACCATAGGAATGGTGATGCTGGACACAGACTCAGCAAACATCACCAGTTTACAGGCATGAGGCAGATGGGAGAAAAACCACTTGACTCCTTGGACCACTTGAGAAGTGACACATCTTCCCCTCTGAACCTCTCGTCGACATCCTCGAAAAACTCACACAGTAGCTCTTACACTCCAAACAGTCTTGCCTCTGAAGATGCCCATGGTGAACCACTGGATTTGTCTTTGCCAAGACACATAAGGGACCTCAAAGCAGAACGAAAGTCCAAGCTAAATGGTTTTACCATAGAGCGCCACAGCGAACCCCTAAAACGTGAACAGGGAACAGAGCCTCTGGACTTGGCCCACATCAAGAAGGAATTCACAGGGTCCAACAGCAACGCCATGGGTAACAGTGAGAGCCAGCATGATAAGAGTCCCAGCCCCATTTTTGGAATCAACCACTTTGGTGGGGGGCATATGTACACATCCCTCCCGCCACATGGAGCATTTCCGCCACCAACTTTCATGCCTCCCGCCCAGGCCAGTATCCCAGGGTTGAGGCCTTACCCAGGACTGGACCCCATGAGCTTCCTGCCACACATGGCTTATACCTATGCTGCGGGGGCAGCCACATTTGCAGAAATGCAACAACGAAGGAAGTACCAACGAAAGCCTGGCTTCCAGGTAATAGAAGAACACATTTTCATCTATTTTCACAAAGTAGTCTGCAATTTTCAAATGTATTTGGTTGTAGTCATGAGAGTTTACGTTGGGAGTCAAAGATGGCATTTTAAGCAATTATCTTTTCATTGTATCTTAACTTATATACTGTATATAAAATAGCTGGTTTTATCTTGAATGAATCTGAGCATTTCCCCCTTAATATAACCTTAATGTGTTCAATTAGACTAAATTGATGGGATTAGCAAACCAATTTACCTCAGGAGGTGCTTTCTTGCTTTCTGCAAATGAACACCAAAATCCACTGCTCTGCAGCAAAAAGCCCATATGTTACCCTTTTGAGACATCTCCTGACGATAAGGGTCTTACACAGGTTGTGGAGATAAGCCCTGTCCAGACTTGGGATCAAACATGGAGCAGAAGGTGTCTACGCCTAGGTGACAGGTGTGGATTACCAAAAGTATTGAACAAAAATCTGCTTTTCGCACACAGGGGGATCTACTGGACAGCACAGCAGACTATCTGTCAGGCCTGGAGGACCTGACAGACAGCGACTCGCTGCTCTCACGGAAGAAGATTAAGAAGACAGAAAGTGGTATGTACGCGTGTGACTTGTGCGACAAAACATTCCAGAAGACCAGTTCCCTCCTAAGACACAAATATGAGCACACAGGTATATAAAGTTCAGACACTTCTTTTTCCCCCCCCCTCCCCTTCATGACCCTCTTGTGACACCCCACCCCACCCCACATTTGTTTTGCTGATTTATCCATCTGTTTATTATTTGTTTTTTTTTGCCGTTATGTTTTGTTGCTTTCCCATACCCTTACCTGTATTTGACTCCATCCATGCACTTTTTAAGTTGTATAACCTTTAACATGTTTCTTTCCTTTTGACAGGCGTTAGCATAAGTATGTCTCGTGACATGAAATAATTAATTAAAATTCAAAGAGCTTAAAATATAAATACAGTTAATATTTGTCCCACAGCATAGTTTTATGTTATAGTGCCCATATTTAATGTCCTAATAGCAATTCAAATGTAATTAAACTGTTATTTCACACTGGGATCTGTGATGAGTGTAGTGCATATTGTGCAAATAGTCCCGATACTTCTTAACCACATTCTTCTTAAGCACGTATACAATGAAATCCTTGACAGGAGAAAAAGAGTAGTCAATCAGCACAGCAACATACCATGAAGAGCCAGGTGCATGAGAGACTAATGTGTGTGTCTGTGTGTGGCATTACTCTGCGACGATGTGACCACCCCCTCCCTGCATCCCCTCACCATCCCTCCCCCTCCCCCCTCCCACTACCTCGCCTCCTTTCTGGGGACTCCTCTCTTTCACTAGCTTGCATCATCCCAAGCCCACATTCCTCGGTACAGGAATGCATGGCGAGGAATTCGCTGTCTCGTCTATTTTTGAACTTGATGGGGGGAGGCTGGTGGGGTGAGGAATAGGTTGTGGTGGTTATGGGGCGGGGGCGGGGGGGGGGGGGGGGGGGGTATCTTGAGTATGGCTGCTATGGAAGGCGTCGCAGGCATTCCTCGGCTATCTATGGGCCAAGAATACAGTACACACATTCATCTCTCAGCGCATCTCTACTCGAGCTTGTGTGCCTGTGTGCGTGTCTACAGGGGGTTAATATATTTTGATAAGGACAAGGCAGATGACAAAACCCTACAACACTATTTCCTTGGATTGAACCACGCATCCACAGCTACCAAGAGATACAATTAATCTCATATGGGCTGAGGGGACAGGGAAGCAGAAAAACCACTGTGTTAAAATATATACAGTGTATTTATAGAGAGTTTGTGTGTGTGATGGACATTGATAGGAAGAGAGAGAGAGAGGGAGAGAGAGAGAGAGAGAGGGCGATCAGATCCTTTTACACGTCACACTGTCACAAGGAGACTGGCTTAACGAAGCATTTTTAATCTGGAGGCATGATGTCATTTAGCACGCACGCCGTGTATGATGCAGCCCGCCTCAGTTTCACCTTGTGCCGCACGGTGTGCTAATCACCTGATCTCACTGCCCGCATTCAACACAGTCACAGACAACCTCAGAATAGAACTCTGGGATTGTCACTTAGCCTAGCCTCCTATTAGCGTTCTCTGTGGCAAATCTAAATAAGGCCTGAAATGTAGGATGGTGGCTGTTAATGAAAGAATAACAATGTAAGACTGGTGCTGACTCATGCGAAATACCAACATAAGTATATACTTAACATACTGTGGTGTCATTTTGAAGATGTTATTATACAGTGATATACCACAATGATATAGCACAGGCCTGTACTTTATATCTTTTTAATGTCAGGTTCTGAAAAGTTAAAACATTATTTAGTTGTGTATGGAGGAATTTAAAACATGAAGTATTTTGCAAAGATATTCTGGACATGATAAAATGTGTGTGTAAGCCTACATGAAGAGTTATTAAAATTGGAAAGTCAGAGATGCATTTCATTTGCTGTTTTGGATGAAACGTCAAGCTCAGCGGTAACCCTCTGGCTCCTGTGTGTTCCATGTGTTTCTGCAGGAAAGCGGCCCCACCAGTGCCAGATCTGCAAGAAGGCTTTCAAACACAAGCACCACCTCATCGAGCACTCGCGACTGCACTCGGGGGAGAAGCCCTACCAGTGTGACAAGTGCGGCAAGCGCTTCTCGCACTCGGGCTCCTACTCACAGCACATGAACCACCGCTACTCCTACTGCAAGCGCGAGGCTGAGGAGCGCGAGGCAGCTGAGAGGGAGGTGCGCGACAAGAGCGCTCCCCTGGAGCCCACCGAACTGCTGATGAGGAGGGCCTACCTGCAGGGCCTCGGGCCCCTGAGCTACTCCGACCCGGAGGACCAGGCGGAGGAGGGCGCCGCAGGCCGGGGGGGCACCATCCTCAGAGACGGCTCAGAGGGAGGCGGGGCCAGGGAGGTGGAGTCCAGGGCCTACAGGGAAGTGATGGACAGGCGGGGGGAGGGGTTTGGTGAAGAGGAGATGGAAGCTGAGGAGGAGGAAAGGGAAGGGTTTGAGAGGAAGAGCCCGACGAAAGACGTGGGTGGAGAGATCGGAGAGATGAGGGGTCCGGAAGACAAGGACTCGCCAGGAGGGAAAACAGGGAGCAAGTCAGACCCGGAGGAAGAGAAGGAGGTGGACACTGATTAACTACTGCATTTTGGATAAAAGCTTCCAGCATTCTTTTCCTTTTCCTTTTTTTCTTTGTCTTTCACGCGCTCATGTGCTTGGTTTCCTACTTCGACTCCAGTGGCAGACTTGAAGCCTTTTGTTTTAAGTTTTTTTTTTAAAACAACAAAACAAACAAAAGAACACACTGCTGTGGCTCAGTAACTCAAGTGTATGCCTGAGGTTTGAACAGATGAAAACAAGTCGTGTGTCTGAGTGTGGCGATGGACTAAATCTGGACTGTCAGGCTGGGTGGGATTGTTAAAGAATCCGTATTATGCAAAGTATAAGTAATAATGTTCATCATTATGAATTAATAAAATGAAGTCCTTTTTTATGTACAGTATGAACGCCTGAAAGTCGTGTGGTGCTGATATCCTCAACCCCTGTGTTTCATTGTGTGTATAGCACAAGCCAGGAAATTGCACTCTGTCTGATAAATCACTACAAAAAAAAAACCATATTAGAAAAAAATGTGTTGCCTATGTGTACACGTCTGTAACGTGTCTGAAGGCACGGTAGCAGTGCGCTAGTGTTATATTATGTCTACCACTTATTGTGATGTCCTTGGTTTTGCCCTCCAGTTGCCAGACCAACCACACATCTTGGGCCTCGCTCTGACTTTTATGTGAAACAATGCTATTTAAACAATACCTGTACCTGTTTTCAAAATGTCTGAAGTCTTAAAATGACTGGGGGACTACAGGGAAAGGAGATTGAAGCTATGATGTGTACGGCTCATTGTCTGGTGTGTTGTTGCGAGCCTCACTTTGTGTTTCTTTAAAGAAAAGCCTTATATGCAAACCCTCTTACCTGTGTGTATCTGAAAGTGCCATCCTTGTACAGCGTAACGCGAAGTTTACTTGTGTTCTCTTTGCGCCGGCTTCAGTATTAAATAAACTATTCACCCTGTTCTTTAAGTACCTATGTCAGTATTAGTATAGCTAGGCTGCAGTTCTTTAGTTTACATATGTCTGTGCAATTTTCAGTATTTTTTCATGTTATTTTTTGTCAGTATTACTTTTTTGTTCTTTGTTTTTTTTTCCAAGTTCAAATTTCATTTGTTTTAAATTTAAAATACCATTTTATTTATGTGACTCATTTTATATTTCCTAATTTTATTTATTTCATACTGTAGTGTACAGTATTATAGTTCCTCAATATATAGATATATTTTAGTAAAAGGATCCTGTCATTGATTAATGGAGCAAATTTTACATAAAAAGAGCATTTTATTGTATCAGGAACCATTCATTGTACAATGTAATGTTACATTTTCTTTAATTGTTCTATTTCCTTCACTTTCCAGATACTGGAAACTCAAAAATTTGGGAACTTTTGATACAATATTGTGAAAACACTGTATTTTTGACTGAAAGAAGAAAAAAAAATCCACTTTATTCTTTTTTTTTAGCTAAAGAGATGAAGAGGGACTGTTGTTAATGGGATTCCTGAAATGTCTGTTGAAGTGTAATTGAATTTTTAATTTGTAATTTCTCTTGGAAATGACCTTGCTCGAATAAATGTAGCCAAATTAATTTTTTGCAAGATCTAATTTACTGCACACATTTAGAGACACAGAACAATATCACAGATAATCTATACAAATATTTAAGTTTCCATCTGAGTATACTCACTTCTGTAATTGAACAATTTGATAGCACAGTGAATTAAATAATATTCACATGTGCATTAAAAGTACATGCGAGCACAAATGACCTAGGCTCAGTGAAGGACTCATTATCACGCGCCAAAATGAAGATGGGGATGATTAGCAGAGCATGAGGAATACGTTTCATGTCGAGCTTATGTCTCAATCCTTACAGTCACTAAAAATGCACGCACACACACACACAGACTAATGCACATCCACACATACCAGCATGCACACACAAACTCACACATACATGTACAAATCATCATATTAGGCCACTCTGCACGAATAATCATTTAAATGGTTATTCACTCAGTTCAATAATTTGAACTTTTACCTTCTGATGTGGGTTTAATTTTGAGTGGCAACTTTATCAGAGTGTTTCAGAGAGGCTAAAATTACATTAGCTGGCTTTGATGTTGAATGATGTTGGCTGGAGTTAAATTGCCATCAGCTGCTGGCTGCCAACATGGCACTGAACTGCGGAAGTTCGATCTGAGGAATTACATTAACCATGACCTTGCTAATTCAACTCTTAAAAGAAGAAACAGAAGGAGAACCAATTGTGCCACATATAGTCACTATGAAGGAAATATTGCTTTATAATGTCTAGACCAATACAGTAGGCAAGGGAGAATCTGGTCTTATGTAGCCTAGTAGAAAATAAATACCATGGTGTCATTATGAGACCATAGTGAAAAGGTAGCTGTGGAACATTCTCGGCTGAGGGAGAAGGCAATGAAGAAAGAGCTAAGAGAGAGGAGATGGGAAGGCAGGCATAAATGCACAGTGCGAATAATTCAGAATTAGGCCTGGGAAAAGGAGACTTTGTCACAATTAAAGATATAACATCTATTTTCAAATGAATACAACTTACAAAAAACATTAGCCTTTTTTTTTAAGATTTAACAAACAAAATTCTGCCAGGTGGTTTCTAAGGAAGATGAAAAGTAGAACAGGAGTGAGGTAACTTAACATTGAGTAACCTAGGTCTTGTTCAACAAGAGCCAACACTCACCACATAAATGTTTTCACAGCTTCCTCATCACAACACCACATAACAGTATTTAGGCTACATAAGGGTCGAATTCAAAAGGCTTTTGCTTTTTTTTTTCAAAGAAGATAACGGAGGCTTCCGGATATGAAAATATTGCTACATTTATGAGTAGCCCATGAGGTGATTCAGTCCATGGTCCCAAGACAGTAACGCGATGACGTCATTACGTGCCTACGTGTGATGCGGGGCTAGGGCGTTTCAGGAAGAAGAGGTGAGTTCTGTATCGTATCGCAAAGAAACAGTGCAGCTGTGTGGTTCGCGTCCGAAGTAAGCGAACTGCCGACTTGACTAATAAGTGAAACAAGTAAACTAATGAGTTCTACGTAATAGGATTAATTGTTCAATAGTCTTATAGCTGCAGTAGTAGAAATGTAGGCTACTGGGAATGCAACATCGAGCCTAGTTATCAAGCATGGTTGAAAGTCGTAACAGACCATGGAAGGCTGACGTGACTCGGGGAAAATGTATAGTGACAGAAAGCACTATTTATTAAAATGGAATGCATACATAGATAGTATAGGTTATTGGATACTTCACTCGCTGAACAGGTCCATCACAGGCTAGCTGTTGTCAATCGGCTTGAAGTAAGAGATGCTAACCTTCGAGGGTTCCATGATTCAAGGCTATCGTTTAATTGAAACGACCACGTGCTATTTGCTGCAGTTTTAAAACAGCCCTAGATTACTAAACCTAATAGGCCTACATAAGGCTTTATAATTAATGTTAAAATCAAACCCAACGAATAGCTTCTGTTGCCTCTATAATAAAGTGCAGAGCATGACTAAAAAGCGTATTTTATGTCACACGCCTAAAATGTAACTTTGTTACTGCTTGGTGGCTGAAAAGGAAGACAGACTTTTGGTTAATGTTACTGATGTGGTTAGACATGACTCAGCTACTGCATCATTTCACCAAAAACTGAACTGCCAACATTTTAAACAAGGTAGGGGTACAACGCTAACACTAATGGCTGGTCTGGTGAATACATGGATAGACGACCTTAATTGACAAGGAGATGGAGATGAAATTGCACTGAAATAGAAGTTCTGAACAATATTGTCGCGTGCAGGGGAGTTGCACGCTGTTTGTAAATGCTTTGCACCACAAGGCTGTGTTTGTGCCTCTTAATGTGACTTCTGCCAGATTTCTAAGAGTTAGATCATGTTCCTTTGTTGTCTAGATGTTGGCGTTAATTTCTGTTCGCGTTTAGAAGTCCGTTCTATGTGTGTAAATGCGCCGTTTTAGTGTCCTTCTGTATTAGCATCTCTCCACCAATGCCCACTGTGTCTGTGCACAAGACACTCTTCCTTCCCTACAAACTGAATCTGTTGCCTGACGCGATTCTCTTAGTTTTCAATAAACACCGAAGACGTTATGCCTGTTGCATGAGCTATTCTTCTTCTTTTTTTTTTAAATAATACATTGCGTGTGAATTAAGTCATGTAGAAACATTATGTGTTTTGCAACGTATGCAGTCATTTATAGAATTTGTGGCACATGTCGAAACGAGGGCATTAGAATGCTGTGGCCTATTTCAATGTAGGTTTAACAGCTGATTTAGAACCTTTTTTTCTTCTCTTTTGGGCAATCCCTTGCATAAATCACGTTACATTATCCCAGTAGGCTGCTGTGCAAACTGTAAGTAAATTATCAAAACATTTTTTTTGTTTTCTATCAGCTTAGCCTGACAAATCTTTATAACATGCATTTACATGTTGTAATTGCACTATACCGGATGTGAGTAAAGGTTTTGTAGTGTCTCATCACAAAAAATGAACGGACAAGGCGTGTATTTAGGCACGCATGTATAGCCCACAAAAGAGACAATTGGTTCTGTTTAAAAAGGCAACCTGTTGCTGCGTAGAACTACTTTATTTATTCATGGACAGGGATAACTGTAATTTGCCTGGTTACAGTTGATTCCTCTGTTTCTAAGCCTGAATCCTTTAGTTTGCTGGCTGATTATATGTTAGCTAGCTTGCCAGCTCGCTAGAACTTCAGATAACATATTATACAATCACGGAATTCATCAGGTTTACACCACTTGGCAAAATGAGAGAAAACATTTATTTTGTTCATTCATTAGCTTGCCGGACTACACATTCAACATAGTAGCCTCTGTTGATGGGCAGCTTTTCAATCAACTGATATTTACTATGGTTTAATGTTTTCACCTGATCTACTTCATATGCTTCCTGTTATAGAAAATGAATGGACACCTGCTAGACAAACAGAAAACAGTATTTCCTCGTCTCTGTGGTATAATGTGTCATTAGTGACACTATGAAGAACAATCAGTAAACTTTAAATGAACTGTTCACTCTAAGGACAGAAACATGCTAACATACATTAGCATTTTAAACGAATTTGGAACAAGAAGTGTAAGCCACCAGTCTTGGCACCAAATTTCTTAACTCCAGAAAAGTGATGATTAGGAAAGCCTCCTTGAGAGAACAGGGTTTCTGTGTCTCCTGTCCTACGGTGATGGCTGCATAGCTGGGCTGCATGCTCAAAGCTAGATTGGTCTGCTCTTCAATTCTGTCAGAGAGACTGCTGAGCCTGCCACTATGCTCGTTCTCCCTCCACACAGGCGTGGAGAGATTAGCATGTTTCCACTTTCCCGTAATTACAGTTGTGGTCCCTTTCAGTGGATCCTTTAATGATTAGCGTTAGCATAAAGCCAGGGTATGAGGACACGACAGCCTCAATTAAAAGAGGAAAAAAAAAGTCACTTCTCAGTCATTCCGCCGAAACCTTAATCCGTGGAAAATGTTAGCCTCCTCTCGCTTCTTTAATGTGAGATCAAAGGAATTATGAATAGCTTTACAAGCCCCATGTCTGATATGCTAACCCCATGAAAGTGGCATTGTCAGAGAGTTGAAATCCTTACACCCACACTCTTTAAATGAAAAGGTTTGGAAAGACATTACTCAACATTTTATGGGTGATATTGTGTGAAATGGTAGTTCAACAACGCATACCATAGCACTAGGGAGAGGCTACCTTGAAGCATTGTTGAATGTGAAGAGCAAACATGATAGTTTGGTACACATGAATGTGCTTTTTCTTTGATCCTTTTGTTCAGTCAGTGAAATTATTTTGATAGGCAAAGTCTTGACTGGTTGATGGGCAGAGCTTTGACTGGTGGGCTTAATGAGACCATCACTAACTTAGTGCTTCTGAAAATGACTAATTTAAAATACATGCATCGCAAGAGCCTCTCAGTTTCACTAGCTTATATAGAGATTTTGTGCATGTTTTTAATCATAGATGACCAAGTCTGCCATTCTGAAATAAAGTGTGTGTGTGGTAAGGGATGGATGGGGGTGTGGAGCTTCAACTGTATTACATAATTTACTTTGTAACCAGGCCTTGCTAGTCACATTTAGTGGGGATTTTTACACAGGAGAAATATGAAGGTTTCTGTGATGTACGATGATAGTCTGCTTTTAACAGTGTTAATAGTGTTTATCCGGTATCTTTTGTATGGTATATGAAGTGCAGAGTTCGGATATAAATCAAAAAGTGAATGAAAAGGCAGTAATGATGAGTGTTTTGTTTTTCTTTTTTCCTACATTCTAGGGAGAATATGACCCAGATTGTTCCACCCTGGTTAGCTACCGCATCTAAAACAAATATAGATTAATTATGCAGAAACTTTAATAGTTCACATATAAATGGTCATTTTCATGGGATAGACATTTTGTATTTGCCAAAGCAGTAACAGGTTGACACATTAAAAAAAAAAAAACTCTGATTTCTTTTCCCCTTTTTTCTTTTTGTTCACTTTCACTTGCGTAGTTATCAGCTTCGGCCTCAATCTGCCGTTTTCCATGCACCACTTTAGGGGAGTCTTTAATTTGATCTATCATCCAGGCTGAATTAGCCCTCCAGAAAGACCACATCACTTTTAGCCCTCTCCTTCCCTGTCAGACTCCATTGTGGATGATGATACACACACACACACACACACACACACACACACACACACACACACACACACACACACACACACACACACACACACACACACACACACACACACACACACACACACACACACAGTCCTCCATGGATTGCTTGAGGGAGTAAAAAGGAGGTGTCAGGCAGTGGCACACACGCTCTGACGATCCCTGTTCCTGGGAGCTTGTTGCCGGTCAACATAAACCTATCCACCCACTTCTATGTGTGTACCTTGGGGGCAGCATGGGAGATTTACTCGCAGTGCTGAGTCTGCCATCAGGATTGGCATAGCTATCGTTCTGACGTCCCTCTGCAACTCCTCAATGGACATCTTCATGCATTTGAATCTTTCTTTTTTTTTTCTTTCTTATTCTTTTGCTCTGTCTTTTAAAATCGGATCTCCTTTCACTATGCCTACCGGGCGAAAATTGCAACATTTTGTCTGGAATAATGTAGATTTGCCCACATTAGCCGGTTTTGTCTTGCTGACACACATTTTGAAAGTGTGTGTGTGTGTGTGTGTGTGTGTGTGTGTGTGTGTGTGTGTGTGTGTGTGTGTGTGTGTGTGTGTGTGTGTGTGTGTGTGTGTGTGTGTGTGTGTGTGTGTGTGTGTGTGTGTGTGTGTGAATGATACAGTTTTCAGTACACTTAAGTCATTTTGGTAGCATTCAGGTAATGCTGGTAATGGCAAAAATTTGTCATTGGTGAGGTTTCTAAATGTAGTTAAAGGTGCCCTGTGGTTTTCCCATTACCACCATAGAGTAACCTGCTAACAGTCATTTTGTGTTTATGATTGATGTTGTCTAGTCAGTTAACACTGGCCTGAGTATGACGTTGTACTCATCAGTGTTGCAGTCTGGTGATAATGAGTTGGTGTGCGCACAGGTTTTCAGTACACTCTTTTTTTGTCTGTTTTGTAAATGCTGACCACCTCTTAGTGTGTGAATGAACAAAATGGAATATCTGACTACACATGTGCTTGATTGTTTAACTTCTCTGCATCCTTCCCATTTAACTCATAGCCTTTCTGGGGTTGCTCAATCCCTCAGCATCCTGGGTAATCTGTAATCTGTGAATTTAAATGGGCTTTGAGTTTTGGTCCTGTTGTCGGCTGTTTCACACATAGAAGAGGTGGTGGTGTTAGCCTAGCACTATATCTTGAAAGTGGTAGAGAAATGAGTCGGCAGGGAGTGAGAGCGGCGATGGTGCTGCTCACTCAACTCGGCTCTGGCTCAGGGGTTTCCCTGTCGCATCTGTGTGAGGGGGCGAGGTTTTTGACATTAACCCCTCACTTTCCTGTCCCCGTTCTGAGGTTGAACGGTTTTGACACCATACCTGTATATAATGTTTGCTCAGTGGTAAAGGTATGATGACAACATGCAACGACAAAGCCCACTCAGGGTGGCTTTTCAAAGGGCTGTGGAAAATCCCTTAAGAGTAATTTAATTTTTTTCTTCTCTAAAGTCATTAGGGTACAACCTTTTGAAACACTTTTAAAATTGAATTCTGTCCTTTTAATTCTGTTTGTCATTTTGGAAAGGTGTGTATAATCAGTCGTTATTAACCGTGTTTATTGTTTAAGTTTGCCAATTGACATTGACCACAACATGACTGAAGTCTGAAATCTAAAAGGAAAGTTTGAGAAATGAACAGGTGTGCTCTGGTCAAAATGGCATTTTTGTTGTTGATTCCCCCAATGATTCCATGTAGGCCTATTCAACTAAATTTGGCCTGAATTTCAACCACATCCCTATGCATCAATCTAGCTGAACTGACCAAAACAGGAAATCACTGGCCTTCTGGTTGTTTTGATGTTGGGTTTTCAAAAACAGTTTTCTTTTTTTAAGCCTATATATAAAACCTCTAACTGATAACAGCTCAACATGTTCGGATGTGTAAATGATAGGCCCTGCTAGATTTTATGTGCATTTCCCTCAGTTTGGTTCTTCTATTTGTTTCAGGTATTCCACTGTCCAACTGTCCAGTCCTGTAGACCCACCCACCTGCCTTCCCATGAGTGTGTTACTGGTGGAAGCCTTCTATGGAGGCTCACACAAACAGCTCATGGATGTGCTTCAGGAGAACATTGACGACTGCGTGGTCTACTCCCTTCCAGCCAAGAAATGGCACTGGCGAGCGAGAACCTCAGCGCTGTACTTCATGCAGAACATTCCCCAAAGTCCCTCCTACAGGTTAGAGATCATGTCTGGGTTGTCCTTCCGAAAACAATGGGGGTGCCTTGCAGTGCGGAGGGAAACCCCTGTTTTAGTCTTTTGGTCTATTTTATGGTTATGTCATGGTAGGTGTCGGACATTTAGGATTCCATTCCATGCTATACTGTGATTTCGCTTTAGCAGCAATGTGCAGGCATGTGTTGTTTGATGTTCTGGCTCTTTCCTATATTTTGTGGGCTTTCTTACACAAACAACTGAGGGTGGGGGAATCCTCTCTAAATGCCTGAGTCATCTTATTTTTTATTTGGTTGACAGCCCCACAAACAAACACAAATCGTTCCTCTTTCGACACTTATTAACAAGGGATGTTGATTTTGTCTGATTTGTTTTGATGAGCTTACTTTTTACCAGAAATTCAGAGCCATCTGACTGCCATGCTCAATTAGGCATAGCGTATAGCCCATATCTGACTCTCGATCAGATGCACTGACATTTCAACCACTTAGTCTCACATTATGCACGCTGCCCCTCTTTATCGTTTTCATAAGAAAGTCTCTCAGAAAAAACAGTAAAGCTGTGCGTTGTGTTTTCCAGAGTTTTATTTTACAGTATCTACAGTATCAGTATTATGGAAAACACACTAGGGAGGGGTGGGGTGGGGTTGGGGGCAGTAATCCACTTTTTATTTTGTAGACATGTCTACCAAACCTTTCCAATTTGACAGGCTGAATGAAGGGGACTTTTTTCATTGTGGGATACCCACAGTGGGTGGGGAAAACACTCTAGGTAGCTGTGTCATCCTTCGCCTTATGCTATTTTTGATTTGATCCTATGCAAATCACTGATTTTAGTTGATGATAAAGGATTTCTAAGAAAATATTGGTCCATATGAACTGAATGTGACCTATTAGCTGTATCTTTTCATCATTCTCAGCTCAGCATTTTGTTAAATGGCTCAAAGAGTCAGTCAATAATGTTTGTGTTTAATCGTGGACAATAACCTGTGATGGTGGGTGAAAACACATCCTTGTGGTTTACCATGGCACAACCAGAAAATACATCATTGCCATGCCAAAAGCAGCTTCTCTTTCCAAAACAGTAATTTCTAGATGGGCTTTCTCGCAAGCAGACTTGAAACCTGACTAAGCAAAGAATGACACTCGGCCACCCACCCACAAGCCTCTCCGTCTACAGGTTTGCTTTTGGAACCTTATATGTCTGGGTAGGTTCCATCTCAGCTCTCGGCAGCAGCAGCAGGAAGCTTTAGCTCGCTGGAAATTTCTGGTAGTTGCCGAATGTGGACACGTCATATGGTACAATGGAAGCCAGTTTTAGCACGCTTTGTTATTTAGCAGATGTAGAGAAAAGGTAGAGAAATTCAAAACAACTTGGATTTCTCTAAGCAGGAAAAGAGAAAGCTGATTTCGAGTCAGGATATGCTAAGCCTGTGTATTTATTGTGGTGCTTTGTTTCATATTGTTTCATAGGAATGTATTTTTGGTCATTTACTTTCCACACTGTGCAACAGCTCACACACACTTCTCTGTCCTTGTGGCACAAGAATGGTTCACCCTCTTGATGGTTCACCCTCTTGACCTCGATTTTCAGGACCCTGTGTGGTGTGTATTAAGGTATGCCTGAACAGAAAGTTGGAACAACTTCTAGAATTTGTTCTTTTTAATTCTAGTTATTTGTTTCCTCGAGTATAAACAGAAACAAGTGTCTTAAATATGGAGATTGAGAAAAGACGACATTCAGCTGTGTATTAGGAAAGATTATTTGGAAAGATGATTGTATAACATTACTGAGGTTTTCTGGCATAACAAGATACAAACCCTGAAAGGCCACTCAATCATGAGGTCATCTGGTTACAAAGGTAATCTAGAGTAGAGTTATTATAAGCAAATAAAAATATATATTTAAATAATTATATTTAAATTATAAGAAATCATAAGCCAGTTTTACCAGTCACCCAGACAAATAAAGAAACACAAGGCCAGGAAAGAGATTACTTAGTATAACTTTTGAGATCTGCAAGTGTGAGATTTCTGACAGAAGGCATGGTACAGAAGTGGCAAACCACTGCATTAGGCTTTGTGTACTGTAGGTCATATATCACAATATATGGCTCTTCAGAATGCTGAAGGATGTTCCATTGATTGGAATGGGCCTCCCCAACGTTCGGAGGTCCGATATGTAAGGGATAATGTATAGTCTGCTGGGCAGTATCGGAAAATACATTACAGCGGACTATCCATTTTTCCCTACATAAATAGTTTATGATCAGAACAAGCTAATAAGCTTTGGTGTTGTATGAACTATTTTTGACTTTGTGGCTGATGTTATCATTAAAGCTTGCATCAGGTCATCCATATTTATCTATCAGTTATAAGATTAGGAGGATGAGCCAATGGACAACGGTTTTATTTACTTGCCAGTCTTTGCAAAAACATACTCAAGGAGGCTGGTGTGTCATGTCTTGGTTTAACATCTGTTATCCTGCAGCAGTTAAAACAGGTGTTGGCTCTAATCCTGGTCTTTTTTCTCCCTCTAGTGCCTTGTCTAGTTTAAGGTGCATCTACTGAGATGAAGGTGGCTCTGATCAAGTCCATTAAGGAAAACTATAACCTTTTGGAAGCCTCACTCAAAGGGGAGTTAAATAAGCCCTTCTGTTCTGTGGGGACTAATCTAAGAAACTACACAGGATGTCCTGTGGACTATTCTTGCCAGGAGCAAAATGGGTAAAAATAGTGATCCTTCATCTGGTTTGAGTCAGATATCTGCATTGGTAAGAGTCGGTGGGGTTTACGTATGTGGTCCTCCACTGCCAGATACGGGACAGGATACGGGAGGGATAATCCTCGCAGGCAGAGGCGAGTGGTGTCACGGTCTCGTGGACAGCCTGTGGGTTCCCCACATCAAAGAGGCCAGTTCATAGGCAGGCCGGCTGACAGACAGAAGAGTCGGCAGGGGCTGGGTTCATTTAGGGAGACCCACAGCTTCAAAGACCCTCATTTGGCTCCCTCGCACACGTCCTAGTTGAGGACAAAGGGTGGATCTATCGCTTGTCATGTCCTTCAGAATGAAATAATGGGCAATCACATCCTCATCAGTTACAGATATCATTTTCATCTTCATGTGATGTCAGGTGTTGTTGGTGAAATTGGACGGTCTTTTGGAAAGTATCTCGGAGCTGCTGCTAGTATAACCTTTTGTGGGATATTTCATCTATCCCGCTTAACATTCTGGTAGCAGTCATGGAAAGAAATGCTCACAGGAAAAATCTCTCCACCTATCATGAGCGCCTTAATCAGCAATGAAAATGAAATTTCAGTCTGTTTGAACTGAACAGTCAGTAAAACAGTAGACCAGGCAGCCATATATTTTCTAGTTAGTTAGCAAGTCAGCATGAAACATACTAGCATCACTTCTAGCAGCTTTAAATAAATCATAAATTAGGAGGACCATATTGAAAAGTGCCAATGATGTTCGTGTATAAGGTGTGGCTGTTAAATAATAAGACTAATGCTATAATTCAATTGTAAATAAGAAACTGGTTAGACTCATAACTCGTCTGTACCTAGAACAACAGACCCGTTATTTAATAGCCACACCTTGTATGTGTAAGGAACCAGAGGTTTTTGTGGACGGTGTTTCTGCCCTCTAAAAGTGATTCCTCTGTTTTATGGCGCGACTTTCTCTTCCTTGCAGGGTTCTGCTGGCCAGCTCAGTCCTCAACCTAGCCGAACTGGTGGCTCTTCGCCCTGACCTTGGTCGCCTGAGGAAAGTGCTCTACTTTCACGAGAACCAGCTTATTTATCCCATCAGGAAGAGCCAAGAGAGAGACTTCCAGTACGGCTACAACCAGGTCCTGTCATGGTAAACACTGCTATTGAGTTGGCAGCATTTTTCTTAAATTATACATCTAAAAAAAAAAAAAAGGTCAGTGGTCTACCTTTAGGAAAGAACCCTTACTGTGGAGATGGTGAAATTGGCCACACCTGTGTCATTTCATGGTTACAGTTACCTAAACTTTTTCTATATGTCACTCTGTCACAGCTCTGTAAGAACTGGGTCAGTCACACATTCTCTACCCTGTTTGTTATAAATATGCAGCATGTGTTATTTTCCATTGTCTGGTTGACAAATGTATGGTGTTGTATGAGGTTCAGAAATGGTGTCATTTTTTGAATGTGCACAGTCATTGCTTGTCCTGGCAAGCTGACAAGAAGTACTAAACAGAAAGTAATATGACGGGTGCAGAGACTAATTGGAGAATCCCTATACGATTAAGATCTACTCGAACAGTAGGCTGTGATGAAGAAACGGTGTGGAGGAAATGGTGTGGAATGGTTTTGAGAAAGTCTGTGGTTGGGTGGAGATGACATAGGAATGGTTACTCATTGTGCTCAGAAAGGTTAGGCGTAAATGAGCCAAAGATGATTGACAGCTCCTGCAAAGAAAATAAAACATAAGAGTGGAAAATGTTTTAGGTTAGGTGCAATGTATTCTACCAATGCCAAATACGATAATAGAGAGACTTAATATATGCAGATGAGCTATTTTATGATTGGCTTGGTACTATCCAACAATACACAGACATATTGCGGATAGTTTAACTCAATCTGGTTGAAACAATTGTTCATGTACAGTTGACAACAAATAACTATTCACTGTGCTCCCTCTCCAGCTCTTTGCCTTTAGTGCTTTTTAGATGTGGTATCATTCAGATATTAAAACTCTACACTTTAACAAGTAGACATCATGGAATACACAAATCTACTTAGCTGTGTTCAACATTATGTCTAGAATAACTACATGAATTTTCTTTATTCAACTGGTTATAGTATTTAATTTATCAATACAAAATATAGAGATATCTGATATATCATGAACCTTGAATTATTGTTACTCTTTAAATATTTGCTTGCCATCATTAGCTTGTAGCTGGTTAAGTGTCAGGCCAGGCTAACACATCTTGTTTTGTAGGGCATGCTACAAACACACACGGCATGCTACAAAAAACACGATTAACAATAGGAAAATAACAGTAAACGTGTTGTTGTTTTACTTCTCAGCTTGGTCGCAGATACAGTGTTGTTCAACTCCACCTTCAACATGGAGTCTTTCTTGACCTCCATACCGTCCTTCTTCAAGACAGTTCCAGACCACCGGCCCAAAGACCTGGACCTCCTCATCCGGCCCAAGTGCCAAGTGCTCCACTTCCCCATCCGATTCCCCGATGTCACAAGGTCAGCCTTCTTATCCCGAGCGACAGCAATTTGCCTTCTAGGGATCACAGAGCCACTGATTAAAGAAAGCAGTGCATTCACTCTTAATCCGACCCAGAAAGCTGATAGAGTTTGGGAGCGTGGTTAATGGCAAATCTGCAAAGTTGTGTAAGAGTGTGATTAGAATAGACAGCTTTAATATCCTGTGAGTATCACTCACTCACACATATACACACCCACAAACACAAACAGACATGTACACACTCATGCAGTCACAGGCCTGACTGTCATGTTTGTCACCAGATTATGCTGGTAGCTCATTTCAACATGCATGTTTTGGTGTTTACTTGTGTACCTCTTGTCATGCGAAGCTTTTCTCTCTTTTTTTTCTCTGTGTGCACTGGTACTAGATCTCTATTTGCAACTCTTTTCTTCGTTTTCTGACAAAAATGCTACACGGAGAGGGATTCTGTTAAACCATCACAACATTTTCCGTTAAACTGGCGCTGTTTAGCGTCTCCTGCTTGTGAGTCGACCAGAGAGTTATTCTGGCACGGACGCCGGGTCACCTCTTGTGGCCAATCGATTGGCTCCAGGACTCCCTTTATTAACTGTCGTCTCGGATCAGCGGAGAGGGGTGGTGCTTTTTTATTGCCCTGTTCCAAAACAATGTACAGTGAAGCCATCCAAACCCGCTTGCTCGCTCGACTCAGCAGGGCCTGCTTCCCATTAAGGTTCAAATCAACAGCAGCCCGTCGCAGACATGAACGTGACAACATCACAACATGGTTTCAGTTTGATTCTAAACACTGCAGAATGCTATCCTTTGATTTCATTTTTGATTGCAAGCTTATTTTTTTCCCCTTTCTGCTCAGGTGTGAAGGAAACTCCATATTTCTAGAGATCGTAGTGGATGTGTGTTATTGATCCAACATCTTCTTTTTTTGTCTAGCACAAAACACTCTTACCCACAATGTTTCCATTGGTACAAGCACAAAAAAAAGCACAGGGAAAAAAATCTTTAAACAAATGATGCAGTTTTGAAGCAATGTTTATTCTCACATTTTTGAAGCTTTGCCTTTCTGCGATCGGCCCCCAAACCGCCGCGGATAGATGGGAAGTCGGCTCGCTATACCAAAGAGCACACACTGTTGCAAGGGAGCTCTTGAAATGTGTTGTGACTAATTATTTAAACCAACCCTGGAGGAGCGTGAGTCTATGGAAGTGTGAAGTGGATTGAGAGAGCCTGAGGTGGCTCCGTTATCGGGGGACTTCACTGAGCGAGACTTTGTCGAGGTCTGTCGCAGTTTGTGTCACATTGAGCAAAAGAAACACACAATAAAGGTTGCAACGAATGTATCAGGTTTAAGACTAGAAATAATGGTGTTATCTTCTTGACTTATTTTGGGGAACATACTTTGGGAACAGGAGTTCTAGTGATGTGGGGTAAACTGAAGGAGCCATGCTCTTGTGGATTTAAGGAAATAAGAATTTTAACTATGAAATTGTCTTCTATCTTTCTGATTATGTCTCTTGAGCACACTCTATTCATGTGCGTGTGCGTGTGTGTGTGTGTGTGTGTGTGTATGGGTGTAATATATGTATGTGTGTGTGTGTGTGTGTGTGTGTGTGCGTGTGTGTGTGTGCTTGTGTTTGTATGCTTGTGTTTCAATGTACATATCAGTGGTAAAGGATGTTGCAAGTGAGCTGACACTGATGACACAGGGCTCTTGCCCAGAGTGTTTCTCAGCTCATTTTCAGATGGTAATTTGCCTGATCCAAAGCAAACTCACAGAGTGTAAGGAAGCGATTATATGCATGGCCGACTACCCCTTAACGTGCCCGCGGTCTTTTTCTGAACCAAGTGCGTCCAGCTTTTTCAAAAAAATGATAAAGAAGAAAAAGAAACTGCAGAAGAAAAACAGGAGAAAAAATAGGTGTAAATGAAAATACATTTAGTTAATAAATGTAAATGAAATAAATTCAGAAATAACAGTAAATGATGGCAAAATTAAATGCCTAAAGATTAATCTTCTTAAAGGTACGGTAGGCAACGTTGCAGAAACCAGCAACAGTAAAGAAGATTTTAAAGGTATAGACCCGAAAAAATCCCAGCCCCTTCCTTTAGGCCATCCTCCAAAGCCACTCCTCCAAAACACGTCAACGCGTAGAGCGATCATGAGCGAGTACGTCATGAGCGCAGTGAATTGTCGCTTACCATATCCAACTCATGTCTCATTCTCATTCTCAAAAACCAATAAGTGCAAAAACCAATAAGCTACATCACTCAAAGTTCCCATTCAAAGTAATTATAGACCGACATGAGATAAATACCTTCAAATGACAAAAAATATTACATACAAGGTCCTTGTAAAACATAGTTACATAGTCAATTAGCGTGCACCTACAAAGTGTAGATTATGTTAGTGCTAATCAATAAGTTAGCAACATTGGTAGCTAGCTACTTTGCCTACATAGTTCAGGAAATGAACAAATTCCCCCCAAAACAAAACAAACCATATCATTACATGCCAAACAGAAATACAGCAACCATGGCCTCACTTTTCATATTCTTCAATTCCTTCAGCTGTTGCCATCGTTATGTTCTGACCTGTTGGGCCTGTGTTGGGTTAGGTTAGAGCTAGGTTAGAGCTTGTTACACAAACTGCCACTCCACCAACTACAAAACAACAGCTGCCTGGCCTCCTTTCCCTGTGGTGGGTGCTGTGTCTGAAAGGTCAAGCTTGGCTTCTGGACCCCTTCTTACTTATCTCCTTTGTTGTTCACAGACTTCTGTGGCCGAGTGGTCGACTGGCCCACATTTAACCCATAACCCACATACCGGACTGTGCTTCTAAGTTTGTTTTACAGCGTTTGTGTTTGTTAACCATGAAGGCCTTTCGGTACACAGCCCTTGAACTTTTGTTGTTTTCCTCCACCATTTGCACTCTCCGCAGCGATCCTCTGCGGGGTGGCCGGGATACACACCGGAAACACTAGCCTATATTCGTCGAGGCTCTGGTCACACCCTCGTCATCCAGTGGGCTGTAGAAAATCAAAACCCTACACTGTGGTACAAACACCGACCATCCAAATCTACTCCACATGATGATCGTCCATGGCGACTGCCGACAGCACAGCACAGCACAGCACAGCACAGCACAGCACAGCACAGCTTCCTAGAAAAGCCTGCTCTCAGCTTCCCAAGACCCGTCTAGTGTGTATGCATTCTGTAAAGCACTCTGGGCTCCAGAAAGGTGCTATAGTAATTCAAAATCTGCATTATTACTATTATCATTGACAAGCCATACCAATGTTGACTCTGGTGTGACCTATTGCTTTGTCTGAATGACATGATTGGACAGGCTTTTTACAGCCCTGTGACTACCACAAAGCATTTGTCAGATGTATTCATTGCTGTCATAATGTGGAGAGAATTTTAAGAAATACAACATAAAAAAAAATCTAAAATAAATGACCTACCCTAGCTTAAAGGGCAGGATTGCATGAGTTATTTTTCTCTTTTAGGTTCCCATATGATGACATTTACTGAAAGGTTGGACTTAAAATTGATATAGGTACTGATCAGTACAGTTTGTCTTTAATCTCCCTACACTTCAATCTATATAACCAATGGCTCTTCAAGATGCCAAAATTGATTATAAAAACTGTCACCATGCTAATGTTATAAGTGTTGCTACATAATCACATTAATTGACGTTAACTTAATTTACATTGAACATTGACTTACATTGACATCTTGTAAAATAACCTGATGCATACAATAATTCCAAGCAGACGTATCTAATGCATCTTTCTCCAGGTTTGGTTGTTAGTTCTAAGATCCTCTTACTAAACTGCACTGTTGCTGAACAGAGTTTTGTTGTGCGTGTCGACACTGAGTTAGTTTTGTTTCATCTGCATTAGCGTCCATCTATCAGGAGGCCTTTGAGACGCGAGGACTAGTAATTTAATAGCCATTGACCTTGGCCAGCAGGAGACTGTGGTGGCTGCCCATGCCACCTCATCAATCTCTCCCAACATTCAGACTGGTAGCTTTTTATTCTTCCCCTTTTCTTTGCGGAGCCCGTACACCGTGCTCCGTTACAAACAGTCCGACTGGATAACAAAACCAGAGTGCACACGTGACGAGCAGGTGTCGAATTCAAGTGGTTTGGCCAAAATAATAACAAAAAAAGGGGGGGGAGCAGGCAAGTAAGCCCAGGACATTCGTAGCATACTTAAATTTGCCATGGTTCTCTACTCCATTATGCAAATTTGATTCAGTTTCCATAGCAGTTTGACATTGTGAGGTTGCCTCAGAAAGGGCGATACGCACAAAACAAAGCAGAGATTGATGATCATTAGTGTGTTTTTTTGTGGCAGTGTGTGCTTTTTTTTCTTCCCTTTGTAGACATTGCAGTAGTAAGCATAGATTTAAATAGCTTGTTCTCTTTGAGGTTTGAGAAAAGTGCGGTGCAGTTAGCACGCAGATGTATGCATTCACCGCACGTATGAAGGACCTGAAAAGGCTTGTGTGTCGACTTGGAGGTCAGGTTTTCATTAGCTCTGTTAACTCGCTGCAGATAACTGAAGCTACTTTAAAGTTGATTGAGAAAAGGGTGGGGGGCGGGGTTGGCTACTTTTAAAAGCCTTTTTTGCAAAACCCATTGATGTGACTCTCTGTCTCTCCAGGTCTCAAATGACTGACTGGTGGAATGAGTCCGTAACCAAAGCAGATGGCAGGATATCCTGCTGCAGAGATTCCCTCCGAGAAAGTTCAGATGGGAAAAGCTATCTGTCTTGCATCTTGCGACAATTTTGGAGGCCGACACATTCGTGAATCTCAGCCCCCTTCAGAGGTGGTCACTAAGACTACAGTGGGTTTGTGCATGTAGTGTGACTGCATCATTTTAATATGTTGTTTAAAGAGGTGCAATCCAGCAACTACAGCCGCGTCTACATGAGCTCTTTTAATGTGGCATGTATACTTCTCCTCGCAGGTCCCATCAGAAATGGAACTTTCTTGGACGTTTAATTTTTTGGATTTTTGATCAGACAGGATAGTAAAGAGAGACAGGAAATGATTTGGAGAGCGATTGGGAGTGGGAAAGGGAAATGATCGTGAGCCGGACTCAAAGTCGGGTCCCCGGGAGCGTTCAGACCCATTCTTGGTCCAGTGGTTCGAGACCGTATCTATGCAAATGGACACTGACAACAGAGATTCCCTTGAATGGTTCTAACCAGTTCTAACTCCATATGAGGGTCTTGGGTGTAGTTATCCCAAGTCTGCTGTGTGCTTCTCCCTGCCCCCGGACCACCCGGCCATGGCATGCACAAAGGTCAAACACATTGCCTCCACTTAGCGCCCAGCATCAAATCCTCAAACAACTCCGAAACGCAGCGCACGCAGCTCTTTGATTACTCTCAGTCAGGATGAGGGCGGCGCGAGGGATCTATCTCTTCTAATCACACCAAGGGGATTTAATCACATTGGTGGAAAAGACAGCAACATCTGGTAGGCACCTTTCAAAATCCCCCACCCCACACCCCCTCCGCCATCACCCCCACCCGGTTAGTTTATTTGATGCCTCCCACCTCCCCATCGTCCCAGGGACGTCTTGGGAAAAAAAAGGAATCCCTTTTCCCTTTTTTTCCCCTGTGTCGACACAGTGCTTCTCAATATGTACCCAGTGAAAATAATTCAATGGTAAAACCAAAGGTATGGCACGCCTCAGATCTCTGTCTTCGCGTGTGCCAGGGGCGGCCACAATTGACTCCATATGCCGCTTTGAAGTTGGGGGAGCTCGCCGTGATGAATAGGAACGAATTAAGGATCAAACTCTGCATCAGTGATTTCGTCCCAAACTTTTGCAAACAAAAATGGCCATGGTTTAAGGGTGATATAATCATGACAAACAGGTATTTACCAAACAACGGTATCAATACAAGATTTGCGTTTGCTGTAGGAGCCGCTCTCCTTCTGATCAAATGCAGTATGCTGTAATGTTGACATATATAATTTACACAACATTAGGCGGGTTTATGCCGTTAATCCCAAATAGAAAAGCAACGGAATCAAAATATGTATGAATATTATAGTATGTGAGTGCTTCAGATTGGTTCGAGGCAACATAAAGCCTTCGCAGGGTAGTATCCACAATTAAACTGTGTTGTGTAGAAGGCCTGCATATCTTTACTGTTTTGTTGCGCGTTAGTTTTATCATTCAGATTAGAGGTTTCTCTGGATATCCTGAATAACGGTTTGAGGGGTTCGACTCGTTTTTTAACAACTGAGACATTGGCGCCAGTTGTTTGCTGTCACTAAACCTTATATTACCACAGTAGCATCATTCACTGTGATCGTGGTGTCAACATCAGAGGCTTTGTTAGGCATATGACCATGGTTAAAGCCTGGGAACATGACATCATTTTGCTTTGCTTCATTTTTAATTGTGAACGCATGACTTGAGAGGAGATTCAAAACCAGAGTTGCCTGTGAGTGTTGTTCCTCTCTCTTCCTCTCTCTTTCACTCTCTCGATACTCTCTCTTTCACTCTCTCGATACTCTCATTTTTTCTCTCCCTTTCACTCTCTCGATACCCAAACCTCCATGAAAATTGCACTATTATTGGTAATCAAGTTTTAGATTGGCTTTATTTAAATTAGCTTATTTATTAGGTAGTTGTAGGTATGTTTGTTTGTTGTCTGGTGCAGTATCATACTGAATAGTTTTTTTTATTGTTCATTTTCTGCCCATGGTAATCTTTTTTCATTGTGATTATGAAAATTAAATTTGGCGTCCAGGTTATATTTTTAAGGGTATCAACATGCCACGCATAGCAGATGTCCTGGCTTATGCAATGCTGGTGAAATCTGCTTGTTCCCGATGTCAGATTTTGGAAGCCATATGTCCGTTGCATAATACGACGAATCCATCATGCATTTTCGCATGTACCAGCTCAGCACAGTTGAGTTCTTTGTTGCCATTGCGGTGATATCACACTCAGCCAAGCTTGACAGAAGTCACAGCAACTACCCCGCCTCTTAACCCTCCCAGGGGCAAATTGCCTAGTTGCCGCTATATAACGGTCTTTCATCCTAAAGAATGCAGGGCATTTCCCCCTGTGAGGTGGGGCTTTTTCATCCTGATGCCAGTGTGGGAAGACCAGTGTCACTGCCTAATGCCAGAACGCTGGCTATACTGATGGCGTTTGACTGAAGGGTCAGAATGTAATGATGAGTGCAGAACTTAATGTGCTCTAATGAACTTCTCTGTCCACGCCACTGAGGATCTCTACACCCGTCGCCTCCTCTCCTCTCCTTTCCTCTCTGTTGGCCAGTGGCATGGCGTGGTCGACCTCTGTCTCCCTCCCTCTCTCTCTCTCTCTCAAACCAAGCGCGCACCCTGGATGAGGAGAGAGCTAAAATGACGTTTCGCTCGTTCCGTCCCCAGCCCCAGACAGACAGACAGGCAAGACCTCCGGTCGAGCAAACCTTTGCGTGATCATTTTGCACCGTTGGCAGCAGTGGCCAGCGAGGTCTTCGTGCAGTCGTCCTGGCCTGATGTGGTCACTGGGCAGGAGCTGCGCCCAACCCCTGCTCTTTCTCCTTCCTCACTCTCTCAGCCCCCCCCCCCCCTTCTCTTTTCCCTCAAGCCTCAAGATCAATGGCATTTTTCATTAGCCGGGCCTAAGAGAAACTCTCGTGATTATTGCCAATAAAGGAAATTAGATCAAATGATTTTGGACTTTGATTTTCCCCCCCTCCGTCCTTTCACATTTAATCAAATGTAAGGTAAAGTCATCACTGAAATTGCCGTTGATTTATAAATAAGGTAATTGGTGGCATTCTCCCTAAGTACCTCTCCCGGCTGGTGGCCACGCCAGTGTTTTTATTGCCCAGTCAAAACCTCCTCATTTAATTTTTAAAATGGCCCTCCAAATGAAATTTTCCTAGGGGTAGGTGTGGCAGCTCCATCGGTCATACCTTTCCTACAAGTATCTTCTTGCCATTCCTTTACTGTGTCTTTATATTAGCTCACCCGGTGTCCTTGTTAGTTACCTAATTCATCCATCCAAGCCTGGCTTTGGCAGGTTTATTAATGGTTAATCAGGTTTAGGTGAACTGTTGAAGGGTCGTTTGATGGCTACAGTTTGTCTTAAATCTCTTGTATCATGCTTCAACTAGGACTATAAGTACAGCATGAATACCATGCTTGTGTCTGAGAGTAATCATGTTTTTGGCAGGAAGAAATACACCCTCTGACAGGAATCACACTCAACATATTTCCGGTTTTTTTTCTCAACTACGTTTAGAATATTTTAGATGATTTCTGCAGCACTTCTACGGAAGTGAAAAAAATAAGAAAACCATCTTACAAACACCATAAATGTCTTTTGTTGGAACTTTGCTGCTATATCTGTTTGCAGTAATTCGACATGCCGTGCCATCAACCTTACCACGGGTGTTTTGGCTGGGGACAAGCCCTTCAGGACATGTCGGCGTGCACATGTCTTTGCACCCTGTGTTCTAGAGAGAACTAGCTCAGTGGTTTATGTGTCTTATAACTCATGAGGTGAGATTGGACGTGAAGATGAGTAATGTGTCAGCTGAAGTTGTGCAATGGTCAGTTTCTCCCACCCACACACACACACACACACACACACTCTACCATGCTCTGAAGCATGTTGGTGCTGTGTTGACTCTGAAGCATGTTGGTGCTGTGTTGACTTGGCTTGGCGTCCTGGCCGCATTACCACCTCGGACGTACATTATTTGCTGCAAGCCGAACGCTGTGTCATCCGTTATCCCTTACATAATGCACCCCCAGTCCTAACAATGCCTTCCATGCTTGTGCTGTGGTTGATTAAACAACTATTCCAATGAGGCATTACCCTCAAAGAGGAGTTGCTTCAGCAGCCCCGTTGATCCATATCTGGATGCACATGCCCACACACACTCACTGACACACTCACACACACACACACACACACACACACACACGCACGTTAACACATGTACACATGGGAGATGATTGTCATATTTATTTGTAAAGAGGATAACTTTAGAAGACTGTTCACTTCATGTGGAAATGTCAGTTTTCTGGCCCAAAAATACACATTTCTGTGTTACGGTGACATAGTTTTATGTGCTGTTGCTAGCTTAGCCGCTGTGGTCACTGTGTTTCTTTTTGTACAGTGAAGCCTGGTTTATGGCATTGCCCTCTGTTCTGCTCCACTGAGAAAAATAATAGAGACTGGGTAAGGGAGAAGGAATCTTGCTCTTGACCAAAGTTAATTGGATGGAGTCCATCGCACAACCAGCAATTAGGGATACCAGCGCTGCTGAGAGGGGCCTGTGGACTTTGTTCAAAGAGGCACAAAATAAACTACTTTCACTATTTTATGGATTACTTTTGGCAGTAAATCACTTTTGTTCAACTCTTTTCCCCTCCCTTACTTGGGTTTCTTTCATTTGAAACGCAACTGTGGTCGTAAGTATGTATCTCGCATCAATCATGGAATATTTGCAGCGCCTCTGCGGGAAGTGGACAGTGCATCTCAACTTGCGTGGAAGTAAAACACAAACCTGACTTGTGTAGGTTCTTTTGTTCTGAACTGTAAATGCTGTCTTCTCTATCTCTGAGGGGATAAGTCTCCCCAACACACCAAGCAGACACTAGCATTCATACAACCTTGCCCTTTCACCTTATCCAGTCTGCTAACATAACCGTACAGCTGAGAAGTGCAGGATTAAAAATAGTTTCTCGAAATCTTCAGCTCGGTCTGCATGTATGTGTTGTGAGGTGATACGCTTCCTAATGACCAAGGTGAAATCTAGTTATTCTGTATTTCACAGGTTTCTCCCAGAGCACAAGCTTCACCACAGAACCATAGGGTCACGCACAAATTGTGCAACAGCACTTCCGCAGGACACGAGTTCTCATGGCAATTTGAATGTGGCAGCCTCAAGGTATGTTTTCTACACTGGTGCTTAAAAATACGCTTGTGCTAATTAGTCTCCACAGAACAGAAACAGCCTTCTACTTAATAAGGCAGAGATAGTGTGTTGTAGGATCCTTGATGTTATCCGTGTGTTCTAGGAGCTTCATTGCATTTTTATTGAGAGCCAGTCATTGTGAACACACACACAAACAAATGAGTTTGTTCATATGTACATAAGCATATGCGGTTTGTAAAAATCCCGTGATTTGTCATGAAGCTCATCAGAGCCAGCCTCTGAGTCTGAAGGGGAACCCTGTGAGCAGCAGGGCGCTGCGGTGACCCTGGAGCCCGAGAGCGTCACGGCAGATCAGAGGAGGCCCGACCAGCAGCAGCCCCCCACCAGCCCGCCTCAGGGCAGCCACACAGGACCACAGCCGTGGCCCCTCCACATCGTCTGGCCACACCGCTGGTAAGTAAGGCCACATGCGCGCACACACACATACACATGACAGGATCACACACACTCACACACACATGCATGGATATCACACACACACACACACACGACACTCACACACACACACACACTCACACACACATGCATGGATATCACACACACACACACGACACTCACACACACACACACTCACACACACATGCATGGATAACACACACACACACACACACACACACACACACACATGACAGGATCACACACACACACATACACACACACATGACAGGATCACACTCACACACAGACACATGCATGGATAACACATACTCGCATGCACACGCACACCCACAACCACACAGATAAGAAGTGAAAACACTGTGACGGTCCTCTATTCTTTAAAGTGCACACCTCATAGGCCCAAACTAATTAAGCTTCACTGGTTCAGTGCAGGTGTCGGGATTCAGGATTAATCAAGCAGTCACCTTTGGGAGTCACTCAGGCAGTTTTGCGGGAGCACGGGCAACAGAAACAAGAGTTATGAGTCGTGCGAACACAAAGACACACACATATTCACATGGATAATGGATGTATGCACACACGCATGCATGATAACCCCAGTAAGAAGTGAGTTCTGTAGCCATCTTTTGTCAGCACTGATCGGCAGAGGCATTTGTTTGATTAAAAGGAATCAGCTTGAAGGGAACAACATCGAGCTTGATGCCTTTCTTGGGCTTGCCATGGGATGTTTCATTCTCATCGGAATTTGAAGGTTACTGCCGCGTAGTCCTGCGTTAGCCTCTGAAGCGGAGGAGCATTGGAACCAGATTTCTTGCTGGTGGCACAGGTTTCTTTTCTACGTATCAAAGGCCTCTCTGCTGCGCGGAGAGCATGGCGCAAGCTGTTCGGCATATCAAAACGGCCTGAGCGATTTTCAAACACGTAAACGCTCGCTGGCCTGCGAAAGCCTTTGTTACCTTGCATGCCTTTGCTTGTGTTGTGTTTTGTGTGTTTTACGCTCCCAGGCACAGCATAGCATCAACCTCAACAAAACAAGTCATGCAAGCTCTAATCTGAAGATTATGTCGTCAACCTATCCTCCAATGAAAAGGACCTGAAAATACCTCCGTCGCCAACCTATGGGCAACAGCCCCCCACTCTCCCCACCACCACCACCACCTTCGGCGGAAAGTTATTTGTGTTGTGCATAAAGAGCTTTTTGTTTGACAGCAGTGGAAAGGCATGGAGAATGTGTAGCGTGCTTCTTTTTGGGACAACAACATGCATAAGAAAGCTACACTAAAGTGTTGTTAGTTCCATTTTGAGCCTGCAATGGGCTCTTTGAACCAGACCCCCCCCCCCCCCCAGGCAGCAAGATAACTTTGTTTTTTATTGTTTTTTTTTGTCTCCTCGTATGTTGTGTTTTGTTTTTGTCTTAATGCTCATCTAGTCCTTGTTGTCATAACTCGAGCGGAGAGCGTCTGAAGTGGCATAAACCAGGGCCAGGTCTGTAATCTAAACGTGCCTCTTTGAGAGCACTACTCTCTCTCTCTCTCTCTCTCTCTCTCTCTCTCTCTCTCTCTCTCTCTGTCTGTCTGTCTCTCTGTCTCTCTCTCTCTCTCTCTTTCAGTCTCTCTGCCAGCACTCAGAGGACGTCGCCCTGCTCTGGTGGGTGTAGGAGCATCGCCGAGTTCTGTTTTGCAAGGGAAGGTTGGGGGTGGTGGTGGTGGTTGGGGGAGGTATGAGAAAATATTTGCAACCCTCAGGGCTCATCTGTGGTTTTCATCCAAGCTAAAATATCTTCCACTCTCCAGATTTTTCGAGCGTTCTTGGCACCCGCGCAAAACCAAGAGCATTGTATCTTCTCTTCATCTGCCATAGATTGGGTGGAGGAGCAGCAGCATGGGGTGGGATCGCATCCCCACCCCGACCCCCCCCCCCCCCCATCTCTGCGGCCACATTTCTCCCCAGTGACTCCAGCGCTCATCTCTGGGCAAGAGAAGCCGCGTCTGTCAACCCCAAAAAATGTCCCATAAATCAGATTGGCGAGCGCGGAGACCACCAAGTTATAAATTGGCACATGGGGATTTGGCTGTGTTTGTTTGCATTGTGTGTCTGTCACTCACCTCCTCTTGTATCGGTGACAAAAGCGCCCATTTTGTAATCTCTTCAAAACTGAGCAAAACACAGATGGATTATTACTCCTCACATCCAAGCCTCATAAACGTGGGTTTTATTCCGGGATAAATTAGGATTTAAAGTGGAGCGATGGAGGGTGGAGAGAGAGAGAGAGAGAGGAGGAGGAGGAGAAGAGAGAGAAAAAAAAAACTGTGGATTATCTTCTCGATTGGAGCTGCTGCTCCCGCTGATAGTGTGTTCCATTTCATTCTTCCCTTATTTTTTTTTCTCTCCATCATCCCCTTTTTGTCATCATTGGTTGCAGATTGTTAATCTGTGTGTGGCCTGGATAGGCGTTCATCCCCTGGATTACAGGACTGTCTTATTGCAGGCTGACTGACCAGGGTGGCTCAGGTCAGAGATGCCACCAGCTCTGGGAAGCTGTTTTCAGGTGGAAAATAGCTGGGGTTTAATCCCGTGAGCTAGGCCAGACCTATGCCAGTTCTAAGACTTGGTTTATTAAAAGGAAAATAAGAGGGAAAAACACACAGCAGGGGCAGGAGGACCCAAGGGGGATTAATAGGTCTTTTAGAGTAAACGCCCCGGATAGGAGCACATCACCGGCAGTGAATGAAACTCAGGACAGCCTCTTGAGAGGCCGCCTGAGCGTCCACTTTCACCAATAACTAGGACACCGTTTGATCAGATATCCTCCTACCTCCTCCTCCTCTTCCTTCTCCCCCTCCGCCTCCACCTCCTCCTCTTCGTCCGCGCTGGCCGGTAATGACCACCGAGTGCCGATGTGCACGAAAGAGTGCTGCTGACGTTCCTATGCCCTGACACGTGTCACCGTTGGCCCGAGTCCTGGGGCGGACTGTCCCCCTGGCACCTTTCTGCTGCCTGGCCTGGATGGAGCCCCCTGTGTGCCCGTGCCCTGGCTGAGCCTGGAGGAGGAGATGAGCGTGCGGTCAGTCAGGGGCATGATGTGATTGAGACCTCCCTGCCCCCCTCCCTCTCTCTCTCTCTCTCTCTCTCTCTCTCTCGCACTCTCTCTTTCTCACTCTCTTTCTCTATCTGTCTGACTCTATATCTCTCTCTATCTATCTATCTCTAACTCTCTCTCTTTTTTTTCAGTGCCACCACCACAGATCATTGCAGGGATGTTTAGAGGACCTCAGACAGGGCTCAATTGTGTCCAGTGTCCACTGTTACCATTTCACAGCCACAGTACGAAGTGGTATGTTTTGTTTTAGTATATGGAAATCCACCAAACACAATTTGTTCCGGTGGCATCTCATTTGTTGCATTTTACGCAACCTCAAGAGCAATCTGATTCTGGCTCTTTTGATATGTTTTGTTATGGATTGGCGAAATGCCTTTCCCTCCCCAGCTTTATTTGACTGCCCGAATCCCTCCCCAGACAGACCCCTCCGCTTGGCTTTCAAGTGTCCTGTTAATTAGCGCTTTGGCTAGCTGGTGATAGCTTCGTTTTACGTTGCAGTTTGGAGTAAATAGAGTTTGAATTTTAAAATGCACCTCTCGGGTGCAACTTGAAGGGGAATATTTAATCATACACATCTAAATGAGAGGATCATATTCTTTTAGCTGGTGAAGGATGCCTACTAATGAGACGTCTCCCTCTCCCAATAGGATGGTTGTTTTATTTAATTTTTTTCTTCTCATCGATTTATTTAGCTACAAGGACAGGGCTCACTGAGGTCAAAGGACATATTTGTGTATATGACTTGATAGATTGCCACTAAAGGAATGTCTATTGGGTGCAGTGTTTTTGGCAAAAAGAGAGCCAATCTGTCATCTGCGTCAATATCATTTTCCTGTCCCATAGAAAAGAAAATGTTTAGATGCTGTGTATGAGGGAAGAAAATACTCCCTTTTTCTGTGATGGGAAGGTTATAGTTCAATGTATAGGTGATTGTGCTAGATCCTTTGTGTGATGCGTGTGTTTGTCCGAGTGATATGGCTGAAGGTGATGTGACAGAGCGGAGGGGTGACCAAGACTCATTAGAAAAATTAGGTCATTCTATGGAGGTCAGGGCTCCAAGATATAAGACTGGGTTTGTCTGTGTATTAATGTGTGTGTGTGTGTGTGTGTGTGCTTGCGTGCGTGTGTGAGTTGTGTGTTATACCCAAAGTCGTTAGCGTGTTTCAGGATGTCCCCTGAGGAGGAAGCGGAGAGCTTAGGCACCTCTCTCTCTGCACACCTCCACCAACTCCACTGACACGTTAATTAACCCTCTTTGTTTGTGTCAGTGGTGGGGAAGAAAAGAGAGGGGTGTGTGTGTGTGGTGGGGGGTGGCATTATGGAGCGCAGTCATTTAGCAGGCAGACAGTCAGTCAGGCTGGTTAATAGGCATCCCCACGGCCCCCCTTCCTCCCTGTCACTCCCCTACGGCCCTGACTACTGCTGCTGCTGCCGCCGCTGCTGCTTGGGGAAGGTAGCGGTGCTCCACCACCCGCCCTCCTGCTCCGTTGTCCGCGGGACGGAATCAAAGAGAGCGAGAAATTAATGAGGGAATCGGCTTTGCGCCACGGGGGAGAAACGAGCAAAGAAAAGAGTAGGAAATGAGTATAAATAAGCCTCCCCTCTAATACCTCACCTAAGGAGATTCCGCCGAGGTGGGGAAAGGGAAGCGTCTTTGCTTAATGCTCCGGCGTTTGACAATTGTTTTTGACCTTCAGCAGACAGCACCAAACACCCACCGCTCCGCCCTCTCCCTCCCACCCATCACACCGTCTCCCTCATCGACAGAGAAAAAAAACAAATCTTTGTCGCCGAATTTCCGACTGACAAAAAGGAGCTCGGGAGCAAAATGATTTTGTGTGAAAGAGGCTTAGAGGGGGGAACGTCGAGTTCTTATTGCGTGTAATAATGTAACTCTGGAAGGATAATTGTACTGATCTACCAGACGAGGACCTGAAGTGGAGGCGTCCTCCTTTTCTGACCTCGTTGGGGATTGAATTATTTCCTTCGGATGAACAAAAGACGTAGTGCGCCACTGCAAAGTGTCCAACACCACATCAGAACACACCACTGTGCATTTCATGTCCATGCCGATGTCTCTGATTGGATATTGTCATCTTCGTACGGTATATACAGCCTGCGTTACTATTATTAACAACCATTAATTAGAGTCTAGAGGGCAGACAACCGTCATTACAATCTGATAGCATTACTTAATGAAAAGAAACAAATCATTAAAAACAGGCTTCGTATCATTAGTGTTAATCATTCTGTACTGGAGGACTCTCGAGAGCTGATTGATCCCATATATTGTGCGCTAATAGTCAGTTCTCTGATGTACTTATTAGGAATACCCTGAGAATGAGATATTCTCAGATGGGCTCATTTGCATCTGAGTGCTACAGTCTGCCTGTCTTCTTGAGAAGTCTTCCCTTCTCTCTGAAAAAAAGCTGCATGTCATACACTGCAACAAAAAAAAAATCTCAACAGGCCTTAATGCAATGGAGGGGGAAAGTGTCTCACTGTCACACCATATTTTTTATTATTATTTTCTTTTTTTTTGTATACTACCTGTTTTATTGAAAATGGAGACCTTCATTTGAAAAACATCTCAGCGCTTCTCTCCGTGTCTCTTCTCCTCTCTTCTTGTGTGGATGGCTGCAGGGAGCACGATAAAGACCCGGAGCTGTTCTTCAGGACTCTGCTGAAGCTCAAAGAGAGAGGACTGGCCTTTCAAGTCTCTGTCCTGGGGGAGACCTTCACCGACGTGCCCGGTACTGAAGCCACATCTGACGTTAGCGCCTCTCAGTCCTGATGCATTGATTAGACGTTCATTATATTGTCTCTGATAATGTTAACTTTTTTAGATCTTTCTGCAAATGAATTGTGTGATATGTCTCATTTATGTACACGTTTTATCAAATTGGCCTCTGGTATGAATTCTCTTTTAGAGGGAATGTTGGAAAGCCTGCACTATCCGATTGGATTTGCAATTATTTAGGGCCCATTTGTGATTAGATTCAGGGGGGTTAAAGTTCATGTGTTTTACCCGTTCGTTCAGTGCAAAAGACATTTCTTAACTGGGAAAATACACTTCCCATTAGCGGATGATGATGCTATAATGGCTTTAGTACTCATCCAAATATTTATATTCCCTTCATTTAATTAATCTAGCCGTCACAGGGGCCTAGGGCAATGGCAAACTCAAAGGAAGCACACTCTCCCATATTGGGATGTAAAGTTTTATAGATATATAAACTGCTGAGGGTAAAAAAAACAACAACCACCATAAATTTCCCTCATATTTAGAAATTGCAGTTATGAATGCTCGGAAGGCAATCACATTAAAATGCTTTTAATCCATTTTGATATTGTAATAGAATCTCCTTATTGATTATTTCACCTCTCATTTCTCCAAGTACAAAGTTGAGATGCCCTTCCTTTCCTTCCTTGAAAAGAAACGCGATAATTAACCCATTGACTCAAATACTCAAATGCTGTGTGTATTTGAGTTCCTCCTATGATGTCTCAACATGACCTCACTATTTAGCTGTATAATCTGAAAGCACTATCTTTAGACAACTTCATTATTGTACTTCGGAAGGCATTTCACTCACGTGGCCAAACCTTCCCACAGATATCTTCACAGAAGCAAAGACGGATTTGGAAGACCGTATCCAGCACTGGGGCTACATGCCCAGTAAAGAGGACTACCTCAAAGTCCTATGCAGCGCTGATGTCGTCATCTCCACAGCCAAGCACGAGTTTTTTGGTGTCGCCATGTAAGTGCTTTTTCCTTTCGTAAAATACTGAAAAGAAGACCTGTCCTCATAAACCATTGTCTACAGACCTCGTTGATGATGCATGGATTACTATATGAATGAAACACTTCACAAAGTCCTATTAAAATCATCTGTATGTTTGCAAACATGAATTTACCGACATGGAGGTAAGGTTCCCTCAAGGAGAGTGTTAGATGTGAGGCCTAGCCAAGACGGGATCTGAGCCCTTTGATGGCTCGTCCCTTGAAATGTTGACCATGCCCTCTCCTGCAAAAACTTCAGTCACCTGGGCTCACCGTTTGATCGATTCAGTCGATTCTGCCCACGAGCCAAGGTAGAGCTCCTTTCAAGGCATGGCCTCTGAAGCAGGGGCCCACCACGTCTCGAGGGCTGAAACGGAGGCCTCTCATCATAGGTCGACTCTATTAATTTCTGTGTATGCCCGCAATAACGACATGACTGTAAACAAAGTCCAAACCAGGGTGCTACTGCTGAAGGCACCTGCCCACAGAGCTGCAGAGGTTAGCTGTGATGATGGGAGCCCTGGTTAGGTAGAGTGTCTGAATCACTGAGGTAGAGGATAAGCAGGACTCATTTTTATTTTATTTTTTTTACAATTTGGACCACATCTCCACTATCAGGCCAAGCAGTTACCCGAGAACACAGTGGGAATGGTTACCATTTCCTATTCTGTCTCGGTTGCTTAATCAGAACCAGGCAATATGTGCGACTAGCTGTATGCTACAGATTTTTGGCAGTTGTTATTGTTGATTCCCATTCTTTGGAATTTGATGGTATTTTAGCAGTTCTTCTTTTGGTTTTGAGGAAGTATGTTACAAATCATGGTGCTAGACTAAGCCAGTTCAGCAGCTATGTCCCTCGTATTTGTTAGAATATGCGGCAGTTTTCATTGATTCTCATGCAGTTGCGATCAAAGTTTTTATTACAGTTTTGTTTTGTTTGTTTGTTTGTGTTGATTTCTACCACCTTTAGTTGGCCTTAGCAGCTTACAACAAATGTAAACCGAGAAAAAGGATGTAAAATTCGCGTGTGTGTGTGTGTGTGTGTGTGTGTGTGTGTGTGTGTGTGTGTGTGTGTTACAGAGGTTATTCTAGTGCATGAATGGTTTATATCACCTTGCATGAATCCAAACCTTCTCTTTTAAGTCACCTCCTGCGACAAGCTACAGATGGGTCTGGTCCCATTTTTAAGGACATTGCATGTAAAACGTCTTCATTTTTAAGACTTGAAATGCCACTTATTAATTATAAAAGTGTTTTAATTTAGAACGTACTGATTTTATTCAGTCAATTGATAGAAAGCATTGTAGCCATTATTACAAATTTTAGATATCAGTAAACCTGCAAATGATCTTAGTAAATCACTGACCCCAGCCTGAATAAAGAATGGATGTGATGCCACACGGAAAAACCAAAAGAGCAGCCCAGTGCGCCCCACGGAGTGAGGTGTCACTAATATGCTCCCTTCTCGTTATTGTGGAAATTAACCTAATCTGATTAATTGTCGGCAGACGCCCGCTCGCTGCCCTGCAGGGAAACAGTTACTCAGCCGTGCAAAATGATTGGCTAATTATGTTTGAGATGAAAAGCCTGATAAGCATTTGCATGCTCACACATTACCGCACTGACATGGAACTGACCTTAAGCAGTTCCTTGCATCGTGCCATCCCCTGTCTGAAGTAAGAGGGGGGGGGGGGAGTTAGCTTGGCTGCATCCACGGTGCATTAACTTTTAAAGTCCAGTCGAGGTTAAGACTAAAGCCACTGGTCAGAAGTAGGAGTGCAGAGGCGAGAGAAACAAACAGATATGAGGTTGGCTTTTAATTGGAAAGGCGCTGAGAAGCATCTTGAAGCACAGCAAAGCCACAGCGTGGACACATAAAGCCACAGCGGTATAGGCTTCACCTCAGGTCACTTTTATTTCTCTTTTTAAAACGGGAACATTCAACATTGGTGTGACCGAAAGAGTTAATTTGATGATTAAAAATGCATTGCAATAGCGTGAGGAATGATGTAGCAAAATGGATGGGACCCTTAAACTTTAATGTTCGTTCTACAAAATATTTAAACATCCAGTCATTTTCCTGAAAAAGCAATTGGAGTTCAAATAAGTTAAATCAGTGGAAATTGAAGTTGGACGTGGGGTTGGTGTCCTCACGCACTGTATTATGCGTGAGTTAGAAGCATTTACGATACTCCTGAAAGCTATGTTATCTAAGTTTGTCTTGCTGTGGCACTTTGGCAGCATTCACCTCTCTGTATTAATTATTGTAATGTGATGGGATTCATGTCATTATTTTGGAAATGCACTAATTGAATGCTGCCATAATTCATGTTGCGCCCATAATGCTTTGATAAACAGGATCATGACAGCATATGCCACAGAGCCCTGTCTCTCTGCGTAAGAAGGTTAAGGTGTATTACACCGGCCCATTTAATCTGATCATGCTTTTTGATAGGTTTATGTGGCGGATCCTGGTCACGTTGTCATTTGACAAGCTGTTTGTTCTGCCTTTTTTTCTGTTCCTCCCCTTGTTTTATTTCAGGCTAGAGGCTGTCCATTGCGGATGCTATCCACTCTGTCCAAAGGCTCTAGTTTATCCGGAAATTTTTCCTGGTAAGACGAGTAGATTATAGGTTCAATGGAGAGGGTTCTGTACAAACATTTGCTTGGGACACAGGAGCGTAGATGCACTCCTAAGAATATCTCTGCGTGATTACATGCGGGTTATGGACTTACATACCGTCTGTTTTCATTTTTCCTTTCCCTGGGAATTTGACAGCACACAGTGTACGGGTCTTTCAGACATGATCTTGGCTCCTATACCTAGGCTCGTTTCCATTTTGATAGTCACAAAACCTTAAGGCGCTATACACCAAACTGTTAGGCCCCTTCAATCCAAACTGTTTCAGCTCCTAACAGATATGGTGAACATTAGAAATCTCTTGAAGAACAAGTCTCCTTGGCTCTATAATCTGCTTCTGGCTCATCGTGTCTCAGTGACTTGTGAACTGTAGACCTGTGCACAGCACCCTGCCAGGAGGGTTGCAGAGTTAGCAAAGGATGCTAGTGTCACTCACAGCACTTCTGATTTCTTGTCTTTCTGAGGACGGTTTGATGATACTTTATGATGAACCAAAATCGGTGACGAGTGGGGGTAGATGTATTAAAGTTTTGAAAAGTCGAAAATCTTTCATATTGTAGAAATACAGTTTCACGGTGTTTTGGTGCTGAACAGTGGGTGATTGCTCACAAGGCGAGATCCATTGGGCTGGCATGACATTTTGTTAAATAAATAACTAATAAATAGCTAAATCAAACCACAGTTCAATAATGTAAAACATGGGCCCAGCAGGAAGTGCCGTGCATTTTTAATGAATGAAGAAACTGGTATCTTGTCTGAACTGTGAGGTTTTTTGTCTCATGAAAAATGCATTGTGCCCTCCCCTTCACTTCAGCGGAGTATCTCTACTCCACACCTGAACAGCTATGCAAGAGGCTGCAGGGGTTCTGCAAGAGACCCGATGTGGTCCGCCGGCAGGCTGTAAAGGTACCGTTCTTATGAGCACACCCATCGTCATGAGCATTCCCAGGATCCCACGAAGTTCTACCAGTTTGCTATATATCTCTGTTTCATGTCACTCATGTTTATCTTAATTTCAGTTCAATCCACTTTATCTCCATTTTAATTCAGTATCAATACCCCCTTTTTAAAATCCTGCCCTTCTTTTCATGTTCTTCAATCATCCTTTTTTTCGCCCCGTTCTGTTCCCAGGTGGACACGAGTGTGTTTTCCTGGGAGGCCCTTGGTGACAGGTTCAGGAGCGTGTTGTCTGCAGAAGGCCATGCCTTTGGGGTTCAGACCCGCACAGAAGGGAGCCCTGCTGGGAGCTCGTAGCCACTGGAACCCGTGGGGGTGAACTGAGAGACAGGGTAGGGAGTTCACCCGATGCCCCCTACGTCCTGCTCTCTGAGGGGCGCAGGCGTCCTTCCCTGCTACCACCACTAAGCCCCCACCCGCCCCTCCACCCACCACCCGTCCTCCCTCTGCCGCCACCACCGGGTCGGAACGACAGCCATCCGCCAGACAACTTCAGACGCCCCCCCCTCCCCTCTGCCTTCACATGCAGGAGACGTGTGGTTTGAGCGTGTGGTTTGACAGAAAAAAGAGGGAGAGACAGAGAAAGGGAGAGAGAAAAAGCTGGAAAAAAGAAAACCTGTAACCGCTTTCATGTTTCCCATAGGCGGTGCCACCTCATATTTCCGCTCAGATCCGTTTTTATCCTTTGTGCCGGAGCACTTCAGACTGGAATTCTGTGTTTTTTTCCTCCTCCCTCTCTCCCTCATTCTCTCTCTTTCTCCCTGTCTCTCTCCCTCTCTCTTTGTCGTTCCCACTCCGACAGAGTGGCAGCCAAGTTGTGGCTTTATAAGCTGTGGGTTAGCTCTCCACCTGGGTTGCCAGGTTGTGGCATAGTCCCCGGGGGACGGCTTCAGTAAGGTTGACAGGAGGACAGGAATGCCTCCTGACCAACATTTAGTCTAAATACAGACCACTTGTTTACTCTGTGCATGGGATCATGGGACTTTTCTACACTTAACTCATAACGGCACAAGTTTCACAAGTGTGCATATTTCTTTATTTATTTTCTGTGTTCATATTTGGTCTTCAAATTCTTAGCGTTGAAAGCTTTGTTACTTTTACAAATAAATTCAACGTGATTCGAATCTTCGTATGGCTCTATATGGTTTGGTGAGGTCCTAAAATCAGCTTGGGCTTCGAAGAGGGCCTCCCTCTGTTGCGTATGTTACCCTTCCATCCGTTCCGTGCACATAGATATTTCATTTCAATTTGCATTAACATCCTGACTCATTGCAGGATTGCAGGCATCATCCACCCCTAATTTCCTGAATGACTGGATTCTTTCGTTTAGGCAAAAAAGACGTCATCTCACATCTTCTGAAAGTACATCTCCTAGATGTTGACTGTATAATAACAACATTTTGTGACCGAAAGTTGAAATCAAGACGGGGTGAGCAAAAGCTGAAACCATGAGCCAGAGTAGAGGATAGGCAAAATGCACACACTCTTGAACATAGTCCACATAACCTTTTTTGAGATCTGATCCTCTACTGTGGCTTTGTGCGTCTGATGGCAATGTCAGCTGAAGTATATAGAGATAAGAGCCTTCATAGATCAAGAGTGTCTACACAGATCTACACACAGTGCATCATGATACTAAAGTAAAATGAGTTTGACTTGAGTAGACTTTATCTGGGTATCATAAGAGTGGCCTTTAGAAAAATGAATAATTAAGTAGAGATATCAGTATTTAACATTTTAGTCTGCAACTATAAATGCACAATACATTCAGTTGACTGGTGCCATCTTCCATTCAAACTGTTTAAGAAATTCTAAGAATGTGTGCAACATCTTCACTCTGTCAAAGAGCTTACCCTTGGAAGCTCCTCTAGGAAGCTATTTTGGCCAAAAAAGATCAGGCTCCTATCTAAATGTAATGAGGAGAGATCCATAGCTTCACATAGTGTAAACATAATGTAAATCCGTTCTTTTTTGTTATTTCCCCAACCACTCAAATAACACAAAAGACTTCACGTTGAACAGCACACTGTATGCACCACATTTAATGGCACAGCTACTGCTATGGGAATGGTGGCAATAAATAGAACGTTCGGCTTATGCGAAACATCAGTTATGCTGTTTCCAAGGTTGTGATTGGCTCTTTATAAAAAAGGGGCAGGACTTCCAGTTACAAATCCACCATATTTACCGTTACAGATTCTCTCTGATTCCCCCATTCATTTTCCAGTCAGTCATTTGTCTCCTCCCTCATAACATCTCTGCTAATATATTCCAGTTTGTACCTGCCCCCCAATCTGTGATTTAGGAAGTGTTTGTGGCGATGGTCTTAAAAGGTGAACTGCTGTTCAGACAGTGTAGTTATGTCAGTGTGCTTGTGTTACCAAATGAGTCGATTCCAACACTGCCACGTTGATAGTCAATAGTTCGAGAGAAAGACTCAACTCTCAATGGCACGTCTCAACATTATGTCATGGAAGATCTTGAAAAATCAAATGGAGGGAGCATTTCTAGCTGGAAGTTAATGAAGGCATATTGTGTCTGGAAAGGAACATCAAATCTTGACTGCGACCCATGAAAAATAATGAATCCCACGTTCAATTTAAGCGGGGAAAACAAAAGGGCTACCCTTAGAACAAGAGTAACACGTTCAAGAGGAGCACCCTCAAAACTAAGACCAAGGAACCTAGAGCATAACAAGGGGATAATCAAAGACACATTTTTTTCTGTAATAAATCTCAATTGGCTTTATTCTTCGCTCAAACCGAACTGTGACATTTTATCACTCAGGCTTTGATGAAAAGCCAGTGGAATTGATACCCTGTGACTGCTGGAGCTTAAGCTGACTATCACACCTAACCCAGAAACATGCCGTATACTCAGGCTCTTACAGCACTGGGTTGCAATCCAACTGGGGCTGACACTATGGATTCCATTTGTAAACGAGTCATCAACTGATGAATTTTTGAAAAAATATTTATTTTTCTAGTGGTATGGATCCAGGGCTGATCTGGCATGAGGCCACTGGAGATCAGGACTGCAGCCAACCCAGTGTCAGCTCCTGTCAGGAAAACAATAAGAAGGACTTAGCTGACCTTTAGCAAACCACTAGCATAGCATTTTAACCAATCCAGAATGCTTTATTTTTGAACTGCTGCGGTGAACATAGAAAAGTGTGTATGTCCATCAGGCTTTTATGCAAGAGAGAACAAGAGGAGAATTTAAAAAATGAAACATCATTGCCAAGCAATCACATTGTTAATCCTTTTGTGTGATTAGTATGAGATGTGGATGTGGATAACTGTGTAAGTGTGAATTAACTTTTGTGAATGAACGCATTGTAATCATAAAATGCAACTGAGCATTTTTCACCTTTTGTTCTTTCTGCGGAAGTACATTCACTATGCTGTTCGGAAGCATATTAAGGCCACCTTGAGGTTGACGGGTTCGGGGGGTCGTTTTCTGAGTTAAAAGTCAGAATTTCTGAAAAGAGGTCAAAAGTTATTGCTGACTTTTTTTCTCAGAAATTCTGAATTTAAATCCCCCCCCCGTGAGAAGAAAGAAACCACCCCATAGGTGGCCCCAATATGCATCCACAATACTGAGTTATTTATAGTAATATTAAGCATATAGGCTACTTTCAAGTCAATAGTCTGTTAGTAGTTAATAATAACATGGGGCAGGGCCTCTATGATTGTGTTGTGTTGTGTTGTGTTGTGTTGTCTTGACTTGTGCTGTGCTGTGCTGCACTGCGCTGCGTTGCGTTGCGTTGTGCTGTGCTGTGCTGTGCTGTGCTGCCTAACCTATATGTGTTTTAGTAAAAGCATTCTGATGCCTAGGGACTGGTGAGTACCTGTTAGGCACCTTAATCTTAAACATGAATCACCCCTAAACTGCTTCTCTGGGCTTGAATGAAGAGACCAGAGCACTTCCAGCTGACCTAAGGTCGGGACCTAATGACGCCATAAACCCTATAACAATGCTGCTCTTGCAGCTTGCAAAATGTCACCCCACACATAAAAACTTAACAGCAGCGTCCATAAACTGCTGTGTGCACTAAGCCTTTTCATTGGCCTGTTAATTCGCCTTGCTGTTCTCACTGTCGGTGTCGCATGGGACGCTGTGTGTGTGTGTGTGTGTGTGTGTGTGTGTGTGTGTGTGTGTGTGTGTGTGTGTGTGTGTGTGTGTGTGTGTGTGTGTGTGTGTGTGTGTGTGTGTGTGTGTGTGTGTGTGTGTGTGTGTGTGTGTGTGTGTGTGTGAGAGTGTGTGTGTGTGTGTGTGCGTTCACATGCAGGCGGGCATGTAGACCACCTCTGGGCTTGGTGGGAGTGCCAGTGTGTTCGCCAGGGTGTGTTTCTGATTAATTTGTTTCCTTCTGTTTCGCACACATGAGGTCATCATGATTTGATGACTTTTATTTATTATTATGTATTTTTTTCGTCCACCGTATCTCTTGCAGTGCAACATTCCCTGGTGTTCCCCTGCGTGCCCTGTGGGGAATAGGGAACGGCCCTCACAAGATAACCATAACTACTGTGACATCCCTTGAGGCATTTACTGGAGAAAAATGAGCTGAAGAATCTCATGACGTGACACATGGTTGTTTTTATTAGACTATCACTTTGACACACCATTAAGTAAAATAGTTTTTAAAATTAATTTGATTACTGTTATTTTTATTAAAGTAAATCTTAATAACAGTCTGCAACCAATCCATATATGTAATGGAACATTCATCTGCCCTGATTGGATGTGATTGCATTCTGATGTGCATCCAATTAGTATAAATTGGCTGTGTGTGTGTGTGTGTGTGTATGAAGATGTATTTAGCATACAGGGGAAAATGCTATCTTCAAAATAACGGATATGCATATTTTAGCATCTTCTTCAACAGCATAGAAGCAGAGGGAGGAGGGAGATTGTGTCACAACTGTTGGTAAAAGAGGTGGTGGGTGGGTGGGTGTGTGTGTGTGGGGAGGGGAGGGGAGGGGAGGGGAGGGGAGGGGAGGGGGGACATCTATCTCAAGTGTGCACTTCAAAGGCGTCTGGATTAGGGTTCTGCATACAATATGCATTCAGGGCGAGGGGGCATGCGGGAGGGAAAGATCCAGCCATGTGCTGCCCATGGGCGATTTGTGTATGTGTGTATTTGTGTGTGTGTGTTTCTGTGTATGTATCTGTATGTGTGTGTGTGTGTGTGTGTGTTTCTGTGTGTGTGTGTGTGTGTGTGTGTGTGTGTGTGTGTGTGTGTGTGTGTGTGTGTGTGTATCTGTGTGTGGTGAGAGGGGGTGTTGTTTGTTTGTCTGTCCCCAGCGCTGCCATTTGACTAATTCGGTGTGCTTCTGGTGGCAGCTCAATGCGGTGGTTGGTGATAAGACCATAACTACCATTAAAGGTACCTTCACAATAACCATCCACTCACTAATGATGCATTTTTGACCATGCATACTTTTTGCACAGTTTAATGTATGGGTGTGTGTATAAAGCCTACTGTATATGGTTCAAATGCAGTGACAGATGAGTACTTTTCCTGTTGCTCATGCAGTGTCCTGGCCCTCACAGGTCCATGTTTCTTCAGTATTTTTAATTAGTTTATTTATGTAATAAGAGCCCATTGTCGTTTATTTCAGCCTGAGTCAAAGAGGTGATAATTGCATTCTGGTTTGTAATTGATGCGTAATAGCTGCTGGTCAAATAAGGGAGACATTGTGTCCCAGACCGTGTCAGATGAGTGTATTATAGAAGGCTTTGATTTAGCACTGACTGTGTCATAGTGTTGTCCTCCAATGGTACACTGCTTTATTGCCTTTAAGACATTAGATTGAAACACATGTTTTGATACTACCATGTCATGGACATTTATACCAACGATTTTTAGTGATAGTCTATTAGTGATAGTCTATGTTCTTGTTCTGTGATATGCTCTTCACGTCATACATCTGTCTTACTTTTAGTTTTTTATGTGTTCATAAACAGAACTATTTGTGATATTTTGCACAGTTGTTTTCAGGATTTTATTAGAGGAAGGCTTTTTGTATTTTCATACATAAGTAAACATAACACTGAACATTTCAGGAAAATAGGCTGATACTGTTATCTCCACTTACAAAAGAAAATCTAAACCCATTTCCATTTTACAAAGACAGTCTCCAACAGAATGTCAAATCCACTTCCCCTCCCAGTTAATGCGGCCACAAGCAGCAATGCGCACTGGCTTGGAAATGTGTGACCTGTTGATCTTTGTCTGAAGCACCAGCCTGCCCCCTAGAGGGTTCCGGTCTCAACAGAGGAACCTACGATTCTGAAGAAAAGGTGGGGGCCTTGCTGTTTCTTAGTCAAACTATTGTTCTCTGTTTGTTTGTTTGTTTGTTTGTTTGTTTGTATGTTTGTATCTTGTTACCACTTGAAATGGTTATGTGTGTTTTGGTAACTAAACTATATCATGAGCCTCAGACTCCCCAGTGCTCAGCCTGCCATTGAGTAGATGACAGTATAGAGGCTGCCCACCAATGTTCTAAATATATGCATACGTTAATTCCCAATTTGCAAAATGCACTTCAATGCAATGTTGTTGTTTTTTTTTTTTTTTTTTTTTAACTCAATGCCAAGTTTAATTATAAATGCATTATTTTATATTCACAAAGGATTTCTGATTAAAGGGAAGTTGGACATTTTGAATGAACACCAACACATACATGTGAGGAGAAGCAGTGGTGGTGAACTCGGTAGAGAAGTGAGACCGGTCTCTTCTGCTGGAAAGTTCTAAATGAATGGTAAATGAATGGTTCAAGGCAATCTGAAATGTATTATCAGCAAGGCACAGTAACATTAATTTCACGCTTCAGCGACAAGCCGGGTTCTGTCCCTCTTGTTTATTTTGTTGCTAAACACCTTCAGCAATGACTGAAAAAACTTGAGGGGGAAAAAAAGACTGAAAACAAAAACAGCAACAGTTTCTGTTTGAACTGCTCTGCTGGTATGCTGAAGAGTTTGAACTAAATTATAGGGCAGCAGCTTCCATCGGTTCCATTGCAACACTGCCAGCAGTTCAAGAATCTGGTGGGTTTGGCGGTCTCAAAGGTGCTTTGTAAATAAAATGTACAACAGTAAAAACTAAAAACAGTAATATGAGCACCTACACTTTTACGTCATCAAAAATGTTAGCTTGCTTAAAAGATTGAAAAAAAGTTAAACAGAGTAATTGCATTTTACTCTCCATGGGTAGTTTTCAATTGATATTTATAGGTGTTTTTAAAATTAATTTCTGAACATTTTTATAATTGTATTAGCCTGTGTCTGCATTCTTTCTTATTTAATCTATTTTAGGCCTTTGCATACATCCCTACATAATCGTTTTATCTACACATTTTCAACATACATTTCACATGTCAAAAATGTTCTACATTCCTAAACAAAATAAAAGATCTTAAGATGATTCATTTCCTCTGAAAGATTTCAAAGGTGCAGAAAGGGCCGATGAATACGTTGAAGACAGCTGTTGAAAATTGGAGATGACAAAGTAATTCACTACTGCATTAGAATGCCAATGAACGACTTTGACCAAAGAATGTTCTTGATTTAGTGCCACACAGAGGGGACTTCACTGTCTCTAAAAAAGAAGTGTGTCATATTAAAATTCAACACTCAAAATATTTGAATATCAAATAGCAGCTTCGGGGTCCCTTTACATGGACTGACCAAGGATCTTCAGAGGACTAGGAATCCCTGGAGCCAAGGCATTAAAGGTATCATAATTAGCCAAAGGCACACATTGATTCCACATTATGCTTTATACTCATGCCATATGGGCCAATTTGATTTCATTGCGCCGGTGTTCCTGTTGTGCGTGTGTGTGTGTGTGCGTGTGTGTCCGTGCGCGTGCTTTGGCAAACGTGTGTGTGTGTGTGTGTGTGTGTGAGTGAGTGGGTGGGAGAAAGAGAGAGAGAAGGGGGACAAAAAGACGTGTCCTCAAGTGACACAGTCATATGCTATCAATATGCTGCCATGCTCTTTTGGAGCCCAGTCACAGTTTTAATGGGGCCGGTGGTTAAGGCATGGCAAGCCATGGTTCACAGGGACACTGTATTGTTATGCTTTCATTTACTTTTTGGGCTCTTTCTCTTTTCCCCCTTTCTTTTGACTGACTGACGTTCTTGTTTCCATGAAGTTCTTCCAAGAGGGACGCGGAGACAAAGGGGGTGCTTCAAAGGGGCTCTCCCAAGCTCAGTGGTCTGCAGTTATTGTTTGAAATTACTTTGAGGACTTGGCTTGTTGAAAGAGGAACACACATGCCGCACACACATCTAGCAGATGGAGCTAGTTGGTTCCTACTGCACCTAAAAGGACAGAGGTGTGTGTGTTTGTGTGTGTATGTGTGTGTCTGTACGTGTGTGACCCTGTGTCAGCAGTTCACCCTCTCATCCTCAAAGGCCATCGTGCTTGAGGTTAGTTTGCGTCAAGAATGCCCAGATGTGTCCACGATCAGTTAAGAATTGTTATGCACGTCGCTTCTGTGTGCAGAAAAAAATAAAAAATAAAATAGAAATGTCATGACACAGCCAATTTCTTTCTTTGCCTTTCTTTCTTTCTGCCTTTCCTTCTTTATTTCTTTCCTTCTTTTTGGCTCCACTGCCCTCATAACCCTCCAGAAAAGCAACATGAACACGACTCTGAATATGAGATAAGCCCAGCGCACATCTTGAGAAATTGCTGTGTGTTTTGTGTGCTGCACCGCGCGTTCCTTCGCCGCCGCACGGCGAAATGAAATGTAGCGCTGAAAGCTTTGGTGGCCTGCCGGGCTCGTTACGCTCTTAGAAAGTGTCTCCCAGTGCCAGGAGGGAGGTCACACGAAGCTGGATTTCATTTCTGTCCCTTTCGTTTCTTTTTTTTTTCTTTCTTTCTCTCTTTCTTTTTCGGCGGAAATTTAGTGAAATGCAGAACCACAAAAAGCTGGTCTATGTCACTGCTGCTCACACAAACACACCCCCCCCCCCCTCCCCCACACACACACACACACAAAACATGTACATGCTCATTCATAGGCACACTCTGTACAAACGTGTCCTCACACATACACATACAAACATGTCCATACACATAAACGAACATGTACAGATATATACAAGCATGTGCACACACACACACACACACATAAACTAACATGTACATACACATACAAGCATGCACACACACACACACACACACACACATACACACACACAATAAACGAACATGTACATACACATACAAGCATGTACACACACAAATAAACGAACATGTATATACACATACAAACATGTACACACACACACACATAAACGAACATGTATATACACATACAAGCATGCACACACACACACACACACACACACACACACACACACATACACACAATGTACTCTTAGCTATACAGTCCTCCTTATTACCAGCCAAAACACTGAAGCATGAGACATCTGATTTAACAAAAATGTATCGCAGAGCAACAGCCTTTCCTTGTAATTATAGACTTTCTCTTATCTGTAACCCAAGAGAGAGAGCGAGAGAGAGAGAGGGAGAAGGAAAAAAATGAAGCACACACACGCATTCCACAGAGACAGTTCAGTGTTGGCCTGTACAGCGCACATGAAAAGAGATGGCCACATGGGTATTTGAAAAGCACTGTGGCAGTTTGATTCGAAACTGATGGCCTGATGGCTATACATCATCCCCCGGCATCGGTCCCTGCCAGAGATCAATATAAACAGCACTCAGCTTGCACATGAACACACTTGTATGAGTACAAAAAGGAATCAAGAGAATACCAGCACGCTCGTGATGACATTCTGCTATATAATCATCTAGCAACCTTAGGATAAAAACAAAATAAAGTGTTGAATCAGTCTGCCTGAATTATCGAAATCACATAACTATGCCTCTGGAAGAGTCTTTGACAACCAAATACATTTTAGGATGACACTGAAACACTCTGAAATGCTGTCTATAGAGTCTAACATTGCTGTTATTTGGGGGGGTGTATTGGACAAGATGGTGGGGTGATATTTATCAGACTTCCGCAGACCATCAGCCTGTATGTGGCAGCATTAGCGTCGGGCTCACACTAGGCAGGAGTGAAGAGTGATACAGGTGCCCAGTGAATACCACCATCTGCCTGACAAGGCCCAGGGGGACTCCCACTGCAGGGCATGTGCTTTTGGTCGGGGCAATCCTGGATTGATTAGATCCACTTACCCTCTGGCGTCCCAGATGAGCATGCGAGGAAAACACATCTGCCATTGTGTGCAAGCTTACGGTGCGAGCCTGTATTTGTTCTTGTTTTTTTCTTCATTTCGGCACCATCTAACCTTATACTTTTTGATGAAAGAAAATAATATTAATTTTGGTTAAGAAATGCATGTTTCGTACACAGTGAGAATAAAAGGAATTAGCCCATTTAAAATGGGAAACCTCTGCTGTTACTGTCAAATTACGATAATAACGAGAGAGAGAGAGAGGGGATGTTGTTCTGAAAGTGTACAGGCAAATTACCTTACAGTAAGAGTAGGCATCCTAAAGCTATGAAGTTTTGCTTTCAGTTTGTCTAAAAGAACCTTTGGGGTTATTTCAACTGTAGAAACCCATGTTACATCAGTTGCTTTTATTTACTTGAGGGACAAACATGTTGTTTCACTGCACCATATCTAGATCACATAGCTCGTTATAAAACAGTGATCATCCCTCTTCGAACTCCTGCACTCCCCTGTGTTATATGGTTCCCACCCAAAAGTGTCAAGAAACAAGGTCCCAAATACATCTCGACTTTCAGCCCATGTGAAAATAGGACTGATAAGTGTGGTATATTTCCTGTGATTTTATGGTTCCAAGTTTAAGTTAGCACCGAAGAGGTGGTTTCTACGACCATCTCATCCACCGACAAAGACAGCCAATGGCACCCCATCAGGTCTAAGGCCCCCTTTACCAACTCTTGGCGCTCGAAATGGTATGAATAGAAATGGGACAGCCCGTTGAGACATATCACGTTTATGTTTTCCGTGTTTTTTTATTTTTTTTTATTCTTCCTGGCTTCCCTTAGTAACCACTTGTTTCACATCACAATGCATTGAACTGTGGGTAATTCCCTCAGGCAAAGTCTGCAGAAATGTGGACTTAAGGAAAGTGTGCATAAATCGCTAAAAGTATCTGCGTTCATACACTTGATGATTTGACGGAGGGGCAGCCCCAAGCACCTCACAGATTTAGCGGGAATGCACCTCAAAGTCCTCGACTCCACGAGGGTGGACATTGGTATTGGGCCCATGACACAAACCTTCAGGCTAAGTTTACACCACTACTCTCTACACAACCTGCAGCAAACCAAACTCGCCATTCGTTTTTCTTATTTCCTGCCCTCTGTTGTAGAGGGTAGCGGTTCGGAGTCGTTTAAGTGAGAAATTGTGCTCAGACAATTCTTGGTTCCTGATAGCTCGTAAACCAAAGATTAATACGACAGACTTGCACGAGGGGAGAAACAGACCAGTTCTTTTGAGCCGAACAGTGCATGACTGCATTAATTGTGGGCAACCATGTACATGACATGTTTTATTGATGTTGACAGACGTTTGATATGGGCCCTGTGATTGTGATTAGACTACACAGTGTGCCTCTCTCTGCAGCATGGGTTTCAGGAGTGGCTCCATAAATTCTAGTCTGATGGGAGGGCCCTAATAGAGGCAGCTTAATAGAAAATAATTAGTTTTTCCTGCCATGTTTGTGTGCATGTGTGTGTGGAGCTAAAGTGGAGGCAATAGAAGATTGTTGTAGATGCTCGTTGGTACACACTAGCAAAGGCTGGGAACATGTGTGCACTTCTTCTAAATACAGATTGTGCAGTTCTGGGCTTGGATTGAGAATACAGTGGGAATTATGAAGTAATGTAGTTTCTTTCAAAGTACCTCTCATCCAAGGCCTCAGCCTTCATTCTGGGAAAAAAGAAAAAAAGAAGAAATTATTCAAAGAAGATGACGACAGGAGCCACCCTTCCTGGCTGTTTGTTACATCCATTTGCAACGACATTAATATATTTACAAGAGCACAAACGATCCACAGACTGACTTAACTGGCTTTTAAAAAGAGAAATATTTTTAGGTCTACTTATTCATACACAGAATTGGGCTTATAATGCAATTCTAACAGTCAATTAGCCAAAATCCCCCTAATGACTTCACGATAAGACTTTGGTCCATCCAAGCACAACAGATTCATTATTCAAGAGTACATTTGAAGGGGGAAATCCAGTCTGATCTGTTGTTATTAGCCACTGCCTATCGGTCATGCACACCATGCTTCTCTTCCTCCTCGTTTGTGACCTCGTCTTCTATTTTCTTCAGTGTAAATACTCCACAGCAATGACCTACAGCCTGATGCTTCACAGACTGTTTTCAATGTATCAATGAAAGAAGCAGTTAAACAGTGGAGATCTTTCTTGTTGGCATAAGGCATATATGGTGTAGTTCGGACTGCATATCAAATGCACTGATCAGAGAGTACATCTGTGTTCAGTACATCTCTGGCAATTGTTCAATCACATAAGGTGTGTTAATTAAGTGTTGAAAAATTATATCCAGCCAATGATGAAGCTCCTCACAACATCAAGATGAGGCAGATTATTCTTTATTTACTGTTGACATTTTTTTTCCAAACAGCTACAAAAAGGCACTTTTGAAAAATATTGAAACAAATATATTGAATTACATTCATATATTCATCAGATGTGTTTATTTAGACTTCAGCCATGTACCAAAAGAAACACAGCTTATGGATAACTATCCTTTGCCACACTACTGTACCAGCAGGTAGATTGGAGAGATCATGACTAATGTGCGTTATGTAAAGAAACTTTATTGCTGAGATCTTCTCAGTGCTGGTATCCCACTATATCACATATAACACATCAAATTAAACAAGTTTTCTTACTTGCTCACATTAAACAGATGTTACAATAAGTGATACAAACATAAGTCATTGTTATACTCCACAATGCATAACTCATAAAGCAATACAAATGTGCTAATAACACAAATGTATAACATGAATATTGTACGAATGTTCATAGTTAAATTCATTATTATTCTTTTATGTAGTCCTTCTTTCATAGAACTACTAAACTGAGCACAGGAAATACAACTGAATTGATTTGTAATATAAAACGACGCCTGAGCAGTACAGAAGTGTTACATAGACTCTGTTAAGGATGCAAATAGTCATGTGTGTGAAAATACAAGGATGAAAATATTTTAAACTAGCTGGACATTGCTTTTTTGTTTTTGTTGAATAACATTTCAGTGGCTGATTTAAATCTGTATCATACTATGAAATGAATGTGAGGCCAAATTATTGTCAGAAACAGCTGAAAATATTCTCTTTCAAACTCATATATATATACACGGCATAAATATATACAATACACACTTTGAAACTTCATTCAGTCATATATACCTTGTGTGAAAAGGCACTCAACATGGTTATCAGGTTACTCTGGATAGCTTCCTTTCACATATAGTCTCTGGTCAGTGTTCATACCAATATGAATTAATTCAAAATGAATACAAAAATCATATCCCCCACTCCTGTTCGACCATTCTGTACTTTTTTTTTTTTTAAATGTCCTCTGTTTCAAAGATGTCCCGGCTCTCGATAAGAATGTACTCTATGATTTGATTCTGGTACACCATGTTGAATGCCATGTTTCCTCCGTCATTCTCTGGCCACATAAGAGTTGGACCAAACACAATACTGATGCCTTGTGTTGACATGCGGTTCTTTAAGGAATGACAGAGAAGTCTGAAAAGAAAACAAAAGAGAAAAACAAAGTGATCAATAAGAGGAGCTTGTAATGTATTCACGTGGGCAAATCCTGCATCACTTTGGCTAATCTAAGTTGAAACTGCCTTTTTAGATTTTAAAGATTTTAGAGTTAAACTTGCATTTTGCAGAAGAAGTCACGTGGCTTCTTAAGCCCTACTGCTGTCATAAGCACCTGTGGTGTTACCTATAGCTCAGGTTTAGGTTGATTTAAGTTGCTGAGTCTCATAACTGCCATAACTGAAAGATTAAATCGATAACACCCTCAGAATTAGACCGCTATTATATTACGATCAATATTATTACATACACAGATGTCAGGCTTGTTGGCTATGCATGTCTACCTGTGTATGCCTAACATTAAATTTAAGGATCCAAAAATGTGTAGGATTACGTTTACGTAGCCTAATATTTTTTTTAATTTTCTAAAGAATAGATGATAGATAACCAAATAAATAAGCTTTTTCTTTATTAGTTTAAGATAAAAATCTTACATTTGTTTAATTATTGCACCTTTTAATAGTAACATATTGATATTTGTGCAGATATAACTTCATTATTGATACCATTAAGTGCCATTCTTGTACCATTGTACAGTCCGAATATAGTAGAATATCGTTTCAACACTGCTTAACTGCATAACAGCTGAACCCTTTTTTTTTTTTTTTTAAGCAATAACGTACAACATAGCACAACTCCTGAACTGTGAGTGTGGTTTTGAGTGGCATCTATTAGTAGAAATTGGCCTCTTCCACGGAGTATGCCATGTTGCACCGCTATGTTTCTACAAAAGCCCATAACAGACAAACCAAAACACTGGCTCGAGATAGGGATTTTCGCATATGGGATTTGAAGGGCACCATAGGTTATTCAGCTGGTTGCAATTCAGCAACCTCACCACTAGATGCCACATAAAACTATACACTGTGCCTTTAAGTAGTACAATTCTAACGTGCAGCTAAGCTAGCAAAAAGCTAACTGACAGAGCAACTGCCCTGAAATGTCTTACCACAAGCAGCAAAACATTGGCATTCATTTTAAGCACATATCTTCCACACAGTCCTAGAAAGATTTACATGTTTTTTTTTCTTCTCTGTAATTTTATGTTGCAAAAAGGCAAGCCTTTTGTAACACCATAAGTCATCTGTAAGGCGGAGGGAGGGCAGAGTGTACAGAGTGTATTTGAGGACTCGCGCCTGGTTTCTTGCGGCACAGTCATCCTCCCTGAGCTGAGGTTTTGGCTCACACACAGACACAATCAATACAGGGGTGACCTGGCTCGTGGACTTCCAGGCCTGCCTGACGCACTGGAGAGTGGAGGTTGGAGAGGTGATGGAAGAACTGTGGCAGAAGGCTCAGCTCCAAGCTTCCAGTGGAACACGGCCTAAAAGCTCTGAGGTAGGATGAGCACAATCACTCGCACAAACCCTCTGCTTTACAGTGAAGAGTGTCTTCAAAAAAGAATTAGGGGGCCAATACTGTGTTTGTGTGTGTGTGTGTGTGTGTGTGTGTGTGTGTGGGTGTGTGTGTGTGTTTTACATTTACAGATAAGTTGAGACAAGTTGTGTTGTTGTTGACATAGAAACTAGATAGAGTGGACACACCAAACAAGAAAGAGGAGCAGAGTTTTTCTGCAAACTTGGCGGCAAAGCATGCGTACACAAAGATTCTGGGTTAATAACATGATTGCTGTGCGAAATACAATGCAAATGTAGACATATAACAATGAAGAAATGCAAATATCGAGAATGTCCTGCTTGAAAAAAAAAAGCCACATGTTTATTGTTTTATTACATAACCTTAAGCTCTACAGTACCTGCTCCCCCCCCCCCCCCCCCCCAAAACAAATGTGTCACTCTTCCTGAAAAATTAGTGTGTGGGAAACAGATGCCTAAATAGGATGCCTAAATAGGACTGGTTATAAGTTAACGACTTCCCAGCATGGGGCGCAGCTACAGGTGGGGACGTCTATTACAGGAAGTTTGTTAATCAGGGCCCATTAATCAGGCCTATCAAAGGCTTGTTAGGGCACATTAAAGACTGTTTGAGGAAGTTACCGGTCACATGTGCCCTCCTTGGGCCTGAGCTAGCACTGTACTGTGAGGCAGAAGAAAGGGTGACTTAAAAAAGACTTTGATCATGAACCTGAGCTACATCAGACATCAGATTCTTGCCGTATGAATGTGCACCCTTCGAGAGATGAATCAGGTTGGGAATCGCCATTTGAGGCTTGTGTAATCAAAGCGGTGCGATTTAAAAGGCTGTTACATCCAACAAGTGCTCACAATAATTCTCCATTAATGTGTGTAATTAACCCCAGCCCCGTCGTATTCCCCTGTACATCACTGCTGGGGCACTTGTCCTGCCATCAGCATTTTAAGTTAATTAGAACACTCTGATGTAAGGATCTGGGCTGTCACTGCTAATGGTCCACTAATGATCTAGTGTAAGGTGATTCAATTTCCAAATTGACGTGAGTTGCCATAAACAAGGCATTTGGCCCACGCATCTTAATTGCAACTTCACTTCTGCACAAAATATTGCCACTTCCCTTTACGCTAGACGCAGCAGAAATTGTCCACAACACCAATGATTACCATGATAATGAGGCTAATAGCGAAACCTAATAGTATTACTTTTACAGTGCATTTTGTGCACGTGTTCTTGACCATCATGGAAAGGGTTTAAACAGGAAATAATTCTCCTTCCCCCTCCCCTTTTTAAGTACAGCAATTAAAAATGATGAATGACCAAAAGAAAGAGCATCTGTGAATGAATTGTATACCGTATAAAACATGCACCATAGAGGCAAATAAAGTGTGTTGTGTCTGTCTGAGTGGACTTTAAACATCTGTATTTGAACAAAGCCATAAAAGGTCAATGGCACTTTAGATCCGGCACAATTTGCCAGGATGGTGTCCCTAAATACCTGTTGTGTTCTTGTTCCTTCCTCCTCATTCCTTGTCAGTCCGCTGGTAATCTAAAAGGTGATGACAACCATTGTACTTTTACACATTTACATGTGTGAACAATGGTGCAATAATAACTGAGGGACACCGAGGGATGTTTCGTGCCCTCCTCAAAGCACGAGCCAATGGTGCATTTAGGTAGTCCGCACATTACAGCATTATCAGTTCGCTAGCAGCCTGTGGTTTGTGTGCGCGAGCGCTTCGCCAGTGGCCAGCTTAACCGGCAGTGACCGCACCACGCTCGGTTGCATCTGACAAATCATTGATAGCCCCAACGTAAGCTGACATGTGCGGGCTCAAGATGCCAGTGGTCATTAATTAGCATCTCATTTCCAAGCGGGGGTATGACAGGAAGTGGAGGATGGTGCACTATGCTGTCCTCCCCCGCCTGGCAGGCCTGTGCTAATTGGGTCAGGCTCGCCGGCTCCTTGAGGATCATGGGACGAATAATAAATTGAGGTAGGAAAAAAAGAAAGGGGGGGAGTTGGGGGCGGGCTGTTAGAGGCATCGCTGTGAGGTCTGAACCGCGCCGATGCTCCTCGTGTTAATAGCGGCTGGCCCCGGCTGAACTGGGGGGATAATGCCCACTGATAAACTAACCGCGCGGGTGTTTGTGTAACCCCCCACCCCCCCATGCAGGAAGTGGCACTGTGCAGAGAGGAAACCTGCTGTCTAAATGTGAGCCAATGAGGAAAGGGCTTCGCCTAGCGGAGGAAGAGCTCTAACGACGAGCATGTGGATGTGCACTCACGTGCTTCTCAGCTCATCCACACGACTCGCGCTAAGCGTATTCAAGACAAACACATCTCTCTTTATATCTACACATCTTTCTTGCAAATGGTGCTTTCATACAGGCTAATGTTCTGCTGCTCTGCACTCTGTGACACCTAAGGATCATTTTCCACAACAGTGTGTGCATGAGGCCATAACTACGAACAGATTTGCCACACAGCTAAGGTGCATGATTAAAACTGACTATAAATCAGAGAGGGAAAGAACAGGGAGGACACCAGGCCAGGAGACAGGAGTGCATTTTCGATGACTGCTCCCTTGGCTCTGTCCGTGATCAGCTCGCCTCGCCGCAGAGGGTTTTCGCTGCAAAAGGTTTCTTTTCCAGCACGCGGTGAGCGAACCTTGAATTAACGGCAGAAAAACAGACCTCGCAAGCTCCTTTAAAGCCCTTGTGGTAAATGGGAAATATGAGCATCAGTGACAAAAACACCCACAAGAAGAAGCATAAATAGAATGGGTAAGCGAAGGTACGCTTGAGAAAATCTGGTTTCCTTGACCACATCATCACAATGCGAGTACACAACTGGTTATTGAATCCAGGCTCGGTGGACGCGGGGTGGGGAAGAAACGAGAGAAAGAGAAAAAACGAGCGCGCACGGGTACAACGAAAGACCACAACAAAGCGCTCAAAACTTCCCAGACTCCTACGCCACTCCCAGTGCAGCCAAAACCAGAATGAAAATATAACCCCCAAGGAAAATGGGACACTAAAACACACTTCCCCTCTTTGGTATGAATGCCACAGTTTGAGCGAGGAATGAACACACACACACACACGCACACTGAGAGACAAACACACAGGCAAAGTGACAAACAATTGCCTATTCTTGATTTGAACATCCTGCTCTGCAGAGCCTGAGAGGAGTGGAGTTTTCTTCCTGAGACCAGAAAACCACATGAAAGACTTAGGTGCTGAAGCCCAATTCAGGTTTTTTTTTTGTTTGTATGTGTGTGTGTGTTCTTGTCAAAGTACAAAATATTACCAGACTAGCTGTGACTATGAATTTAGTTCAGTGACAAACAATATGTTAGGGAATTCTCCCCTCATAGTGAACAATGAAACTTCACCTCACCATTTGGTCTGAATGATCTATCTTATCCTAAGAACCCCAATTACAGAGAGAGTGAGATGGAGAGAGAGAGAGGGAAAGAGAGAGGGAGAGGGAGATGGGAACGAGAGTGAGAGTTAAGTACAATTGAAGAAAACAATGTGACACAGAAAAACTAAGACGTGTAATAAGAGTGAGAAGCATAAAGCTGAATGTAAATGGGACCACATCAAGTGGGCATGGGAGTGGCTCCCGCAAACGCAGTGCCTGGCCCTCCAAACCTGGGCTCCGTGCCCTTATTATTCTACCAGCAGAAAGGGAGAGTGCTATGAGCACAGACTCTGTGGCACTGCCGGGATTTACGTTGTCCCCACAAGTCGTAGAAAAGCTCTGGGAAAGGAGCATGTCCTCAAGTTTATCTGTTTCGCTCATTAAACGGAGAACGTGACTGGTGTTAGGCACGCCTACTGCACTTGGGTCATTTAGACTGAAATCATTTAGAAGACCGAGTGACTGACTAAGTCTGCTTTGGCTTGTAAAAGAAATCTGGTGAGGCCTTGAATAGATTTTATCATCAGTATTGTTTGTGTGTGTGTGCGTGTCTGTGTGTGTGTGTGTAGTCAGTTGGTCGATGACAGAACAATACATTTACATCAATATGCACCTACAAAAAAATGCAGGACAGTGATTTCCCCGTACGAATATATCAGCACACCATCATTGTTAGCCCGGCTTGGGCTGCATCCCAACCCTGGTGAAGATGGGTGGGACCTGGCATATGAAACCAAACAGACTTCAGCTCAAGAGCCAAAGGGCATGTTCCATCAGGGGAGGGGAGGGAGGGAGGGGGGGTTGCTCATCAATCTGAGATGAGTCTTTTGGCCCCCCTGGCAGGGCGGTAAATGCACGTAAGGGTAAAACGGGATGGAACACCCCTCCTGGGAGATGGAGTTAGCCATATGGCCCAGTGGGCTCTGCCAGCATGGCCATCATGGTCTCGTGTCCTCACAGCCTCTCCTCTCCGCCCTGTGCTGTGCGGCGTGGAAGAGAAGCAAATTCTAGGAGCGAAGTCGCGTGCTTAGCAGGCTTTCCACTTGCCATCTGGGGTAACATTGTTCATATTTTCATCGGAAAGTCTGTAGTATTTTACTCGTCAAACCGTTAGTTATTACCTGCTAACTGCCTGTGGTCTGTGCGTCACATTTCTGTAGGTGTGCTTGCATGCCTGCTAGCTGAAAATAGCATGACTTCACAGATATCTAAACATAAATATAGTGGTATGGCCTTAAAAAACGTCATGGCCGACTCGCGTCACTTTGATGGCCACCCAACTGATTTACCGGGGGCTCATGAAGGGGAACTTAGAAAGCCCTTTAACACACTCAGCACTCCTGCCCACCCACAGCACTGAACAACACACTTTACACACTCGCCGGTGGTCCCTTCGTGGACATTTGAGAGCTTTGAACAGCTGCTGTAATGGTTTCTCGTTAAACCTGTAAAAGACTGAACCACTGCTTTGAAATAAAACCTCATCAATAAATATGGAAAAAAACATCAAGGTGCATTCTCTTATAATACCATCAGGAGGTTGCACTGATAACAGACAACGGTGTCTTACGTTTGCAGATGTCTAAATAAGAGCTTCATGGTGTTGTGATTTGGCTTGGGGAGTTGATGGACCAGTTTCTTCACGACTTGAACCTTCTGTCTTGGGTCCTTATTTTCTGTATGGGAAAGAGTTGAGAGCATCTTCAATATTCAGTCCCAACTACAGGGACACACAGAAATGTATTGCAGGCACCATATTGTATTATTTTTCCAAGTGTTTTATTGCATCCACATGCACAAGTTCTTTATGACTGCAAAACTTTGCCATAGAGCACAATGAGGTACAATGAGGGTAATAACACCGTTTTTTTTCAGAGCAAAACCAAACCAGTGTGTGGGTACTGTATGCGTGTCTGAGCATGTGTGCTCAGAAAGGGGGCTGGGTGCTTATGCAGTATACTATGACCAGTGCACAGCACAAGAGTGGGTTCATTCACAGTGCTTCCTGCATGCAGCCTTCTGCCCGGCCCTCCGGATCTAACTCCGGCACAGTCTGAACGAACGAGGCAGACCGACGCTTGGGTCTGTGGTGATTTTTTTCTAGGGCCTCTCTACATCAGAGAGCACCGTGACATAATGACGACTAATAGTGGGATCCCATTAGAGGCTGTTAGGTTGTAACTGGAGACCCTGATCGTTGACCCCAGGCTCGTAAGCTCCCTCTGCTCCAGTACCAGGCCTTGAGACGACCCCCCCCCCCCCCCCCCTTCCCAAGACATGGGATGCCCTCTGACTCAAAGGGAAACCCCAGAGAAACCATCTTGTCCATAATCTTCTTTTTTTTCTTCCTCTGCTAATGGACCCATGTGACCTCTGACCCTGAGCGATGTGTTCCATTCATCACGGACTGCCATGGCTCTGCATTTGTCCGTTATATCAGTATCAGTGAGGAAAAGCAAACTCAAATGTTTGTTCAAGAAGATGAAGGAAATTCAAATGTTTAGTTCAAGAGATGACAGGCAGCTAAACTTCCCATTTATCAAACATTTAGCAGAAGCATTTATTTCTACCAGCTGCCAGTAGTTGGTGTTGTAGGGTTCCATATTTTTATGGCCGCAAAATACAAATATTTTCATTTTACTTTGAAGGCAGGATCTCCTCATTCTGATGCTTCAGATGTTAGTAACATATTGCCATTTGGGTAAAGATAGGCAGCTTCTGATAATTCCACTGACAACAAAACATTTGGTTAAAATAGGTTTTCACTCGAGAGAAAAGATTCCACAGATGGTCTGTTTTTTAGCTATAACCGAGTCACAGTTTAATTGACGACAGATAATAGTCTCACTGAATCGAAGAAATTATATAAACAGGAAGCTCACGCCATTGTACAGATTTATTGCAACAAGCAACAAAAGCACAGCAGCAAAACTGCATCAGAATACAACTCTCTGCAGACTCTGCTCACTCATGTGCAGCTAAGCACTACTCCTATAGCAGGGCCCACACTTACAATAGTGATTCCTCCCTGCCTCCATTAGTATGGAATGAGGACAACATTGCTGAGTAGAAAAGTAGAGGAGCTCCTAGTCAACTGTACCAGTGAAGGAGGCCCCCTGGGTATGGTCGGAGCAGATGTCTGCGTGTACACACCGAGCTGGCATGGACGCGGGCAGCAGATGCCTGCCTCTACTGCCAGGTCTGCCAGTTGAGCACAGACGGTGAACACGTCCTGGGATTGAGCAGGAGCACGGGCCAAGGCCCTGACCTTCTGTTGTAGGTAAAGCCTGCTGCTTGATTGGTTTGGTCTGTTAACACTTCCTTGCTTTGTCATCATGGTCAATTAGACATGGTCTTTATTCCGGCAAAAAAAAAGGAGAAACACAAGGCCTGGAACAAAACATACGGCCCGTGCAATCTAACCTCTTTGCTGTTCCTGCGCTGTTAACTCATGACAGAACACGCTGCTCTGTGACCTGCACACTTCCCTTTTGTGACGGCCGATAACTTTTATCAACTGAGTCCTGCAAAACCTTGATAATGCTGGAGGATCCAACCATAGGCCCACGGTTATGCAAAGAGGCAAAGGCCCCTTACTTTCCCGGGGCTATAACAAATCAGTGGCAGTCTGCCTCTAAAATATTTAATCTGGTCATTACTGCTGGCATAAAGGACACCAATCACTAATTACTTAGCCGTTGGTAGCTAACATATTGGAGATGCCCCCTCATCCTCCATTTCTGACAGATGGCAGGGATGGAGTCATTAATATATAACAAGCCTCCATACTCATATTTAGATGTGCTGATTCACTGCAGCCCGATGCAGAGTGGGGTAGGGCAGGCTCTCAGAAAAATAGCATCAGTGAAAGGTCATTAGGTAGAAACCATCTGAAAGTTTACAAGGATCCAGATTTTTGAATCTTGTGTAGGAAAATCATTATCCATGTTATTCACAGCCCAGTCCTTTTTTTTGGTCACGACTATGAACATAACTGTGTACAATACAATACCGTACTGATTATTGGGAAAACGTCTCTAATCAATCTCAATCTTGCCATTTGGACCGTGAGCTCTCCGCGGTTGGAATGTCATTTGAGAAGAAAACGAAGCGTTCTGCACTCGAATCAGGCTTTTTTTTCATGCCCACATTGGTCCCAGGTTACAGCATTAGGCAGGATATTGTTAAACCAACAGGGACCTGAGTGATTTATGATGTTATGACAAGAGAGAATTACAGCATTTTAGAAATTTCCCAATAGAATCAATTTCAGGCACACAAATAAACATTTTTTTTTTCTTATCGTCCTTGGTGCCCAACTGCTAGAACCTAGCATTGCGACCCCCAAGGTCAGGGCCTCCAAGGTCAGGGTCATTCCCTGTGTGCCCAACCACTGACAAACAGAAATCTAATATGGTTTGAGATCAAACATCTGGAAAACAAACACATCAGAAAATGAAAATGCATATGAGCAAGTAAGTCAATGTTGAATCATTGGAAACTTTTAAGTACTCGCTTATAACTATAAAACACAGTAATCCTTAAGTGGGTTTCTGAAGGAATCTATATATCCTAATCAGCTAAATGCTCTCTGTAGTAAGTGAGCAGTCACAGGTTCTAAGACCATATTTGTGTCTGTAGACAAAGATGTAAATCTGTGGTATCAACAGCTTTACATTAAATTTAAAGAGATACCACAAATGTGATACGAAAAATGGCAAATGAAGTGATTCAACATGCAGTGGCAAATCCTGATCCAAACCAAAGCCTGCAACCTCCATGATTAAATGCTCATTACCAACGTTCAACCTGTATCCACAGCACAGCACTGGGTAAATCCGAAGGAGAATGATTCTGATGCAAGAGTACAAACTGACAGCATATTCTCCTACTCAAACGCTAGGACTGGAGTCTTGGAGTCAGCCTGTGCAGCAGCCTAAGGCATTGTTCAGGAGGGCTCAGAATGACCCACATTCGTACCGCGTCCCTTGTGTTGACAGAGTGAAATGATTATCTGTGTCCCACACTTGAGCTGGTGATTATTTGATACAGCATCCATAATCAGTGCAATTCCTTGCTGCCCTCTCCTACTGGCTCATGCAGTTGGCATCAGCATTGCAGCACATCTTACCCAACAAAAGCAACCGAACAAAAGAAACTTTGCAGAATAAGATGTACGGTTTGACATGCAAACAAAGGTTTTATGTGAACATCGGTTGACTGTATGCATCTGTGTTGAAGGAGGCAATGATCCCTTGCCTTGCGTATGCAGGATATGCATGCAGCAGCTCCTAAAATGCAGTGGATATAATCCAATTACAAACACTGGAGTCTACTTTGCTCAAATAAAGCTTACTGCACAACCTGATCTGCAGGCTTAGTCTGCTGGCTTCCTTAAACCCCATCAAGGCAAATATTAGCACAGTGCAAATAGTCCTGCAGGTTATGATTAAGATTTTAAATGTATCCCAATTGTATGCTTTTGGTTAATGAATAACAAAGTCTTAGAGGATCATGGCTGTAATATATTAAACATGAAAAGCTTCTTGATGAAATATAGAAACTGGATGTATTTTTGCATTTCAAAAGCTTTCTGCGGACAGCAAAGCTTGCATGCCAATGAAGCTATGACAGAGTTGAGTTGAAAGAGTTATGAGAGGGTACGATATTAAGAAATTTTACAATATTATCACTGAATACTTTAGCAGCGTAATATAAAATATATTATTGCCAGCTAAAAACTGGCCTGTATTTTGTATTGTCATTACCACTGTCATTACAAATGAAGGCATTAACTGACTTATCACTTAAAATATTAACTATTATGCTTTCGAGCTATTCATCCTGCTAGTGGGCAGCTAACTATGTGGTAAAACTCGCAGTACTGTAGTCTGTGCGGCCGTGACAGCCTGGATAAAATGGACAAGGTTGAGCCTGATAGGGAGACAGGTGGCTGAAGGGTCCCAGTCTGATTTGAAGGCTCCATGAATAATAGATGGGAGTCCAGATGAGCCAAGAGCCAGCGCAGACACAGCTGCTCCCCTTACACCTTCCAAAAACCCCTCCACTGCTGAGCGGGGGGCAGGCACTGGCCCCTTCCTGATCCCCACCTGAGCTTCTCTGGGTAAACGCTTGGTGTAAGGAGGGGAGAATTAGGAGAGCCAGGTGAGGGGGAAAGGAAATTGGGAAAGGGATAAGATTCATATGACAGCTTTCAAAAAATGAAAAAAGAGTTCCAAATGCTTGGAATTGTTGGGATTGTAGTTCTCTGATTCGTGTTTATGCCGGAAAATGGCAGTGGATTAAAATTGTTAGCATGGCATGGATTCGTATGTAGCTTTTCTCTGCTTCCCTATCTAAAGGTTCTCATCAGGCCATCCAGAGAGCATGAGGGGCTTTGGATATGTAACAGACAGCGCTTTGCATGACTATAAAAACATCAGTGCGCACACACACACACACGCACACACACTCTCCCAGTCCCCAGAGGAGAGAGCCTACAATTAGTGATGTGCTAATGTGCTGTTGTCCTAATCAGACCCCCTCCTGTCCAGTCAGGCAGTCCCCCGGTCCCTCGGCTAATGCCACCACATCAAAAGGGCAGCCAGGATGAGCCGTGTGACTCTAATAGCGCTGATCCCCACAGTGCTGCCACTACACACTCAGGGCCGCCATCTTAAATAGGCAATGATGGATGAACAGGGGTTGTTGTGTCCAAGTGTGAGTGCACATGGGAGAGATACTAATGAAGGCTTTCATAGAGCAAAGATTGACGTGAGCTCATTGGCTCGCCTTCCAATATCTGTGTAACTTTGAACTAAATGTGTTTTTTTTTTTCACCTGATTCCTAACGGCTCAACCTGGGAAATGGGGAGAGCCAAAGAACAGGAAATGTGTTTGAAGTTCTCGAGTAAGATTTCTCTTACCTGAATGCCATAAACTCACAAAGAACTCTATGCAAGCGCTACCGCCGCCAGCGCTGAGAGCTTTCATAGGGGCTGTCAATGTTTCCCTTTCTGGTGCTCTCTTTCTAACTGCTGTTTATCGTCATGGGTCTATATTTATTCTCCTCCCCCAAGCTTTCTTTAGCTCAATTCCAGTGGAACATGTTGCAGGTTGGGCTAATTATACCTCCTGCTAAGAGGGGCTCCTTGCAGTACTAATTAGTTGTCTAAACGTTATCTGAAAGTGATCAGCCTTGTAGACTTGGCTGATTTACTGGGTGGAAGCACCTTGCAGGCCAGTGGGTATTCTGGCCTACATTTGGAGCATGTAAATATTTATTGCCAAATTATAGCACCACCTTGGGATTGCGTCTTCCTGTCTCCCATGTACCCAGATCCTTGGATAAAAGTAGGTGGCAGTATTGCCAGTATATACGGGTGGGGTATTGCTATTCAATTCAATAGCATTGTTTCATCACAGAAATGTAAAATGTGATATTTTTCTCCCAATAAAAGGTATTGCTTATTACAACACAACATGGTTTGTTCATATATATAGATATCTTTGTTCTTTCCTTCTCTTCCTACATGTGCCATATGAAGGTCTTTCTACGGTGGTGTTATGTTACTCTTCAGGGGCTCCCTGTATGCCACCTGAGTGCTTGGGGGTGGGAGACAGATGGAGCCGGGGGCGTGCCACCGCCGCCGTGAGCGCTTGGCCTTTGACGGAGGGGTGTGCCAGCGAAGAGCCACCACGGTGTCAATCAGCCAGCTAACACGGCTAGGGATCGGTCTTGGCTCGTCTCGGTGACAGAGAAGGTGGACGTTCAGCAGTGAGTCTGTTTTGGTGACAGCTTCTGTCTGGACTGCAGGCCGTGGCTGTGCCCTCTGAGAAATTCCCCCACTCCCCAGGCAGTGGGTTTTAAAGGGGGTGGGGTCAGGGTGGGTGGGGGTGGAGTGAGGGGTAGCAATGCCTTCCTATTGAACAGCGACCTCTTTTGGATGATCTACTTTTCCCCCCCCTCAGACTTAACGTAATGAACCCTATCAATGCCTCAGAATGACACAAGAAGAAATTATAGCTTTCAACAGCAGCGCATGTAGTAGGGAGTGAGAACATCCTGACGACGAGCAATGAGAAAACATCTTAATAATTTATAATTCACAAGCACAGTCTTTGTACGTTCAACAGCATCAGGTCATGGTATACTCACTTATAGCCTCAACAAACTGCTCAAAGAAGCGGAAAGGAAACAAGGGCTCAGGCAATTCCCGGAAAAACAGCTTGAGTGCTCCTGTGATGACATGGATATCTTCCCACTGGCTGTCACCCAAGTTCAGCTCCTCCTCTGGGAAATAGAACAGAAAAACATGACAACGTGTACTACAGAATCAGTGAAAGGTGGTTGTCATGACAGTGTTTTACATAGAATATCATGAACAGTAGACAATGAAACATTCAAACAGGTGCGGCTGCGATGGATCCCATTTGTTTGTGTCACGTTCTATACGCTATGGATAGACACTGTTTTTTTCCTGATCAGCAATGATCAACAATGTTAGTAGGTGTTTCTAAATGACCCTTGAAAAGTGCAAAACAAAAACATATAATTTCATGTAGGACTACCTATAACAGCCACTACAAAATAACTGACTTTGTTTTTACTTCAGATCCTCTGTGTAATGTCCCACTTCAAGGTACCCTCTCCCTAGACAAACCATCAGGCTAAGTGGTTTTCTGGTTCGCACAGAATACTAATGTAAAAATTGCTTCACAGAGACCAGACCTCTCCCTAACCTGCTTTAGCCACATCTACCCAGCCTGCTCCTGGAGACAAAGACCAGGAATCCATTCAATTAGCCCCATCCACTCCAGAGTGTACACTTGCCACTTCACAGCTAATTGCTAATCAGGCCATCTCTGTTGCCTCATTAAAGACATCACATTCAGATCCTCCTCAAGAGCCCTCCAGGGGAAAGCCAGCCTGGAGCGCTGGAATGTGTATTGACCTCAGCCGGGGTTGTGCGATCAGCACGCTCTCACTGGGAAAACCTTTACCCATGCTAATGAAAAGGTTCTCTCTCATGAGAATATCAAGATCATATCAGTAGTATCATTTGGCCTTAGAGAGAACCTTATAGGTCTTATAGATTAAGAGGGAGCATTTAGCTGTGGCAATGTTCTGCCCATAGAGAAATCAAAGGTTGTGTAATACACATGAAACGTGTAGAACAAAGACTAGCTGATTGTCATGGAAACATCTTTGTGAGGGAGGTGGCTGATAAACATACTGAGAGATTTAAAAGAGTTGTGGGAAAGATCTGTGCCATAACAAGTCTCAAAATACATGTCATGTGCAGGCTATGGTACACGTTAGGCTAAATGGTAAGATTTCCCCCACATTTTATTGTTAGGTATGCTAAAACCTCTGAAGGCAAATCTCCATCTCAAGTGATATGGGTCTTTTGAGAGCAAAAAATGATTTTGGTCTTTGGGGTTAAAGTCAAGTGAATTGGTTCTTTTGAAGTGTTTATGAAATGTGCAGGGGGTAGATTTGTAAATCAATATGCAGAGCACATCAAACGAAAACTAATCAGTTAACTAATTTAGAAAATCAGAGACAAAAATGACACATATGAAAGACCTCTGAAAGTCATATTCTGATGGTCTTGACTAATCTATATAAGCTAAATCAACATTGAAGCATTGAATGGCACTGCAAATACTTATGCTGTTTCTTAAATATATGTATTCTGTCCTATTGAGTGGTTGAACTCAGGGTGCGAATTGCACAGTAATTTGTTTGTATGGTTAGGGCAGATGAACAGAACAAAGTGAATGTATCTTACCTGTGGCAAACTAAATAGCACACCTGCTTGACCTTAGCCAGGCCTTAGCATGTTATCAACAACACCACAACTGCAGCATCACCAGCCCATGGAAATTAATAGGCTGTCAGTCCATTATGTGGAGCATCGCACTAAAATGTAATCCACTAAATTGTTTGAGCTGCGCATGACTATGAGCTATACTCGTCAGAGCTGACGACGGCTAACCTGCAGCCATTTCCACGTTGCCACGGGTACGTTCTCTCAGTGATACGTCTCCACACGAACCTGAAGGCAAGCCACTGGGGTCAAATTACATTGCCTAATCAATTTTTTTTGAAGATTCCTGATCTAATGCAGAATAATTAGCGTCTCCGCTCCTCCTCCCCTGGGTCACCTGAGGGTGATGCGCCCCTCTCACGGCTCATCATGTCATAGCATGTCTCCCTCTGCAAACACAGTAGCCAGGCTACATCAACCACTCTGCCAGGCAGTAGGTGATTAATGCCATTCTCAAACACAATAGGCAGCAGGATGAATGGAAATGTTGCATATTCATTTTGTTCGCCAACCAGAATAAGTGTTGGTCAAACTGAGAAGTTCACAAAGGTCCGGTGAGACTAGTGTTTATATCCTGCTTCCAAGAGGCAAAATGTTACCTTGGTCAACCTTGAATCTTAGCTTCTGGATTGTGGCCAAGTTACCACTCACTCTGTAAATGCCATCGGCTTCCAGACCTGTGAAAGTATAAAAAAGTATATTAAATATTTAAGTAAGTATTTAAAGGCCTTTAAATCTCGTGAGGAAGGAAGGAGCTGCTTCACCACAGACAGCATTGCTATTATTATCGCTGTTATTTAAAAATGTTGTCATGTGCATTTAAGTACTTTTCACATACACTGGACAATACTTAGCATTAGCATGATAACATTATGTGTTGCAATTTAAGATTGCAATTTACTTACAAATAAACAAATACTGACCAAATTAATTATTATTAAGGAAAATGTATTTCATCTATTTGGGGCCATAGTGTGCCAGGATGGTTGGTCAGAGTGGTTTGTTGAAAGCCTAGTTTTCTAGTTGACATAGTGAAACCTTTTGCAATTTACCACGCCTCTCCACTTCCTGTATACATAGCCTGATGAACTTTGGCACTGTAGTTCCTTCACGACTGCAAAGGGTCGGCAGGTGACAACCAAACACTCGATCTGAGGAAAAGAACAGCAGACACATTTTCACATTAGCATTTACATTTTTGTCACCCAATGTCAAGGACTGGTCTCATGGTGTCAATTCCTTCAGAACATCATCACCATGAAATAAATAAAAATAACGTTGTGGTTTTTGGTCAAAGTCAACAAGAAAAGTAGCCTAGCAAGTTGTGAGTAAAGGTCCCTGTGTGAGAGACTCACTGCACAGGGTCGCAGACAGGCCATGAGAACACAGCCTATGTTCAACATTGGTAAGTAATCTGTCTCAAAGTGATCAATATTCAATGTGGGTCAGCACTGCGCCCTTGGCACAATGTCTTGTTGAACTGTCACAACATCACACATATTCACATGACAGCACTGCAATTGCACAAATCCCACTTACCAAAAATACATTTAGTCACATGTCCTTTATTAAATTGGCTACTTTGCACCATCCGATTGGTCCTAATAGGTTCTCTTTTCCAGCCTTTCGCGATGCTCGTCGTCAAGGTGATAAACCATAACCACGGACAGACTGTGGATGTTTTCAAGTGGCCGTTTTTTTTTTTTACAGGGCCGATGGCAAACCTCAGCCCGAGTCCGTCTATACAAAGGTACCAAGTCAATGGGATTCATCATCAATCGGTTTTCATTTAATGTGGGGCCAATGGAGCACTCCCTAAAGCCTGCACTACATCAAAGAAGGCCAGCTCTCTCTCTCTGCCATACTAGCAGTTGGGGGCGTGGGGGGTAGGGGGGGTGTACCAAATACACAGATGACTGAGAGGAGGCCACCTTTGCATGCTAAATCAACTTCAGAGAGCTTGGGAACTTACTGAGAGAAATAGGCAAGGGGAATGTGGGAGGCGTTGGGGTTGGGGTAGAGGGGTGGAGGGGTGGGGGTGGATGTGGGGCTGGGGTTGGTGGAAGAGACAGACACTCGAGGAGAAATCCTTCCTTGGGAGAGGGGTGTGCCACCAGAGCAGAGACCTGATTTTCAGGGGCGAGACGCTCTGTGAAGTGGCACGGCTTGCCTGTCGGCCCTGCCAGAGACGGCAGTCTGGGGGCCACCTGCACCATGACTTAATCCCAGTGTGTTTTTATTTATGCCATCAATAACCTCCTCTCCCTTTGATCTCACGGTTTGTCCTGTGGACACAACATTAAAGGGGGAACGTCTGTATGCAAAGGGGGGAGGGATTTAAAAATACAGTTACCTTCTGAGGCTTCTACAATATGCTTAAAAATACCCTTTTAATGGTGAGTATGCCCTTAACCAGTGAATTTATTCTTTCCTTTGAATTTCAGCATCCCTCTGTCCTATGATGCTGTAATTTGTTATGGAGGAAATTATGTAATGTAATTATACTTTTTCTCTTCCAAAACGGCATACATATAAAAATACATCAATTGTATAGAATTACCCTGTATCCAAATCACACTCAATTTACCTTAACAACAATCATTCACTTTATTTAAAGTAAAGGTTCCCTAACAAACTGAAGTCTGAAATGACAATTTCAAAGCCAGAGGGCTGTCACGATCATTCAGAGTAAGAGAATAACACCGCCTCCCTCCAAACAAAAGCCATGTGTGTTATTGTGCAAATGATTGTTGCCATGCAAACAAGTGTCCGAGCCCAGATGGCCGCCCGCCCCCTCAGTCCTCACCTTTAATGAGGCCTTTCTCCTGCAGCGTCTTCATGGAGGGCCGCCGTGAGATGAACTTCTTCAGTCTGTTCTTCACACCGTTCTTGTCGGCGCTGTCTGAGGTGCTGTATTTCAGCTTCCCAGATGAGAACACTTGGGAGCAAGAGACAAACAGGCAGGCAGGAAAGAAAAAGCAAAGAATTAGGATAAAGGAATTTCAAACGTGCATGTTTATCTGCCAGAGCGTCCCAATATTTTTTTGGGCTGCTGAACTACTGCAGCAAAAATATTTAGCAATTAGCAAAAAATATTTGTTACGAAGTACCTTCTGCGATAATTTAAACCACGATGGTAAACTTGTGACAATCTGACAATCGTTGCAACCTAGACTTTGAGACCCTTGGTCTGACACATCAGACGTCCAACATCACCAGTATCCATTATGGCCGACTTCATTTAAAGAGGAAAAAGTTAGAAAAAGTCCACTAGAAGCACAAAACTACGACCCTACACAAGCAAGACAAGCATGGCAAGAATCAGTGTCATTACTGGTACGTCTTACATATTTGTTCTGATGCATTACAATTTCCCTGTGTTCACCTGATCCACTGCTCTCTTCTCCAACCAGAAGAGATATCTAACCTCACGTGTAGTTCCAAAAACTGAGCATTGCAACTAATGCATTTTCAGCAGTGTGGGAAAGGGCCACTGCCTGGGAATACTAGCCATCTAAATGCATGGGGCTCTGGGAAAATCAGTGCCCTGCAGCCACTATAGAAGATTGTCTTCTCCATGTACACAAATTAGCGAGATTGTCGCCAGTAGCACCACAAAAGACCAACGGTTCAAAATAACAAAGAGACTGGAATTTGGCTTATCTTGTCCCTGGTCTCTAATTAGGATTTTAATATGATCACCCAACATTGCCATCAATATGTGATTTTTTTTTCTGTGTATAAATTTATGAGATTGACTTGAACCATTGACAGGGATTTGCATAATTGCTCTGTGACATATGCTGACATAATGTTATTTAGCATGTTCGTGTCACATTTTTGCCAGTGCTATTCTTCAAATCAACATTCTTCTCACACAACATGAGATTATAAAACACAACGCACACTTATGTATATAAAAAAAAAGGAATGACACTATTTTCTCAAACAGTCAACGAATTAATAGCAAGGTGAAATGTAATATGTGAGCATAAGATATGATGAAAATCATATGATACATCCAAAACATTTATTCTGTACCAAAATAAATGTTGTCAAAAACATCCAGTGAACATTTGCTTTCCGCACTAGTAGAGCAAGGCAGGAACAGGATGGAGGTCACGGCTCCAACTCCCAGGGAGGGCAGATATTGATAAAACGCCTAGCATCAGTGCACTCCCAGTTGCTTTGGATAAAAGCCTTGTGCTGAGCGTGACCTTTGGCGTGGGTCTGTACTCACTGAGTGATCGCCTGTGCTCAGGTTTGGGTTCTTTGGCTGCGGGGACCTCCAAGGCTCGTCTGGAGAGGAACTCTGTGCTGTTGGATCTCAGCAGGCCCGGCCTGGCCATCTGTCTTCCCGCCCCACTGCACTTCAGAATGGATGACACCATGAGAGCACTGGTTAGAACTTTAGAACTCAATAGAACTAAAATCTCATTAGGTTTTAAGACCATTTTAGAACAAAGGGGGACTTGAGGGCAAAAGACAAAAATCTTATTAACATCCACTCTGTGTCCTCTGATAAGTAATGATGTAATTTAAGGAAAACGATATTGGCTAATTCATGAGTCATAAATGCTAGCGTGGTATTTAAATGCAGTTAAGTGTGGTAGTGTGAGTGGGGAAAGTTTGATTTTTAAATTATACAAAGCAGTTTTTTCAATGAGAAAAGGAAAACTTGAAAAAGACCTACTGATCTGTCTGCCGTCAGTTTGATAGCTTCACGCCATTTGCTTATTGTAGGGAAATCATCAGACTGAAGGAGGTATTCGTCACCGATACTGGTAATTATCTACAAATGAGAAAAAAGTTATCATTACTACATGAAACAATTGTAGTTCATTCAGAACATTAAAGTGTCTTTCTGCTACATACAAAATATAAAACGTTTATTTCCGCATAATAAAACATGCCAGGCTATGAATGATGTTAATTCACCAAAGTCACAATGTTTTGCATATTTATATAACATTATGAACACATCAGTCAAACACATTTCAAGTTTCTTTTGTTTGGGGCAGTGAATATGGTGCATGTCAAAAGCCTTGTGTTTGCTGTCACTGTCAAGAGAAACATTATTCCAAATGACATGTATCATTCAAATCTAATTTGTCATAAATTTGCATCTATTTGTAGGTCACTGACATGACATAGGAAGGATGTCAAATGCGATATCACTGACTTGACTGTGAATGGATTTAGGTTTGACTGGGGAATTTGTATTCTGTGTGATACGATGTACTTCTCTGCTTTTAATGCAACTGTGGGTTGCAATAGCATCCAGTCTGAGGTTAAAAAATGTAAGAGGAACAAATCAAAGTTATCCCGGTGGGGAATAAAATTAGTGAGATACTTGTCAACTAAAATATTGAGCTCGTTGTGCATTTCTCAGACAGCACGGTAACCACACTTGGCACCGTCAAATGGAATAAGCGCTCCACATGTAAAACTATGGTAAACAGTGTGATGAAGGTCAGCATTGTCGTGCATGCTTGAAACTGAAATGATACAAAGCTACATCTATGACATTAATGATTAAACAATGTCACAGAAACACATGTAGTACATTTTCACATGTAGTAGGTTTTTACCAAAAAATTGTATAAAACCTGAGCTGAGAATATTCACATCATGAAAAAAAACTGTTGAGAACCACACGAAATGTGACGACTCTATAGAGACTCCCAAAGTTTACGCGTGCTACTTTTCTGACTTTGTGATAGGGTGTCAAGAGAGTTTTGGAAAAGCTTTTTGGGTGATGCCTTAGAGAAAAAAAGAAAAGAAAGAGAGGACGAAAAGGTTTGGGGCCAGGCACATGTCAGCCTGTGTTTGTGAATCCTCTGTATTTGGGGGTAACGGATATGCGATCAAGCATGTTTGTGCCTGAGCCTTACTGGAGGCTGAACACGGCCGTCAGAGGAGGGGGGGTGTAGAACTGCGGAAGATCAGGTTTCCGGTAAAGTGGCTGTGCAGTGGCATTGCCCTTAAACTCCTCTTCAGCTGATTGGATCACTATCAGTTCTCCGTGGTTCCTGTAGAACACAGTTTTGACTCCAGCCATTTGACTCTAATTCATATTAATATATTCCTAGGCTTATGTGTGCTTTGCGATGCACACATTTATCACGTTATGCATGTTTGGTCACCACAGAAAAAGTAGGGTGAAATGCATGACATCTTTCTTTTTTTCATCCATTCATTAGTGTGTGTGTGTGTGTGTGTGTGAGAGGTACCCACAGACCCGGGTAGAGGCGCATCCTCAGCTGATGAGATGAGACCTTGCAGTACATGGCATTGTCAGGATTACGCCAAAATCCACTGGCCTTTTTTCATACGATAACGATGACACTTTTTCTTCAAGGCTTAATCAGAAAGAAAAACTCTGCCACCCCAGCACATCAAACATCTCTCTAAGAGTCTTGAGTCATAGATGCGCTCAAGATTACCGCCGACCTTAAAAGGACAAGAACAGCGGCCCTCTCAAAGCCTATTCACTTGGTTAATGAAAAAAAGGATGATAAGCTCCTCAAAGTACACACAGCCCTATCCAGCCTCATCTTCCGACTCCTCTGCGGCAGTAATCTTGCTAAGCAGAGGTATGATAACATGCTTGAGTGTAACTGTGCATTTGGATGCAATCTCCGTAATCCGTTTGGATATTAATGTCCATGTTTGGTATTTAAGGGACTGGACAACAACGCCAGTGACTTTAATTCGTGGTGTCATTTACTTCAGAGAGGAAATATGTTAGGGGTGGAGGTTGTCGGTTGGTCCATTCTATTTCTAGATTCTACATAAATTCTATAGGATGGGGATGAATCACAAGGACATAATTGTTCCATCCTTGTATGTAAATCGTACGTTTACCGTAACACTGCTGTGACAACCGAAAGCAGAGATCTCCACCTCCCCCTCCCTCCCTCCCTCCCTCACAGTCCCAGTCCCTTCCAGTTAATGACTGAGACGTCGGAGGCCCTTTCCGCTTCATATGAGAGCATCTGTCTGCTGCAAAAACAGTGATTTGTGGGCAGTGTCAGTCTGAAGAACAAGTAAATGCAAATACAAAAAAAATGGCCTAATCTCATATACATTTTATTTTGAGGGTGCTGTTTATGTTGATCACTTCATTGGTATCACTTCATTGGTATCATTGTTTATACAGTGTGTTCATGAGTATCAGCTCAATAAATAGCTCAATATTTCTGTCTGAGGAGATGCACGCAGGACCAGACGAGATATCCTTCCGTCTCATTCCCATCACATTGCCCTCTGCTTCCAACTGACACTTTTGTGAAATATTTTGCATTGATTTCATTCTACACATATTACTCTGCCTTAATGTAAATTTAAGTCTAATGGCCAATGTAATTCATCCAAGTCATTATGCTGGTGCTTCAAAGACTCAAAGGTTGAATTGAATCAACTGGATGAAATGATAAACAGTCTGAAAGCTATGGCTCATGAATGCCTTCAAAACCGTGATAAGTAAATGAGGTCTAGCCTTTTAATTCCCTTAATTGTTAAGCAGAATGTAAATGTGAATGACTATAACTATGGCAAAGTTTTGTTTTGAATCGAGTAATGAAAAAGAATATAAAATAGATTTCTTTTCTCAATGCTCCGCTTATTAAGGACGATTTTGAGTGTCTCGGCTTTATTTTGACAATTCATTAATATTTAAATATGCACAGTGCTACAAAGGAGAGAATGCCATTTGTGCTTTAAAAATTTGCATTTTGCTGTTAAATTAAACATTAATTATGGAGCAACATAAAGAAACAATTCAACTTTGAAGCAATCTAGATTGCCGGGTTAATTATTTCCAATTTGCCACAAATCTGCAGATCTGTCTAAGAGTGCAAAGTATTGGATTGCTAGGAGAAAACAAAGGGAGAACAGAGCCAGTCGACACAGAGTGTTACCAGGACGCGTGAGAAGAGTACAAATACACAGCAAGTTATTATTTCAAGACAGAGTTTGAAGTTTCCATTTACTCAAAAATGTGTTCAGCTTCCTGAGAACTTAGGAGTGAAACTTACGTGCATTTCAGAGACCTTTTCATACCAAAGAAAGCGTATGAGAAGAAATTGGTAAATCTCTGCAACACACAACTGTTCAGAAATATTGGGAAAAGAGGACATTGTTATGCTTCGTGTATATTAATACTACAATACACAGAAGGTCTTCGATTTAATATGCAGCATGTCTGTGCAGAGTCTAAGTCTCGTGGTTTAGTTGTGGTAGGTCATTTCAAAGTTGTAATCCCTTCACAAATCCCCTGTTTGAATCTAAATCCTTCCATTCACCTAATGATTAACAAAACACTGATTACCTTTTATACTTCCAATATAATATTATCATGTCAACTGACAAGGCAAAGTCCTAACAGTGATCCTAGAAAAAGCCTGCTTTACCTTTGAACTTAAACAGAAAGTTAATTGCGAGATCTTAGTTTTAATGGGAATCTGCAGTGTGTCTCTATCACCACAGCTACAAGTCTTTTGTAAACAGCCCCCTCTTCATTGCTGAGTGACACCGCAAGTGTGATCACAATCCTGGCTGACAGGCCGACAAGCGTTCCTGCTCCTCGACTGCATCGGCGAACGACACATTGCGCTAATTAATTGATGTGGAATAACACAAATAACAAGGGTCTCTTGAAGACAAGAGGCTCAGCCATCCTTGGAGCAACCCCCCCACCCCATCCCCTACCCCCCACCCTACGTCGGTTGGAGTCAAACAGTTTGGGGTTTTCATCCCTCTTATCATTGTCACTTGTCACCCATGCGGCATGCCCACAAGGTGCAGTTATAGCCGAGGCCTTGGTCTGACAGTGCGTCGCTAAACAACTGCACATGCCCTCCCCTCCTGTCTGTATGCTCATCAGGCCTGAGAGGTAGCGCATGAACAGCAACAATATGCAACTCATCACACCAGAGTCTGCTCTAATGGCTTTAATGAATATCATCTGAGATGATCCTGTAAGTCTCTTTCGCAGTGCCACAATGAGACGATGAGCAACAAGATTTATCAGTTTAATACCCAGGCCTTTGGCAAGCGCGCTTTGACGACACAACATCGCGGTGATTTATTTTTTTAATGTGGGCCTTGATGATGATTACACGGCAACAGGCATTATTTCACATGCTGTGCAGTTGCTGAAACATGAAAACATGGAACCTTCTGTGATGACAGCTCTACGCTGAGCTGAGCTTGCACAGAAATCCATCTGAAGGGTGCGAAATAACAACGGAGAGTCTGTAAAGGCAAACGTTCAAGGTACAGCTGTGAAAAAAAATGCACTGAATTTGACGAAAAACTGTAATGGCTTATAATCAAGGGCTGTATCTTTAAATCAAACGCCGTGAAGCCTAACTTACTTGAACCCGCAACATTCAGAAATTCAAAGCGAAACATGAGTCCCATGGGTAGCTCTACCTACATCACGCACGGTGGTCGCGGAGGTGAAAAAGCAAAGAAAGTAACCTCTGCACTGTAAAAGTTGGAATGGGACTCGTATGAGAACTGTGTGGGCACCTTACCTTATGCACATTTCATAAGCCGTGTGTGGCCTGGAACTGCCTGAGAGCGTTTTTTTGCCATGGAGCTCGGCTCCTTGCCAAGTTATTACGCCACAGCGTGGCACTGCGCCAAACCCCATTAGCGGCACACAGGGCAAGAACTTTCTCTGGGGGTGTAATACATGCAGGGGCTTAATAAATAAACATTTGTACATAATTAGAGAATGTGCATTCACTCTCAGAGCTTCATTTGAATTAGTAACCCAATTAACATGTCTCATTTGTGGGGATGGATGGTGTGGATCCGCTTGTGGGTTTTTTTCAGGTGGCAAAGAGAAAAACCTATTTTGGAAGCATAATTCTCGGATTCATAAGTATCAATTCTCTTTCGAAGACTACATTCTTCTTTGGAACACCAGAGAATCAATGAGAGCCAACTACATAACAAGCTATGCTACACTTAAGGACCTGCCTTGAATGTAATATTCCACAATCTTAAGAAGATAGGGTTAAAAACAGGAACAGCAGTGTGTGAGTTCAAGGGTTGAGAGTGAATTTGAATCATGGAGACACACACAAAAAAAACAATCAAGTGCTGTGTGCGGTGGACAGCATTAGAGCAGCCAGGTCAGGGCCTCTGGGAAAGATTAAAAAACTGAGCTCTGGTCTCTGTGATAAAATCCCATTGTTTCAGGCACTTCCCTAGCTTTAAATCTAATTCTTGCTTAAGAGTTCATCTTTCAAAATGGCTACTGTGCAGTTGCTGCTCATCTCAGCAAGTTGTTAAATGTTGGAAAAGACAACTACTGTTTGACTAGATATGTTACTAACTAACAGGTGCTCATTGTCCTAATTAGCTGGATACTGACTCAACCATCATGCTGTGTTAGCAACATGTTTACACTTCTTGTGGTACCAGTCAGATAGTATAGTTCTTTTTGTAAACATTTGATTTTGATATATTTTAACCTTTCTATACATGGAAGGTAATTGTCTTTTACAATTTTGTATTGTAATATGTCATTTCTATTTTTGAAGCCTCCTTTTAATGATGTTGTACCACTTGATTTTATTTAAAATAAGAGAATTCACAAAATATTTAAACAGACATATAACTAGTGCAAATCAGTTTTTTGTGTCACAATGTATTTAAGAATGAACAACAGACATTTAAAATGTGCATGAAATATGCATTTTAAATCTATTTAATCTGAAATATGTATCTTAATTTTCACTGAAAAGACTGGTTATTTTTTTTTTATAGAGGACACACATTTAACAATGTTAAATCATAAAAAAAAGAACATTATCCATTCATGTAGGTAGGGTGAGGGATGTCATTAATCCTTGTGAGTTTAAGATGAAAGAAAATATTTTTGTTAAATACTGACTACGCTCATTTTTGACTGGATGACAACATGACGGTTAATGTACTGTTAATGGTCATTCAGGGCAGTGTGTCTAACAAATTCTGAATTCCAGGTTGATCAACCACACAAAAGAGCTGCACAAAGGCGGAAAAAGAAACTTAATTCAATGATGTTATCATCAACACGTTATTATCATGTACAATAGAAATCATTTCAGTGCCTTACATCAACTACAAAGCCAAAAAGGGGGATGTCTCCTGCAACACTATGGAGGAGTTTAGTAACTCGACAGTGTTGACCTAAACCTCCTCCACCCATTCAAACTCCTACCATCTGATCCTTTGCCAGAATAATATGCCTTCAGTATTGGTCATTATCCAAAAAGGGTCAGGTGTGATGCTCACTTTCTCTGTGAATAAATTAAACATTCTTGTGATTAATAACGCTGAAATGTTTTGTTGTATGGTGGTGGGCCAAAGTGGGAGAAAAAAAATCACTCATTATTTTCTAGCCTCAGGTATGGTTTCATCATCTAAGATGTTTTTGTCCTCTCGCCTTTTGTTTTTTCAGACTGACAAACACTGGGCTAAAACTGTGTAACATCTCAAGAAACAGAGTCAATACAGTCTTCTGTTCAAGCCGTGCAACATTAGCCACTCGAAACTCTAAAGAGTCAGCCTGTTAATGAGGAAGTTTTGATCAACAGCTGGGAACTTGTCCCCTTTCTGTAGGTTATGGACCAAAAACTTCCAAATTTCCCTTTTAATCTTATTTTATTTAACCTCATTTACATTTTTAGCTTCACGCACAGAAAAATGAAAAGCTCAGCTATAAACTGAATGGAAAGATCCTTGTGGAAAGTCGCCACCAGTTTAAAAAACGCGTGTGTGTAGCGTGTGTATAGCGTGTATAGCGTGTGTAGCGTGTCCTTGTGACGAAAGCTGTGGTCACTCAAGTTGGGGTCAGAGGAGACTGCTTCCTCTCCTCTCTGGTGTGATATTTAAACCGACAGCCTAGTAAGGGGGGGTTAAGAAACAGAAACCAACAGGCTCAGTCACTGCCAGCCAAGCTCTCCTTTCACACAGTGGTTTGGGTCAGCATTCTTTCCATGCTGGTGAGACACACAATAAGAGCGAGGAGAGTTTGAAAAAACATCCCGCTTACATTCTTTTTTATCTTTCCAGGAGGTTTGGATTCACCCCCTCAACAGTTATTGTTACCGATTGTCGAATGATAGGTGAATGGTACAGGAATCTCCCATTGTTTTCGACACGGAAAAAAGAGACAGTCCTGTTTGGGAGGGCAGGAGCAGGAGAGAGGAATCATCTAGAAGGCGTTGTGGGGTATCATCTGCCCGGGCTGACTGCCAAAACAAACTTTTACAAGAAATGGCAGTACAGCGACTTGTGACCTATGCTTAGTGAATTAGGTTTACCAATGTTGTATCTGCTATTTGAGATATTGTAAATGCATTTCCTTTGTCTGCTTATGTGTGTGTGCGTGGGGGGTGGTGGTGGTGAGGGGGGTGCAAGTGTATAAAACCAATAAATAAAAAACAAATCTCTCCCTCTCTCTCTCTCTCTCTCTCTCTCTCTTTCTCTCTCTCCCTCTCGCTCTCTCAGGCATTCATACAATGTGTAGCGAATGTGGCACCCTCTGTGGGAAGAAATACATCCAAAAGGAGCAACAGTACAGTTTGTGAGGACATTGAAATGACCCCACAGCTGGACAAATATGGCTGAATGCCACAAGCACATAAAGCAACCGACACAACTGTAACTTCAACACTTCACAGATTGGTAATAATTGAATAATGGTAACAGGTTCTTACCAATAAATGAGATTGTAATTCCATAGTCATTACAATACATGGCATTCATTTCTAGTGAAGTCCATAATGTAACAATGTTGGGAACAAGTTTGTAATTTAACAAGTGGTCACATGATGTAATTGTGTTGGTAAATTGTAAATGCTGACTCCCCATTTACAAAATCATTTTCCAGTAACTCTTGCAGGTGATACACATGATTTTGTGCCTGTAGACCTGTTCAGCTGAAACCGTATCCAACTCGAACATGTCAGCGATAAGCGGAAGGACAGTTTATATTTTATCAGGGGTAGGAGAGGCCTTCCTGTTGGAACAGTGTGGCTTCCATGGTCGGCCTGCGCATGTTTGGTATTTCTGATCTCTGCGGAAAACAGCTGGGGCACTTGAAAGAGGAGGGAGGATGAGCGGGGTGTTCGAAGGGTCAACGACCTTAAACCTCAGCTGTCTAATCTGACACTGGCCACGCTACCCACAGGGAATAGTCCCATGCTGGTGCGCTGAGAACAATGGCAATGACGTGCTAAAAGAAAGAAGGCTCCTGTCAAGCGTGTATCTGATTTCAACGTGTACACAGTCATTATACGTGCTGTAGACAGTGACACTGTGGTGAGTTGTGCTGTCATCTATGCTGGAATGTTAGGAGATAAACCAAACACACAGATGTATTGTTTTGACCATCACTCGGTGTATTCAGTCTCGTAATCGTTATGTATTTAACTTTGACGTCAAACAATTTGCTAAATAACAGATATCTATAGCAGTACATGCTCTTGAATGTACTGTAGTCACTTGACGCAAGACCAGGCGATTCCGCTGATGGTACGCTGGCAGCGGCTCTTAGTGCTCCATGTCACGTTTACCCAACAAACATAATCAGAGCCCCGTAACTGCACCACTGTTTGGTCACAGCATCGCAAACATGTAAAAGATGAAGAAGTGTGCAGCATTATGCATTATCATATTGACTAAATCTATCAGTGAGAAGTGAGAAAAGTCCAAGACTTCCAGCAGTCTTATTAATGCATTTCTCATTACTATGTTATTTTTTTCTTTAGAATCCCCTTCGATTATTGTGTTTTCACAAGCTGTAAGTGATTAAATGGTCTGCTATCAAATCTCTATCACATTTAAAAAAAAAAAATCAAACAGCAAAAATGCCAACGAGCACCAAACACTTGGACTCATAGCTTACTTGGCTCAAAAGAGCAATTACATTTGAGTAATCCTCAAAGTAGCAAGGAAATCAGCATCCTTCTGCGGTGAAGGGCATGCAAGGAGATGACAAAAAGATGATAATGAAAAAACGGAACCGTTAAAGGGATTGCAACTGGAGCATGGATCAAGATGCTTAAGAGCGATCAAACTCAGATATATAAAAAACTTGCACTTTTCTTAATCACGTCTATGCCTCATGTTACTTTTTTTTGTCCTGTAGTGAGATGTGAGATTTTTTGGGGAGGGGGCGGGAGTCGGGGGGTGGGGTGGGCTGCTTTTGCGCCTCTTTAGATAGCGAATCTAACTCTGAGTGGCGAATGAATTAACAGCAACTTTCAGCACTAATTTTAATTTTAATCCTGGTGGTGATTGACAATGTTGTCAGACCTCGGAATGGCTTTGAGCCATCATTACAAGCACTTCTGTGTCCGTAGAATTTGGGATTACTTAAGATTATACTGTAATGCCTCTTTAATCTTTGCCGCAGCAAGAGTCGCAGGCCAAATACTGGACAGCAGAGTAACGCTCAGCGGTGATGAAATGTCTTAAACGTGTGATGAGATCGGGATTCTGGCTCTCATCCTCATCTCGTCCCCCTTTATCACTGCTTATTCGTGAGCAAACTCTTCCATCGTCAATTAATTCACCGTGGTTAGCCTTACCCCTAAAGCCCTTATCCAAAGATTATCTCTCTTGAGGCAATAAGAAAAAGGCACATAAACTTTGAGTCCATGCAGGAAAGAGAAGGAAAAAAATGACTGGATAGAGATGACTTAAAGGCACGTAAGTCGATGGCCCTATTTCACTTTTCTGCAAATGCAATCTCACAAAATGAGAGACTTTTTTTTTCTTTCTTTTCCATGAGCAGGTGGTTGACAAACGGGATGAGGAAGACTTTGTCAAATCTCCTCTGAAGTAAGGTATAATCTGGAAGAAATCTGCCGCTCATCACAACCAGTGGCTCACTTTCTGTTTAATCGCTCAGCACCACGCAAACACCCTGCACTCAATGCGGCAGACAATGAAGAGAGCACACAGCTGTGCAGTGACAAAAACCCATCTGACGGTGGTCTTTTTGCTATTTTCAGATGCAGGATTGAACATAATCATTTTGGCAATGTCAGTAAGACCCCTAGACACAGACCCTGTGATGCTAACATAATACGTCAGAGAGTAATTAAAAAAATAAAAAGTCTCTGTTCCTAACTTAAAATACCCACTTCCTCTGAAAAAGTAAGCATGTGTTTTTTATATGCTTGTCACCCTGTAGATGAAGGCTACCCTCAATTTATTTCTCAAGGAGGGGGCTTTCTTTGAGGCCATGTGGTCCTCCATGACTGACCCCTGCCTGAGCCTACAGTCCACTGGGAGGCATGTTCCCTCTTCTTACCCCTGTTCCCTCTTCTTACCCCTCTCCGTGTCCACGGGCCCTCTGATGGGCCATAGGTTAGAGACAGCCCTGAGAGACTATCACTATTGTGCAAACTCAAGCATACCCCCCCCCACCACCACCTCTTACACCGCGTTGGCCCACATATTGTCCTGTGCTCTATTCCATGGGTCTACATCCTCCAGCGGAGTCATTTTACTCCCACATAGCAGCTCTTTTCTGTCAGAGTTTATTGAGCCATTCATCACAGACACTTTACACACATCACCAACCCAAGCATTTATAGTCATGCCAGTCAAATCAATTATTTGACAGCATTCGATAATGTGACATGCCTTTCAGTTACGTGTAAGGGACTTACATTCATTTGAGTATGTTTCTAGAGTAATCTAAGCACTGCTCTCCAAGGAACGCTCTCTCCTTACCTGAATCACATTCTTCCGACTGGACTTCTCCTTTGTCCATTCCACAATGGCCCCGCCAAGATTCACCTCACCTGGTCTGTTTCCAGGCTTCTGAATTACGAAAAAGGAGTAAAAATCGAAGTGAACCACACTGACATAGCATTCGTTTCTTGAGCATACAGGAACCAGAAGCTTATCAGGAACTTTTATTTCAGTATATTTTACCACATGAGTGTAGAGCCACAGGCAAAAACAAAGAGAATGTATCGATTCATTCATGTATGGCTGTTTCCTTAGGTGTTGCCTAATTCATGAAGACTTCGTCCAGTAAACACTTCTCATTGTTTCCAAAATTACTGAAAGGTTGAGATGAACCTGTTTATTCAACTCACAACCAAATATAAACTCATCATTGCTGATATTCAACAATGACCATTTATTATGTCTGGTTTGTTTAATTCACAGCTGAGTTGCTCAAAACATTAGAAATGGAGAGAGTTCAGTCACATCAACACATCACTGAAAATCTGCCTGTGTGTATTGGGGTCAATTAACTTGGTTTCGATAGAGCCGGCCATATTATTTCAGAGTGTGCATCATTGAAAATGTTAATAAACTTCTAAAGGGGTAAAGTTTGAAGCACTGCATGGATGCCATCTCCCTTCCATTACAAAAATCTCTCTTTCTATCTGTCAGTCTCTCCCTCACTCCTCTCTCTCTCTCTCTCTCTCTCTCTCTCTCTCTCTCTCTCTCTCTCTCTCTCCTGGACCTCATCACAGTTGGCTGGATTAAAATAACACTATAACGTTCTCAGCGAGAGAGGGTAAATATTTCCTCACCAGCTTTCAGAGAGGGGTGAGCTCAAGTCTCTAGGATCAAAGCCAAAAGTTAATTTGCCAGTTTTGAAAATATAGGAACGTTTCATTTCTTGCATCCAGTGAGGGCTCAGAGTGTGGTTGCCAGATATGTGCATTTGTAATTAACATTTGACTCGTGGTAGCTATGATAGACAAGCTCAGCAGAGGTTGATTCTGGGCCACCGCTAAACGCTGGCACTTTCTTCTGCGGCAGGCCAAGAGCTAACGGAAACTCATATGCACACCGTAAATAGGATTTCCATAACGATTTTAGCGTGAGTGACATACTTTTTGTTTCTATCTCTCCAAAAAAATGACACATTGACCCAAGGACTGCGTGATTTTCCGTCTTCTCCAGCACCATTGTGCAGACGTATAACACATCTACTTATTTGTGTCTTTAGAAAAGACTAAACATCAGGTTTATGTCTTGCATATGCTGTAAAATGCTGTTATACTGATATGCTTACTGAAATAGTGTATCAAACCGTGTGTGGGCGTGAGTGTGTGTGTGTGTGTGTGTGTGTGTGTGTGTGTGTGTGTATGTGTGTGTTTGTGTGTGTGTGTGTGTGTGTGTGTGTGTTTATTTTAATCTTACCAGATTAACCAAGGCTTCCTGTTTGCTTTCTTTGTAAAAAACAAGGTGATCAGAGCCAAGGACAACCCATGCAGTAGTCCAGTTCTTCCTGAAAATACAGGAAAATACTGAGTCTGTAAAGAAATAACATCCAGTCACTCCCTTACTGTATCAGCTTCTTTAGAACAGCTATGGTATGGTATGGCATGGTTCACAGTATCTTATGTGATTCTGCTCCCTGCCCATGGAGTGGTTCAAACAGTATTGACAAAACCGGATCTCAGTCTGAACAGTCCGAAGGCATACATTTTTATTAGGGATGTACCTGATTCTGAATACATTATTCGGGAAAGCATAAATAATGTGATGGAAACAGATATTTATTCTAACTGAAGTTGCTTGTTATTACTGGGGGGGGTATCAGCTCCATGATTGACATGTCTGTACGTCAGCCGTTATGTTTCTTCAAATAAATTCGTATCAGTGTGGATGTCGACAATAGAATAAGTGACCATTAATTCCACTAACTAGTCGTTTCCTTTTCTACACATTATTGAAAAGTGATCGCTATATTCTGTAGTCACCCCCAGTCAGTGCACAGCAGGCAACGGGCTCAGAGAGCTGATCGTTCCCAGCTATCACCCATGGAAACTCTCACATTGAGGAGGAGGAGGCGTTATGTGCGGGAGCTACAGAGACAGAAGCCTGGTGTGGCAGCTGGATTTCTTTCAAGCCCCTGCAACCTATACGTCAAAATTTTAGCTGTATTTGTTTATGTCCTTCATTTTAAAAAATCCCAGTCGAAAAAAACTAACAAGAAAATACATTTTACCTCAGTATTCATCCATTAAAGATGTAACATGCTGTATGTATCAGCCATAGGTTTCACAGAATTTTGACTTTTGACACTCTTCCAACGCATCAAGAAGTAAATATAGCATTATTGGAATTTAAGATTATTCCCTTCAACTGAGGGCTATTTTTCTATATACTGTATATTTACTGTAAATTGTTTCTATTTCTAATAATTTCAGTTTCTGATTGCTCACTGTCCCTCAGTTAAATGGGGAGGGGTGTTTAGACACTTCATACAATTTAAATTAGTTAAAAACAAAAATAAAAAAGAGAGAGGAAGATATGAAAAATACAGTATGAGGATGTGGACATATATTACTTGAATATTAATATTAACCAAAGAGTTTTAGGTTAGAAAATACAACATTTGTCTGATTTAACGTGACTTCCTGTATAAACCACACCCACATCCAGTCTTCTATCAGAATACAAATGAAGATAATTCTGTTGGTTGAACAGATACAGATAAAGATAATGATTTCTCTGTGCACCTCTAATTTCCATATTCCCATTATTGAATTCCAGTATGAACTGACATGCCTGAGGGTGATGTGTATGTCTGACTTTCAAGCCTGGTGTCTAGTCAGACTTGGTCAATATTACACGAGAGAAGAAAATGAGCATCACTGACCACACAGCTGACTGTGTTTTGGGCTCTGCAAACCCACCTCAGTTTTTTGCCCCCCTCCACAATCTTGGCTTTGTTCAGATACGCGCTCTGCAGAGGAACCTGTCACAAGGAGTGGATTGTAACATCTTTGCAGAATAGGGCATATTCTTTTATTTACACACTACATATTAACTACACATTCTCAATGGCAGTCAACATACATCTATTGGCAACTTCAGCCTTTACTTAAGCTGCCGCCAGGCATCTATCAGAGACCTACGTATACATCAGAACTCACAGATAGATCGGCTCCGCTTGGACCACCGATACTATGTTGTGATTGATTCCTCCGATGGCGAGATATCTAAAAAAAGATGACAAAATACACTTTTAAATAATTACTGTTGCTGTGGTACAATATTGAGTTAGGCCCATGGCAGTTTTTCCTAAGTAGTGAGTAGTGTGCCTCTTTTGTAGGTGCATATTGTTATTATTACCTTTTACTGACCATAGCCCTCAACCTAACCAAAAGAGTATGAACATCTTGTATCAGTGTGTAGTTCTAAAGCAGTAATTTACTAATATATTAATGAACTAAAAACTACAGAGTGCTACTACAGTGCATAGAGTTACGTTACGTGGTAGAGAGAGTCCCATGCATTCCTTTTTCAAAATGATAATCAATGTTGTCGTCTCAGTTCAGATGTAAATTGTTCTCTAGATTACAGATGAATGTTATTCCACGTGTAATAAATGATTGGACTGCACATAATGGGTGCGGACATGAGGTGTCCTGTGGCAGGGGATTTTTCTTACCACCAATCTCCACCAGGACCAGTATTATTATAAAGGCTTAAGTTTTTCTCCCTCTCTCTCTCCCTTTCTTTCTCTCTCTCTCTGTCCCTCTCTCTCTCTCTCTCTCTCTCTCTCTCTCTCTCTCTCTCTCTCTCTCTCTCCAGTCTCTCTGCTATCTCCAAAGCCACAGATTACACCCATATTTTTGGAGACTTTCAATGTCTCCCTACTTTATACCCTCCAGCACTAGCTGCCTGCTCGCTCTGTGCCAAAACATTAGCCGCAGCGACTTTTCAGATCTGACAAATTGAATCCTAAGAAACGACCAGAAATGGGAGGAACTGAAACAAAAGAAAGAGGCCTTTTTTTTAGCAATCCCACTCTATTCCCCAGCCCCTTTTGGAGCGGGTGTTCGTCTTTTATCACTTGTCAGGCGAGCGCTCTGTTGATCTTCGTGCCTTTCATTAAAAATATATTCAAATGAGAGGCTGGCAGAGGGGAGGCCTAGATTTATTTCAAACAGCTGGTCAGTGCTGCAGAGATGGGCTTTTTGTGTCTCAGTGCGGAGTTACTGCGTGTGATAACACAGGCAAATGGGCCTCCCCTTCATTAATATCGTTACATCACTACATCGCTTAAACAGTCCGGGGTGGTTGCTGAATGATGACATGGGGCTGGCCTATGCGTTGAGGAACAAGCTATACAGCTGTGAAATCATCTATGTCTCACATCTAGTGTGGATATGCTAACGACTGTGAGGAATCCATCCAACTGATTCAGTTTACATGGTATTCAAGAATTTCCGGGGGAATCAAGTCCCTGGTTGGCTTTTTCATTTTTACATAGACATACATGACACAGAGTTGAATACTTGTTTGAATTAGGCATGCCACACATGCCACACAAGATCAACTGTAACCAGACTTTTTAGAAGGAGAGCTGCCCAAACCTATCTCAAGTATTAGCTAAATCCACACTGCTGTGAAAGTTGACATGTTTTAAAAATAAATAAATATAAATATATATATATAAATAAAATTGCAAAGTTGGTTGAATTGGTTGTTGCAGAGGCACCAAGATGAAAACTAAATAAGTAGAACTTCTTCAAGTATTTCTGTGATGCAGTTGTGGCCAATTTTATAGTGCTACACTGCCCTCTACTGTTTCTAAGAAGCAGTTGTACAGTCGTACCAAGATAAACAGATTTGGCTGTAACCTCCTCTCTTCAGTGGTTTGTGAGATCCGGGTAGCTATTTCTGACTCATCTTTGGTCTGATCCAATTCACATAGTGACATAGCTCTGCAGTACAAGGGGTCAGTCGTGTTTTAGGAATGCTTACATAAGCCTGGCCAGAGAGGGGATCAACCCAATTTGACAGCGTTTCAGGAGGGAAAAAAGCTTCACATGAAACCTGTCTGTCCTTTTTAGCGCAGATTAGTAATGTATGGATAGAGGGAGGCCAAGTCACACACAAAAGGTTACAGGCGGCACAGGAAGGGAAACTGCTTCAAACCAAATACGAGGGATAAAATTCAGATCAGACAATACACTTTTGGACATTGTCACAACGAATGATCTTTCTTTCCCAACACCCCAGAACATGAAGTGATGTCAGTAGTCCACAGAGACTTTATTGGGAGCTCTGCATCTCACCGACTAATCCTATGATGAAATCGGTGTTCTGACTATTTCGGTCACATTACCAGCCCTAATGCAACATTTCAGCAGTTAAAGCTTCATAAGTTTGACATGATGATTGGCATATGCTGACTACCTGCGAGTGAATCATCCTGCGACCCATGAGAACAAAGCAATGTTATATACACTTGAGGCCTATGGAACCCCTGTTATCAGTATCATCAGCAGCAGGGAAGTAACAGGGTATTTTAATTCAACTAACATCAGGGCTCTTCATTAACCTACACATTTGCTATTCGAGCTAGTCAATCAATGGTGAAAAATAACTATAACATGAAAATTGCCTTAATTACAGAAATGTGTATGCTTAGGAAAGTACGGTCAGAGCTTTATTTGTGTGTGTGTGTGTGTGTGTGTATGTGTGTGTGTGTGTGTGGGGGGGGGGGGGGGGTGGTCACCATTCTGACTTTTCGCATCAGTGTGGAAGAGGCCTGTTTACCAGAGCATCTGTTTGTGATTATACCAACGGGAAGCCTCCGAGAGAACAGCGTGAGAATCTGGCTCTACACCCACAGACATTTGTCCGCCTGGATTTCTCTGGTCAGGGAAACATGCATATCGCACATGCCGCTTACATGCCAATCCCTGACTGTGCCCTGGCACCCCCAGCCTTTGGCAGGATCCGCGGCTCCAAATTAAGCGTTTGAGCTTGCTTAACTAAGTAGGTTAGAGAAGATGGTTAGGAGAGTGAATTGAGTTGAATGAATAAATCAGCATGCACCTTCTGAATGATGCTCAGCACTCAAATATGATTAAATATAAACTGGTTTGTGCAGTCAGAAGAATGAACCTACTGAAGAGGCATTAGGGACACTTAAAATGCTGATACTTAAATGAAATTGAAAGGCAGCATTATTCTTACCATTTCACAATTTATTCTCCACAGGCTTTCTTATGGCTTATTATTTTTCCTTGAGGTGAAACCTTTTAAAAAGAGCTCTCACTCAACACAGTAATTATTTTATTCACAATATCAATTTTGGTCTTTTGTCTCGCTTAGCAACAGGACTGAAGTGAGCTCTCTTGCTCACGCTTACAAACAAATTAAGCTCTTTCACACATGAGCTGCAGAACTACAATCACTTTTCATGCACTGTTTCATGCAATGTGGATTACCACACCTTAGCGTTGTTCTATTCTTTTCAGATTCAACACTTGTGAAATATATTTGTTGCATTCACAATAACAAACATGTTCATGATATGATTTGACAGAGAACAACTACTTTACAACCATGCTGCCATACAGCATTTACAAATTTCACCAAAATATAATTACACCACCACTCATATGCAATACACTGACAGTTAATCACGTAATGTATTGCAGCAGGTTAAGAAAGTAATCCCAATTAATTAATGTAATTTCCATAAAAGCTGCTCACCCAAAATGTCTAGGGAAATTTCAGAGTAATTTAAAAAAGATACAGCCCTCAGTATAAACCGCTGTGGTAACTATTGATGTGCTTAAGCACAAGCTGAATTTTCCTTGTTGGCATTTGTGCTAAAAAAGTACTAGTGATACCATTATTAAGATATGTAGATATGCAGGAGTGTGAGTGTGCATGGTGGAATGGGATCATTTCTGACAAACTCACTGGTTTTCCAGGCGTTTCGGGTTCTGGAATGACCATGGACTTTGTCTGGCTCAGTCTCTCCCCGCTACTATTGGATGTTTTCGTCCTCAGCTGAACCGGTCCAAGAGGGGGAAGAAGCAGGCCTTGCTGTTTCGCTGCCGTCTGCATATTAGTAATTCTACAGGAAACGGATATGAGGACATGTTCTAGCATGAGGATACTTTTTTGGCTCATTTCTATGGAAATACAACAACCATTTGTCAACAAATAGAGAGTAACATTGATGGTAACAACACAAAGCTTTTTTGACATCTAAATGTCCGAGTCATCATCACTTAAACACAACTAATAATTTCTACCCTATGACACAGCAACAACATTATACTAAAGGAGTCTCTAGGCCTCATTATATAACTAACTGCAGCTCGTAAGGTCATATTTAATGAATATGGTAAGAGTTGAGAAAAGCCTGTGCTTTATGATGTGTTAGATGCTATCTGGAGTGGAAAAATAAAAGTAATTCGTAACTTTGCAGAAGTTTCTTGTAGTAATGTTGCATCACAAATGTCTTGCAACATATGAGTCACAGTAATCTGTTCTTGGTTTGTCTAAAACAGCATTGTCAGAGACTATTTATCCTACGTATTTTCAATCTCTCTTTTCTTGTTGCAGATAGAAAGACAAAATGAATATCCATAGGAGACACTGTGAACTTGACTGAGTTGCCATTTAATACATTCCTACTTAAATGATAGTTTAGTATCATTATGTGGTTTAATTCATTTATTTGACTTTAACAGTCCTTGAAGGAATCTGTGTTGTATTTAAGTGGAATATTTTCAATTTGGCTTAGCACATTGACCATCCTCAAAGTGGGTGTAAAAACAACACCACTAACAGGAAATCTTGTGAAGCACCAAAGTCACTGCGGAAACAGACCTTCAGCTCAAGTTATGCAAAGAACCTCACATCCCCCAGGGCTACAAGACTTTATTGAGAGTAAAGCTTTATTGTTAGCCCAAGATTAATCTATAGTTTGATACATATTCAACTAGTAAAGGTAATTGGCAGTGACTTGGCTGGTGTACATCTTTGTTTGAGGAGTAATGAGGATATAATTATGCCTTTTTGTACTTGTAATCTTAAAAACTTGCACAGATTTCTTAACTTTGAATCTTAAAGACTATCACAGATTCAACCCTGCCCTCTTTATTTGCATAGCTTAAAAGAACTACACAAAGATTGCCTAGGCCTTATCAACTTAGAGAATGCACATAATATTGCATTTTTTCTGTTAACAAAATGTGGTGGCCAGAATATCCGAAAATACAAACAATCAATATTTACAAGCTATAGGGTAAAATAGAAAAGATGGGATCATGATAAAAGCTTTTGATCATTCTTATTTTAACCACCAAGATGTCAGCCACCTGATCTACAGCTCAAGCGTATTATCACTTTTACTCCACCAAAAAAAAACTTTTGTTAAAGCGCTCCTACCTGGTTCCTGCCATGACACCCAGAGATCAATAAATGGACATAGAGAGTGAGTGCAAGAGACTGGCAGAGTGGGTCTTCAACTGTGCGGAAGTTTGTCTGCCTCACGTGGTTTGCTCAACTCAACATCCCATGTAATGTGCTGTTTAACTGTCTACTTGAACGTTGGGGTTTCACGTCTGCAACCTTGCAGCTTCCTGTCAGAGTCTGCCTACACAGAAATAGCCAGGCCTCAGAGCCACAACAGGCACCACACTTCAGCATCTCTGGCACAGCAATATCAAAAACTGAACACACACACACGTACACACACATACGTACACACAACACACGTACACACACGTAGACACACACGTACACACATCTGAAGATGGAATAAAAAATGAAAGGGCCCGTTGGTACTAGTAAGCTAGCGAGCGAGTGTGTTTTTTCCTACTTCTTCTTTTTCAGGTGGTGACTGTTCAGTCACTACCGCACACCCTGTAACCATTTGAAGCCATTTTTGGTGAGTGCTATAATGTAACTATGTATGTGCTATTGTGACAGCACACAAATAATTTTGAGCATGGCATTCCTACGTAGTGAATTCGGTCTTTTGTCAAATGTGCCAGAACTGAAAGAAAAATGCAAGTAGTGTTTGTGAAACAGCTGATATCAATTGCTGCAGAAATTAATACTGATATCACCCTAAGACCTTAAATGGTGGGCTGATATACCACTGGACTCAAACAAATTGTTTTGTCTAGAGGATCTCCTCACAAAGCGATGAGAAACGGAACCAATGTGGCTTTGAGGTCTGTGCGGTTAGGCTCTCTAAACTGCTTACGCGCTTACGAGTGGTAGATTCTACTGTGTGACCTTGTTTTCAAAGAGGCTAATGTTAAGACATTAATCATACAAGAGAATGAAGACCTGGAACCTGACAGTTTTCAACACATTTTCAATCAACAACCTAAAAAAATCAAAACGACCACTGGAGAGGGAAAATGTTGCTGGCTAGTAGCTGACTGTGGATCCCATCGATGCCAGCTCAGGGCTGCATCCGCTCTTGTGTCAGGAGCTGTTGAAAGACAAGTGATACTTGATTCAGGATTCCGTATATTTAGTTTACTTGGTTACTTGTAAAGGCATTACAGGCAACCTGGGTCATGCTCGTCATTCCAAATCATTCCGCATATGCGCATGAGCAGTGCCTAGTTCAAGGTATTCAAACTGATAAACCCCCAAGATAAATCCCCTTTCTTTAGCTTAGGCTGTGGGAATCAATGAAAAAACATGTTCTAATACATGTGCATGAACAAATTAGTTCAATGCCATTTTTACTTGAAACTAAATCAGTTAATTCTAAACTCAAACTGAATCACGTGCAAGGCAAATTATACTGTTGGCATGTCACATATTACAAAATCAAATCACATCATGAATTTCACATTTTCACATTTTTGTGTAAATTTGCCACTGTGTTAGCTGTGTGCTATATTGGAACCATTTTGTGTGTTTCTGCTTATGTAAAACAGCAGCAGTAGTCTAGAGCCTCATTTGTGGCTGTTGCTGATCTGTGCAAGAATTTAGTTGGTGAAATCATGGCAACTCTCGAGGATTTTTTTGAACAGCCTAGTAAAGAGCTGCTTGATGGTCTCACCGGTTCCTTTTACGTCCCTTGTACGTTGCTTTGGACAAAAGTGTCTGCTAAATGACTAAATGTAAATGTTTTAGTTGGTGTGAGAAGTGCCAAAATTCTTTTGGACACTGTTGAGTAATGCCCCTCTGCTAGCAGCTCCAGATTTCAACAAGCCCTTTAAACTTGCTTTGGATGCTAGTGATGTGGGTGCTGGAGCTGTATTGCTATAAGATGTTTATTGAGTGGATCGTCCTCTTTGCTTTTTTCAAAGAAATGTGATGTCCACCAAAAGCACTACTCAACTATTGAAAAGGAAGCTTTGGCACTGATTCTTGCCTAAAGGCACTTTGAAGTCTATGTTTCAGGTCCACCGCTGCTGGTGTATACAGATCATAACCCCCTTGTGTCCATTAACAGTATGAGGAACTCCAACCAGCGGTTCATGCGATAGAGTTTATTTTTGCAGGGATACGATCTGAAGATTTGTCGCATCCGTGGCAGAGACAATGTTCTAGCTGATGCCCTTTCCCGGTCTAGAGCAGGACGGGAGGTGGGTGACTGAAACGCTGGAGTGGAGTCATGAGGGTTTCTCTGTTGTGGTTGAGGTTTAGAGACCGGGAGAATATGCCTGCGGTGCCGTCGGTACTCTCCTCCTTCTGATTGGACGATGTATGACCTGGGTTCCTTGCATGCTTCCTTGATGGTTCCTAGGTGGTCATGCCCATGAGGGGTTTGCATCCTCACAACTTCGCCTTGATGTAAGGGGCGAAGAGGTCTGCTGGACTTCTCATAACATTCTTTTTGTGTGAGGCATTTACCAACGAGCACGCGACAGGGTAACAGCGATGTTCATCTGTGAGCCTTTCTTGTAGACGATGTTGAAGTTGTACTTTTGCAGCCTCAGCATCATGCGTTGCAACCTGATATAACCTGATATTAATAACAGACTTCTCTAAGTCTAAATTTGCACTTTGAAGAGTTAAACCTAAGGTTCACTTCCCTTGCACGATCTAGCACTTTACTAAGGTTTTGTTCATGACAGGGGGTGCAGATGATTGTGTGAAGTCTGAGTTGGAGCGGGTGAGGGGTGTGAATGTGGGGTCTCGTCCTTGAGTTCACCAAATCTGCAGTTTTTAGCTTTGTTTTTCAGGTCACTCACATAAGCCTCAACTGTTTCATCTGGTCGTTGGTTTCTTGTATAAAACTTGTACCTTTCCATTGTTGTATTTGTTTGAGGGCCGCACAGTTGGTGGAATTTTAGTTTGAGACACTCATGAGCTTCTCTCGATTCTGCTCTGGTCACTAAACGTTTGTTCTCTCCCTCCAAAAGAAGAGTGGGTGTATAACTCTCAATGGCTTCTGAACCAGCAAAGCCTAAAAGTATGAAAGCCTTGTTCAAGGTAATCAAACTGATTATTACTTATGAACATTTGGTAAACAAGAAAAACATAGACAAATGTTCTACAGGAGCCATCTTTGATATCGTCATTCATTTGATGTAGATGACTGCTTGGAGTATGACACTGTCATAACAAATGTGTCTGTGCTGCCCAAAGCAAACTACATCTCCAAGCCCCTCTCAGCTGCATGGTGTGTAGCCTACCACCTGAGGGCTCAGATACACATACGCGTTTTTGTAAAAACGGGACGCGAGCAAATGCATTGATTCCTATGGTACGGCGCGTTTAAAGCGTGCGCCCCTTCTCCACCACGCGTTGCGTCTTTGAAGCGTTTTTTAGGTGTGCTTAAGGCCTAAGGCCTTAAGGCAGGGAAGCGCACCGCTTCTGTTTTGGCCGTCGCACTTTGCCAAGGCGTTACTGAAGCGTTTCTGCCTGAAAAAAGACGCGTATGTGTATCTGAGCCCTGACGCTGTTCTTTTAATAACATCTCCCAGCTCACCTGCAGCCCAAACAGTGGCGTTACGACGGGTCCCAGTGCACGCTATTACAGGTGCAATAAATTAGAATATCCTCAAAAAGTTGATTTATTTCAGTAATTCTATTCAAAAAGTTAAACTCATATATTATATAGATTGTTTACACACAGACTGATCTATTTCAAGTGTTTATTTCTTTTAATTTTGATTATTATAACTGACAGCTAATGAAAACCCAAAATTCAGTATCTCAGAAAATTAGAATATTGTGAAAAAGTTAAATATTGAAGACTCATGGTGTCACACTCTAATCATCTAATGAACTCAAAACACCGGCAAAGGCTTCCTGAGCCTTTTAATGGTCTCTCAGTCTAGTTCAGTAGGCTACACAATCATGGGGAAGCCGGCTGACTTGACAGTTGTCCAGAAGACGATCATCGACACCCTGCACAAGGAGGGTAAGACACAAAAGGTCATTGCTAAAGAAGCTGGCTGTTCACAGAGTGCTGTATCCAAGCACATTAATGGGAAGTTGAATGGAAGGAAAAAATGTGGTAGAAAAGGGTGCACAAGCAACAGGGATAACCACATCTTTGAGAGGATTGTGAAACAAAGCCCATTCAAGGGAGATTCACAAGGAGCGGACTGCAGCTGGAGTCAGTGCTTCAAGAGCCTACACACACAAACGTATCCAGGACATGGGCTCCAACTGTCGCATTCCTGTGTCAAGCCACTCTTGAACCGGAGACAACGTCAGAGGCGTCTCACCTGGGCTATGGACAAAAAGGACTGCACTGTTGCTCAGTGGTCCAAAGTTCTCTTTTCAGATGAAAGTCAATTTTGCATTTCATTTGGAAATCAAGGTCCCAGAGTCTGGAGGAAGAGAGGAGAGGCACAGGATCCAAGTTGCTTGAGGTCCAGTGTAAAGTTTCCACAGTGAGTGATGGTTTGGGGTGCCATGTCATTTGCTGGTGTTAGTCCATTGTGTTTTCTCAGGTCCAAGGTCAGCACAGCCGTCTACCAGGAAGTTTTAGAGCACTTGATGCTTCCCTCTGCTGACCATTCTATGGAGATGCGGTTGTCATTTTCCATCAGGTCTTGGCACCTGCACACACTTCCAGAGGTACCAGTACCTGCAGGTAAGGCCAACGCTGGGAATTGGTACAATTCGCATGTGCGAGAGTCGCCATTCGCTTCAGAATTGGTACAATTCGCATGTGCGAGAGTCGCCATTCGCTTCACGCGAATCAGGCACAATTCGAGTGGGCGAGAGTCGACACTTTGGGCGCATATGAGACGTTGAGACTCTTATTAAAGATTTTACTCATTCTCGTGGTTGAAAGTCGGTACAGAATTGCACAGAGACGGGCGCATATGAGACATATACGTTGTTGACTCACAAAGACAAAACAAATAGCTACACGTAGCCTATAAACGTTGTTGAGACTCTTATTAAAGATTTTACTCGTTCTCGTGGTTGAAAGTCGGTAACAAAACAGAGACAAATAGGTACACGTTCAAGCAATGTCATTTCATGTCATTTATTTCAAAAACAAACAATCAGAGTGTAAGAGCTCTGGTTCCAAGACACAAAAAAGCCAGGAACCAGGTCTGATGGCCCATCAACCTAAACAATAGGCCAGGAGCCGCCTTGATGGTTGTAACCTGGTGCTGTGTAAACTAGCTTGTGGGTGTTGAATTGGTATTTTTTTTGTTCAGCCACTTAACATTCTATAGTGTATTCATATCTATTTATGTCATATCATGCCTCATGACTCTTACCTCATATTCATTGTACTTATATATCTTATCATGTCTTACCTCATTCATAACCTCTATTGCTACCTTCACCTGTACCTGTATCATATCTGCACTAATGACCAACTATTACTGCCAATGTTACTACTGCTCATACCCCATATATCTTGTACTGTCATATCATACTGTATACATCCCATCTATTTATTTTTATATTACCACTATGCAGAATACTCTGCACTCTTCTGCTATGGTTCCTTTGGTTAGATTCCGTTGCATTGTACTTATATCATATCAACATCAGACAGCAATGATCTCACCTGGTCTGCCCACACTGACAAGGTGGTCAAAGCTGCCCGAAAACGCCTCTTCTTCCTGAGGAGACTCAGGAAGTTTGGCATGAATCCAGACATCCTCACCAACTTCTATAGATGCACTATAGAAAGCATCTTGACTGTTAGCATCTCAGTGTGGTTTGGAAGCTGCACAGCCATGGACCGTAAGGCCCTACGCAGTGTGGTCAGATCCGTTGAGTTCATCATCGGCAGGAAACTCCCATCCCTTCAGGACATCTACCTTAAAAGATGCCTCCGAAGAGCTGGCAGGATCCTAAAAGACTGTCATCACCCATCCTTCAGACTGTTCACCCTGCTGCCTTCTGGTAGGCGGTTCCGAAGTGTCCGGTCTCGCACCCGCAGACTGGAGAACAGTTTCTACCCTAAGGCCATCAGACTCCTAAATGAAGAATAATGCACTCCTCACTTTACACTTGCCACTTTACTCTTCACTGGCTCACTTTTACTGCTGTTTGCACTACTTTCTCAGTCCAGCTCATGTTCAGTTTAGCTCATGTAGGTTGTTTATCTGTTTAGTATCTGTTTAATATGTGTATTTATGTTTAGTATCTATGGTAGTGTGGTATGGTGTCCTGTCTTAAGCATTTCAGTGCCCAGTCCAACTCTGTTGTTCTGTGTATCTGACAATAAAAGAGTTGACTTGACTTGACTTGTACCTGTATCATATCTGCGCTAATGACCAACTATTGCTGCCAATGTTACAACTACTCATACCCCATATATCTTGCGCTGCCATATCATACTGAATACAAATGCTATACAATACATTATCTGTAAGGTTGTGAGTGTGCAGTGGTAATGTAAGTTGATATTGATTATGTTTTTATTCAGTCACACACAGTAACAACAAACAAGTTCAACACAAATAATAATACATTCAAAGTGACTGAAAAGGCACAAGCTGAAGAATAATGCTTGTATTTAAGCCTGTCCTGTTTGACCAATTTAAGCTACCCATCAACATATGCATTTTTATTTTATTTTTTACAAGTAATACATGTAATGGAAATAAAAAAACAAACAAAAGAATTGCCTCCAAAAAGTTAGTCACAAGAAGAGCAATGAAGCAAGATCTCAAATAAACAGCACAAAATCCTGCATACATTATGGACACTTGTAGCCCTCAAAAATTGCTTTAGCTACCATCCCTTTGAAAACAAAAAATGTCTTACACTTTCATAAGATTATGTTAGCATCATTCCATAATGAAATTCCAACAACAGATATACATCTCCTTTTAATTAATTTTTTGGCATTTGGTACACTAAATTTACAGACATCTCTGAGATTATATTTTGTCTCTTGAAATGAAAAAAACCTTTGTATGCTGACTGGGAGTTGGTTTGATTTAGCTCGATACATTATTTGCATTATTTTATAATATACCAGATCATTAAATTTCATAACAAATGATTTCATAAACAATGGGTTAGTGGGTGCATAATAATCAACCTTATTTATTATCCTTATGGCTCGTTTTTGTAAAATAATGATTTCATTGACAGTTGTTTTATATGTCAATCCCCAGACTTCCACACAATATGATATGTAGGGAAGTATAAGTGAACAGTAAATAATATGTAAGGCCTTATAGTTTAACATGCTTCTTTATTTGTACAAAATTGCTATCATCTTAGAGATCTTTCCTTTGATATAATAAACATGTGGTTTCCATGTTAATTTATGGTCAATGACCACTCCTAGAAATGTTATCTCGGTCACTCGTTCAGCATCACTTATTTTTAATTGAATGTCCTTACCTATTTCCTTTTTCGATTTCCAAAGACCATGAATTAGTTTTTTATTTTTCTATTGAGTGACAATCTATTAACATCAAACCAGGTTTTGAGGATTTCAAAATCTCTTTCAATAGAAGTCAAGAGTTGCTGTAGATTACTACCCGAACAGTAGACTACATGTTTGTATCAGTTGGATTCGTAGAACGTAATAAATTACATTGCTTGACCGTGTGGCTATTTGTCTCTGTTTTGTTATTGTTATCTTTAATAAAAGTCTCAACAACGTTTATAGGTTACGTGTAGCTATTTGTTTGTAGTTCGCGTCCTAAGTGAAGCGCGCTTCATTCACAAAGTGGCGACTCTCGCGTGAAGCGAATTGTGCCAAGCGAATGGCGACTCTCGCACATGCGAAATGTACCCATTCGCAGACAAGACCTTAGCTCGTACCTGGGTTAAGGACCATGGTATCCATGTGCTTGATTGGCCAGCAAACTCGCCTGACCTAAAACCCATAGATTCTATAGTGTATTGTGAAAAGGAAGTTGCGAGACAACAGACCCAACAACGCAGAAGAGCTGAAGGCCACCATCAGAGCAACCTGGTCTTCCATAACACCTCAGCAGTGCCACAGACTGATTGCCTTCATACCACGCCGCATTGCTGCAGCAATTCATGCAAAAGGAGCCCCGACCAAGTAATGAGTGCTGTACATGTTCATACTTTTCAGTAGTCCAACATTTCTGTGTTAAAAATCCTTTTTTCTATTGGTCTTCAGTAATATTCTAATTTTCTGAGATACTGAATTTTGGGTTTTAATTAAGCTAGCTGTCAGTTATAATCATCAAATTTAAAAGAAATATATCAGTCTGTGTGTAATGAACATAGGCCTATATAAAATATGAGTTTTAGTCCATGAGCCAGAGGGGTTGGTCGTTACCGAAAAAGTGGCAAAGGCTACCATACCTTTTCTGAAAGCCTGGAATCTCAACTTTTCAATGATGTATGATGGCCATCTGACAAGAGTAGCTGTTTTGAGTTATCACACATAATGTAAACTAAGGTTGAGAAAATAATGCGTATAAATCAGCAGAGCACGGACATAGCTGAAAATCTATATTGGACATATTGGAGTATTTTATTTTGTTATGTTTAGTATCATTGTAAAGGGGAGACACTTAAATCCTTTTGTGAACATTTTGGATAAGTAGGCTACAGCCAACCCTGGAGCTCTTCAAACTTTGAATCACACACATTTTCATATTAAATGTATTTTCCCACCGGTAGAAAGTTTAGCTCCGCGAGATTTTGTCCTAGAGATATAAAAGGAGGGCCAGAAACCTTGAATCATTCACTTTTAGAATGTATAACGTTTGAAACTAAAAGGGAAATTCGCAACTTGTCAGTGGAATAGAAACAAAAGCTTGCACATTTTTAGTCTCTGTGCGAGGCTTTAGCTCCTAATGGAATGCATAGCAAATTAGTACTATTCATAGGAAAGAGCTGTTATTTTGGCGACCGCTATTTGGTCATGACATGGCGGGAACCCTGAGTAAACGCCCCTTTTGCAGCAGTATTCCAGTCCAGTCCACATTGTGTGTTGTTTGTTATCATACAGACTGAGAAGAAACAACATGTCGCTACCCATCTCTGATGATAATGCACTATGCCAGGTCCGGGAGGAACTTGCTCTGGAGAGCGAGGAGGACAACCATTCCTCCGAAGAAAATAGTGAAGTCAGTGAGGACGACCATAACTTTGTGCCTCGTTTCGACCGCGTTGAGGATACCCCTGACGAGTAAGTTTTATTTTCTTGACTGGTTCTTGTAACGCATGGTGTTGATTAATTCATAGGGATTAAAAAGCAAGTCAAATTATGCTCTGAGTTAAGTGAAATATTGTAGGCTACTACAGTTTGCAGTTGGCGTGGTATAGCATGTTGAAATAGCATAACACACTGGACTAGCGCGCCAGTTAGCCAGCTAGCTAGTAAGCTAGTAGGCTATCTAGTCACTTGTATTTATGTCATTCTGTTAAAGTAAGCCCACGATTAAATAGCTAACATGCCAGCTAACATGCCAGGAACAACAACAACCCCTTACAAGGCCACTCAAGCGTTATACGTTTGTTGTAGAAGTTTTGAGGTGGTTGTCAGCGCAAAGATAAGGCACTTGGTGCAGCCAGGGATGTACAACTGCAAACACTAAAAGTATGTTTTAACCCTGTGGGTAGTGCTTAAAGTATGCTATTATAACGTGTATGATAGGTGTGAATCGAAACTGGTCAGGGGTAAATTATCGAAACTAGCCAGGTGTAAACGACCGAACCTGCTTTAACGTTTTAACTTCTAACTGAATTGCAGCGCTGGAATTCTATTTTAAAAAAGGTCCCTGAACATTATATGAAAGTTAGGATGATGATACTTGTAGATTTTTCAATCAGCTGTGTGAAACATAACAAATTTGTTCACATTATATACCGTTGTTCTCGATCTTAGGCACATTTTCACTTTGTAAATTGATAATACATATAAAGATCTATAGATCTAACATTGTATCTAATGAACTTAGAAAATAATATGTTTGATGTAACATAAATAATACAGAAAAATGTTGTAATGTGTACCAGATGTTTTACAGTTGTGGAATGTAAAATATTCAGTCATAAAAATATTATTTATAAGACCATGTTCTTGTTGGTGGTTGAAAATACCATCTCTTTTCTATTTCAGTAATGAAGGACAAGATGATGATCATGAAGCAACAAAGGAGGCCAACACCACTACCATGAATAGCTGCAAACGGAAATGGGAGAAGACCAGTAATTCAGAGAAATCAGTCAGTGGGCCAGCTTTGAAAGCCTCTTATAAACTCGCATTACGTGTCGCTCAGACCAAACAGCCATACGAGATTGCGGAAAGTTTGATATTGCCTGTAGTAAGTCTTATGTGCAAAACAATGTTGGGGGAGGAGTACGAGTTCGAAGAAAAACTGAAAAGCATCCCAGTGTGTGAGACAACCATTGCCTGCCGTATTGATGACATGGCAGCTGATGTGAGGGCACAACTAGTGGAGAAACTCCTGAAGGCAGATTATTTTGCACTACAATTAGATGAATCCACTGATGTGACATACGACGCTCAGCTTTTAGCGTTTGTGCGGTTTGTCGACCATAATGAGATGCAGGAAGAATTTCTATTCTGTAAGCAGCTGCCAGAACGTACAACAAGTTCAGATATTTTCAAAGTGATTGACAATTTTTTCCATGAGCATGATATACCCTGGCCAAAATGTGCTGCGCTGTGCACAGACGGTGCAAGAGCCCTGTGTGGTTTAAAAAGTGGACTTATTCCGCTTGTCAAAGAGGTGGCTCCCCAAATGATATGGACGCACTGCATGCTTCATAGGGAGAATCTTGTCGCAAAAGACATGAGTGATGAATTATCGAACGTCATGGACACTGTCGTTGAAGCTGTCAATTTTGTCAAGAAGTTCCAAACGGATCTTTTTTCCTCGCTCTGTGATGCTGCAGGAGAAGAACACACCCCGCTCCTCGATCTTTCTGGGGTCAGATGGCTTTCATGTGGAGCTGTGCTGCCACGTGTGTTCGAGTTACGTGCGTCTCTCCAAGCATTTTTAGTGTGCCACGATGCCACAGAGCTTGCCGAATATTTTAGTGACAATGCCTGGCTTACCAAGCTTGCATATCTTTCAGACATTTACTGTGAGCTGAACAGACTGGACAGTTCTATGCAAGGATGTAGTACACACATCATCCAGCTGTATGACAGGATGGAGGGCTTTCTGAAAAAGATCCGAAGATGGAGGGGTCGAGTCAGAGAGGGCATTTTTTCCATGTTTCCAACTGTGGAAGAGTTATGTGGATCTGCTGTGCTGTCTCCTCACCTAACACACACAATTGTTGCACATTTGGAGGCACTTGATGATGAGTTTGGGAAATACTTTCCTGAGGCTGAGTTGTGGCGCAAAGACAAGACATGGATACAGTTCCCATTCAAAGATAGTGCAGCAGATGGCTCAAACTTAACAGTGACAGAGGAAGAACAGCTCATGGATATATCTTGTGACCGCACATACAGGATTGCATATGAGACAAGACCACTCATCCAATTCTGGATTTCTTGCCAGAAAGACTTCCCTCAATTGACAGCAAAAGCAATGAGGAGTCTTTTACCTTTTGCTACTACAGGTCTTTGTGTGAGTGGATTTTCCTCTCTTGCCTACCTGAAGATGGAATACTGGTCAAGACTGAAGCATGAAGCTGATCTGGCACTCTGCCTCAAAACCTCCATCTGCCCCAGAATAGACAAGCTATGCGCCACCAACCAGGGTCAGGCCTCTCACTACGAATGAGATATTTCATCCATACTTCTCAAGCTACTCAATTGCTTAGATTTCAAATGTCTATTTCCAAAATCTTTACAATGTGTACAAAGTCTGAGATACTCTGAAAATAGATTTTTGTAAGGGTATGTTTACTTTTGATTAAAATAAAAATGTATTTTACTACATTACTTTTACTCTCATGTTATTATTGCTGAGGCCTTCTAGAATATAATCAGATGCCACTTGTGCATCAATGTTTTAAGTCCAATGTTGTTTTATCTGATAATTACAGAGAGTAATTTTGATTCTGAAATATTGATGAATGAAAAAAAAATTGGGCACTTTTCTCATACAGGGTAAAAGGACGGGTGCTTGAGTACCACTAGGGGTCTGTGCACGTGCCTGGTTTCTGACATTAGGCCTACCTGTGACGGTGGCAACAGCCGAGTGTTCCTTTTCCAAACTCATTAAGACCTGCCTGAGGAGCAGTGAAATGAAAAAGCAAATCATGCATCACCACTTTTATGTTTAAAAGGCATCGTTCGGCTTGCAGGTGTGCTGTGCCTCTGGCGGTGCTCAGTCAACTTGTCGGTCTTGAAGTTCAGATTTTGCGCCTTCACTAGCTATATCGTCTAGATCTTGACATTGGACAACAACATTAATATTTCCCAGCGATCCTCATTGCATATCTGTATTTGACGAACATGTTGCGGCCGCACTAGCAGCACTGCCTCTAGTAACGCCGCTGTGCCCAAAGAAAACTACATCTCCCATCTCACCAGTCTCTGAACCCCCCTTCTCAGCGGAAGCTGTGTGGCGCACCTGACGCAGATCCTTTTTTTTTATTGCACCCGCGAAATTCACCAGCATACTCGCTGGAAGAATTGTTTTGCGTCCACGTTACGGCTCGTATTCCTCCTGTGGGTTATTAGATTCCACAAGCAGCCAGTTTCGCTGTCTTCACGGAGTTATTTCACAGTCACGTCTCCCTGGTATGTGTTTGTTCATTGAGAATCAAGCTTCGCTGTGGAAGCAGTTATTGTACGATACCAGCAGCAGAGCGGGGAGGGTATGTAGCCGGGTTATGGGATGATGAAGACGGTGAATAGGTTATTTTGCATTGTTTATCACAGCGCAACTGTTACAGGGTTGCACCATGTTCCTTTATCTCCCACTGCCACACCGGACTGGGGAACCTTTTCATAGTATCAATCTTAAATATTCTCATGTAGGCTATTACTCAAATGTGCAGTTAGCTTGTACACTCTTTCTACAGTGTATAGTCGTCATATGTGTATGGTCATTTATATGGTGAATTGTACACTCATTGTGGGTTATACTGTATTCTATTGATCTGTGTTGTCATTTGATGCGGATAATCTGGTATGCCTATTACAAGTAACTATGTTACTCCGACGTTATTTATGGTAAACGTGCTATGCTATTTACAGCGCCGCGCGTTCAATCACTGTTTACCCTACCATACAAAAGCAACTAAATGTGTAACAGCGCAACCAAAGTTTTGTTATTTTAATTTGCGAACTGTGTTTCCTTTGATATTACAAAGACGTCCTTTCCCATTCTCTCAGTGCCAGAGGCTTCATCGTCTTGTTGTAGTGTAGGCTAGGCCTGGCCGGCCCTTCTACAAGTCAAATTGAAGCACATTTAAAAACAACTCACGTTGACCAAAGTGCTGTTCTTGACACCCCTCCCTTCACCTCTCTTTAATGTGTTCAGCGAGTGCCCATTGTGTGGTGTATCACCATTGTGTGCTAAGACATCTTAACCTGTTCGGTCCGTTAGGTGACGCTGACCCCTCTCCCCAGCCCCCCCTTACCTTTGGCCAGTCCCGGTACTGCATCTCCAGCCACTGTTTAGTTGTGGTTGGTCCTACACCCTCTACAAAGCCCTGGTAGAGGCCTTATCCAAGAGACTTCTTCTCATAGTCCCACTTTCTCTTTTGTTTATTGTTTTTCATTGTACGAGGTGTCTGTGAGTGACTTTATCCAGGTTGATTTGAACCGGCTGCCCAAAGCCTACAAATAGTATTTATAATAAACCTATTTTTATATTTAATACATCAGCCTCTGTCTGTCATTCAGTTGACTCTCTTTGGGTGGGAGGGGGAACTTTATGCTGGTTACACAAAAAGGGACAATGGCACAGCTGCTGTTGCGGTAGGAAGTCATTTCATATGAAATTAGCAAGGCTATGCCTTCATTGTTTGACTTCTAGTGTAGTCTGAGAATATAGCCAAAATAGTAGGGGGCATATTTAGAAGAGATTTTGCCTTGACCCACGCCAGATCAGGCCTTATGACCTATGTCATGTGGGTTTCACTTTGTCTGGACATCTGAATCTGACACCAGATAATCAATTTCCCAGATTGAGCCTGTCGGCAATTTAATCCATATGTTTACATTCATTTCATTCCAATCTGATGCTTCACACAGTCAATGCTCTCAGTTGACATCAATGTGGAATGTATTGCCATCCTAGGGGCGGGACATCCCGTAATAGTTCGTAGGCTACTTCCCACAGCTTCTACACGACTACGAGTGAGTGTTTTCTGGATTATTTTAAAGTGTTTTAGAATGGTGAATGACAACAATAATTGAATCTAGATTCAACTAATTTCGAATAATATTACAATGGCACATTAGGCTATTTCTGGAAAAAAAAAAAAAAACGTCGACAAAGTGTATTATCATGGCAGCAGATCATTGCTCAAACCAAAAGTAAACTCTGCTACCGGGAAGCAATCCATTATGAAACACAGAGATGGCTATGCTCTTTAATGTCACATTTAAAGCCACACTATTCAAGAATTGGCTCCTTTTTGAGTTATATTGTGAAGACACGTTACTCTTCAAATTTGTTCTGATGGTAACGTAATATGGCAAATTGAAAGACGAATAAACACTGGTGTCGTTCCCATAACAATCCAAGATCCATGGACGAGATTTTCATTTTCTGTGTTTCTTGATTGGGGCTTCGCTGTTTGCGGTAAAGTTCGACTTGATGGTCTTCGTGAATGCTGGTGAAGCACCCGATTCGGTTCCATTTCCCTTCAGTTACTAAACTAGTATTATTGCGTATGTGCCAGGTTGCCGTACGTATTCACAGAACTATGGTAAGTCAGAAGTGCAACTGGATGTACGGAAGTCGAAAGATTTAAGAAGCATTTTTGTAGGCTATTTGAGCAATACATATTGTGAAGTCCATATGTATGAACACATGTTTGTGTTTTTAGGCTATATGTTTGGACTTGGCCTACTATTTTTATCATTTGATAACGTTAGGTTTATTTATATATTACATTATTATACAAAGGTCATCCAATGTGATATGCACTTTAGGCTCAGGAGACTTTTAAGCTCAAGAGAACTTAAACACTTGGCAATAGGAAATATGAAATAAACAGCAGGGCAAAAATTTAAATTTAAGAGTGTGAAAACCCAAGCCCAATTGTTGTAAAATAAAATCCTAACACTATAAAGCGATCCCTTTAAACACACATACGACAGTCAACTGATTCATTGAAGGCAGTTTTTAAGCGTATTTTTAAAACAAGGGGCAGATCTGATCTCCATGAGGAGCTGGATCCGGCAGTGGGTGGCATAATGGCTAAATGTAATTTCACAATTACACCTTTGATTTGAATTCTGTATCTAACTGAGCGCGGGTGCCTGAGACCTGAGATTTGGAGTTATGAAGTCTCTTTCCTAGTTATTGTTAAAATTTTAGCTGCAGCATTCTGAATTGTCTGTAGCTGTCTAATGGGGCTTTTGGGGAAGACCAGTGAGGAGAGCATTGCAGTTGTCATCCCTGCAGGATACAAAGGCATGAACAAATTTCTCTAAAGCTGGCAAAGACACAAAATCTTTGCGATTTCAAAATGCTGTTTTAGCTATGCCCTTGACATGGTCAGTGAAACCACTATGAGTACACCAAGGTATTTGAAGCGGGGTGCAGTTTTTAGTGCCGTAGATTCCAGGTAAGTTACAACTTCCCTTCTTTGTTCCCAAACATAACTATCTCTTAGTCTATCTCATAGTCTTATCTTTATTTAATTAAAGGACATTTTGTTACATCATCATAAACTTGTTTCAAGGTACAGACACAATGAGTCAATGAGGCAGAAGTAATTTGGTGAGCACGCTAAATAGGCGTTTGCATAGCTATGATAAGCCACCTTGTACTCTTGGATGATTTGGCCAAGAGGAAGCATGTATCTGTTTAACAGAAGGGGCCCAAAAATTGATCCTTCTGGGAGTTCAAATGGCATAGCAGTTTTGCCTGATTCTTAGGTACGGATAGGAAGAAAATAACCCCTGCCTACTTGGTAGGTCCTGAACCATCTAAGGAGGGCACTTAAGAGTGATGAACACATCTAGATTCTGAATCGTGCTATAGCTAAAGTTAATAGTTACTTTATTCAGAACCATTCTTTGGGACTTCTGTAAAAATGTCCTTTGTGTTGTGGTGTTTGAATTTGCATGTGTTTTCTTAAGCTGTAGGGCATTTGCCCCTGTCAGCCACCATAGCAATGGGATGTAGTAAGAGATTGCATTCAGGTTGGTCGAGATGTTCAAATTCATCAGTGTAAACATAGCTCCCAGCATGCCATATCTTATGCATTCCCTATTCATATAGGTGACTGATCTCTGCTGCTCTGGCATGTTATACATCAGGTTCTGTCCCTGTCTCTGACTAATATCTAGTAGATTTTATCTACACATACATTCACCAGTTTCCTTATGTTATGCAAATGAATACCTTTCAATATCCACTCTTTCCAGCTGATCCAATGCTCAGTTAAGCAGGCTTTCATTCACCGGGTTCGGTTCTGCTGGAGTTCTGGATGCATTGACTGCACCAAAAAGCCTAGAATGTTTTCCCAGAATAATGAAAACATTACAAAAAAAAACATTTAAAGGATAAAAATTCAATGTAATTGTAATTAACATCAAATGCCTTTATTGTTTCAATCAGACCTAATATGCTGTTGTGGTAAAAGTGTAAGATCATTCTTTCGCATGTCCACACTCTAAGCAATGCTGTTGGGGAAAAGAGCAAGGTAGCCCACTAAGAAAACCCAGGTTTATATCCGAAAACCTTTATTTCCATAGATAATAAAGCAGACCTCTTCTGTTCCCACAAGTTGCAAGAAACATTTAACATTTCAGCAAAGATGTATGTTCTACATTTTTTATTTCAGTACCTAATTCGAAAGATGCAAAAGTGTTCCATTAGACAAATTTTGATTAAGTTGAATTTGTGTATCACATGTTACGCATGTTTTATCTTCTTGGCCTCAATCATTTTCCAGAATGATGGAATATAATATAAGTGAGCAAAAACATTGCTTTTCAGTATCAAAATAACACACCCTGATTAACGATATAAAAGTCATCTTAAAAGGATGTTGCTAGTGCATTTTAAAACAATGGAATTCAAAATGAGCCTTAGTGACTATGTTTATGGCAGAGATAGTGACACACACACACTCTGAATCTCTGCGTTTTACCCGTCAAGGGTAGTGATACACACAGTGATACTCTACCACTTCCCCCGCCCACATTTTTTCTACTGGTCGGGGACCGATCCGACCACCCTCCATAATAGGTTTGCCATCAACCAGGCAATCTGCTTAGGCCAGCTATGGGTACACACCTAACCTGTCCAGTGTGGTACCCTCTGCAAGCTTGTATCTGGCTTGGCCACCCCCACTGAAGACTCCCCAGCCCCACCTACAGGTGTGACAGCAGAAACTGCCTGTTGCGTTACATGGCCCCTCTGCTCCTTGCGGTTTCTTAAAAACTCACCTAGACGTGCCTGGCATTCCCCGGCAGTCCACTCGCTCTGAAGGCTTACTTAGAAAGGTAAAGGAAGATTGCTGGCATTCTCCAGGGACTGTTCAGCTCTCTCAGCTGCCTTATTCAACCTGATTCAGAAGTCAAGACATATGGCGTAGGAGAGTAAAAATCTGCCAGAAGCATACCAAAACACACAGCGCTGTCAAAATGTTGTCTGAGGATTCAAAAGGCAGCGTACAGCGTACAGCCTACTTTTCAACTTAACAGGGATATTGGGCTCAGCAACTTGATGGAGAATGAAATGTGGTTGGATGAAATCAGTTTTCTCCCCATTTGGTCTCATGGGTGTAAGCAGACAGAGGTTGTGACTCGCACTGTATGGACTTGCACTATTCGTAAGATGGAGAAAACTTCTGTTATTGACTTGTTTGATTTGGTTCAAACACAAACGTTCTGTTAAAGGTTGCGTGTTGTGTTTTGTATGGGCATTATTGACCAGCAAGATCGTAATTCATCTGATTTTTGTAAATTTTACCAGCAAAAACTGAGGGGGAAAAAAATGTATCATGGAGAAGTAGGCAATATATTCAAGGCACATCAGCAGACATAAAATAGGCCAAGAAGAATGCACTTGACTGTTTGGACAGGGATGCTAAAGCCAAGTATTAGACCTATAACTCAGTCAGGTACTCAGAAATTCTGTCTATGTTTACGATCGTAAAGGATTATGTTGCTTTTTTTTTAGGGTCCAGTGCAAGGTCCACACAATGAGGTAAAAGCCAGTTCCTGATGACGTAATAACAGCATGAGGCGTGGCAATAATCTGGGGTCAATGTATGAATGCTTACTATGCAGTATTTGATACTGTCACTGATAGCCTACCTAGACTTCTCACTATATAATGTCTCCTTAAACAGATCCTTTCTGAAAGTCAAGCTGAGCATGGCTGAGGGATCCACTCTCCAGGAAAGGTACCAGGCCTGCATGATCTTGAGTGGAGCTGGCGATGCTCTGGGCTACAACAATGGCGACTGGGAGTTTGAGTCAAATGCTGAAAAAATCCATAAGGAGGTAGCAGAGAAAGGGGGCTTGGCAAAACTGGACATCAGAAAGTTTCCTATCAGTGACGACACGGTCATGCACCTAGCGACAGCTGATGCCTTAGTGAAGACTGGAGGCGCATCACTTAAAGACTTGTATGGTGCCCTGGTCAAAGAGTACATAAAGTGTATGGATGATATGTCTGGCAGGGCCCCAGGTAAGGATATGTTAAAAAAATATATATCTTTATAATTGTTTTGATGAAACCTCAACTAATTTTGTATGGTTGTGGTCACCAGGACATTTGGGAGTTCTGATAAAGATACCAAGCTGTCCAAAGCAAATCACAAAATATTAGATCAATTTGATCAAATTGAGTAGAAACAACAATGAGAACATTCTGACTATTTGTCATATAAGCAGTTTGTTGGGTGGGAGGGTTTCATTATTGAAGTGTTGGAGATTGCTTTGCATTTGATGGTGGTCATAATACTTTTTTAATTAATTTTTTTTTTATAAAAACAATGTTGTCATGTAAGACATTTAATATTGGAAAGCTATGGTTAGACTTCCACTATAGGTGTAGAGATTCAACTATTTCCATACATACTGGTACCACTGGGAAAAGATTCGGTATTTGTGTTCGGTTGTACTTTATTTCTCCACAAATTAATAGATCGTCATTATAACAGTATTAAGGATCTTTGCTCTGAGACTAGCAAGCTAACTACCTAAAAGGCTTGCATAAACCTTGCACACCACCAACAGCCCAGTTGTCACTGTTGTAACTGGTTCTGATATTGTTGGCAATGTCATGCTGTGAAAGCTTTTTCTACTTTTTTCGCTGGGTGTTTGGGTAGGGGGGAACGGCACATGTTAATCTGTCCTTCAGTGACCGTATCCCAACAAAATCAATTTGAAAATGATACCAAAACTACTTTCCTATTAAAACAACATACCTTAAAAATGGGCAAACTGTCATGTAGTGATGTTTTAACATCCTCACTGCAGTAAAACCATTATTCCTCACCTCTCCAGGTTTCACATGCATAAGTAGCACCACCTATCTAAGGGGCCGCCAGGATGGCAACTGGAGGATCCCTTTCAGCAAAGTTGGCGGGGGCTGCGGGGCAGCCATGAGGGCCATGTGCTTGGGCCTGCGCTTCCCCGGGCCTGAGCAGGAGAACCACCTGGTGGCTGTGAGCGTGGAGAGCGGCCGCATGACCCACCACCATCCCACAGGCTACCTGGGAGGGCTGGCCGGTGCACTCTTCACAGCCTACGCGATCAGGGGAGAGCCCCCAGTGGATGCCTGGGGCCAGGGTCTGATGGAGGTGTTGAAGCGGGCCAAGGAGTATGTGAAGCAGGCAGAGCATTGCGTTGAAGAGAACATGGAACACTGGTGAGATTTCTGCATGAAATGAGAATGAGATTCTAGTTGTGAAATTATGTCTGGTCATGATATTTTATAATTCTATATGCCTATACAAGCATGAAATGTTTGAAAGCTTCTTTGAAATTCCTTTCATCCAAAAACTGGACACTGACCCACATTTTCTGTGTCTGATTTACGTTAATCAGAAGATTTGGTTTAAACGGTTTTATCTTACAGAAAAACTGCTCTGCCATTGATTTGATTTTTGTTTGTATTAATTGTAAGATCTGGTTGTAACGCTCATATTTTCAGGAACTTTTTTGAGGACAGCTGGACAGTTTACCTTGGGCAGAGGGGAATCCTTGAAGGGACTGGAAAAGCTCAGTTCCCAGATGACTATGGAGTGCAGGCGAGGGAGGTTTTCTACAAATCGGTGAGCCACAGAGGAACAGGTGGTGCCAGTGGGCACGACGCGCCCATGATCGCCTACGATGCCCTCCTGCGGGCCGGGGACTCGTGGACCGAGCTGGCCAATCACGGGTTCTTCCACGGAGGTGACAGCGACTCCACTGCCGCCATCGCTGCTGCCTGGTGGGGCGCCCTCTACGGATTTCATAACGTGCCCTCCAGAAACTACAAAGGCCTTGAGTACTACAAACGCCTATCCAATGTGGCAGATGCGCTCTACCAGCTGCGGGATAAGCCACTTTCATGAATCTTTGTCAGGGAAAGGTGGCAGGATTCTGGATGACATATTGCCCTGCCCTCTTCAACCTCGGTTTCCAATGATTGCTAACATATTCAATATGTAACCAACATTTAGGAATGTTAGCTCTTCTATAGAAATGTAATTGCCACTTCAAATTGTATTGATTTATTTCCCTTGGTTACTATACGGACACATTTTATTTTTTTATGTATGTTTTGCACACGTTTAAATTTGTATTCCTGACTAACCTCAATTTTTTTGAAATATGTTTACCTGCTGCCTAAAGAATTTAGGAAAGGACACACTCTGCCACTTTTTGAGAGTAAGATCGGTGAATCTAACTTTAACCTGGGTTAAATTACATTTTATCAGCCTAAACCAGGGGTGTCCAAAGTCCGGCCCGCGAGCCAATCTCGGCACGCGGTCAGATTTCATAAGGCTCGCAGCTTCGGTCTTATAATGTATTATCTATGGCCCGCCAGCACTGTTAATTGAATAATAAAACTTTCAAATGCAATTCCTCCTTCAACCGCTAGGGTATTGGAATTTTACTTTGGCATCGTTCCAATGTTCGTCTCGCGAGAACAAGGCAACAGTCTGATAGTTAGTACAGCTTTACTGTTGCACACTTGTCCAACCTACTTTTAAACACACATTGCCGCGAACCCTTTTCCGATCATTTCTACCATAGCAAGTAAAAAGAGGAAAGTTGACTGTGAGGGTAGCCGCTTTCAGGAGAAATGGGAACTGCAATATTTCTTCTCTGAAAATCGAGGCAATTGTGTTTGCCTAATTTGTCAAGAGACGGTTGCCTTATTCGGCATAGCTTATTTGTGTGAGCAGACTTTCTCTGTCATGAATTTAAACAATAACCGATTGAGGTCAACTAAGTGACTCCCACTTACGTGACATTTTACGCATCTCAACCAGTGCCGTCAAACCCGACCTGCCTGTTTCCTGAAATACGAATCTCAATAGTGATTCTCAATAGTGTCAGCAAGTTATCTGTTTCTTTGTCAATCTGAAATGATGTGTGTTTTGAACAGTTACATCTGTCATACTTAACAATAAAAATCCAAAAGCACAGTTAATGCACTTGGAATTCATTAAACTCTTGAATAAGATTTGGCTATAACCATGGACAGATTAAGAAACCACGGGCCCCTGGGCCTGGACATGCTAAAGCCCCCCCCCTTAACACGCACTCACACAGAAACACCATTAGGCGTGTATATATATTTTATCAACAATGTGCTGGATTTAACGGTCAAATTAGATACCTTGGCTATTGTATTGGGAAAGTAAACAGGTCAAAGTTTAACATCCACTATTGGTGCACTGCCCTGCTATTGTTTCAGGGCAACAGCCGAGTGACAGGGCAACAACCGAGTGATTCTTTACTAAATTGAAACTGATTAAGACCTACCTGAGCAGCATGGGTCAGGAGAGGCTGAATGTGCTGGCTATCCTGTCCATTGAAAGAGCAAATCATGCATTGCCAAGGCGTTGTTCAGCAAGTATACTGTGCCTCTGACTGTGGTGCTCAGTGGTGCAACTAGCTTTATCATATCATATCGTCTCGTCACATGATCAAATAGAGGCATAATATTGGCGAACAAGATACATATTACCCAGCAATCATCATTGCATATCTGTATATGACAAAAATAACAAATTAAATAAGAAATCATTCACTTAATTGAATCGGCTTTTTAATAGTTTCTATAGTGTATGTACGCTAATTGTGGTATAGATTATTACTGACGATTTCCCCCTAAAAATTATGAATACCATGACAGAGACAGGTTTGCCATTTTGAGGGAATATAAAGCATAAGGGATCTTTGAAATTCAAAAAGAAAATCATCCTTAATCACTGTCGCAATTAATGAGTGACACTTTGTCATCCATACGTTCGATAATATTTAGAAAGCAGGGTCTGCTTTGCCATCGGACCTTCTGCGCTGGCTGCAATGTCTATAGTTACGCCCCTGACATGAACATTTTCTAACACGGCACAAGTACACTTAATTAAAGCCATTAGCAAATTAACAAAATACAGCCCCCTGAGCACATGGGCCCCTGGGCCTGGGCCCAGTAGGCCCATTCGTTAATCCATCCCTGGCTATAACTGTTGATGTTCTGTACCTATAGTGAGTGTGACACGAACTAGGCCTATTACTTTCTGATCTTGTAAAAGACAGAGCAAAATTCACATGTTTTTAGAGACAACAGACAGCATTACTTATAACTGCTGTTTAAAATGAATTTCATGAAATTTAAGGTATTTCATGTAGTTTGTTCAATGTTATCTGACTCCAGATATGAATGAAAGGCAGAATTGTGTTTTTAGTTTTTCACGCCTGCCTAAGTGGCTTATATTTGGTTACATTGTCATTTGAAAAATAAAGATAATTGTGACAATGTAAATTGTGTATTATTTGCATGTAACTTGTATGGTTAAAATATGTCCGAAGGGACGATTGGCCCCCGAGATTTTTCACATTATCAAATCTGGCCCTTTTTGAAAAAAGTTTGGACACCCCTGGCCTAAACTATATAATGTCTTCAGCCTATATACATTGTTTTCTAAACGTTTAAATGTTGAGTATGTGTAATCTAATAAAATGTTGGCAACATGCTCAATATACATTGGCCAGTGCAATTTAATACAAGCTAGCTAAGTTAGGTACTGACTTGCATCCTTTTCTAACTTATAGCTCTCGCCAACGAGTAAAAGCCAATCTGAGTCTCAATCAGTAAATTAAATTGTAATTAACATAAAATGTAACATAGTGCAATACCAGGTGTGCTGTGGCACAGATGACATTTTCCGTATTACAAGTCAGTGTACCACTGCAATTATTTTGAAGCTTTATTTTAAGGTAAAATCGTTGCATAATGTTACTTTTAAAGTGTAAACTCACCCCCAGCTCTGAACTGTACCCTCTACATAATTTTGAAAAATGCTAAAAAGTAGGCATTGAGGTGAGGGGGTGAATAAACCACTGTGCTGCGTTTCAATCAGTAAATGAAAATGACTCTAACGGGCGGGGCGGGGCTGGGGGAGGTGGGACGTCCCAAACCATCGATTCTGCGTCAGCATCTGCCTCAAGTCAGCCTTACAAGGTTAAAAACAAAAACACATTTTAGGGTGCAACTACACTTTAATAACATTATGGGGATCAGTATTCACAGCACTTTGTGTGTGTGTAAACATTGATGCACTCCACCTTGTCTCCTTGTTGCACTGCAACTATCCAGCAGATGGAGACATATTCATTTTGACTAAGTTCTGAAGAGTTGTGAGAGAGGAAGGCATTGATTTTAGAATCTCCTCAGGGTTTCAGATTTAAAACCTCTTCCATCTTCCCCAAAAGGAAATAACGCGTCAACTAGATCATTTAAAGAAGAAAAACGCTGAATACCAAGCCACACTGTATGGTCAGATCAATCTGCTGAGCTCATGTGTTTTTAAGGTTAATCCAATACATTTTTTTACAACATCCTTTGCAACAACATTTCGAGTTAAAGAAACAGCCGTCCCATTCTCTGCCATTGTTACATGAATTGAAATACAACTTTTTCTTGGATGGTGGTTACTTCTGTTTTAAATTTTGTAGACTTTTAATTGTATTCATTTATTTTATTCCCAAGTAAAAGGACAATGGCCTGCAGGTGGCAGTGTAGCTCTACAGTTTCGCTAAATATGTGTTTTCTGATTATTGAATGTCTGCTTCACTCTGTTTCCCTGTTTTTAGAGTGTAAGCCAGGTGTCAAGTGAGCCCTTGATAGAATTGACTCCTACATGCCCAGACTTGAGTGTAATCTCATAGAGACCTTGTCAGTCTGGTGATAAGGTTAAAAAAATACCAGGTGTTAAAAATACCAGGAAGGACTGGTTTACAAATAGCATGCATTGCCTAAGGGTCAAAATGTAAACATGCAATACATGCTACCAAAAACATAATGTAAACATACCATACCACAAATAAAGTATTGACATTTCTAGACTGACAAAAGCCATATATTCACTTAATACCCCAAACAGTTTCATTCTCCATAGGGAAAGAAAATCCTGCATTCTAAAAAAGGCCTCTCCGTGCACTCATGGGTGAGGAGAGACCAAAAAGCCGTCCACCTGGCCGAGACAGGTTATGATTCCCAGACTTGTCTGGAGCTGTCGGGCCACATTCCCCACATGTGACTCTTGTTGTTCGAGTCATTGGAACCTTCCCCCTTGGTGCCGCAGTACAGTTCCAGCACAAGTAGTGAAAAATAATATGAAACAAACAAAGAAAGCAGTGGCATAACGCCATAATGAAAGTGAATCCCAGGTTACCAAGGTTAACTCTTTGTTTTTATTGTAGTTGGTAGATGTCAAAAATGGAAGAGTGAAATGAAACGAGTCGTTTCATTGTTACTTGGTAATCGGACATACAGTCATGTCAACACTGACAGTCAGACAGATACCCCAGAACCATTCAAACACCTACTGCTCCCAGCTCAGATACCCCAGAACTATTCAAACACCTACTGCTCTCAGCTCAGATACCCCAGAACCATTCAAACACCTACTGCTCCCAGCGCCGTGGTTTAGGCCTCTGAACGTGCCGCCGCTGAATAAACCCTTTAAAGACTGAAGACCACCCTATCTGTAGGTAGAGCGCGGGGTCAGCCAGGAAACAGGCCCTCTGGCGAGAGCAATGGAAGCGTGTGGCAGTACAAAGACCAAGAGCAGAGGAGCACTCCCGCTAAAGTGGGGGTCAGCTGTCTGTCAACACCAACACGTGCCATATGTAGCGCTGGAGCTCTGCCCCCGAGGCCTGGGATCCAGCACCACTGATCTCTATCTCTGCTGCATCTGGCATGGTCGCTGCACATTCCTTAATGATGTCATCCCAAAACAACACAAGCATGGCCACTCCCTCTTCCATCTACAGGGCATTATCTGGGGCATAAAACAAGGTTTCTGTGAAACAGGCGTTAGGTCATTTACCTAGCTATAGTAATGCTGCCTCACCCTGTAGCATATCATATATAATGCGAGGCAGATGTAGGTGAACCTCTAAATGTTCTTATTAAAAAAAATTCACAAAGTGTACTGCAATGCCAGGAGGAACAACACAATTCAGTGCCCCTGACTGTGTGAATGTAATGTATGTAAGCGTCTGACTTGTATATCTATAAGCATCTGCCTTATATATAATTCCACAATGTGCTCTTAACTGCTGTTGCAATACTTATTTATGTGTTGATCCATAGAGACAGACTTCTCCAGTTGTGTTTTCACAGTGTACCAGTAGGTGTATACATCATGTACATAAACAGTATGTCATGTTGCCGTGTAACCTCATTGACTCAGTTTATCAAAGTCCATGTTGTTGTTGATTTGATGCAGACAAATTAATTATGCCATGCTGTCAGCGGTCACCATAGAATCCCTCATTAAGGGCCTGGACAAAATTCATTTCCCTGATAGGCCTGTCTGGGTTCACTGGTTAAACACGATAGAATAATCTTGATTTTGTACATATACTTGCTTTTCATTTTATTGTGGACTGTGCTTTAAGTGTGTCCTTCATATCCCCGTAGATCGCAAATTGTGTTGTTTATGATAAGATGTGAATTTTTTCTGTAAAAATATATATATTTTTTAAATGTATCAACCTCATTGTATTTGTAAGATGTACATTTTATTCTCCTGACTTCACTTACAGTCTATGCTGGGTTATCTGCCTGGCAGGCAAGGCCAGGAGCCCAGCCATGATGCCACCCTTCAGCAATGTAAACTCTGGGTTAATAATTCATCAATGTTGTGGAAAAGACAGAGACAGGGAAATTGGTTTTGCCACTTTAACAGCTTTGTGAAGGCTTCACTTGTTTTATTGATGACAGGAGACTCTCTTTCACTAGAGGGAGTCACTTTCTCCCCATTACCTAAAAGTCAACCTGGCTGAAGTGATATGTTACATGACATTCAGTATGGATGGATAGTCCTTCATTCTGCTAAATCTGTCAATGACTCCACTGAGTTTAATTCACTCTTGTTGTCACTGGTAAGGCCAAGTCTTCACAGTTAGGAATCAAATCCGGGAGTTCCCGGAGTTCAGTTGTGATTTTAATTTCAAGTTTAAAGTTGTAATCCATGGCTGGGTGGGTGTTTGTTCATTTCCATACATAACATGAAAGTGATGAACCACCCAATATGTCATGGTGATGATAAAAAAGGCAGATCCACGAGAATTGCCAAAATGTTCTTCGTACAGTGAGAGAACAGCTTCTTTGTCAACAACTTAGTGTGGTTTGTGAGACATGACAAAACAGGCATTCTACGTCAATTTCTTTCTTGTTTTTCTTTGTCTCTACTTGCATGTGTAGCTTACGTCTAAGGAGTTGTACAGAGGTTCCATAAACTGTAGAACCACTCTTAACAACATCAACACCAAAAACAGTGTCTCCTATCTGATGAGATTCGAGTTCAGTTGGAATGTTATGTTGAGACTCTCTCTCTCCCTCTCTCTCTTTGACGTTCCCTTTTTCCCTCACTGATCAAAGTGTTGTAGCGCTTTCTCCTCCAGTAGGCCAACCGCTCCCCTGCAATGCCTCATTGTGTGAGTGTCTGCAGCAGCGCAGCGAGCCACGGGACTGTGTGGCCGACATCCAGGCTTCACAAAGAAAAAAAAACAGCAAATGAGCGAGCGGTTCAAAAGGAGGCATATGTCTAACCGAATTAACACAGAGGAAGGTATTAAAAGTTTCCAAAACAAGAATGGAACATGAAGTGCCCTTGTTTTTTTTTTTTACCTTACTTTCAAAGTGGATTCACAAATCATGTTTTATTTAAAGTTTTTGATCCTAACTAATCTTGTGTAAACGCCCATGGAGGAGAAAAGTAAAGGATGCATGAAGAATTGCAGCGGCGCCCTCTGTCACCTCAGCAGTGGCGGTACCATCTGAGGGATGAGGGATTCCCTCTGGATGGGATTTGTCCAAACATGTAAAAAAGGGGGGATCCTCCTCTCCGATAGCTCACTAGTCTTTCCCTTCCCCAGATTTCGGGCGAATGTCGAACAGCCAATTGGAGGAGCTGCATGCCACTGTGTCATTCAGCCAGGCATCCAGTCCCCTTTTGACTCTGCCTCTTGTTGCCAGGGTTGTTTTTGCCCGCCGGGTACAGTGGGGGAACTGGAGCAGAAAATGTAACGGAGAATACTGTAGTACTTAGCCTTAGTCACCTGAGTCGAACCACATGGTTATGTGCAGTTCACCGTTTTAAGATAATAACATTGTTGGTGCACTGGATTTTATGGCGTGGTGTTTTCCTGTGAAAATATTTTTATTAATATAAATTGAGTTTCACTAACATCTGTGGACATAGACCAATTGCTATTTCTTTCATGGCTGCTGATAAAACTGTGTCATTTCAAACCATCAAGAACGCAAGTGCTTTTTTTGCTAATCTCAAATGAGTGGTCGCACAGCATGTCAGATGGAACGATTGTTCCCTGCAGATTAGCCAAAACACATCAGATGCAGAGTGGGCCTGAAATGAACTCTAGTGTCCTCTCACTGATCTGCTGTCCTATATCACTGTCAGATCTGGGTTGTTAGGGGTCAGAGGGGAAGTAACCTTACAATCCCTCAGTAATCAGGCAATCAAACTGATGATAATCCTCTAGTGCCTTATCAACACAAAATACAAATCCCTCAAACTCAGGTAAATAACTCAATTCTAGTTGACAGCTTTTGCAAACATCCTCAACGTGGCAGAGAAAACTTTTATGTAACTCTGCATTTCATTGCCCTTGATTACTTCACACTTTCTTTACCTGATAGTTTCTAAGCCCAAAAAAACTGAAAACATGAAATAGAGTTGTTTTTCTTCTTCTTTTTTTATAAGTCATGATGTACAGTTGCGGAGGATGCCTTTCATTTCATGAAGCTCTTTTGGCAGTGGCTTCAGCCCCGTAGCTCCGAGGGTGGAAGTTTGAAAGTAGGGCTGAACTTGAAGACTTCAATCCTATGATGATGGGCTTGCGTGTTCAGAAGTCTCTATATCTCAGCAGGGTGGATTATAATTGGCATGCCCCGCTGTTTTTGACAGGCCGGGACAATCTGTGTTTCAAAGCATCGTTAGCTCCTTTCCTGAAATAGGGAGGCAATAGACCCTTTCATTCTCTTCACCACTTTATGAAAATAATGGCAGACCAATATTTATTGATGGGTAGAAACTTAAGTGTCCTTGTGTGACTCTGACATATCAAAACATGTGGAATCAGGTATGCCACCTTTCCCGTGGTGTGTTATACCCTCATATCTCTAGGCTGACGGGATACTATATATTTCTTTCTTTTCAAAGAAAGGTTCAGGTGCTTCAAAGAAATCAAAGAGGCAAAACATGGGGTTGATGGCACGTTATGATCAGTTATGAAGTTTGTTCAGGACGTTTTCACTGAAAGTTTAAAAAATACAGTTGAGCAAACACACGGACACACAAGAAAGAATCCATAGACATAGTTGTTGGTGGATATTAAAAATAAGACACAATTCTAAACTAAATCACAAAAGGTACTTTCCGTTTCTACAACAAATGAACCTCACAGGCGAACCACTTATAACAACCGGTGTGTAATCTTCACATGAGTTGTTGACGAGATGAAATAGGCCTCTAAATGTTAGAGAGAGTCAATTTTTGAAAATGGCCCTACAGCGCATAGAAAACACCTTCATTATATCACCACACCCATGTTCCAACCTTAAGATTGAGCATGACAGATGGTTAATTGCCTTCCTTCAGTTTGGATTCTCTCCTCCTCAGACGTGTTTGAGTGCCGACAGGCACACTGCAGAGTCACATGACAGAGCCATTCCCAGTCACCTCCGGGGAAACGGTCTGTCCCTGGAGAGCAGTCTCTGGTCGATGGCGCAATAAAATGGTAAAGACAGGAAAGGCCATGAATGATGTGCACGGATTCTCAATGTAACCTCCAGCCAAGGTTACAATTTCTAATCTAATGGTATTCATTGCCCACCACTGCGTGACTTTGTGGTATACACACCATCCAAGTATGGGGATTAATTTATTACTGGACATATGGGGACTTTGCACGGCTTTACAGAGCAAGGTTATGGTAAAGTGTAGAGGAGAAGCACATTGGGATTGAGTGTAAAGCAGAGTGTTGGTGACACCAGTTACCCATAAAGCTATATTATTTATTATTCTTTTAGATGAATATTTCATTCGGGACTATATATCCTTGTCGTAAACAACCATGATTTAAGTCTAACTACGTGTGATCACAGGGTGTTTGGTCTACTTCAGCCTCTGGGCCCAGAGAGCATCACCACTTCAAGATGGATCTGCCACACGGAGCCAATGGTGGCTTTGATTTTACTAATAACTGAGTCAAAATAAGTAGTCTGCAGAAAAGCAGTATGAAAACAAATTTAACACAACCCATTTGTAAATAACAAATACATTATCAGACATTGCTTTACAAATACCTGTTTTTATAGTCACAAATAAAACTACTTATGTTTTATAGTTCTTGTAGTCACTCTCTCGCAGTGTCTTATAAGGCAGTTCACTGGGATGCAATGCTGAGTCAGGCACTCACATCTAGGCCATAAATATACTGCATACATATACAACTCTCACAAAGATGCCACACCTAAGTGAAGTCTCTTTTACCAAGAATAGCCTTGCAGTGTCATACTGATCCCTAAATAGAGAGAGACTTGTCACATTTAGCTAAGAAAATCTAAGAATTAAACTGCTAGCTTAGGAAAGACAGTCTAGTATTTATTTATAAACGCTTTACATCTTTGAGACAAAAGAACACACATACTCCATGAAATCCTTGTAATCAGTTCTTGTTTTCTGCCACGGCTAACAAGAGCTTGCTAAGAGCTGTTGCCGGAGAACGCCACAGTGTTTGAAGGGAGGCTGGCTGTTAATAATGAATGTGTGACTGCTTTGTGCTTGTCACTGGGAGATGTTCGCCCTCGTAACATCCCAGCTCGATAAAGGGCATTGTGCTGCAGCCCACGTCTGCTCTGCTGCCTGCACAGAGAGCCCAGGGTGGGAAGGGATGAAGGAAAACAGAGAGAGGGAGAGAGAGAGAGGGAAGGAGATAGAGAGAGAGATAGAGAGAGAGAGAGGGTGGGAAGGGATGCTCTAAAAGTTGGAAACGTTGGGTGGCTCAGACAGAGTTGGCTGTGTCCAAAATTAGCAATAAACACTAACAGATTTTAAAGGTTTTCTTGCAAATATGGTGATGTATACCAAGATGGTCAAAGTTGGCGTAGATTCATGTACTGTACATGTCAATGTGTTATGTAAACAGAGGAGATTATGCAGTTTTTCGAGACTTTCAGTTTTTCTTAATGTTTAGGTTAATGCAACGTTATTTGATGACCTCAGTTGACAGGGCTGAAGATCCAAATAGGACCAGTTTCCAAATTTCTACAGGTCTAGGTCTCTGACTTCATAAACATACATAAAGTATGTCACACGCACACATACAAACAAACACACAGTCACACACGAATAAATGTTATTCATCATGAAATATTTATGCATCAAGAAATGAAAAGAAAACAACAACAACAAAACGTAGTGCTATCTCGGTTAGCTGGAGGCATTTCTATTCTACCTAGTAACTAGCTAGAGTGCTGACACACTTTTAGGTGGTTGGCTGAGTTGTATGCCAGAGCTACAGCCCATGGTGTGTTAGAAAGTCACTTTAAGGTCATTGTGGTAAGTGAGAACGCCATCAGCCTCCAAGGCAAGAGCATGACAAAAACAATCATGCCATATTTACTGTTCAGTCAGCCAGAAACACCAGAGTTCTGACAGCACTTAAGTGACTGTTCTACATTATTGGAGCATCCAGACTGTCCAGAAAAAAAATAGGAATAAAAACTTGACCATGAATCTGTTTAAACTAAATTAATTGTGTGTGAGAGACATCTAATACAGATTTAGTAGTGGGGGTGATGAGGAATCCTCAGACCCCAAGGCTTTGATGATATTTAGGGCAGTGTAATAGGTCACATACATGTAATAGGCAAACAAATACAAATAGGGCGTTCCTTTTACCCATTACCTCCTTACCCTCCATTTAACACTGAGCCAACCAAGGTGGGATTTCAGTGTCAGATTTTACACATAATAGACACATCATCTGGTTTAACTTAGTCACACCAAGAACCAAATGTGTAAAGTTCTGTAAATATTTTTGTTTTGAACACCATGCTATGCTCTAAATAACAGGCAGTTGTTTGTTTACAGGTCACAAGCGAATCTGGAATGTCTTTTGTCTGAGTCAGATATGTGGGTTGTATACTTCCAAAACAATCACATTATTTCAACTATAACTCTTTTCTTTTGTCTTCAGGGAAACATCTGCAATCATCTCTCACTATGTGGAGCAAAGGCAAACGATGACTAATCACTCAACTGATTTGAGATGACTACAACAGCTTTCATGTTATGCCTGTACAATAACTGATGTCCTCTCTTGGTAAGATGTATCTTTGCATTATTGCTTCTCCACTCTGAGCATCAGGCACAGTCTGGCAGTCCATGCAGGGAGTGTAACTCTCGATCTACAGCCATGTTGCCTGGTACAATGGTGCCAATGAGTTGTCGTGGAGATCAAGCTTCTGCACATTCAGACCTATAGCGGCCCAGAATGGTAAAGGTAAATGAGACACGTGGTTAGTATTGACTGATACCCTAGAGCTACATTGGTAAGTACAGGTGATAAGTAGGTAGATCGACTAGGCAGTAAACACATAATCTGTCCACTGAGATGTGGACATTTGGACTAGATTGGCATTTTGCTATCCTGTACTTGTGTTAAACCCCTTTTCCCTTTAAACAATTGTACTTAATTATTGGCAGGGGTTCTTGCCATTTGCAACTAAATTCATTGCTCTCCTTGCCTGACCGAACCCTGGGAAAGTAACTTGGTTTATGTTTAACTCACCTTGCATGAGATAATGGAGTTGAGTTACTGTTTGTAAAGTGGCCTAATGATTAATTTACTTTATATTCAGCATGTTAGTGCACAAAGCACATTTGGATGTTCTTTTGCATTGCAGGCTCCCTTGCTAGCTATTCTATTTCTTTTTCATTCTTTTGGCAGCTTAAATGTTGCTAAATTTCAAACAGAACATAAATTACTCAAATAATATGATAACTAAGAGCTTGTACCTGAGATACCCCTAGAACTTTTAGAAGAGAAAATCAGCGCTCCAATAGTCCATCAAGACTTCCTGAATCCATCGACTATAATGTTTACTGCTGCTAGAGACAAATTACGTTTTTGATTGAATAATGACGCTATTACTATAACCTACCATCCTGTAATTAATTAGTTTATTCTGAGACATGATGTCTTATCAGTATGGCTAAAAAATGAGGTCAATCACATATCCGCAGAGAGTGACACTTGTCGACAGAGGATTGCTCAAAATTGAAGAATTGAGAAAATATGAAGAAATAACTCTAACAAAGATGAAAAGAAGGTGAGGAGAAGCCAGAGAAGAACACCCCACAAGGGCACCAAAACACCCAGGTCCACCCCTGGCTCATATCTAACTATTTAAAACGTCTTTTGCACCATTATACAACATGTTATTCATCCACAGTAACTGATGAGGTTGGCACCTGTTCCTAAACAGTATCTAATTGTCAGAAGGTCTCCTGGCAACACACGCATCATTACATAAAGCAGCACGAACAAACACATCCAGTCCTGTCCTCATGACCTGCTAAGCAAACATCAGGGTGACGCCACCAAACTGGTTTATCATTAGCACGCAAGTATTCTCCTTTTCTTCTGTTAAAGATTATGTCATTGCAGCTTGTTGTCTCAAAAGCAGGTCATGACATCACCATCAAGTACTGGTGGATGTCTGTGACTCAAGACAACATTAACACCAAGACACAACTGTATTTGGGCCTGGATTCATTTCTAATTTTGTAAGGTTAGCCATAATTGTTAATGACAGATAACAGACCTCAGGGCCCAGAGGAAATTGTCCAAATGCAGAGGTCCTGTGATAGTATCTTATGAAAGGGGATGGCGATGACCTCAAAGTGGCACAACAGATGTCACTAAAAGAAACACCCCAGAACAGTACCGCAGATGCTGTCATGCCCCTCGTCGAGTGCGCCCACAGCCCCTCTGATAGCGTGCTAGCGTCACACAACCAGTGTGATAACCACTAGTGTTGCACCGATGCCATTTTTTGGCTCCGATACCGATACCGATACCTGGCTGTGCAGTATCGGCCGATACCGATACCATACCGATACCACTCTGTTTGAAATTTGAAAAATATTTTTTTTTTTTTTTTTTTTTTTTTTTATGAATGGTTTGGTCCCATGTATAATACTAGTGTAACAGTGAGAACAGTAACAGTAAGTAAGAAAGGCAGTTTCAGCACTTCAGACATAACTGAGGACTAGTCCTCTATAATTGATGGTTTACCTTACTGAGCAGCACAGTGGCTTTTCTGATTTTGAACACAATAGAGTTAAAGTTTGGTCAGTTCTTTTTTTTTTTTTTTTTTTCCCTGTATTGTTTCTTTGTGTGTTTGTTTTGTTTGTGGACCAAACCATTGATAAAAAAAAAAAAAATAAAAAAAAAAAAAAAAAAAAAGTATCTGCACTATTTGTTGGTACTCGCCGATACCGATACCACCATTTTAGTGCTGTATCGGGGCCCTATCCGATACTGGTATCGGTATCGGTGCAACACTAATAACCACTGAGACCAAACCGGTCACCCACCCGCCGCTGAGTCATAGCAAACAAACCACTGCTCTGTCCTGCGAGCTGCTGATATGTGCTGCATGTAATAGGTCAAAGCCCTCACAGGACAAAGATGGTTCAATCTGCCAGCCTCAGCAGACACATGAGGCGGGGGATGGAAAGCCATTAAAGTCACCACCCTGGGACTAAATGCCGAGTTAATAACCTTCCCACTGTGGCACCATAATCTGCCGGGGTGGCCCTTACTGAAAACGTACCCTTCAGAAAATGTTACAAAAAACTGACACACCCCGCAACCGTTCATGACTTGCCACAATTGCAGCAGCCTATGCCTTGATGGTAGATGTGACCACATCCAGAAAAGGCCGCAAAAAGGAGTGATGTCACAGGGTCGACAATTCTCTTCACACCACCTGGAAAACAACTCCCAACCCCTTGAATGATTGCAATGATGCCTGCTCAGAAACTATGTTTCTCTAAACGACGCCTCCCAAGAACCAGGCCATTCCCCAGCACCAGAGGTGTCCTGATTGTTCCTCTCGCTTGCAAGTGGACTCGGCCCAGCATGGGAAGATGCCACGAATCAGCTATTACGAGGCGAACCACCTCTGGAAACCAAACAGAGTTATGACGATGTGCAGCTATCGATATCACTGACCGTCCCTCTGCCTTGATGTTTTGAAGAAGTGGAGAGATCTACGGAACTCCAGGGAATGCATGGGTGGTACCCTGCAGCCATGCTTTCTGGGCCAGGGCATCCACGCTTAAAAGGAGGTTCGTCCTCTGCCCTGATGGAGCACTGGATAGGGCACAGGACATTCTCCTTCGTGGCAAACAGATCCGTTTGCTGTCCAAATCGACCCCACACCTGCTGTGCGAAACATGGGTGTAGGCACCATTTCCCTGTTAAGGCGCCACCCTGTGCGAAACATGGGTGTAGGCACCATTTCCCTGTTAAGGCGCCACCCTGTGACAGGTCCGGAACATGGTGAGCCTCCAGAAACCTGAGGTGAGCTCCATCTCCACCTCAGCACCACCCATGACTCTAGATGGCAGAGCGTCATGAGGGCACTCCGCCCTGACGATTGATGTAGGCCCCCAAGGTTGTAGCATCTTACCAACATATGCTGGTCCCGCAGGTGGTCCTGAAAATGGGTCAATACATTCAACACAGGAAAAGCTGCAGCCACCACAGATGGTGATGGGGGGGGGGGGGGCTCTGGCATAATTTCCAGTGGTTGGTCCAGGTCGCTTGTTGACAGTGGGTTAGGACTCTTCACCTCAGTAGTCGTCCTTCTATTCCAACGGCTCCTACTGAAACTGTGCAGACCCAGGAGAAGGACATCATCAACACATATGACACTCTCTCCCTCCTGACTAGAAAGGGGGAAAGCAACATACTGCCGACATTCTGGTTCTGCTCCTAGAGCCTCATGTAGTGTGCCTAGCCCCCAAGCAGATGAAGCATTGCTGGTGGAGGTCCTCAAGAACACATCCAGGGCATGTGTCACATCTTCTTGTGTTCGCCATCTTGTTGTGTTCATAAACTTCACCCTGATTTATAGCTATCCATTTTGAAGCAAACAGAGATACAAACAAGGTGTTACAGGAATGTTAACTTTGCATAACGATTGCAGTACAACAGCAGGCTTCTTCCAAAGAGCCTGCATCCTGCCTGGTGAGTAGCAGTAGGCTACTTTGCAATGTAATTAAGGTCAATGGCATTTCAGACTCTCTGGGGTGTTTTAACATGACAGTTTCACCACTCCAGCAATTATTAGCCAACTGCCTACTAGGAATGGTTTACAGAGTTTCATTTGCTACTTAAGGCTCAATCTGCACTTGGCTTGCTCCTTTACAAACACACACACACACACACACACATTCACACACACACACACACACACACACACACACACACACACACACACACACACACACACACACACACACACACACACACAACACACACACACACACACACACACACATACACACTCACAGACACACTTACTCACAAACAGATTCATATTCATATTTTGTGGGTGTCTGGATGCAGGCCAATCCTCAGTCCTCTCTCTACCAATTCTCTGGGTTTCCTTGCTAAGTCTGGTGACCAGACATGGTTGCCTGGCAACCTAGCCTCCAAGGGAGAGATGGGATCACTCTCCGCTGAAGAGGGGGATGTGGGCACTGCCATGAAAGGAGGAGACAAACTTTGCATGTGTGTTTGTTTTTTTCTTCTCTTCTCTTTGAGCGATTCCGTTAAAAATGCAACCTGATGTCAAACGGTTCAGTAACATACTGTGACTATTTCAGGTGTAAGACAGTAAGAGGAGTCCTTGGGAGGAATCTTAAATGCTTTCATTTGTATGCAGCCCAAAGCCAAGGGGGCACCTTAACTACATCACCATGCATGAAATGGGATCACATACCACTGAGTGGAGACACCAGTCTCTTTATCTCAACATCATGATATTGAAGTGGGGCATGAAAATCATAACACTTGGCCTCTCTGGTGCTCCTCTGCTTAGGTTGCTGTTGGGAGGGCTTTTGTTAGTCTTAAAATGTACATGGCAAATAAAGGAGGTTTTGCACAGTCCCCAAGCTCTTAAGAGCTGTGGCCCTTCAGACAGCACATTGTGGAGATCACACATCAGCCTACCATTCATGATCCATGAACAAGAAGTGAGTTGTGAAATACGACACTTTATCTAAGGCCAATGCAAGTACTGTATCATGGCTTGAAAGGTTTATGGAGTATTTACTGTATATACATATAACATCTGAACATTCTGTTTGACCATTACAGATATGTCTGACTGTGAATCAAAACAAGGAATGCTAGTATTTTAAAAGGCTGTAGTACATTCTGTCACCAAACTGTGGTGCAATTGTGCCAAAGTCCAGCACTTAAAATGCAAATATAGTAGGCTGCTTTTCCTATTGTGAAAATGTAAAACAGTTCAAGGAGAACAAAAAAATCCATAACCAAATTGCACAACATCTCACAAATACATGGAAATCATGGAACATGTAAGCTAGGCCCTATTTCAATGGGTACCATTACATACTTACAGTATTTCACATTTGCCTGAAAGAAGATATCACAAACCTGAACTGAAATTGAAACTTTTGTGAGTTTTCTGCATGTTGTTACTTACAGGAAAGAGGGGTAAACTGACACCATGAGGGTGTGGTACCACTGTGTTTGCCCAGCAAGGTAAGGAAAAGGTTGTTTGAGCTTGTTCTCAGCCTAAGGCTAAACACTCAATCACTGCTACAGCATGAGCTACTGTCAGTCCTCAGTGTTGTGTTTTTGAATCAACATCAACCAACAGTTAAATCTGAAAGTGTGAAAATTCTCAGTTTTTTCCATGTCAGCTGCATTTAGAGGGGGAAATTGAAACTTAGTGCAGTGGTATATTTTATTTCTCTGTCTCAACAAAAACATTGTTTTCTATTTCCAAGCTTGAAGAACTGACTGTAGTCCTCAATTGTTGTGTGGGACAAGGGCCGAAAAGCAGTGGGGGAAACTGGCCCCATTGTCCAGCACTATTATCATGGTGATAAGTGATCATGGGATAGCATGGGGAGGGGTCAGTAGCTTCATTAAGCTCTTCCCCCACTGGTGCCCATTAGGGCTGGAACCATTGTTTCCTGGTTTGCGGACCCAGAGAGACTCACCCAGCCAGGTGCCTGGCATGGGAATGTTGGATTATGGATTTAGGTGCTCTGAGGGGTCAGGAACTCCCCCCCAGTGCCCAAATGGAATGCTCACATTTTACACCACATCATGTGGTTTGGGGAGAACTCAAGGTTGAGCTCCCCTTAGCTTTGGACATAGATGTAAGAGTGTGTTTTTAGTAACGTACACGATCAACGGAGATCTGAAAGTGTGTTTTAGTAATGTACATGATCAACTGAGATCATGTCTTGGAAACAGATACTTTTCACAGACAGGTCTCATATTAATGCAATGTGGACTTGAAAACATTCCCTTGCTTTGGTCCTGTTGGTTTTGTTGGCAAGAAAGCAAAACAAAAACCAAACAAACAAACAAACAAAACAACAAAGACAACCTGAAGACCAGTAATTAGTACCGCATATGAATTTTATAATGTATGAAGAGTTGCAAAAGCATATGGAAAAGGTCTGTAAAAGAAAAACATATAAATCACGCTTGCCGTTTACAATACTTTGTGATACATTTCTTGTAAAGAGCAATAACAGTGAAGCTACAATGCCGCTCCTCTCATTATCAAGCACTATTTTCCTCTTTCCAAAAGCCAATCTCTAATCAGTACCAATTCAATCACATGAGTTTGATCGCTTGGAATCCTCAACCTGCTACAGAAAAAAACATCACTCCAGACCGACACAGGCACGCTTTAACCCTTTCAGTCCCGAGACGCTCATCAGACAGGCGATGTGAGCTCTCCATCTCACTGAGTCAGTGCGATCCCCCCTGAGAGGATGGGGATGGTTAGCACGACGTCTCTTGACTGGTTCAGATATGTGTTCGTGGGGGGAGGGAGAGAGGAACAAATGAGAGATGATGAGAGTAATTGGCCTCTCTTTCATCTCATCTTACCATAACCCCTTATGCCTCGCAGTCATCCTCTGCTGTCCTAATTACAGTCTGATAGGGCCAAATGTGCATTTGCCTTTCTTAACCCTTGCCAAGAGATAAAATCTCAGACCAAAGGAAGAAAAAAAAAACCTCGATAGAGACACCAGTGTAGAATGACTTAATTTAGGTTAATCTATTAAGTTTTACATGGTGACTAAGGAATCATTTGAATTAAAAGATAGAAAAATTTTTTTAGGAAGGAATTCTCTTTCACCCATTGTTACCAATCATCAGAACGGTAAACAACTCAATTTTCTTAGGTGGCAGGTAGGAAAGCTAAGGCTAAAAATTATCAGTTATTTACTATAGTTATTTTAGGTTTTGTTTAAGGATTCAAGCGTATAGTTTGTCTCCTACCAGTAAACATAAATGTTCATTCTGGGAAACATTACCAAGTAAAAAAAGACATTTATCAAACCTCTAAAACTGCATCTAGCTCATAATAGCATCCATCTGCATGTTTCGGTCTCATAAACACTGGCGTTTATTTGATGCTTGTGTTTTTCTTATCCGCTCCCCCCCTTTCACAAGGCTAGTTTACAGCGGTTGCCACAGCAACCACATTGCCCAGCCGATCCCCGTTTCTAACCCCCTGCTGCCTGGGATGAAAACCATTTGGCACATTCCATTACATCCAGACTGCTTGGGCCTCTGCAGACTGCCTTCTCTTGCCCACGGGCTTCATTAGGCTTGTTTTGGTAGGTTGTTTAAGTGGGGGGGTTGTGCTCCATAGGTTGCAGCAAGGACTGCACAGGGTTGGAGAGGGAGGCGTTTCAGTGCTAAGTGCACAGAAAAAGAGGGGTGTTGGTGGAGGCCGGCATTGTGTGGAGATGGAGCGTCCATTAGGGCTTTGGCTACCTGTAATTGAACTGATGCCACCGTGGCGGCGCTCGGCAGCCCTGGCTCCTCTGCTGGAGACGCCTGGATGGAAGCCCCGGGGAGGTCGCAGACTCACAGATGGGGAAAGAAGAGAGGGCGGAAGGGGGGGTTGGTTAGTCACACAGAGAAATGTAAACACACACACACACACACACACACACACACACACACACACATACACACACATACACACACACAAACATACACAGAGACAGACATGCAGACATGAAAACAAATGTGTGTGAGAGCATGTTTGTGTGTGTGCGCACATAAACACACATATGAACACACATGCACGCACATACACTCACAAAGAAGCCTGTCTGCATGCACGCACACATACACTGTACCACTCATTATACGCAGAGGACAACAATCTTGAACTTTGCTTTCAAAGTGGACAGAAGAAATACAATACATCATTGTGATGTATGACTATTTGAAATGCCTCAAGGTCCTTAACTCAAATACCAAAGTTCTGAAAATGGAACACTGTACATCATGTTCTACCCATAGTCAAATAGATTCAGTGAACTAGCTGCATTGGAAGAGACTTAGCAATGTCAACAGTTCATACACAGTGGTCATTGATCTTTTAAGGCAACAGCTTCAAGGAATACAACATCTTGCCATGTGCGTCTTTATGCAAAACTTTGACCTACATCAAAAACAAGAAAACTAAATGTTATTGCCATTTAACCCCAGTTTACTACTGAGGCATTTTAGATGATGTATGGTGCCTTAGGATAAATAAAAAAGGCTCACATCAATTTGAAAGCAAAGTGAAATGTGATAACCTATTATTGATCACCACTTCCTCTCAAGAAACCTGATTCAGTGATCCATAACATCGATGTGCTGGCTAAACCACACTGAAGGTTACTGCATTCACTGTGGGGTTCAATAGCCAGTGGCTTAGTATTGTAAGGTTAAAAAAAGAAGCCAACTTAATTTGCCCAGTAATTGTTTAAGCTCATTATGTTTCATATCGTGGAGATATGCTTCATGTACGCCTGCTATTCTTGCGTGAGTGACTGAGAGGAGCAGGTGTTGGAAAATCCCCCCATGACTTGAATTCTCCCGCAGCCAAAACTGGGCTGTCTAGTCAAGCGTCTGTCAAATATGAGGAGTCTGTGTCACCCCTTAACACAATCTCCCACCATTTCCACAATTTCCCACCATTTCTTCCATTAAATATTAATCTAGTTATCCATTTGAAGAACCGATCCAGTTGGCGGATAAGCTTTCTCGTTAGTAAGTTAGGGATGTTTACCTTTTTACTCACAGATATGATTCACCAGTCTGAAATGAAACACATCTACAGGCCTGTCAGCGGCCAAGGATGGGTAAATAGAAGGTCTGCAGCTGTGTATTATATCTCACGTGACACTGTGCCAGATTGTGGCGTGTTGCATATTAACATAGGAATGTTGGGGCGTTGCGGGACAAAGCATGCGTCTGACTGCACTCTGAGACGTGATCAATATTCCCCTTTATGTTGGATCTCTTTGCTCAGCGGGCACCCATGTTTAGGAAGAAGAACATGGCTTTAGCCGTTCTGATTCTTGAAAGTGTTTCAGGTTGCTTGGGGATTGCCGTGAAACATTAGAAGCAGCGATGCCCCGACTGCAGAGGCACTCTTTCAAGCGCACACTACTCGCTCACACACACACACACACACACACACACACACACACACACACACACACACACACACACACACACACACACACACACACACACACACACACACACACACACACACACACACACACACACATAACCACACACACACACACTTCACGCTCACAGGCTACATGTGTGTGGATACAAACACTTTCTTCAGCCTTCATTCTCTGAAGTCATGAACACATTTCTAGGAATGGTCTTCCTTAAATAAGGTACTGCAAGTCATGTGGAATGAGAAAAAAATATTTCTTGTATGCAATTCCCAGTCCATGATGGGTCAAGGTGCCTTTGAAGATTAGAATTAGCACCAATGACAGAGCAGGATGGAGGTATGGGGACTCAACCGATCATCTTTCCCTCTGAAGGAACATGCTTTGGATGCTATTTTCTGCAAGGGAGCTAAAGGACATTTGAACATTCTCATTTCATTTTCAAATCTGGGATATCTGAATTCCTTCAAAAGACAAAAATATACTGCACAGACTGCTAGAGGGGAGTGCCATCATGAGGCTGTGTGTGTGTGTGTGTGTGTGTGTGTGTGTGTGTGTGTTTGTGTGTGTTTGTGTGCACAGACTGCTAGGGGAGTGCCATCTAGAAAATGCCTGGACTCACTCGCATGTATACTCTGTTTCCAAAACAACGCCAGACAGCTGGCCTGGCAATTTAGGGCATGTCTGTCAGGGATTTGCACATGGGGGCGATGTTATTGGTGGAGGACTTTCTAAGCACTGGGGACACTTTGATGCCATTCCGACCACCCATCTTATTTTAGATGCTATGCATAGAATCCAGCCCCATAGATTGAATTCTTAACACATCCCTTCGGAGGGAGGTCCCTCACTGTATAGTAACGGGATCTGCATTTAGGATGGCTTTGTGACCTCCAGGCCAAAATAGATGTCATGATCACATTCCTATGATCACATCCCATGGGAGTGAATCCAGTATTGTTGAATGAACAGACCTCTGCCTTCAAGCCTAAGAGTCTCAACGTAAATGTCAGCTTTGTCACCAGTAATTCATAACATGTCTATTAGAGATGGGATTGAGCTTGGATAATCTAAAATAACGTTTTGTCTATGCAGAAATAAAAACAATAATCTTCATACATTTAACCTTAACTGTGTGTGATACTCCTAAATAAAATATTGTTAAGCAAATATGCTGAAAAAAGGGAAAACTAAGAAATTTAATGATCATTGTTACATTATTTGATGTGTGAACTAAGGCTGGGTAACAGAACAAAAGAATTGAGAAAATGACAGAACTTTGAAGCATCCTATGCACAACAACCACAGCTTGTGGGGGCATTTACTCAAAGCTTGCTGTTAAAGTTACGGAGCAAAACAGATCATTCCCAGGCAGCATCCTGGGACTTCATTAACTTGTTCCACTTGAGGACGGTCTTATATAACAGCAGTGCACTACACACTTTAATTGAGGGGGCTAAGGTTCAATCAGTCAGTGGGAACAGAAGGCCCCTGGTTACCTAATCTGGTCATGCCTGATGCAAGAGTCGTAGAAACATTGACTGCAGTCCACTACCTTTCAGCCATTTGCAGAAGCTCTAATAATGAAAACTAATCGCCATCTTCTGAAGACCACCCTGGAAGCATTAGCTGGCTAAATGAAATATTCCTGGTCCTGGTAGTGAACCAGTAATTGGATTGGGTTCTTAATAACAACTCTCCCAGTGACTACAGTGTGCATTTCTTTTACACAGCCCGTATGATTTAGTGGAAGCAGGGTTTTTTAAAGGTCACCTTTCCTTGTGTCATCAGTAGAGCTGACCCTGTTATCTCCATGTGAGGCTTTGCTTGATCTGTCCTCATCTTACAAGGACAAAGGGTAGGGGGATGGTTGTCTTGTCCTCACGGGTAATTGATATGTCTCGTCTTGTTGTGCGATTCCTGGAGCCAAGTTTATGTCCATCCTATGTACACCTTGTATTGAGGTTGCAAGGTATACATTCATGACGGAGGCAAATATTTTTCATGGCTTTTTTTTTTTGATTAACCCCGTAAACACTGGGAGAAGCATGTAGCCCTCCTCAAGAAGGTAACTGCCTCACAAATAAGAACATTAGCCATGGGTCAACATCCCAGGTCACACTATATTGTAATGACAAAAGAGGACAGTTGGTGGCCACTGCTTCTCTCATTTGAATCAATGATCATTTGCCCTGCTGCATTTTTGTAATCAAATTGTTCTCAAGGTGAAACTCATTTCAGTGAGAAGAAGGACCCTTTTGTAAATCAGTGCTGTGTTACTCATAACATTCCAGGGCTGAAATCACAGAACTGGTCTGGCTCTGCTAATGAAAGGTGAAGCACCTCTGATTAGAAGGAGGGGACACCTGAGCTGCGGTAAACTGGAGTGGCCATTCAGGCCCTAGACAAAGCGCTCTCAGAGAGGCTCCAGGTCAATCGGAATGTGGCTACTCAGGAAGGACTGCTGGGAGATTGCTCAGTCCAGTGACTCTGAGAGGAAACGCTACGTTCAAAAATGTAGACATCTGTAAAGATCTTTTGGTGATGGTATGGTTCAAAAACATTCAGTTGAAGAGGTCTTGTCAAAAGCACATCTGAACAATTCCAAAATGAGTGTCACTCTTCAAATGAAGGGTTACCGTATGCAACAATTATCTATCTGATTATGCCTCATTTGTCCTATTCAAACCTGTACTCTGTCTCAGGATACATGTCAGGTTTACAATAGATGATCTGGCCTGACTTCTGACTGGACAATCTGAACAACAATCATTCAGCTGACATTTAGCTTTCCTATCACTGGCACATGTAGCCAGTCTACATGTTTTTCAAGAAAAGAGCACATTAATAACAGTATGTCCAGTCATTTAGTATGCCCAGTGACTTAGATGTGAAACATCCAACACACAATGCTAGCTTCAGCAAAACACCAGATACCAAAAGAACACAACATTAGCATATGGTGTTCAGGCATTACCTCATGGGCCATGTGAATATGGTAGTCTACGTATTCATGTGGCATTAAAAGTCAGTCAGTACAGAAAAGGCTAAATGTTTTCTTAAAATATGTTTTCTCATGTAAACAAATTCAAATTCCACTGCTTTTAGAGTATTTTGTAGAAACAGACAATAACAGTAGGTGTCATCGTGAATAACATCATGGCTGGGATCTCCATGACTAGTAGGAGTCATAAGTATAGCAAGTTTAGTTTCAAATATTTGAACAAATAATTTTAAATACTTAAGCATTTCTTCTCCTGTGACATGACAGTGAAAAAAGAAAGCATCAGTATACTGTATATGACAACATGACTAGGATAATTTCCAACCAAACCAGATTATGGGGCTAAATATTCATAGGCTCCTATTGTTTGTCCTATTCTTCTGTAATGTGATTGCATCAGAATGATCATCAGATAAGGCTAACAGTGCCATGACACTTCAGTTGAGTTACATTCTACTGATGCACGATTGCCATCTTGGTTGTGAATTAGTCTGCCATAGGTATTTCAAATGTGTGGTAAAGTGAGAAGTGACGTTTTCCAGGAAATGATGTTAGTACAACACAACATTTCAGTGTTTCGCAAGGAAAATGACAAACGTGATAGTGTCTACAAGAGTGTGAGCGGAATGAAGAAGTATTTCAGTTATGACTCATATTTGCTTATAGCTTTGTATTTGTGCTGTGTGGCACTGAATCTGAACGCTGACAGTGTTTTTACACTTGAACAAACACACACGGAAATGCGATCCTACAGGGCAGGAGCCTTCAAAAAGACTTAAATATGTGACTTGTGGGAGCATGTAGCAGGTGACATATACTGTCAAACCAAACACATGTGCTAAAGTTTCAAACTTCCTATGCGGATCTGACTTGTTGTCTCTGCTCCCCAATTCACGTGCACCCACACACAGTTTGAAATGCAAGCCAAAACATGTGAGTGAATACTGTCCCTCTGTCTCACACAGCCACATGCACATACACGCACACACACACGCCAAACACATGCCACACGCCAAACACACATGCCATGCACACGTGAGTGTTGGCTACACCTCTCGTCTGACCCGTCAATCTGGCAAATCTGTTGTTCTTTTTTTAGCTACCATGGCTGCATGAAATTCAGATTTATAGCATGTCTGTCTGAAACACTAAACAAGTACAACTAGTAATACAAATAATATATATTTTTAAATGCACGTTAAGAACTGTACATATATACATTCATAGTCTAGAATCATACTTTTTTGCAAGCATCTAATTGCCACATTCTGTCTGTGATTCTAATCTAAGTTACATTTTACACTCTCACTCCTAGAGAACAAAAAGACTGTAATTTAAAAGGGAGTTGCCCGTAAAAAGGAACTCCTAATTTAAAGGCTATTTGGACTGGGGTAGGATTTACGTTCTCCAGCTGGGGACCTCTCCGAACTACCTCTGACCCCCTGGTTCCCCCACACAAAGGCCGGCTTCAACCCCCGTCAGGTCTGGCCGTGTGTGGGAACGGCTCCGCTGACAGGAGGCTGGACAATGACACTATTGTGCCTAGGGGGAAGTCTCCCACAGCCTGTCCCCTTCGCTGCCTCGCATCTTTACGTTGCTATATGGGAGATGAGATGCCATGCCTGTGATTTTCCAACACCAGTCTGTGGCTGCAGCCTCTTCACCGTGGCGTGTAGTGAGGCTGAGCTTCCATTGCTAACGCAAAGCCACCTAGCCTGGAGACACCGAATGGGCCTATGGGTTTGTCTTTGTGCTTTGCAAACAAAACAGCTGCTCACCTGCTCCATCAAAGGCAGTGTCTGAATGAGATCCGTACTCAACAGGGGATGTTTAAACAGGGAGGTTGTAAAGGTAGCCTTTAAAGCAGTGTACTGGTATTGTCACAGTCCTGGGGAAGTTGTCCAAACAGGTTATAATGGAGCCATTTCAAAAGACAGGGCATACAAAAAGGGCTTGCAGTGACACCGATACGTGACTAAGAGTTAACACTAATAAATGCTGAGGGACATATTGCATGTTCAGTGCATTCTATATTAATTCAAATAAAGTGATAAATTTAGATGATCTGAACCCAAGTAGCAGACACAATGCTCATCCTCCTCCTCCGAAGATGGATGCACTGAAATGTATTCACAGGGCTGGAAGCGGAAACAGAAGACACTGCTGACTAGCTAGACAAGGATTAATGATTCTCTTCAGACACTACTCAGCACTGTCACAGGTGGGGTTCAGTGAACTGACTATGGCACACTGGTAGCTAATGTGTCTCCAACCAATGGATAAATTGAATGCCACAGGTGGCAGAATACAAACAAAAAGGAAACCCTGTTATTTGAAATCCATCAAGAACACTGTCTGCAGTCAAAGAGTTAGTTACTGTAAGATACAGCAATTCAACTCATTGAAAGTGAAGCACAGTTTCATAGGTATCCTTTGAGGGAAGATGTCAGTTAAAAATACAAAAATAACACCATAGAGATATTTTGCAGTAATTTTCATTCTGTGGAATTCTGAGGGGTCCTCTTGCATATGTTGATTTTTGATGAGCTGGTGGGAAGAAAAAGTCTTCTTTACAGGGTCTTCTGTCATGTGTCCTCTTAAAACAGAATGGGTGGCATCTAATGATTCTTCTGCCTCTCACGTGTTTGTGTACGTGGCATACAAACATGTCCCTGTTACCTTTTAATTAGCTGCACTTTTGTGCCGCGCGTGAATTAGGGCGATTTGATTGGCTGCCAAGAGTGGGACCCATCACCATGGAGAGAAAGTGGGGCTTTGGACTCCATTCAAACGTAATCCTTTGCATTCTGATGGATGTGTGCAGCCCCCTTGGTGTACCCAGTGCCTACAGACAGCTGTGAATGGTTGCCATGTCAACCGATCACCGCCTAGCTTTCGGTATGACCAAAACAAAGCCCTCATGTTACTTCACAAAAAGAAATAAAAAATGTAACTCCCAATTATTAATTTGGTTGTCACTTCAGTTAACACACATTCTGCATCTGCATCTTACACCATCAGCTGAGAAAACAGTTCTGTTTTTCCATCTAGACAGTCTGTCTGCCTCTCTCTCTCTCTCGTTTATGTGCACAATGTCTTTTCAACATAAAGAATTCCAGTGTTCAGTCTCAACAGCTTTGGGAGCTTCTCCCAAGCTTCACTTCTTTACAGGGGCAACAACACACGATTCCTTAACCACACGATTTCTGGTGGCAAGGTCAGTCCATGTTAATCGTATGTTTATCCAAGATCACCAGACAGACTCCATTGTCTATACATTCACCCTTGCTGTATTATTGCCATTACGTGGTGAGAAGACGTGCCACTTTAATGATACGTTTTCTGTTGGGCGTCAAATCGAGAGCATGCCGAAGAGATTATCACCTTCACATATCATTTCAACCAGAGGCCTCCTTTTTGAGTTGGCTTGAAGTGACACCCAAAAATAAGTAATCGTCTGTGCATATTTTCCACTGGCAGGAAGTGATAATGATTTCTCGCAACCACTGCTTCTCGCACTCAGAAGGTGCGATGCCAGCAGTATCACCTCCGAACTGCTGATATCCTCCCTTCTCACTTAGACTTCCTCTTTCCATTCGGCCTATCGTTAAAGCAACCGCCTGCTGTAAGCAGAAAAAAAGACTTAATAAAGATTTTAAACACACACACACACACACGCACACACACACAAACGCACACACACACACACACACACACACACACACACACACACACACAAAAAAATGCATGCTCACATCCACGTGGATAGAAACTGGTGGAGGAGAATAAAAGTAGAGTCAGCACTTGAACAAACACAGGAGTCTACATCTGCCTAAGGGCCCACCGTGCTTGCTCAAAATTGTTGTGCGTTTCGAAACGGGGATGAACAACTCCCGGGCCATTCGTTTTTTCGCAGCAAAATCAAAGGCTTCCACAGTGAACATGGTGTCTTTTTTTAAGGACATAATGGGCGCTTTTCGCTCAATTTGTGCCACAGCATGGGGTCATGAAGAGGATTTTATGTAGAGATAATGAGACGAGGAAATCCTTCCATCATCAACAATTAAACAGCCATTATGGGGTCTACCGCATCCTGACGTGATGGCATACTGTCCCTGGTATCATGCACGCCTTCACCACTCCACCCCCAGTCCCACTGGCAACACATCAGGAGGGCTTAAAACAGGCCTTCTGAGGCCCTGAAGTTGTGCTAGGCCGTCAGTGTTTTTATCATCTCTGTTGATAATGATCCTCAGTGAAGCCCTGGCCAAAACTCCCCCCCCCCCTTTTATATAACTGTGAAAAAGCAGGCATTTACTAAGCCTGTCTCAACAACTTTTTCTGTGTTTCTTTTTGTGTCAGCCACAATTTATTATCACACCCCAATGTTACAGCTTGGTAGCAATCATTTCTCCATAATCTAAAAAGCATTAAGCAGAAGCCTTTGCCATGATTTTTTGTACAAAGTACTACTATCACCGTCTACACCGAAAGCTGTTTGGACTTGTTCACACAAATTATTGAGTGCCAAGCAGGAAGACAGGACAGCGCCTCTCTTACACTCCCACTCAGCTCCAGGGAACCACAGATTTACACCATGTCAGTTTACAGGAACTTTGCCATTGTATTTTAACTGCTAGAAGCTCAAGGGTGGCAAAGGAAAAAGGAAAATAAATGACCTCTCAGACAACTATAAGCCACAGAAATAGTGTGTTCTAAGAAATAGTGAGCGTACACTAACAGTACATACTTTTGGATTTTCCAATTTGACAGAAATACTGAAAGAACAATGGGAAATCTGAAGAAAAAGATGTTCTAAAAAGAAATAATGTTAGAAGAACATGGTAGAGTTTTATATCATTTTTTCCCACTTGTTGTATACAATGAAATATGTGATAAATTCATTGGAGACATCTAAAGCACTAAGATCAAGTATAAGTCTGTCACACCCACTGGCATGAGCACCCATATTGGCACATGTATGTTTGTTTGCTTAGTCATGCATGGCTGCTACAACCTCTACCCTCTGACCTTAGCCCTCTATAACTCCCCTCCCCTCCGCCTAAAAAGCGCCCATTCTCTTCTGGTATCCTGCTCTTCCACTTACTGACCAACAGAGAAATAACCTTTGACCTCTTCCTAATGGGAATGTTCCACTGTCCTCCTCATGCACCAGCAGAATGTGACGCATTTAAAGTGCAGCATTGAGCACATAGCTCTAACAGACAATGACAAGCACAGACGGATAAGTAGAGGATTAGACAAGAGTTATCTGTTTTTAGTTCTCTTTGTCTTTTAATTTAATTTTAAGAGGTGTCTGCAAGCAGTGTGGTCCCCCTCGATTTCTTTACATTCCAGCCCTTACAGATAATTAAAACAGGAGGTGGACTTGGTGTAGCTGAAGTCTGGGTTGGAGTGTATTTGTGAAGAGAACTGTTTAGTCAGTAGCTTCAGAAACAATGGAAGATGATACACTCCCACTACTACGAGTTGCTAACTTTTAAAGCGCAGATGTAAAATACAACAAAAATCATTGAGATAAAGTACCCATAATGGTGACAGATGTAATTTAGTTGGCAGGCCTTGTACATGCAAGGAGGCTATACTATTATACTTTCCAGTTAGTAAGCTAAGAAGAGATCATCAGTGTCATGTGTTCTTAAAATGGGCAAGTGATCAAGTGCCATGTCTGTTTTTGCTATCCTGCTATGACCATATGGACACTGAAGCAAATGGAGAAACCCTTTAAGAGATAAGTCACCCACCCGGGCCTCAAAGCCAGGTCTACAAGGTACCAAACCTGCACCCTGACCTCAGTGCCAAAGAGCCTGGCCTGTTGTTAGAGCACATACTTATCTGAAGTGACGGCACTCCGTCACACTGTCCTCCCCTTCGGGGAAGCACACACATGCATTTCACACAGGTATTTCTCTAACGCATCCCTTGCCACCCCCAACATACTCCCCCCATCCCAGGGTACCCCACACACTGGCGCTTCATCAATCTCTGGGGTCCCTTACACAGGGGTCAAACCTAACCCATGAATAGTTCCTCATATCGCTCACACACTGAGCACGTCTCCGATGGCCTCACGGTGAGCCATCCCACTTATGACACCAAATGGATCAAAGGGAGAGATTAGTCACCCATCCGTCCTCAAAGCCAGGTCTACAAGGGTACCAAACCAGCACCCTGACCACAATGCCAAAGAGCCAGGCTCGTATGGTAGTCAGAGCGCATACTCACCTGAGTAACGACACTCTGTCACAGACACCTTTTTTTCTAACCTGCCAGAGGCTAACAGTAGCAGCTATCTTAAAAAGACGGCCAGCTCAGTAAAAGCAGCATTAACTTTCTTAATTTCACATACCCTGACATGCCATTCTATGGGGTCATGATTACAGCTAAGTTTGGAGTGAGGGTGAATTTCGTAAATTTAAGCGTTCCGTACATTAAAAGAAAACAAAATCAAACTACAATTGAGACAATAAATTGAGCTGTTTATCTGATCACAGTATTTGATGGCTGAAAGATCCACTTGAAATTCCATTTGACTGAATAGCTAATATGAAATTCTGAAATCTGAAAAGAAAAATTATTGTAAAGAACAAAATGTCTCAAGACAAATGATTGGAACAGTGGGTTAAGGCTTTGATTGCAATGGTAACTTAAATATAGAACAATATAGCTTCAACATTGCCATGAAGCTACGTTTTACCTTATGCACCATTAGAATCATTTTAAGCTATTTAAAGTCACTTAGAATCACTCGCGCTGACAATACCAGGGCAAAAGATAAAAAACTCATTACAATCTCATCATTTGATCTAAACCGAAGGAGTGATTGCTTTGACAAACACCTGTGATATCAAGGTCTTAGCAGTTTGTTTCCACAGGCTGTTCTATGTGTTTTAAGCAAATAGGCTTATTGCTTCTGAGATAAAAGAAGTGTGAAGATTTAAAGTGATAGACTGATCTATCTGGCTGGTGACAGGAATAGTGTGAAATGACCCTTTGTTTGAAGGATGTGTTACTAATTGCCACAGATCACTTTTATTTGCACTGGAACTTCGCTCTGAATTTCACAGTACAAATAATTTCCAAAACAGTTCTCTATCCATTCACTTGATGCAAGAGATGTGGTGCTTTAAAAGTACATCTGCCATGCAACTTATAGTAGAATTGAAGTACAGTGGAAGGTTTCATTGTTTTCCTTCTTGTGTTACGGTGTCAAAACATTAACTTTAGATAACAGGCATTCGTGAAGGTTGGTGTGATAATCCACCATTCCATCAACTCAGTTTGCTCTCATTCAGTAAGAAAGCATTGCTCAACAACAGTAAGGGGCAACTTTTGCCGATGAATCATCTCACAGTCATGCTTTTAGAATTATGTCCTAATTGCATTTCGCCATGCTGGCAACTTGCTTTTACTTTTTGCTCAATATGCCTCTTTTTGCACATATGGTCCATTGAAGATGTTCATAGAATCGTGTTCCCAGCTGTACATGTTTAATGTTATTTTTAAAAGAGCTAAATGGGCAAGGGGTCACTGGAGTTAAAATTACAAAAAAGTCTTGAAAAATGCTGTCAGTGTCTTGTAATAAGCCTCATAATTTAGTAACAAACTTGCAGTGGAATTTGCGTTCCTTCAGAGATTGAGAGACAGACTGGGTGAGTGGAAGAGGTGGAGGAGCAGGCTATGAAAAGTAAGGGCAACAAAAAGTCTGCCGAATTTCCATCTGAAAGGAGTTTCCCAGCTTGGGCCGGGGAGATTTGAAGGAGGAAATCATTCTCGCTTCATTGGTCACCAAGCAGGAGACCCATGGAGAGAGACACAGTTCTGCTCGGGTGTGCACCCACCCCCTCCAGAAAAAAAAGATAGAAACAACAAATGTTTTCTTTCAGCTTTCACATCGACTACAGCTTTTTGTCCAGTTCAGATACAGTTGGCTGTTCGCATGTGCACCTTACTGAAATGGTGGTCTGGTCCATTCTTACAAACAGAACAACAACAAAGAGATTAGGACTCTTAGTCTTTCCCAAAAGCCTGAGATTAACACAGGCTGTGGATGGATGATGGACAACTGGCTGGTCTATATTCGTCGCAGACTAGACCTTGTTCAGAGCACTAAAGTTGCAAGAGCACAAGGAGCTAAGCTGTTGCTTACCTCCACGACTCTGGGGAGCTGAACAAGCAAAACATACTGTTACATCAAAGACGTAACCTGTCTTCATGGGATCAGCATACTCTGGCTGTGGACTTGCTGTCTTTAGAGTGGAATGTATTTAAGAAAGCTACAATGTGTCCTTGTCATGTGACTCTACAGTGGTTGTAATGTCATATGTCTTTATTTGTGCTGATAAGGCCACATGATATCCACTTCCACTACTAGTAGTATAATACTCTCTGTGATTAGGCTGTTCATGTCTATCTTTGAACATTCCAGTGAACTAACATAAGCACATGTCTCGATGCACTCCATTCCTCTCTGCTGTGCTCTTTGTATTTTGTTGAAGATAAAATGGAACAGAAAATTGCATGAAGATTATTTTTCTCAAATTAGTAGTCAGCAGCTCCCCATACTATAGTAGACATGTTCTAATCAACATATTTATCAGTGGTCAATGAAGTGATCAAATCTGGCAGTGGATAACCTTCATCACAGTAACCTTCTTCGGTTGTCAGAGCAACCTGTTCTCTGTAGCTTTGCTGATGTTGCAAGAAACACAATGGACCACATTTTGAGTAGTGGTATTCTGTATACTTTATAGGTATACTTATATGCTACGTTATCAGAGTTAAGTGAGCAAGCCTAAAATGGCAGACTGAATTGTAACACCGAATGTGACGTCCTCCTCATAGCTGTCTAGTCTAAACCGGCTTGTCTCAACATTTACAATAAACATCAAGGGGAATCATGCCAGGGAAACAATGATTACATTGTAGCGTGACCTGAAAAGCAGAATGGGTTGAGGGGATGTTAGGGGCAAATGCATGGCAACACAACGTGACCCATTTTTCCCTGACAATGGAGGAGGCTCTTTTATGAAGGGAAGGTTGGGTTAAATTCTCAGCAGCCTAAGCAAGCACCAGATTATTATTTAAAAATGATGCTGTTTTGACAGGAAAAGATGAGGGGGGCATGTTTTCACATCACATCTTCATACACAGCTTCTCTGACTGTTTTCCTGGTGTTGTGGCACCAGGAAAGCTCATAGACAGGTGGTTTGCCCTGCTGTGCTCATGATGGATTCCCATGCCTGGCCATGTTGAGAGCATGCTTATTTATTCTATGGTTGACAGCACTCCTTTGTCATCAGATTAAATGCATAATTCATCTATACATTACTAGCTGTGGGAAGGGGGGGGGGGGGGGGGGGATTTTGGTTGCCCCTACTGTTGGTTTCCAGGAGATTAATTATCCTGGATATTGTGTGTGGGAGGAATGGATACGGACAACAAGACAAATGTACTGAGATGTGGGTATGCATGGAATATTCCAGAAGCCTTGTGCTCTATTAAATGAGAATGTTACCAGTAGACAACATTGAACCAAACACCAGGGCATTAATCAGCTCTGTCACAGACAAAAGGGTGGGCCCCTCAAATTTAACCAGGTTTATACAGAACATGGATGATCACACACACACAAACACACACACACACATGTACAAACCCACTACATTACAAGCACACACAAACACACACACACACACACACACGCACACGCACACACACAAGCATGCAGACCATTGTCATCATCAAATATCAAAAGCACTATTCAACATTGCAATTCCATGCCTGACAGGAGCACTGTAGCTCTGCCTATTTATCTATCTCTCTTGAATCTGATTTTGACAAGGAAGACGAATCCCCTGAATGGCAAGACTTCCAAGCAGAATTCTGTTAACATAATAACTCCAGTCCTCCAACCCTTGTTGTCTTATGCAGGCTGAGGTACGCGACGGTATGTGTTCTGAGCATGCTGGGGAAGAGACGGTGGCCTGGCAGGGACACAGAGGAGAGCTTGGACTCTGTCCGGCCCAGAGAAGTTCACTGACAAATGAACTTGTGGGACGGCTGCTGTCGTCCCTCCCTGACAGATGATGTTTGCTCAGCTATCCCCCACCCTAACCCGACCCTAACTGTGTGAGCAAGTGGGCTCTCACTGCATGCTAATTTCACCAAATGTCTTTAGTGGTCACTGCGTAGTGCTACCTCCAGTGCTGTGGTATTCACAGTGGAGACATAATGGCTTTATCGAAGCCTATCTCCTCCTTACGTATGTGTTTTAGCTATGTGAGTAGAGTCGACAAGCACATTCTCATAGGGACATGGCTTATCTTAGAACGACCTCACCAAACAAACCTACTCTGATTAAGCACCTGTGGTTGATCACCAGTGTGAATAATTAAGCTCAAGCATTTCTTGGCAGTCACCTCAAAGCACGGTGAATTTGTGACAGAACTGATATTACGATATTATTACACATTTTGCATTTGGATCTAACAACAGCTATTCTGAAGACACAATAGACGACAAAAAAACCCCACTTAAATAGCTGCTGATATATTTTGTGCAGCTAATGTAGGTGTTTGTTTCTCCCTCAGTGATCACAGACCACCCCCACGTGAGGATTGGGGGCCAATTCTTAAAAAGGGCGGCCTGAGAGGATTTGTGTGCTCTCTTCTCGGAGCCAGGGAAGGAGGAGTAGTGACGGGGCAGGCATGGATATGAGGAGGGGGGTTGCAGGAGGAATTGGACTGCTCTGTGCCCGGCAACTCCGAGTCTCCCTTGAGGTTCCTGCTCCTGATTGTGCCTCTCTCTCTCTCCTGGGCTGCACCCCCGTCCCTTGTCCTCCCCTCCGCTACACCTCCCCCACCAAACAGCACATCCTTCCTTCCCCTTCCCTTTCTCCTCAGGCCAAGACACCCATCCCCCTCTGTGCACACACACACACAAGTGTAAGCACACATTCATGCACCTAAACTAACATATGCATTAACACTTGTGCACTCACACATGCACCTACTCACACACACAAACATACCCACACCCTTGCCAGTTTCCCCCCCCCCTTTTTTGGGAGTGACTTTCTCCTGCACTCTGGCAACACAATCACCACATCAGCATCTCAAGAATAGCAAGAGGTTAGGATATACAGTTTGATTGACAACTGGTCTCATCCCCACATAGGCTGCACTAAGGCTACGCTTACACAGAGCCTTCATTGCCTGAATCCGGAAACATTTTTGGATCCGGTACCTTTTTTTATTGCGCTCACACGGAGCCGTGTCAAGACAAATCTGCGTTCAGCGGAGTGGTTGAATCTGCTGTAAAGTCGTCATGGAGCGTGCGCATAAAGTGACAGAAGACCGAAGTCGAGATCCAACTATCAATGTTCCGATTGCTGAACGACTTCTCTACCACCTGAAATCACTGTTACCACAGCACTCAAAAAGGACTAGTTAAAATCGCGCACTTCGCCATTCAAATTCAAAAGGTTGCAGATTCAGTGACCCAATCTGCCGGGACAGGCCGATCTGACAACATTTATTTCTTCAGATTCAGGCAATCCAGGCTCCGTGCCAGCGGGCCCTTAAGACTGGCTGGGAAAGTTGATGTTTACCCTTAAATAGTGACTGTGATTACAAATCTCTTCTTGGAGATACAGTTGGTGCTGGCTTTCTAGCATTCCTGTTAGCGCTATATGTCCTTGATGCAATGTCTTTCGAATGGAAGAGCAAGACAAGAAACCCACGTTGGTTCGACCACTCATATAGAGACAGACATGCCCTTAGAAAAAATACACAGTGACCTATATACTGTGTGTCAACAGCGAAAAACAATATGTCCCTTATCAGCCTCCTCCAGGAAACAATACAGACGAGACAACAAAGTAGCTACAAGTGTCCTTGGTGTAGGATAGGCATGCAAGCACACTCTGACATGATCTTTTCACTGTGCTCTGAATGAAAGAGTGATAGGATTCGCTGTTGGTTAATTAAATCACTGAAGAGGAGTGAGAGTTATTAACATCCTGCCTTCTTCTGTATTTGAGACATGACTCTCTATTTTGGATAAGAATAATCTTGTCTTTCAGCAATCAACATTGGTTGTCTGGAGAGATACATAGTTGCCGACAAAAGCACTATTTGTGCTTATGAGAGGGTGTTTTAGTGGCAATCCTCTTCTCATTTACCCTTTTCAATGAATAGTTTACCAAGAGTTGCCACACTACTGTGTCAAGACACAACACACACACATGGCAACCGGGGTTACAAATGCGGACACAAATAGTTACTTGTTTGATGGGAGAAGGAGAAGTGAAGAGGTGACGTGTGCTTGGGAACCCTGTGTTAGTGACAAACACTGAGAAACTGTTGCTACAGAGAGATGGGTGACGTTTATCTCGCTTAGCAGAACATTCGGTGTCATCGCGCTCACTGTATATTTTGAATCAGACCAAGAATCTGTCCTTGGTCCCGAGAAATGACAGACCATCTTGTCAAGGCTTTCATCAAGTCCATCTTTTCAGAAAACAATCTTCATAAAAGTTTAATGACAAGATGAAACACTGAACAACTGCCTCACCCCACCTCCCTTACAAACACACAGCATTCACCCTTCACCCACCTGTCTCACATTTCATCTACAGGATCACATTTAAAGACAGGACGTACTTCCTTCCAATCATCCTGGCCTCATTAAATAATAATCCCCGCATTAACAGATGTTTGTTGTGAACGTTGCTATTTCGGGCTGTCTCCCCAGCAACTGTGCTTCTGACACAAGTGTGCCACCATAAATAGTCATGAGATTTTCCCTTCAAATGACTTGGGCAGAATTAGTCTTGCAAAAGACTTATCAACTAAAGCAAATAATTACAAACTGGTCACATTTGGCAGACGACTGCAATAAAGTACCACTTGTCATTTTAGCCTCCCTGGTCAGCACAAAAGCAGTGCTACTGGTGAACATGAGCCAGCCGTAAAGAGAACAGGTTTTGTGGTGACAATATGGCTGAAAGCTTGGTGAAATATAAGATACTTGCAAGCATAAAAGGAGGCTTGTCATGCCCGCGTTGGCTTGCCAGACAAAGATACTAAAAAGAACCAGCTCCTTTCTCTGCACGAGTAAAGAAGACAAACAATACCACATATCAAATTTCATGTCAGATGCCCTCAGAGAAACTTACTTCACATATTTATGTTGTTTTCTTGTTGTTGTTGTTTCTGAGAGTAGAAACCATGTCTTTATGCTTTGATTCAATATTGCTACAGAATATCAAGTCAACTTACTCAGATTGTTCTGACAACAGCATTACTTTTAACCAAAAAAAAAAATCAATGATTAAATAACATGAGTCAAAGCCAGTTGTTTAAATTGGAAGACTAGCAATGTTTTGCCTTGTTACTTTCGAAATTAATGTTATTTGTTCTTTTCAAACTCTATAAACAACACTCTCTGCTGAAAGACTACCGTTGACTTATTCTAGTAAATATACATTTTCCACACTGGTGATGTGCTGGGGGAGGTTCCATGATGTGAAAAAAACAAGCAAGATAGGACAGGGAACTCATTCTTCAAGTCAATGATCCATGTAACACAAACCAGTTTCTGAAAATGTCACCAATGTGGCTAATTGCAGAGCTTTCGGGCCTTTCACAAAGAACAAAACAGAGAAAAACATTGTTCAAGAACATCTGGCTGAGAGATTGTGTAAAACCGTAGGATCTCCTATAGTCCCATTGCATCTACAGATGAAAGCATCAGTTCAAGCTTCTACGTATTGATTAAAACAGGTCATTTCCAGTTGAATATCTTCACTTAAGTGTCACTTCTGTGACTGTTACAAGTGATTCATGCAAGTAGCTGATACATTTCAATTACCTTACTGGTCTGTCCACTGCCATGACAAGAACAATATATAGCATGCAGGCAATTAAACAAGAAAGTGATGTTGGTGGTGTTAATACTATTAATCTTTGAAATGCCACTCTGATAACTATATGATCGACCGATGTCTTAACAGGCATTCTCTGTGACACTGGACGCAAATGGATCTGCAACCATCAAGCTAAAAGCTCTGCAAACTAGATATTTTGAATGTTGTATAAAGACATGGGCATGTCTAATGGTAAGCTGTAAAGGATGTTTACATGAAAGGCTGTTAATAGGTCCCTTGTAGCTGGCATGCTGGCAGTCAGCCTAAATACTAAATAGATGTACTGAAACTAGCAACCATAGAACAGATAACAGCCCTAAAAGGGAATGTGCCAAACACTGCATTGCAGATCCATAAAATTAAGGAATAAACACACGATAGCTATCAGCAGATAAGAGTAACAGTATAGGTCTCTGGAAACATAGAGCACAAAGTACAGGCCATAAATGTGGAGGTTCATCAACACAACAATTTGAAATTAGCATGTTGTGTTGAGATGGGAAGACTGATTGGGACATCTGTTTTCAAATTCTTTTTTTTCCTGTCAGCATTTTGTAATGGCTTCCCAACAGGTCTCAAAGGCTGAGCCTTTGAAATTAACATTTTCCTCTTCCCACCCCACCCCCAAGGGAAGGCTGGCTCATTCTTCTCACCAGGGGTTAACATTGCAAGGCCTCAATTGTGCTTTAATGAAAAGGGCCAACCAGACTGTTCACGTTAAGTACACCTGACCATACCCTTTGAAAAAGGGTTTGAACCAAGGGCTTGTGTACAAGCCAGTGTTAGAATAACATCAGAAATGCCTTTAAACCAAAACACAAACAACACAAGATATATAACTGGTTCCAACATTTTAATAATAAAAATACTTCAGTAATCATGAATGCTTTCATTACAGGAACAGCATCGGTTTTGCTATACAGTGTTTTACTCTACTATTTTGGTAAGAAATTAAAAGTGCTCAGTAGTGGTCCATGTTGCAGGCAAATCTAGGGACAGCCCACGCCGCATGACTTCAATGTCTCCAGGAACAAAGTGAGAACCTGCACCGAGTCCATTTGAGACCGAGGCAAGATTTCAATTCTACAGTATTATGTCATGATCGAGCTGTTGTGGTGTCCACACTTCAATAATTCCGCGAGTATCAATGTTTAATGCGGTTGTCACTTGATGGCAGGGAGCATGAGCTGACTTCAGCGCATGGACCTCATCCACCTTACATGCCCTGGAGAAAATGGTTGTATGAAAGAAAGCGGGCATTCCGCATGATCAACTGCAGCGTGTCCAAAATCTTCACAGTGCTCTACTCCATCCATACACCATCCGTTTGAAAATGAATGATGAGTGAAAGCAGCAAATAACGGGCCAGCCCGTTCTAGGCGTTTGTTTTGTTCTCATTCGTATTCATTCAAGTTTTTGGTTCATCATAGCGAACCACCTGCGCCATGGTGGAAGTGTTGTGTTTAAAAACACATCAGGTATGTTTTTCCAGCTTCAATTTCAAACATAATCCAAATGAGACCAATTTGGAAACACTTCAAATTAATAATGTAAACGTTGTAACAAAGAATTGGTAAAATATACCAAAGAACACATGATAATGTCACATATAACTGTGCGAAAACGGTTGCATGGACCATACCAGGCCTACCGCTTCTTTTTTTGCTTAAGCGATTTCCGTCGCTTTAAAATCATTTCATAAAGTTTATCCATGCCCTCGTGAAGTCCCTCTCCAATAATTGCACAGGCGGGCTGAACGTGATATGTTGTTGATGGCGTGAGCTCATGGAGCGCCAGTTGTTTTTCAATGTCAGCAACGGGAAGAGATTTGGGCAGGTCCTGTTTGTTGGCAATCACCAACAGTGGCGTACCTTGATTTTCCGCAAATTTGGTGACTTTGTGAAGCTCAGTCTTTGCCTCCTCAAGTCGATCCACATCAACCGAGTCGACAACATATATGATGCCGTCCGTGCAGCGACTGTAGGATTTCCACAAGGGCCGCAGCTTCTCTTGCCCACCGACATCCCAAAAATGACAACTGATGCCTTTAGCTGTGCCGTTGCTCAATTTGATCTTCTCCGTGTTAAATCCAATTGTAGGCACAGTGTTAACAAACTCGTTAAATTTAAGACGATACAACACAGTCGTTTTGCCAGCGGAGTCCAAACCCAGCATCACAATATGAAGAGACTGGAAGGCTGACACGTTAGAGAAACTGTTGCCCATTTTATAACAGGTGACTATGCGCAGCTTTGAGTTGTATCTACGTGTCCGAAAGCATGAAGTCCCAAGATGCGACTGGTTTTTCCACGCGTCAAGGAAATAGCTTCAATGTCGCATGGTACGAATTCTGTAGGAAATACCAGTGATGTATAATCCCGATACCTGCCCAGCGATGAGTTATAGCCTTGCAGTAAAAGAGTCCCCTCCGCAAAGACTAATAAAATGGCTTACATTAGCAGTCTATAGGCAAACCTGAGTTTTAAGTTCATATATGTGATTTCTCAGTCTTGATCAACCGGTTCAGAAGGCAGCCTGGCCTGAAATACCTTTGCTTTCTTCAGCACTGAGGCAAAGGTGCGCTTTCCTTTTCTGTCCGATACAACCGCTAGGTATTTCTGACACAGTACATCCAGTTACCATGCAATTGTTATGTGTAGACCACCTTGGAGCGGTTTTAGTCCGGGGACGGTGAAGCGTAGGACATCCAGGGTGGTGGCAAGTCGGCTACCACACCGGTGGAAGCAGCACACGCACTGACTAGTAACTACAATGTTTGTAGCTGAAGACTGCAAAGCAGCGTTACGCTAAAGATACTCCGCCCACAAATTCAAAAACAAACCAGGCCTTTCTCCAACCAAAATATCTCAGTACTGGTGAGGTCGCTGTGGACGAGGAAATCAGTCGAGAAAATGACCAGAGGAAGTTTTCACGTAATTGTATGAAGTATTTATAATCGTCATTATATTCGCGTGAAAGAATTGAAAGTCTTTCAAAATACATTAATTAGTCTACTATTGATTCCCCCTACGGTCTTTATGGTATTTCAGTTTGGCCCTTCTCAAACCGAATACAATTTGACTTGAGGGCCAGCCTGCATTTGTAGTGCCATTATGTGATATGCCGATTTGGTATTTGGGGGATGAAGAAATTTAGACAAGACGAATTATTATTCTCTCTGCATGATACGCAGCACCCTACGATCAAATGCAACGTTTTCTGGAGGGATGCTTCCACCTACTGACTTGATGTGGGAAAACGCCTCAACCACCTCCAGCAGCCTACTTCAACTCTCTTTCTTAAGACATTCACATACAGGCATGTGCACACACACACAAGCATACAAATTCATAGAAGAGGGCTTTAAAAACTTCAAATCTTCAGCATTAGGCCAATCTCTCATACAGGGTTTTTTGTTGTGAAATAAAGGAAAGACCTAGAATAATGACATATCAGAAGGATGATCCCTGTGTCTTCCTTGCATGATGATAGTTGGTTTTAGGTGTTTTTTTAATAGATTTAGTAAAACATAAAGAAAGTGCTGAAACAGATGCAGGAAGAATGCAAATTGCGCATTAATATAATTCTAATTCATTGTGAGTATGGAAGGGGGTGGGTCTGGGAGGCACCAGACACTAAGCTGCCTGCTAAAAATCCCAGTGAAATTCTCATGAAAGCAGTTTTGTTGTTGTTGTTGTTGTTGTTGTTTCCTGCTGCTCAGGGGGGTATTCCTATAGCGTGGTTTAGTGACAAACCTGGATAAGTTAACTCCATGTAAGTGGTAAACCTCCTAATAGGAGAGCTTTATGGCTTCATTTTCCTAGCAAAACAAAGCCATAGGGAATTTTTTTAGGAGGTTTATGAGTTAACTTATCCTGTGATACTCACCAAACCATGTACTTGGAATACCCCCCCAGGTTCTGTGTTTGGGCAGTCATGTTGTTGTGTTTAGCACTTGTGGGCTATGGACAGTTTCTGCTGTAATGTAAAGGAGGGCCTTTACGGATCCCTGGTGCAACATGTGCGTGGTTTGTTGTTGTACCCTGCTATGCAGGATCTATGGTTGAGCAGTTGTTATATCGGTTAGGAAAGGTTGCTGGGTATGAGTACTTTGATGTGACAGTTACAGGATTGGCAGTCCCCAACCAGTAGCAAGAAATTTTTCCTAATGTCCTGTGTATAAGTGAAATTAGAGGAATACAGTTTATCGTCCCGCAACAGTTACATTATCATCATTACAAGTCCAGAAGCACTTTCATTGTTTTACACTGACACCTGCTTTCGACAGCTTTAATGTTTCTTTATGTGATAATGTTGTGGGATAGCCATCTTATGGGCCTAATAGGCTGTACCTGCTGAGGCTACCCTCAGCCTTCAGAACCATTAGAGTACCACAGTGCGGGTATGTCTGATGCAAAACAGAAGCTGCCAAAAACCACCCCTCTCAACCTGGATGTGTTTCTGTCTGGTGTTTGTGTGTGTGTGTGTGTGTGTGTGTGTGTGTGTGTGTGTGTGTCTGTGTGTGTGTGTGTGTATGTGTGTGTGTGTGTGTGTGTGTGTGTGTGTGCAGATCAGGCAGCAGAGGGGCCGTGACTGGTACGCCGAGGCCTCATTTGGGAGAGCATTCCTTTGTAGGTCAAGCTGCAGAGGAACACTGGCACAGACAGCCTCAGATTCATCTATCAGATGGAGACGAGAACAATCTACAGCCACACGCTGTACACTTGAGAGAGATATGCTCCGCTTTTTCTGTTGTTTTTTTAAAGCTCCTTTTATGCTATCATTCATACAACTTATTTCACACAATGTTAGACACAGAGAAAATATTGCAGCCCACAGATTTAGAAGATACTAGATTTACCAGGTAGTAAATGTCCACATGGATGCACATTTTTAGACAAATTCAAACTAAAATGGTCTGAGGAATATGGCACCAAGGTATTGCATGCATACCACAAAATGTCATACTCAAAACAGCGAATACCAAAATAATACAAGAATGACACAAAGGTTTTTATTCATGAATACCTTTCATGAAATTCATTAATATTTGGATGGGTGTTCCATAATGAACCAAATTTGCCATAGCTGATGCATGAGTGCCATTTCAGCTAGACTGTGCTGCTCTTGGTTTGATACATGAAAACTGCCAGCTAGTGGAAAAAAGTTTTAAAAAAAAGTCACAAGCATCTGTGCATTTCATTCACCTTGACTGGATGTGCTGTAAGTACAGCCAGTAGTTCATCTTCCTGAGCATTTAGAAATTCCACCAGACATGAGATATGAGTATAGGAGTATATGTCTGGAATACATTGGACTCTACACATACATTTTTTTTGTCAAATGTGATGGTTTATTATAGTAACTTAGTAACTACTGTGTCTTCCCCACTATATTATTGATCAAAAACAACATTTCAAACTTTTTCTCTCCATCAAATCTGTAAGCTTACATCCAATCCATCGGTGTATCCTTGAGTCCCTTTTTGCACTGAAAAAAGGAAAAACATTTCCAAAACTTGTATAGTGTTTGACATTGTACTTCCCTGAGCGAATTTGTCCATATTGATGTATCAAATGTATTCATATCTTGCAACTTCTTGCCTAAAATGTAAGCAAATTGAGCATCAAGACCTGTTCCAATGACCTAACAAAAAAGAAAATACAATACAATACAACAAATATCAATCACCACTAGATGGCGCATTACATCTGTGAAAAATCTGCCTGTTTCTGTAGCTCAGGCCACCTCACCTCTTCTGTAGTTGTCTTTGGATAAATGTCTGACAAAACAAACTAATATGTTTTTTTTTTGTGCTCACCACAGGTTAACATTAGAAGCCTGTGAAAAAATACGCCTTGCGCTATCTCCCACACCAGGATGTACGCCACCGGCCACAACCTTTTAGTTTCAATACATTTTCCTTCTCTGATTCATTCTCTGAGAAAATGGCTCCCACCCCTATCTCACCACACACACATACACACACAAACAGTCAATAAGTCTTATATCTTGCTCATAAACAGGGGGAGGTGTGGTCCTTAGCTATCCCTATTTCCACCACTATGTTATTGCAATCAGCTTGTGCTATTACCCCGTGTGAACCAGGGAAGTCGACACAGAAATTGCCACTTTATTTATTCATGTCAGTCAGTCATTTCTCTCTGCCCGTAAAAGTTTATTCAATATGCATGCACATTTCCTCTTTCAATTTTTCATATGAAAGAGAGATGTAATTGGGATCTTCATGAACATGTGGTAGTGCCATACATACTTGTTTTGCATTGGTGCTATAAAAGGCTTGCAAAAGCTTTTTAGTGGTGTACGACATCCCCCTGTACATCAAAAGATAAATTACCGAAATAAATTCAAATAGGGCTCATCAGTTAAGCAGAAACAACACAGATGTTTGAGTATCACACTATGTGCGAACTTAATAGTTATGAATTTTAAGTGTGTGTGCTTTTCTAGCCCTTACTGACAGATCAAGAAGTAATGACCAGACAGGAAGTGAGTGATGGGGGAGTGGGCCCAAGACACGACGCTAGGCCGGGCTTGACCTCATGAGTACTGGACACATGCCTCCATTTGCCAATGCCTCCAGAAAAAAAACGGGGAAAAAAAACAGTGATGGTTAGGCCACACAAACTGTGCAAATTCTTACTTCAGTTTTGTCATGGGCCTGCTACTAGTAAAGTAGTGAGATTTAAAAATACATTTGTGGTATCTTCTCATAGCTCCTAGATACTTATTTTAAGATTATTTTAATGGCTGTCACTTTTGCACAAGGTAGTAAAAGACACACATCTAGCTAAGTGGCAAGTTGTTAAACATTTAACAAGTTGAACAAACAAAAGTAGGTCACACAAATTACAATGCTTGGGTGCAAATTCATCCCTGTGGCCTTACTTCACTCAGAAGACAGCATACAGTAAAGTTAGCCTATTTCAGAGCAGTTGAGTAGCTTAGTAATCAAAGTCTACTCAGCAGTAGACGCAGTTGGGTGGGAACCTGAGCATGACAAAATCCAATAAGAAGGAATTTGTGAGTTGGATAACCCTTTATCATTCCATAGAACCATCCCAGTCACACATAAATGTATTAGTGGTGACACAAATTGATGTGACTGAGTTCTATTCCAGAGTAAGGCTTTATTTTATTACAATGTCAATGTGTCACAGTTCTAAAAATACCACTGAGAGTCCTTCTATTTTTCTCCTGTGATGGAAAATTGAGACTAGAATTGTATTTTCATGTCCATGGTCCCTGAGGGTAATCTAAGTATTTCAATGATCTATGAGGTCGCTCTCACCCCTGAGGCAAATGTGGAGGATGGGGAACTTTAAGCAATGGCTCCTTTCCCCCTGGCTACTGCTACTGTTTAAACTCTAAGGAGGGTTGCACAGCCGTTCATCCCCATGTTTCAGGTCTTTCACTTATTAGATATTTTTGAGGGAGGGAATAAGGACAAAAAGAATGGTGTGAAGCCAAACAACTTCAATTCCTCAATCTAGAGTATTTGTACTGGGGGAGTACTATCCTCCCCTCTCCTATTCATGTCAGGGCTGTAGTATTTTTTTAAGCTCTGTCCTCATTTTGGAGAATTTAATATTTAATGTGAGACTAGTAGAATAGTAGCCTGGCCGTTACCAGACTGTGACTCCATTTCATTCCGTCAGTCAGTCTGGGCCAACCCAATGCATTTTGGTTTCCGAGATGGGCGGGTGCTTATCTTGAGGTTTAAAATCATTGGAGTTCCCTTAACCAATCAGCAACGTTTAGTAAGCATTCGGTAGATTAAACTCTTCCCAAAGCCAGTTGGGAGAAGAGCTACGACGTCCTTTCTCATCATAAAACTTACAAGACAATCCTCTTGTTCTCCTTTTAATTGTCTGATGTTCTCGAGAGTTGAGACAACTTCTCCGATAGCTTTTCGTGTCTCTTCCTCCGTAGCCATTTTTGCTATACTGTTAAACTACAAACTCGGCTGGACTACATGCAACTCGGCAAGGCGAGTTTTGCGTCACAGCTCTGAACTGTTCGCTGATTGGTCCGGCAAAATTTTGAGTTCTGGAAACGATTGTCAATGGGGCTGGGCCAGACTGAGTATGAGCTTGAAATCAATTCAGGCGGAAATACGTAGGCTGGTGTCACCAGGCTAGTAGAATAGTAGAGCAAAGAGCTGAGAGTAGCTGCGAGGTGGTAGGAGAGGCAAGTGACCAAATCCATTCTGACATAAGGCAACCCAGTGCAAAGCATGATGGGATAGCCCAAACTTCGACTCGGAGGCCAAGAACGGGAGTTCTCTGCTGAGAATCAGTATCCCATGAGTAATTCCTGTTTCACTTCTGAACATGCACCAAGCCCTCGACTGGGTGAATGACATGCGCACCCCAGCTGGATGACACGCAACTCATGAAAGAATGAAGAAGAGAGGACTGAACGTGGCAGAGACATATCAGGTTGAGAAGAGAGGCGATGATGAAAGGGATTAGGTTACAGAAATGACTGTGAAAGAGAGAGGGATTTTAAATTACAATAGGGACCCTTCTCCTTTGGATTGATCTTGTTCAAACTTTAAGCTAACATACTTGAAAATAGCAATCATGGCACATTACAGCTGCATTATATTGTATAAAAATATGCTGCATAATCATTATATTTGTGATGTGTAATTGTATTGATTCTGCAAAGAAAATCAATAACAAGTGTATAAAAGTATGCTGCATAATATTGTTGTCCCGGAACGAAAATGTATGTTTTTTTTTTTTTTTTTTTTAAAGGCCTATGCTTAGCAATTTTTTCCTCAAATCCATTATGTTAAGGTGTTTAATAATTGGAGATAAATAGACTTCCTTGACAAAAAAGGAGATCCCCAGACGTGTCTTAATTGTGTGTAGCGTGTGCTACTGTGAAGAGAGTTGTCCTTCTGTTGGACATCTTCAGTGCAAGCCCTTGAGGCCCAGGCACTAAACTCTCAAGGGGTTGTCATGGTTTCAGTGTTTTGAAAGAGCTCTGCATAGAGCAGCAGCCTTCATCCTTTGACAATCCCAGTTTGTTATAAACGCTAACCCACCCTTAGCACTAGAATATCCAATATCAAAACTATATCATCCGAAATGCTCAGGAGAGGCAAGGCAAGGCAAGGCTTGCTTTTGATATAAGAACTTCATAGATTTATTCAGTTAATGTAGGGTAAACTCAATTAGTGTTGACATAAACCTCTCTCTCTCTCTCTCTCTCTCTCTCTCTCTCTGCCTCTCTCTCATACACATGCATACACACAGCAGGGCAAGTACCACCTTGCCTCTCCGAGCATTTCGGAGAAACCCAGGTGTGATGCAAATCATCATACTGAAAGCTGATAAATCCATGGATAACAGGAAGGAAGGTAAGATTAGGATGTGTGTCATACCTCAAACAGGTCCTGGGCATTTTTGGTGAAACACGGCACATAAAAACCACGGATTTTGCACATACTATAAGGGAAACTACTGATATTATAGTATACCATTTATCAATGCATCAGTCATTTGGGTCTTAACTGGTCCTGTAATGAATCTATGGCATACTGGTATGTTCTTCCTGTATGAATATAAATGTACTCTTAAATAAAGGACCAGGCTTTAGAAAAGTCTCTTAACCTTTCAGACTGATGATTTTTGGATCTATCTGAAGGCCATCTTAGCGTGAGCTGCATGACGATGCTGCGACACGAGCTACCCCATTTCCTTCCACATGTCTGGTGTGTAACATTACTAAATAGTTGGCTCTATTTTCACTCAGCATGGTTTTATTACCCCCGTTTCTAATGATGAGAGTATGATTCAGCTGAGCCTCCGACCCTCCTAGACTATACAATTCTGTAAATGAAGTGATTCATAGATAAGTCTGGGAATATTTTTTTATTATTATTGTTTTCTGTTGTTGTTGTTTAGGTATCAATGATTGATATTTATATAAATGTTAAAGAGATTGATTAGGTTTAAACATTACACTAACACATTTCAGTCAGTGAATCACAATGAAGGACACTATAGTATAAAGGCTAATATTTTATTCCAAATGATAGTATGTAGTCCCATATACATGCAACATATACATGTGCTAAATAAGCATACAGTACACAGCACTGAATCTAGCACAAAGAAATGCATGAACACGTTTGCCCAGACATCGTTGGCCTTTATAACTACAGTGTTTTGACATAAACATTTAAAGCATGTAACCATAAAAACAGCTTGATTATCAATGCTTGATACAAAATGTACAAAACTGTCGGAGAAAAAAAATCTTTTACCTCATATGAAATGTTTTTTGGTGACGGAGACCAAAAGAATGAAAAAAAGAGGCTCTCTCTAACAGATTGACTTGAAACGCACCATAGACCTTTACATACATAAAACACATGCATTTGGCTGCCATACATACTGAAATATAAATGGTAATAATTTTCTCTCTTACAGTGTATTTAGTCAACAACAACAAAAAAGTGTCAAAGTGGTTCAAAATATTACTCTGTGCTATATTCAAAAATATATATCCTGTGACAGAAATAAACGATAAAAAATTACTTGAACAATACTGCAGATTTGGTAACAGCCTTTTGTAAGAAGTAGCCTTTCATAGTTTTATAGTAAAAAGAGGCTTTTGCCAGAGATTAATATGAAGCAGATGTACAGTCTTTATTTCTAAACAGAAGAGTTGATCATGCCAATTCAATAATTTCAATTCCTCCTTTACCTGCTCTACAGCTAGCTTGATAAAGCACCGTGCAGCATTTACAGACCTCTTTGTAAACCAAGGACAGCATCATGCAAGCATGTGGACAAGTGGGTGAACGAAGCAGAATGTGCACAAGCATGAACGATTTTCTAAATATGAAGCGTAGTGTCATTATTTTGTAGTTCTGCAATATATTCAGTATTAGGGTATAAAAGTCTTGAGTAGGTTGAGTGTGATCTAACTGAAGAGGTGGGACCAGTCAAAGGCAGTGTGGATGGCTGAAGTGTCTGAAAATGCTGTGAGCGAATGGGTAAGGATGACGCATAAGGATGTGGATCTGAGGGGCTCAGATGGCACAGTCGTCCTGGTGGGCTGAGGTGAAGGCAGAGCTCCGGAGCAGGTCCAGGCAGTTGACGAGGATGAGCGTCCCCGTCAGGTGCTTCCAGCGCCGCGTGATGGGGCTCTTCATCCGGTCCAGGCCCAGGTGGAGCTCCTGGATCACGTCGCGGTAGCTGTCCCCAATCTGAGCCGCCCACGTCAGCAGAAAGTCGAAGGCTGGCTTCCACATGGCCTAGGTCCACCAAAGAGGAAATAAGGTGTAAGTTCAAGATGAAAGATTATTTAATATTTAATTTGATTTATTCTAGAGGGCATCCTTCAAGGGCATTATGGCAAGGCAAAAATTGTCAGCTGGTACAGTTGGTGATATAGTTGGACACATATTACATATTAGTCATATATGACTTATGTGACATGTGTTTCTATTTCTGAGCATGGCGTGTGCGTTTATGTGTGTGTGAGCATGTGAGTGTGTAAATTCAAACCAGAATAATCTGATTGGTTCCTTTTTTATGTTCTCACCAACACTAATCTTAACCTTCATTATTTGTTGTGTTCGGCTTTATCAATAAGCAACCGCTCACGCCTGGCATTGGTGAACACAATAAGCCCTTTCCAGCCAGTTCCAGCTGTGGACCGCAGCTGAATGGTCAACTCACCTCGCTGTCCACCACTCCATTCCGGTCTCGGTGTGGAGCCTCGTAGGCGTCCATCTGCTGCCGGGACATCTTGGCCAGTTTTTCAGCCAGCTCCCTCCAGCGGCCGGCGATCTCAACGGCTGTGGTCAGCAGAACGAATTCCATGACCAGACGTGCCACCAAGCCCTGACAGTCCATCTTCAAGAGGGCCTATGGAAGAAAATATTTAAATAAATAAAAAAGAACATCATGGTTTTGCAGTGACTGCTGTGCTGACAGTGAGTGCTGACAAGTTGTGGCTTCATAATAACAGACTGAAATAGTCCTGGTTGTCATCAGATAACTAACCAATAACAAGATCATAATACTGGCAATGACTGATCCGATCTCCAGTGGACAGATGCATGTCTGCATCTTTCTGAAAATGTAATTGGATGAAAGAATGAATGGACCCCTGGTAAATGTAATAAATCTGACATGGCTTCATCTCCTATATCGTGAGTAAATCAGCCAGACCTCTGACTAACACCAGGGTGCTGCCAGCATGGTATCACTTGACATCCTGACACAGGCCTGCGCAGGGCTGGGGATAACAGCTCTGGCTGATTGGGGAACTGCCCTCTCCCCACACTCTTTATGCCACCAGGATGATACACACCCTCTTCATACAGCCAGAGCACCCCTTGAGAATATCAAGGGTGATTTTCAGTCACTTCCCTCATAACTTTTGTTTTTGCAAAAGCCTTCCCCCCACCTCCCCACAATGAGAGTACCCGCCCCTGTGTCCTGGTGTCACTCTCCCACATTCCCCTACTCTATGTGCATTGTTGTGACTCAGGGTCCTCTCATTTTCAAAACAAAAACAACACTGTCATCACAACAGAGCCCTTCAAATCGCTCCATTCAATATTCCTTAACGTCTGTAAAATCTGTAAAGGGCTTTTTAGCACGTACGTTTTGTTCATGCCTGTGAGCGTGTTCGTTGTTGTTTGAGCTCTCCTCTACATGATGGATTGTTGTGTTGTGACAGACCAGGAAGCAGAACATAGGAGCTGCAGAAGACTGTGTACGACGCATTTCACAATTCCTTGTCCTGCGGGTTTTGATTTTAACCACAAGTGTCTGGGAGGCTGTTTCTAAGCTCTGCCCGAGACGGCCGCCAATCAGTTCAGGCCTGTTTAGCTGCTGGCGTGCTGGGCGGTTTGATGAATGCACAGATAGGCAGAGGACCAGGAAACTACGTGCTATTATGGGGCATGGCGAGCCGGGGGTATTGGGGATAACAACTTCATTTTTAAACGGAGCGAGGGAGGTGTGTGAGTTAGTGAGGAGGGGGGAGTGCAGGGAGGGAGAAAACTGTCAAACAGCCTCAGTTAAAATTTCACAGATTATCACAAGACACATATGGGGTTTTCCCATCAGACTACGTGTGAAGGACACCAGTCTGACAAGTACAAACACGCAGCGTTGATTCGCGTAATCAGCTCTGCCTGTCTCAGACATGCAAACGCTGTCATTCTTTCCGACAGGCAAATACATGTTCAACACTTCAAAAGCAGTCATGGTGCTAATAACCATGTTCATGTTCAAGATTGTACACTGGCACGCACACACACATACAGAAGAATACACATTTCTTTGTTTGATTTATATGTTTTAGATTCTTGTGCTTTAATATTTACTCCATTGTAAGGTTCCTCCCAGATTGATAGACATGGACAATCAGCACCGTGACACACATTATCAGGCACACCCCGCTAATCTCTGGAAGCTCTGATTCTGGCTTTGGAAGCAAGAATGCTAGGAATGACAGGAAATCCGTGGGGGGGTTGAGAGGAGGGGGGGGTTGGTGCAGTAGTGATGGCTATGAAAGCTTCTCTCTTCTCTCTCTCTCACTCACACTCATACTGAGGGATGGCTTCAATTTCAGACAGGAGAATGAGATAGCAGGGGTCCAGGTTGGATAGTTATCTACAAATGGGAGTCATCCACAAGGGCAGCAGCAGGGAGCTACTCAGGGTGTCTTCACCACACTGCACCATTGAATACGTTTCTCTCTCTCTCGCCCTTGAGTGTGTTTTTAGAGGGAGTGGTGAGGAGGATTTTACTACATCCTGTGTATAATTGTTTGTCTGCCGTCTCTGAAGTAACTCAATTGAAACAAATCAGCATTTTTTCAACAACAAATCAGCAACAGTTCTGTTTACAATAAACTCTGTGTGAAAGTGTGTATGTGTGTTTGAGTATTTTCTCTGAAGAACACTATACTGAAGGAGGAAATACTCCTGTGCAATACTGAAGGAGGAAAAGCTCCTGTTTCCTTTGCAGAGCTTCCAACCTCACAAACTTTAAACTGGCCACGCTTAAAACTGTCTGTCAATTTTGATCGAAATATAACAAACAGAGAAATCACAGAGACAGGGATACATTCTGAAATGTTCATGTTAAAGTGAGCTCAGCTGCTTCACTTAAGGACAAAGTTAGGAATCAGAAGCATAGAAAGTGCTCCTGCCTCAACAAGCATCCTGCGTTCCTGACACTCTTCCTCATGCCATTTTCGATTAGGTTTTCCTCAGTAGATTCAGCAAACCAAACATTCTCCAGTCACTGATTCATCTTCACAGTGAGCTCTAACCCAGTAATAGAAGGTATGGAGAGATGACTGCTGGTACACCAACAATCCAATCTTGACAAATAAAAACAAAAACAAAACCGTATTGGCCATCTCAGACACCACTTATAGAGGCAGAGGCAACAGCTACCCATAAATGTTTGGATGGCAAATCTTATTAGAACCAAAACAGTTAGCATCTCTTGAGGCAAACATGATTTGAAGGAACAGTAAAACACTGTGTGAGTGGTAACTAATTCATGTCAGCAATGACATACAGGTCAGAACAGCGAATCTCAATTTAGAAAAATAACATACAGACTTATCTGCCCCATTGGGCAAGTTTGAATTGGGAGTCAATGTTTTGAGTGAGTTTGGGGAGGTCGGCAGGCGCCTCCTGTTCCTTATAAGGCACTCGTGTTTACAGACTAACAATGAGACAGGAAACATCTGTAGAGCAGTGATTCTCCACAAAGACATGTCCTGACGCCGAGAAACGATTGCAAATCTCTGGTCAGTGACCCAAAGACGCAACATGATTTGAAATAGCAGCATGCCGTTAGTGCTGTTTTCATGAGCAACCTTTATTTGTCTTCTTATTTTTTTGCCGTTTCTATAGTGTTTCAATTAACAATACAGCACCAGATATGACAGAAACTTCAATTTCCTCTTTGGAGGAATGCATAAGAAGTTTGTCAACTATTAAATATCCAAAAATTCATGTGGACAACGGCTGTTGCCTATATTGTGTGCATTTGCATGATTAAAATAATAAAGACAATATGGCATTGGTTTTATTAAGTGTTTACACCAAAGTGCTTCAAAATTAATGTGAAACCACAATACTGCGTTTGTGTGTGTGTTCGTGTAAGCGTGCATGTGAACAGATCTATGCACTGATTCGGTGAAGTGAACATTCTGGTGGGAAAAGCCTGGGAACTGTCGCAGCACAAAACAACCTGCTTTGATGTTGAACTTCAGTCAAGTGAGAACCATTTGGAGCCAAAGCACGGGGCGGCTTCCTGTACAGAATAAATGTGTTTAAATGCCTTTGTGATGTAAGGAATTAGGGAAGACTTTAATCTGAGGGGCACCAGGTGGGGAGCGGCTCGGGCTGGTAAAACCTCCCTCCCACACGTGTGGCGTGTGATATAACAAACGCCCTGCTGGTTGGCAACACAATGCTCTGTTTAGAGTAGGCCATTGGCACAGCCACTGAACTGCTGAGAGTGCAACAACCATACGCCTTTCAGGCAGGGTTGACTTACGTAAGTCAACATTCATCTTTGCTAAAACTATTTGATAACGCTCACAAGTACTCAAATGCTCATTTCGGATAATTATACACATTTCATACATGTTATTAAATCATAACAAAGGCAGATTACACTGTATATTTTACATATATGTGTAGTCTCGATTTGGGGAATGTAAAGTACAGTAAATAAAGCACGTACATTATTTCCTTGCATCTAAAGGTTTCGAAAGTCACACTCTGTCACACTCTGAACACCTCACACTAAGGTCACGCAGCTCTTGCCATGAGAAACATCCTGTTGCAGGTTCCTGTGGACTCAAGGCCTTTGCCTTCCTGCTTTGTTGACACTGGGAAGAGGGAGCAGAATGCTCAGAGGAAGTCTGGAGCGTAGGTGAGAGAAAAGTAAACTCTTTCATCTCCGCCAAAGCCTCAGTCCCTGGCAAAACTGATGAGGTTGATATGTTGTCATCTGAGAATTAACAAGGTCTATCGGACATTAATTTTTTTTGCAACAAATGTTTCTCAAAACTGCATGAGGACCTTGTTAATTCTCAGTTAACTAAGTTTTGAGGATGTCTCCCAAATGACTCTCTTATATCTGTACTTTATTGTATTGTCTGTATAATTATGAAAACCCTGATGTTTTAAGGCTACTAATGAAGGAAATGCCACAGATCTTATAAAGAAATAAAGAAAATATTCACACTTTGCAGTATATGAATCCTTAAACTAGCACTTCCACAAGATATGTATTTGTTTTTTGTTCCTCGGCAGACCGACAATCGGAGATAAAAAAAAAAGCTGTCTTCTGAGCAAAACAGACATCCACATTTGCAATTACCCCTTGTGGACAGAGAGGAAGCTTATAATATCTGTGTAGGAGTTCTGTCAGGTCCCTTTCATCTGTGCATAAAATTACTTTTGATTTCCTTTAGCTTTTTCTCTAAAAATAAACTTGCAGGCCCCTCGTCAACGTTTTACACCAGAATATTAAACAAAGCTGTCAGAATGGAACAAAGCTGCACAAGCAATGGAGATGTAGATGATTATAACAGCTCCGAAATGAAGCCTTGAAACTCAGTAGGTAGGTTGGTTCCCCCTCACCATTATCTAAAAACATCAGTGGGGAGATCTTCACAGCTGTGAAGTAGAGGGGCAGATATCATATGTGCTGATCTGGCAGCATAACAGCCAGGAAAATAGATATGATAGAAACTTAAGCAAACACTTTATAAAAGCACAGGTCATTTGAAAGACATAAGCATACCAAGCCAGCACTTGTACTACCTTAAAGTGTACAATATTAGATGATCCTCTTTCACGGCTGTCAATTACAGATTGTGAATGGACACTGACAAGCAATGTGAAATGGCATCCACCGAGTACTAAAATAGCCTTCGAATATCAAACCAATCTTTTTTCTAATGTGCTAACAAGACACACTTAAAAGATTGATGGTTCAGCGGGAGGGAAAGGAATTTCCACTGCTAAATGCAGGTGTCCTATAACAGCTAAGGCAAGGTTTGCATGTGCTGAACGAAGATGCACACTCAACTCAAAGTTACCGGGATTGTGACACACCATTAATTATGGAAATCTAGATGCATTCTGCATGGTTCAGTCTGAAGGCAGTGAGGTATATGAGGCACTACAGGCACTAATTTTAGATTCATCTATGTGGGCAAGGTTTATGGGGACATTACTCATGTACAGACCAATTTGTCATTGGTCCAATATCTTTAACAACAGCCTACAAAAAAAATTATAATTATATAACTCTTTTTTTATTGTCAGTGACAGTGGAATAAGCAATAACATGCCTCAGAAAAGCCAATATGATGCACTGCTGTTTGTCATGCATAAAACTGCATCGCAGTCATCCAAGGGTGATGAGACCATGAGAACACACCAGTGGAAGTGGGTAGACAGACTTGAGACAGAGTCTCAAAACAGCTGTTTGCTCTATAAGAGTAAACATCCTGAAGCCTGTGTTGTGACTATGTTGTTATATCATTCTTTGGAAAACTTAAGTGTTGGTACACATAAGACGTTTTGGGTGTTATATGATAGCTGTATAACTCACTTTGACCCAAGGTAACCTGGAGAGCACTACATGTCACAATGTGAAGTGAAATGGCTGAATATTCAAAATGATAATGCGTTTTTCTGGTATTATCTACAGTTTTTCCACTAACAGAGAAGCATGTCTTGAGGAATCAGCAAGTATGTAATCTGACCATTATTTCTTAAGGAGTAATCATACCCTTGAGTTTGTCTGTTTTCATGTGACAATATAAAGGTTAGATGATGTTCAGATATTGTATGATGCAAGTCACCTGTCTCTCATCGTTCTGCAGTAAGCTTAAAGCTCCCTTTACCCACCAGCATCCAAGCTTCAAGATTATCTGAATTGTGCTTTTCTGTAGAATATAATACAAATAGCATTCTGAGCTTTGAAGACCTGATTAGCCAACTGGACAACACCTTCAAGCAACTGCCAACATAAACTACAGCTATGATTATGACAAGAAGCAGTAAAATGCGCAGATTCACTCAAAAACGAGGCAGTGCCTTCAACAGAAACTGAAAATAAGCAGAAATAATTTCATAATGTATTTTATGCTGCTGGAAGGGACATAACACTATCCATACCCTATTCTTTGATTAATCATCAGCATTGTTATGGTCTTTATGTCATATGAACTTGTCTATGAAGTTGAAAAACATTTTAACATTTTTTAGTAAAATTACACATAAACACATTGACTCAGTCTATGCAAACAGGTACTCACAGTCATGAGCTCTTTCTGGAAGGACTTCCTCTCCTTTCCCTCAGCGTTGTTGCAGTCCTCCTTCAGCCTCTCCAGCACACAGGCCACCTTCTCAGGCTCACTGTCCAGCTCCGTGCGGCAGAAATGTGTCAGGGGCAGGTTCACATACCCCAAAGCGTCCGCGAATGCTCTCCAGCTGCCAACATTCTCCATCAGTATGGTCCTCACTGATGCGTAGATGTACGTGAGGAACTTGCACGACTTCAGAATCTGTTCCAGGAGAATCACGGTCGTCAGGTCAGGCCCACTGAAGTAAATTGGCTTCACCTTCCCCACCACAAGGACATTTTTGGCATGAACCAGTCCTGTCTTTCCGTGACAGTAACCAATGTACCATTCCTTGGTCCAAAGCTGGCCCTTTAGTTTAATTCTCTCTTCGCTCAGGAGAGCTACTACGTCCCCTTTCTTGTACTCCAACAGATAGGGGTTCTTGGTCTGCCGGATAACTGTTTTGATTAATTTACCAAATTTTAAATTGGTGACCCTTCGTTCCTGAAACAGAGGGTATTTAGTGGTGGCTGCAAGTGGTGACAGCACAATTTTCTTTACCTCCTTTTTCTTCAAGAAACGCCTCTGCACTGAGGTTTTTGGTCCTATTGTAGGTGGGGGCGTGGGTGTCTGAACGCAAAACTGAGCAAGAATACAGTCCTTGTCGTCTTTGACCTGGATCTTTATGGTGAAGTCTGCCAGATCTGCCGGCGTACGTGTAGCGATCATGTAGATCATCCGACTCACCTTTCCAAGTTTGACCTGGAAGCCCCTCACCACCCTTTCCTGCCCACTGGCCTTGACCTCATAGTTGGACATGTTGGAGTACACACCCACCTGTAGGTCTTGCGGCTTTGCCAAAACAAATTGGTGCTTTCCCCATAGCTGGAGGGCAACTGGAGGCGTTGATTGGGCTTGTTTACCAACCTCACTGACCATGAGTGACATTGGGGCACAGTCATGGCCAAAAATAGCTACCACTATCTTGAAGGATGGGTGGATATGCTTGGGTCCATACACGCCAAGAGTTACCTTCTTTACAACATGCTCCCACACTGAGGTGTACGGAGCAACCGACTGGGCTTGTGCCACAACTGACACATACATGCAGGGCTCAAGGTTATCAAGGCATACCTGGACTGTATCACCGTACATGTACACGTCAGGCACAGGCGTGTAAGGACCCTCTTTGCAATCACTCCGCACACAAACCACGTTGGCTATTTGCCGGCTATCCATTTTCACTACGACAGACACCTTCATTTCCAAAGTGATTGCCGTCTTTGTCTCCATGTTGCTCAACTTAACCTCAACCACAGGGCTGACCGTGGTGCATCGGTCACTGTTCAGTTCGAGCGGTGGGTCAAGGAGAGCCTTCATGGAGATTTGCTGGGTGTCACCCACAGCAACATGACCCTCTGGGACATGGATACTGATGCTGGTGTCTGGCAGTTGAACAGCGCCACCTGAACTATCTAGTTTGCACACAATATTTGTCTCTATGGGCTGTGTTTGTCCCCACCCTGGGCTCTGACCCAGAGAGTCCAGATCATGACATGACCTTGCGAGTTTCCTGTGGTTCAGCCAAGCAGTCCGAAAATCCTCCCTGCTTTGAAACTGCTCTGGTGCTGGAGCTTTTAACCCCCCGAAGAAGACCCCCTGAGGGGAATCTCTTTGGGCCTTCAAGCTAGACAGCTCTGACAAACTGTAAGAACGCTTGCTCCTAAAAAATGGGTTGTCTTTGTTTAATGCCATGTTTGTGGTGGTGCTTGTATCAAACATGGTGCCATCAAAACCACTGACATTAATGTTACTGCTGGTGGTGTTGGAGACTGATGGAGTAAAAGTGTCAAAAAGTAGCATGTCAACCGAGCTCCTGTTGCTGTTCTGATCAACAGACCCTTGAACACCTCCGTTCAGAAAAGGGTTTGTTGAGGTTCTGGTAGAAAAAGGGTTTCCATTTTGAAGTTCAATGGGCTTCAGGACTACTCCTGTCCACTCTCCAAGGAGATCCAGCTCCTTGGCCCCATCCTCACTGCAGTCCCCAATGCTGTCAATCATCCCACTGTCACTGAGCGAGGAATCCCGATAATTAACAGGCTGAACATACGCAGCTGGGATGTATCCCATCTCTGTGTTGTTGTGGGCATACCACCACTCCCCACCTGATGTATCCAGCACAAACAGTCGTTCTCCCTTTGAGAACTTCAAGGTGGTGAAGCTGGATGGGCAGTAATCCTTGATGGCAACAACTTCCCTGGCAGTACCCAAAGCCGCAGTAGTATCGAGTCTCAAGGCACTTGGAGAAAGTACTAAAACCAAAATAATAAAAAACAAAAATCAAAATACACACCAACATTTAGTTATGAGCCAAAAATTAAGATAGTAATGACATATCATTAATATTGTACACTTCTGTCACTACATGCATATTAGCTTTATGCAACGCTTTTAATCAGTCAAACTGCTGCACAATTAAAAGCAAAAATGCATATCAAAATAAGGACACACCTTTGACATCTGTGAGAGTGGCCTCTGTCACTCCCTCACTGAGGTCAATTAGAGTCCCCTCTGACTTGCAGCGGGGTAGCACTGTATTGTTGGTAGTTCTGATTCTATGTGCAGCCATGTTCAGTTCTTTTTTTAATCCCAGTTATTTCAGCCAGGTCTCCCTTCTTGCCAGTAGCACATGTCAAGTGTTAGCAGCCGGCCATGTTGTCTGAAGAGAAACGGGAAGAGGAAGACAAAGAGCATGAGCAAGACTCAGGGAGGATATGTCAGTCTGTAAGTTTATGTACAGTCTGGTGGAAAGTTGAAAGACATGTTATTATTGTCTGGGGTTGTATAGTGTAGTGTTTGCAATCAGAAAACAAACAGGAATAAACATGAGACTACAATGAATAAACCTTAAAGCAGCAATAAGGAGTTCTGTTCCTAAACTAGCAGGCTATCTACCTTAAAGGCATGCAAAAACCTAGCAAACACCACTAACAGCCCAGTTGACACTAAAAGAAGCTTGCCAACACACTAACCGGTATCATTTGGCAGTATAGCTAGCAATGTAATGCTGTGAAAGCTTTTCTTCCAATTTTGCAGGGTATTCCAGCCCGGTATACAGAACTACATAGGACATATCCTGAATGGCTAGTGGGAAAGACACAGGTGTTCATCTGTCCTTCACATGACCATATGCTATCAAACAGAATTTGTGGATGGTACCAAAACTAGTTGCCTATAAAACCGTACCTCAAAAAGTGTCAAATTGTTGCATAGTGTTACTTTAAGATGTATAAAGATTTTCATTTAAGAGTAAACTTAGACATATTTATGAGATGTCATACTTGACATACAAAGTAGACAGATAAAACCAAAGTGTTCCAAAGTGATATGATAAATATCATTTGGAATATGTGGGTAAGACTGCTATCCTATGTGGTCCATGGTATGTAAAATATTTTTCCCTTTTTAAATAACTTCTTTTTTTCTAATGCCTGTAGCTTTTGAAGGCCCTTTTGCAATTTTACACTTTTCTGCATGCATGATTTGGTAACAGGCACAGCTGGCTAGTTTGCATTAAAGTATAATTATTTGATGACATGTTGGGAGTTGCAAAATGAAATGTTTTAGGGTTGTGTGCTGTGTTGTGAAAGTTATTTATGTTTTCCTACATACATTAAGACTTACTTAGCAATTGTTACTACAATAGTTTCATTTAAAAGCTATTGAGACTAGCAATCAATACATCTAAGTGTATCTAAATATTTTATGCATCTCCCTCTAATACAGCACTCTTCCTTCCAGGCACCCAAGACCGTTTCCACGACTACAGCCGCTGGGGACAAATGAAGCATTACACCCGCGGATGGCTCAAAAGCCTGGCTACTTTACCCCTGAGAATATTTATCACAAACATAGTAAAAGGGTCTGTTTGCTGCGTTACATAACACTTAAGGTCACTTTATTGTAAAATATTCACAAGTGGTCAAATGTAGCGGGCATTGTCACTGTCCTTTCCCAAAAAACATAGGCCTATATGACAAAGTGATTATGGTAATTGCCTTTAAATGTGAAATTATTATGCAGGCTGCTAACTTTTAAATCCCCCATCATAAACATCCCCGCATCAGGCAGGCTATCTTGCCATGCTAAAACCATAATGCAGATAATCTCGGATCACATGCCGCCTCATTTACACAATGAGCTCAACAATAGGCCTACTTAACAATGAACGTAGTTTCATTATCGCAGTCAACAGTACTGTGATGCTTCAACTGGAATAGCTTAATATATTTTAGCATTACTCAGTCACTGAAACTAGTTATTTTAGTCACAAACTAACTCGCAATGGGACTAACGTTAAAGGCCTGGTCAAATGTAGCTAAGCCTGAGTAGGCTACAGATTGACAGAAGATTCAGGCATCTGGCAACAGTCTTTTCAACAGCCAAAACCTCAGCAAACAACAAAATACTTCAATTATAAAGTCGTTTTGAAGACAGTAGTCCACTATAATAAAGTACTTTACGCATAATCCATTAGACGCCCAAGACCTTTAAAATGCGTCCAGGAAGCAATAGACTGAAATAGTGTGGAGCCTTTCTTCCAAGAAACCTAGAAACTAGCTCTTGGGTTAAGTTGTAGCTGTTTGACCAGCATTTACAGCAAACATTTGTCATAGACTACAGAATACAAGGTAGGTGAGGCTACAAAGAACGTTTTCCATTTTTACATCTTCTTGGACAGGCATATCCTTTTCATTCCGAGAACGCGCATCAACTGCTCAGATAAAAGTGGAATGTTTGATGCCATGGCAACGAACGTCACGCTTTTGAGCACTGTCCAAAGAAGTGCTTGGTAGCAATGGATACGTTCCCTCAACCCCAGAGATATCGTTTTCTTAACCATTCATCAGTTAAGAAACATGCATTGTTGTCGGCGAAACCAACTTTCATACTCCATTAACCTCACAACCGAATCGTTTGGCATTTAGTTATTGCACAGTGACTTAATGTTTTGCCTACTCTATTTTCTCATGTTAGGAGACTGAACTGTTCGTTGACTAGGCGATTTCCATCCATTTAACCATATTGGCCTTCGTTAGTAGGCTACAGGTTTAAACAAACTATAGATGAATGGTCTCAGATGAATACTGGTCGGCAATTTCCCACGGTAGGCTACTCCTCTGAGACACACATTAACCCTCTATCGAGTAGCGCACTTTTACACACAAACCAGAAGAGGCTTTATAAGTGCAATTGCTTACCTAGGTGAAAAGATATACCGCAGTTAGTTTGGACGGACACATGTTCAGGTTTTAGGTCTTCAATCCTTTCACTTCCCCGCGACACTTTGTGATGCTCTGCCACTTACCGAAGTCCCTCTAGAGAAGCCCATGCTGATGTCACTGGTTAAGGGAGGAGCGAAAGAAAAGGGAGTCCAATTTCTAATGTATTATTTCCTGATCATTTTTCATTTTCTTCAAAATTTTGTCCGTGATATGAAACATTTATGTGTTTTAAAACTTGTTTTTGATAGCCCAAACAAATACTTTCTTGAAAATGTGCTGTAGTATTTAACATAAGCTACAGTATCTAGACCTAAGAGACTACTTGTCCTATCATAAACCGTATTCATTTGTCATTAGATGTATTGTAATTACAGAACACCAACTTGCACGACTACTCCTGTAACACATACTAACACGCTCATTTGAAAGTAAGAATATAAAAACACTTTCCGCCAAGATCATATGTTTCTTCTGGCAAACAGCACCACCCCAAGGAAACAAAGAAACGCGCAGCTTTTCTGTGAACATTGTGCAACAGGCATCCATACACATTATGAACAAGGGATAATGCACATTGAAGTGTCAACGTTAAGAAAAAGTAATGGGCTAGGCAAAGGATGAGCACCAGCGCAGAACAGTGTCCGTGCAATTTTGTGCATTGCACATTGCATGTCATATTTTTCAGACTGATACAGACAAAACATAAAGTTATACTTTGGTCTCAGAAAATCAGTGGTGTGAAATCTTATACTGTTATTAATAGACATGCATTTCCACCAATTTGAATGGAAAATCAAATTAAAATATAAAACAGATTGTAGGATGTCTAAATAGTAGGCTACATGAAAAATAGTTATGATAATTATTAAAAACGAACTCATCAGAAGAAGAAAAAAACATCAGAACTGGTAGTGGCTTCAGTCCAATGCTCTTGATTGAAAAGCTTCCAGATAGATTTTTTAGCCCAATGGGGGAATTTCTGGCAGATGTCTTAAACCTTAAAATGTATATTGGATTTTAGCCAAGGCAGGATTACAGCACTGGTGCCCATGTTCAAGTATTTTTTTATATTTGTTTGTATATACGTAGCTGTCTAGATACAAAGAAATTGCATACGGTAAAGACCACATTTCATTTTTTTATGCATTCTAGCCTAATCTGTCTAAAATCAGTTTGAAGACCGTCAGAAAAGGCTGCGTTTAACTGCTCCTACAGCTATCTTAATTGTTTCAAGATGCATAGAATGGAAAATAGTTGAGTACAGATAAGCACATTCCAATAACACTTCCAAACATAAAAAATGTGACAGCTGATGGAAACTCTGACTTTAGGTAATGTAAACACATTGAATAGTCAAGGCTACCACCAAATGAATGGGCTGCTTGTTGTAAAGTAGTGCCTTCTATTTAAAAAGTAGGTATTCTATATCAGGAGAACCCTCATCATGGGGAGTAACTAGCTTCATGTTAAGAATTAACTGTCAAAATAAATGTGGTTGTTATTTATGACAGACACTAAGAAAAAGTATGTAATTAAATAACAGTTACGAATCAAAATGTTGGTGGTTACAAAGGGGTTACATCCGATATATTTTTGATAAAAAGCTTAAAGCTTATATCTAGAACACAACATTCATTCTGTTGCTTTGCATCTTGTTGTCGTCTAGACAGGCTCCATTCATTTGGCAGTTGCACAAGCACTGCCTCTCGTTTGCCAATCAAAAGTAATCAATCAAAGTTACATTAAGTAATTAAATATACAACAATAAATACTTATTCCATTTTAACGGGATAACTACTAATCGCTATATCAATACATTCCAAAAGGAACTTTCCCAACCTTGGCTTTAACGAATAGGTCTTCAGTGCGTTGTGAGCAATTATTAATGCAGCCAAAAAGGTAGGTTGTGGTGTCAGGATTTAATATATTACATTATAATAAACATATAAGCAGCAATTTCTATGGGGACTATAGTTGGTGGTCAATAACAGCAGTATTTTACCAGCACCATATTTAGTAGTGACTGCCTATTTATTCTAAACAAAATAAAAACAAAAAAGCATAGAGAACTAGTAAGTAAATAGGTATTTTACAGAACTAAAATCATTTGAGAAATTACATTTGAGCTTTGTGTGTTGGTAGTATTGTTGTCATCCGTAATCTATTAAATGTCCTCATGGATAACATTCAGCCAGATTATCATTTTGGGCCTTTATTACGATATCTGTATTTCAAGACCACAGATTTTCAGTCTCAATACTCAATATCTTAATTCTCAATGTTCGATGTGCACTGGACCAGTTAAAGGTTTAAAAAATATACAAACAAATGAATGAATAGAAAGTGTTGTAATCGGTTAAAAGACCTACAGAAATGATGCCCTTCTAGTGGAGCTGTGAAAAAACGTCTTGTCCATGTTGCTTTTTGTGTTGGTATGTTGCATCACATCGTCCAGGTCTTCAAATGAAAGCAAATGTAATATAAACAAACAAAAAAACGGACACGTGGATAAAGTGCACACAAATACACTTTTTATTCACACCTCAACTTTACAGAGTCTGCCTCAGAAAGTGGGCCGAAGTCACATATGTAAAGCTTTTATACACTTGTCCAAGAAAACTGGAGGCCAGAAGAATTTCCAGAGTTTGTTCCAAAGTACTGAATAGGGGGTCTGGATGCTTAGATAAGGGAGATTTCATTTTCCGATATCATTTAAATATCTAATATGTGATTTTTTCTTTCATTTTTCTTTATAGAATGATTAAAAACAAGTAATGTCATAAAATCTCTTATGATTTGTCACTGTTGACAGTCAGAGGTACTCAAAAGGCAGCTGATCTTCTTTGCATGTCTTAAGAGAATTTAGATATAATCTATTAACAAAACTGATAAACTCACTTGTTTTTAAACATTGAATGGTCAAATTGACCCCAAACATAATAGGAGGGTTAATGGTGCGATATGCACTGATTGGATTTGACTATATTTGTGTAACATTCTTTCAACCAGAAGATGGTGGTATTGTTCCATCCATGACTTCAGCAGCATCAGGCCTTTTTCACATGAACATAGCATTGCCATCACCAACACAAGTGTATCCGACAACAGAAAGTAGAACACTTGGGTGTTTACAGATGGACCTTAGCATATGGTTTGTGATAGGAGTTCACCTTGGAAAATAAAAAAACCCTTTCACTGTGCATTGCTGAATCAGCTGAAATTGGTGTATGCATTTATCCAACGCCACTCTTCCTTTTGCCCTTTTACATATGCATGTTTCATATTACTTTGGAAATTATGTTACATGAAAACTGGTATTTAGCTTCTTCAGTATATATTCTTAAATACAATCTTTGATAGTTTCCATCTCATTGATAGCCTACTGAAAATGGATAATTTATATTTCAAATTAGGAGAGATTAAATTAATTGAATAGGAAGAAAGCTCTGGTTCTGGTCTGTTTGTCATTAAAGGATTTACAGAACAATAACATTTGCAGGACAACTTCAAGTATTGCAGAAAATGTTATATGTTGTACAGATGGACTGTTTAGTTGTCATTTGTTAAAGGTGCATTAAGGATTAATAGCTATTCGCTAAAGGTATGCTAGCAGCTAAAACTAACGAAATTTCTTGAAATGTGCTGACTTTGACATTATGACAAACCAATTACTCAACGACTGTCCTTACACAGTCAAACATCAATCATGTGCAACACAAGACTAAGCAAGACGCAAATAAGCTACTTACTAGATCGGCAGAAGGTAATCAAAGTCAGGTCGGCGGGCATCGGCAGGCAAAACTACAGAAGGCAGTTATATGCCTATCGACCCTGCTATGCCATTGGCACGGACGCAATTCTCCATATTAAAAGTCATTGTAGCACCCCAATTTTTTTTAAGCTGTTATTTTAAGGTTAAACTGCTTATCCTAACCCTAATCCTGAAGCATAATTGTTGCATATTGTGCCTTTAATCTTCCTGTCAGTCACAGTACAAAATCAAAGGAAAAACATACATAATTAGGTGTGTTTATGTGCAAATGTGATGCCCTTACGTTTAGGGCTTCAGTATATAAAGTACTGTACATTGAGTTGACTGTTTAATGTCATATTGTTGTTGGTACAGCCCTCTTATCTTTATACTATCTGTTAAAATGCTGCATCAGGACTACGAGGTACCTGTGAAGGTGAAGGAACAAAATCTATAGTGATTACAGGAAGCATTGGATCAGCAACCATGTCCTCAGTATGTAATAAATTTGAGGTGATTACTGTCACCGCTTCCTGTTCTGCTGTCTGTCTACATGGAAAAATGTTGTCTTTATGCTTTGAATGTTTTCACCACCGTTTGACTTTTTGTCTAGTATGTCTGTTTGATCTGACAGTGTGGACTGAAGAAGAGGCAACCAGTCAGTAAAGACCTACATAGGTAAACCATCCAACCATAGCGGTTCTGCTGCACAGAACAAGGTCATCTAACAGTCCTTGAGGAACCAGATTGGGCACAGTTTGTCATCGTCCCATGTGAAAGGTGTCTTATGTTACTTTGTCACAGAATGCATCATCTAATGAACGTCTTGTTAAATCTTTCTCGCTTCCCCTTGGATTTGCTGCATTAAATAATAGCCCATTAAGATGGTTTCACATTTTTGCGACATTCTCATGTGGGTTTGCTTACATTTATATGAAATTATTGGAATGGGTGGAGAGGGAGGCAATTATACCATTTGGGACACTGTAGAGGAGTAACATCTGGTGAGGCAGCAAAGACACTGCTTCAGCTGCTGAGACGTCCCAGCTGTGCTTTAAGGGAAGCATTCAAATGACACAGTGTGGAGGATAGGAGGTCTCAAGAAAATAACCTGTGCCAATTTCACTTTCTTTCTTTCTGTCTCACTCTCTCTCGTTCTGTCTCTCAAGCAGTAGTGGCTAGTGAGTAGTAATAGAAAAAGTATAAAAGTTTAACTTTGGTTTCTGCTCTACCACATGTATGCTTGACAAATGTCACAGGAAGTAACTGTCCCCATTGTGATAAAGATGGACTGTGCCATTTCCTCTCATTCTTTACCTCTGTGAGCAGTGAGTGGCTACCATGGCAACCCTCATCCTGTTAATTATGATACTGAATAAGGGTAAGAATCTACAGAAACAATATTCAACTCAATTAAATTTGATACTGTCGCTTCTTAACATGTAAATGTCTGTAATGTGTCTGTTGTCACCGTGCACCTTGTCATGTGTTTGTCTTAGGTGTCCTAGGTGCTGATCTGTCTGGCCCACAGAAAGTGAGCGTTGTTGCGGGTGGTACTGCTCTTATCTCATGCCATTACCGTTCGTCTTACCATGACTATGTCAAATACTGGTGTAAGGGGTACTACTGGAATGACTGCACAATATTGATTGAAACAAATGAGGCTGATCACATGAAAGAGAAAATGCAGATATCAGATGACAAACACGCAACATTTACCATCAGTATGAAGAATGTCAGAATGGAGGATAGTGGATGGTACTGGTGTGCCATTCAAAGACATAAATGGGATCTAAAAGTTCGTGTGATGTTAACTATAATTGCAGGTAATGTATGTCTCTTGGCTTTTAAAGTCAGTAACACTGAATGTTAGCTGACTGTATGTAATGTAAACTACAAGATTGAAAAAAAAAAAAAAAAAACGTTTTAGTGAGACGTTACAAAATGTGTCATCAATCCATCAATTATTTTGTCTTACACTTTCATATGTGCACATCTCCTGTCCATTGAAAGCAAGACTGAATCCTTGCCATAGGTTGGTACAGCAACGTATTTCTATTAGCTGAATTTCATCTCAGAGTGTGTGTCCAAAAAAGCTCTTTAAGAGGGGTCTAAATTACAGGCAAAATGATGCTCTGTGTACAACCAAAGGATTTGTCCATCTCCATGGCATGTAGTCAAACAACCTTGAGCATTTATTTTTTGATGCAAACACCACCATACACCCACCGCCTTTGAATGTAAGAACATGTTTTTTGCAACAACCTCCTCTAGTGCTGGTGTGTATAGTTGTGTGGTTATATTGATGCAATAATGGTGATGCACATATTTTAATTTCTTCACATTAAGACCAGTCTCCAGTCATTTCAAGAACAAGTCCACGGCCTTCTCTGGTGAAGGTGACCAAAAGCTTTCCACGGACGTCTTTATTTTTACCAAGCACAAGAGAAAGGTAACAAACTCTATTCTATTACTGAATACATTTTAATGAGCATGTATATGTATGTGTAAAACAAAAATAGACTGTGTGCAATATTTCATATTGAGTCCATAAAAAATGTATTGAGTTTGTGGGTTCATATGTAGTTGTATATATTTAAATACATATTGTTCACATCTATGTTTTTAGTGCAACCTTCGAACCTCAAGACCTGGTCTGGAGTGTGTGGAGCATCACACGTTGGATTCTCTTCCTTGGCCTCTCTCTTTACCTCTTTTGCTTTACAGCATATTGTCACTTTGGATGCAACAGGTCAAGTTCACATATGAAACCAAATGCATCAAGTCGCAGGTTATCTTTAGAGGTGGCTGCAGCGCAATAGCATGCACAGCGTTGCACACAGCGTGGCTGGAAGAATATAAAAGGGGGTGTTCAGTTTGAGAATCATAGAAAACAGTCAAAAATCATGTGAAAAAGAAACTAAATTTAACCTGATCCTTGATCATGGAGGACATTTTGTTACAAGAACAATAACAAAAAGCATTGATACTCAATCTTTTAATTTCTTTGGGGGCAGTTGTTACTTTCTACTCTAAATGCACCCTTCAGGCTTACGTTTGATCTGCCATCTTGTCAAGCTTCCTGAAGGTGACAGAGTTGCTAAAGGACTCCATTGTTACAATACTTGGATTTCCACTAGCATTTATTATGACCTTCACGGCTCCGCCATCTAGTGAATAATGGTTAATGCAAAAATCTGCCACTTTACTAGCCAATATCGTGTAATCTTATGATAACTTGTAAAAGTTAAAAGTTCACGGAATTGACACACTGCTTCACTACCAAAACCTTTGACCGCACACCAAATATCATGAATTTTCTCGATACTGCTGCAACTGACCAATTCTCAAGATCTCAGGAAACGCATGAGCTAATATTTGGAAATGTGGTATGCTTGTACTTGGCTACATTTGCCCCCATCTCCTAAAGTAACATTTGGCTTGCTCAACAAAATGGTTACCTAAAGCCAATCAAAATTTAGCAGCTCATACATAAATGTGTGAATAGCCATTCTTAATGGACGTTAATTAATAATGGCTTCTATAAGCTATTTGTCCAGTTTCAAACAAATCATAATTAAGAAGTTGCTACAACAAGTTACACCATCTTTTTTCCCCTGTTCCTCTGACATGGTTTAGTCTAACTTCAAAATCCATTTTGACATTGAATCTTTCAATCCTTCACTACTTGGGCCAGTTTGCACTTTGTGCTTTGAGCCAGATGATTGCTGGTTGTGACTGTTTTTTCCCCCATTTATAATAATATATACCCCTGTCTTGTGCGTGTCAGTGTTACTGCCCTGCACCCTTTTAGTGTACAGCCGACACAATCACAAAGTACAGTTCCTTAAATTTTGTTTTGTTTTTCCTATTTAGAGCTTCAGTAAAGATTGGTAGGGTCTGAAATATATGGTAGTCGAAATGTGGGAAAGATAAGTAACTGCACATTACTTTAAAACTACCATTCACAGTGTTTTCATAGAATGATGAAATAACCATTATATCTCAAAGGTAAACTTTCCAGGTTTTTTTAAAATCCGCAACTGCAAAATTTCTATATAATGGAGTTCTGTGAGGGCGAGCCTGTATGTCAAAGTAAACCGCTTCATTTTGCCACTGACAGGCTCATAAATGTTATTACAGTGGTTGAACAACATGGAAATCATCCCTACAGAGAAACACCTGTCTGTTTACCTTATATACTGATAAGAAACTGTTGAAAATGACTGTACAGTCAGTGTTTTATCCTCCAGTCTCTGATATATCACCCCTTTCGGTACGTGTTGAAAATGTGTGTATCAAATATGATACACCAGGTATTTAAGGTAAATACATCAAGTAAGAAATATGATACAGCAAGTATTTAAGGTAATTTAAATTCATGATGCTGACAGAAAGATCATACCTCAGAAGTTCTTTTATGGTAAGAAAATTGGTTTCATTCTGTCTTTTTATATATTTATACTGTTTTTATTTCCTAGTTTTTACTTAAATCTTGCTCATTCTTTCACCTAATGTAGTGGTCATATTACGCACCGTTATGCGTCTATTTGTTTTACTAAGCCTGGGTTATGCCACCAGTGGCTTTGATTGTAAGAAATTTCCTTTCCTGCATGATGAATATTGTTCTGTCCACCAATATCATCCTCCAACATGGTAAGTGTCATCACAACGTTGAGCATTGTGATGACACTTACAAAACCACCTGATCTGTAAGATCATCCAATTAAGCAGTTATGCCTTTTTATGTTCATTGATGTTCAATTTCAATTCAGTATTACAAGTGCAATTTTGTCTACTGTACGCTTGATGTTCAAAATGCTATATTTGTGCCTCACCAGGCTTCATTCAAAAATAAAGTTGAACATGAACTCTCTGAAATGTTTGGTTGTTTAAGATAAAACGTTCTATAGGTTTACAGAGCTTGTGCAGCTTATATTTCTATCCAGCACCATATTTAGTAGTGACTGCCTATTTATTCTAAACAAATTCTAAATAAAAACAAAACATCATTGCATAGAGAACTAGTAAGTAAATAGATATTTGAGACAATTAAAAATCATTCTAGAAATTCAATTTGAGCTACAGTATGTGTGTTGGTAATATTGTTGTCATAGGTAATCTAAATGTCCTCATGGATAACATTTGGCCAGATTATCATTTTGGGCCTTTATTATAATATCTGTATTTCAAAACCACAGATTTCCAGTCTCAATGCTCAATATCTTAATTCTCAATAAATATGATCTGGAGGTAGTTTCTATGTGCACTGGAGCAGTTAAGGGTTTAAAAAATAAACAAACAAATGAATGAATAGAAAGTGTTGCAATCGGTTAAAATACCTACATTAATGATACCCTTCCAGTGGAGCTGTGAAAAAAAACGTCTTATACATGCTGATTTTTGTTTAGGTATGTTGCATTACATTTTCCAGGTCCTCAAAATGAAAACAAGTGGAATATAATGAAACAAACAACAACAACAAAAACATGGATAAATTGCACATGAATACACTTTTTTGATCACACCTCCACTTTACAGAGTCTGCCTAAAAAATGGGCCAAAGTCACATTTGTAAAGCTTTTATGCACTTGTCCAAGAAAAGTATTTTCAGAGTTTGTTCCAAAGTACTGAATAGGGGGTCTGGATGCTTAGATATATAATTTTCCTATATCATTTAAATATCAGATATATGATTTTGTTTCTTGAAATTTTTCTTTAAAGAATGATAGTAATGAAAAAAAAAACAGTAATGTCATAAACTCTCTTTTCATGTTTTGTCACTGTTGAAAGTTAGAGGTACTCAAAAGGCATATATGTGTGTAACATTCTTTTCAACCAGAAGGTGGTGGTATTGTTCCATCCATGACTTCAGCAGCATCAGGCCTTTTTCACATGACCATAGCATTGCCATCACCAACACAAGTGTATCCGACAACAGAAAGTAGAACACTTGGGTGTTTACAGATGGACCTTAGCATATGGTTTGTGATAGGAGTTCACCTTGGAAAATAAAAAAAAACCTTTCACTGTGCATTGCTGAATCAGCTGAAATTGGTGTATGCATTTATCCAACGCCACTCTTCCTTTTGCCCTTTTACATATGCATGTTTCATATTACTTTGGATATTATGTTACATGAAAACTGGTATTAAGCTTCTTCAGTATATATTCTTTAATACAATCTTTGATAGTTTCCATCTCATTGATAGCCTACTGAAAATGGATAATTTATATATTTTAAATTGAATAGTAAAAAAGCTCTGGTCATTCTGGTCTGTTTTTTCATTAAAGGAGTTACAGAACAATAACATTTGCAGGACAACTTCAAGTATTGCAGAAAATGTTATACTTATGTTGTACAGCTGGACTGTATAGTTGTCATTTGTTAATCTTCCTGTCAGTCACAGTACAAAATCAAAAGAAAAACATACAAAATTAGGTGTGTTTATGTACAAATGTGATGCCCTTACACGTTTAGGGCTTCAGTTCATAAAGTACTGTACATTGAGTTGACTGTTTAAAGTCATATTGATGTTGGTACAGCCCCCTTATCTTTATACTATCTGTTAAAATGCTGCATCAGGACTAAGAGGTACCTGTGAAGGTGAAGGAACAAAATCTATAGTGATTACAGGAAGCATTGGATCAGCAATCATGTCCTCAGTATGTAATAAATTTGAGGCGTTTACTGTCACTACTTCCTGTTCTGCTTTCTGTCTACATGGAAGATTTTGTCTTTATGCTTTGAATGTTTTTCACCACCGTTTGACTTTTTGTCTAGTATGTCTGTTTGATCTGACAGTGTGGACTGAAGAAGAGGCAACCAATCAGTAAAGACCTACATCCGTAAACCATCCAACCTTAGCGGTTCTGCTGCACAGACCAAGGTCATCTAACTTGTCCTAGAGGAACAGTGAGAGATAGGAACCAGGTTATGCACAGTTTGTCATCGTCCCATGTGAAAGGTGTCTTATGTTACTTTGTTACAGAAAGCATCATCTAATGAACATCTTGTTAAATCTTTCTCCGCTTCCCCTTGGATTTGCTGCATTAAATAATAGCCCATTAAGATGGTTTCACATATGTGCGACATTATCATGTGGGTTGCTTACTTTTATATGAAATTAGTGGAATGGGTGGAGAGGGAGGCAATTATACCATTTGGGACACTGTAGAGGAGTAACATCTGGTGAGGCAGCAAAGACACTGCTTCAGCTGCTGAGACGTCCCAGCTGTGCTTCAAGGGGAGCATTCAAATGACACAGTGTGGAGGATAGGAGGTCTCAAGAAAATAACCTGTGCCAATTTCACTTTCTTTCTCTCTCTCACTCTCTTTCTCTCTGTCTCTCTCTCTCTCAAACAGTAGTGGCTAGTGAGCAGTAATAGAACAAAGTGGAAAAAGTTTCTCTGTGGTTTCTGCTTGACAAATGTCACAGGAAGTTACTGTCCACATTGTGATGAAGATGCACTGTATCATTTCCTCTCAATCTCTACCTCTGTGAACACTGAGTGGCCAGCATGAGAACCCTCATCGTGTTAATTCTGATACTGAATAAGGGTAAGAATCTACAGTCAAAATATTCAACTTAATTCAAATTGATACTTTTGCTTCTTTACATTTTATGTGTCTGTCATCACCATGCTTCTTGTCATTTGCTTGTCTTAGGTGTCCTAGGTGCTCCACTGTCTGGCCCACAGGAAGTGAGTTTTGTTGTGGGTGATACTGCTCTTATCTCATGCCATTACCACTCATTTTACCATAACTATGTGAAATACTGGTGTAAGGGGTACTACTGGAATCATTGCACAATCTTGATCAAAACAAATGAGGCTGATCAAATGAAAGAGAAAACGCAGATAGCAGATGACAAACTCCATGGGACATTTACCATCAGTATGAAGAATGTCGGCATGGAGGACAGTGGATGGTACTGGTGTGCTATTGAAAGAGTCAGCAAGCATCTAAAAGTTGCTGTGATGTTAACTGTTGATGTTGATGCAGGTAATGTATGTCATTTGGCTTTTAAAGTCACAAGCACTGAATGGTAGCCGACTGTATGTTTTGTAAACTACAAGAGATTTAAGTGAGATGTTACAAAATGTGCCATCAATCCATGTTCCATATTTGTTTTCTGTTGCTTACACTATCATATGTGCACATCTCCGGTCTAAAGCTAGACTGAATCCTTCCCATAGGTTGGTACAGACACGTGTTTCTATTGAACTGAACTTCATCTCAAATTGTGTGTCCACCTAAGCTCTTTAAGAGGGGTCTTTATTGCCAATAAACATCAGAGCCAAATTACAGGCAAGATGATGCTCTGTGTACAACCAAAGGATTTTCCCATCTCCATGGCAATTCCAGCCAAAGGCATGTAGTCAGACAACCTTGAGCATTTATTTTTGATGCCAGCAACACCATACACCCAACGCCTTTGTATGTAAGATCATGTTTTTTGCAACAACCTCCTCTAGTGCTGGTGTGTGTAGTTGTGTGATTATATTGATGCAATAATGGTGATGCACATGTTTTAATTTCTTCACCATTAAGGCCATCCATACCAGTCTCCAGTCACTTCAAGAACAAGTACACGGCCTTCTCCAGTGAAGGTGACCACAAGCTTTCCACAGACGTCTTTATTTTTACCATCTACAACAAATAAACACAAACAAGCACCAAGCAGCCCTACCGGTTTGACAAGCAGAAGAGAAAGGTAACAAACTCAATTCTATTACTGAATACATTTTAATGATCATGTATGTCTACATCAAATGTCACGTATATGGTATTCACTGCTTCTAGGAGGAGTAAATGTTATCAGTTGCTGTTCCTTAAAAAATATTAAAGCTGTGATAGCTGATTGCTTAAATTTTGTCTCATCACACAAGTTATTAAAAGTAAAAAAAAAAAAACTGTGTTCAATATTTCATATTGAGTCTATAAAACATATGTTGAGTTTGTGGGTTTATATGTATGTTACATATATTTTAATACATATCGTTCATATCTATGTTTTTAGTGCAACCTACGAACCTCAAGATCTGATCTGGAGTGTGTGGAGCATCACACGTTGGATTCTCTTCCTTGGCCTCTCTCTTTACCTCTTTTGCTTTACAGCATATTGTCACTTTGGATGCAACAGGCCAAGTTCACATATGAGACCAAATGCATCAAGTCGCAGCTTATCTTTAGAGGTGGCTGCAGCACAGCAGCATGAACAGCGTTGCACACAGCGTGGCTGGAAGAATTCAAAAGGGGGTAATCAGTTTGAGACTCATAGAAAACAGTAAAAAAAAAAGTGTGAAAAAGAACCTAAAACTGAATTTAACCTGATTCTTGATCATGGAGGACATTTTGTTACAAGAACAATAACAAAAAGCATTGATACTCAATCTTTTTATTTCTATGGGGGCAGTTGTAACTTTCTACTCTGTATGCACCCTTCAGGCTTACTAGCTTCCTGAAGGTACAGAGTTGCTAAAACACTCCATAGTTGTAATGCTTAGATTTCCACTAGCATGTATTATGACCCTCACTGCTCCACAGGAAGGTCATATAGTGCTTGTCAAAGTTAGTTTTTTTATCTGTTTATTTTTATAGTAATATTTATTTATATTTAGTAAATTTCACAGATTTCGATCGGGAATATCATATACTTAGGCTTCACCAATCCATGAGAAACTTGTCATGATTGTATCCCCATATGGCTGATACGGAATACATCGTTTTTGGGTGTTTCCCTTCGTGCTAGCGCCCCCTGTAGGCTCAAATCATGTTTCACCTCTAGGAGGTACATAACCCTATCTCATTTTGATTAAATTGTGGAGTAGCACCATCTAGTGAATAATGGTCAATGCAAAAAACTACCACTTCACTAGCCAATATCGTGTGATCTTACGATATCTTGTAAAAGTTCAAAGTTGCTTCGCTACCTTAAGATGTCGCTACAACAAGTTACACCATCTTTTCCCCCTGTTCCTCTGACATGGTTTAGTCTATTTTCAAAATCCGTTTTGACATTAAATCCTTACTGAACAAAATCATTCAATCTTTCGCTGCTTGGGCCAGTTTGCACATTGTGCTTGGAGCCAGATGATTGCTGCTTATGACTGTTTTTTCATTTAAGATAATATATACTCCTGTCTTGTCCGTGTCAGTGTTACTACTCTGCACCCTTATAGTGTAGCCTACAGCCGACACAATCACAAAGTACAGTTCCTTAAACTTTAGTTTTAGTTTTGTTTTTCCTATTTAGAGATTCAGTAAAGATTGGTGGTGTCTGAAATATATGGTAGTTGAAATGTGGGAAAGAAAAGTAACTGCACATTACTTTAAAAGTACCATTCACAGTGTTTTCATTGAATGATGAAATAACCATTATATCTTAAAGGGAAACTTTTCAACATAGGGCCCTATTTTAAGGTAATTTTGGGTCCAGGTTTTTTTTTAAATCTGTCCAGTTGACTTCTGTGAGGGTGAGCCTGTATGACAAAGTAAACCACTTGATTTGCCACTGACAGGCTCATAAATGTTATTACAGAGGTCAAACAACATGGACATCATCCCTACAGGGATACACCTGTTTGTTTACCTCAATAACTAAAGGAACTGTCGAAAAAGACTGTACAGTCAGTGTTGGGTCATATTACACACCGCTATGCGTCTATTTGTTTTACTTAGCCTGGGTTATGCCATCAGTGGCTTTGATTATATGAAATTTCCTCTCCTGCATGATTGATATTGTTCTGTCCACCAATGTCATCCTCCAACATTGTAATAGTCATCAAAACGTTGAGAAAACCACCTGATCTGTAAGATCATCCAATTTAGCAGTTATGCCTTTTCATGTTCATTGACGTTCAATCTCAAATCAGTGTTACAAGTGCAATTTTATTTACTGGACGCTTGATGTTCGAATTGCTATATTGGTGCCTCACCAGGCTTCATTAAAAATAAAGTTGAACATGAACTGTCTGAAAATGTTTGGTTCTTTAAGATAAAAGGTTCTATGGTTTTACAGATCTTGTGAAGCTAATATTTCTATCCAGTGTAGACATGATGTGACTACTTCAGGTGAAATCAGAGTACTGCAGAGACATCTGATTTTTGTATCACCCCTAATGTAAAATAAATTGTGTTTAAGTTATTATAGCTAATATTCTGAGGTATTGATGGAGGATCAAAAGGAGAACCATCTAGATGGACAAAACGTGTACGCTACAAACCCCCTGAAAGAGCATGGCTAGGAACGAAACCCAAACAAAAACAGTGGTTCATTACCTACTGCCTAGATTCAAAGATACCTGGATTTACTTTCCAAGCAACCCAGTTGACTACTTTCATAATAAGACTTCAGTTGGACCTTTTAAGTAACATTTCTTTTAGTAAAGTTTCATGGTGTGTTTTTTAGCCTGGAATGGACCTATTCCATTCCATTTTACTGTTGTTCAGAACTGTTCCATTTGAATGATACTGGGCTAGGGGCATAGATAACAAGCACTTATCCAAATCTTATTGACAGTGACTGGATCCACTAGTAGCTCATGTCATCAATGCTAAGATCACAATGACATGATTTACTGTTTACAAGAGCATCATCAGACATAAACATATTCAAAAGACACACAACACTAAAGAAAAAGATGTATCAAATCTAGAGCTAAATCACTCAACTTAAAAAATATTAATCCAATTTCAATGTTTCCACTGAAAAAAATCCTCTCTGGAGGCTTGACAGACATGAGAGCACTGACTTCCAGGCTTATTTGTCGTTAAATATGCAGCCAGTGAAACTGCATGCTCTGGTGCAATTATGACAGCACATGAATAATTATTGTGCTCGGGCCATGCAGAGACCATTCCTCTAAGGATGAAAAATGACCCACAAGAATTATGGAGAATGTGTGCTCTTTTTCCACACTTTCCCATTTCAAACTAATACAATGGGAAGATTTTATCAACCAGCAATCCTCGGAAAAGAGAAACCTATGCCCTCTCGGTAACGTCCAAGTACAAACTGTGTTAAAAAAAGAAAATATTTTGTGTGCATTATCATTCACTGAATCAATTCACTTTTTGTTGTGGGTACAGGGGCGTCATGCAACATCTTATAGAAGATGGAGACAATTTTGCCCATTTTCCAAAAATGGACACAAACAAGTACGCAAACACATACTGTATAGCATAGCCTACAGTTTACGACCATGATAATAAACAATTATGGCCTTCACAGGTTCTACCTCGCACGTGCGCCCACACATAGGTTACTATCAACAATATATTGGATTGTTAGTTCGGACGCAGACTATATACTTACCTAGATTACTTACCAAAATTAATTGTTGCTAAAATAGCTGCCAGCTAGCCCATAACAGATGATATTGCGGTCAACTAATAGCTGTTCATAATCCAGTATACTTACACCTGACCCTCTTCTAGGTCTTTATTATCTCTTTATCAAACTGTTGGATTACAAGGGGGGAACACTTCATTGTGCCGTGTCGTCTGCATGTCTTTACCTGAACCGGTGCCTGATGTTTGGAAGTATCTATTCAAGCTTATGGTGATTGATGAAAAAAAGGAACAATTCCGAGGATGTGGCGTCGGGCTGGTGGCATTTTCATTCTGAAGGAGAAGAACCTTCCTAATGCCTTTGGAATGGTGCCATAAAGTCTGTTGTGGAAGGCATTTAGTTACTGTCAGGTTCCTGAGAAGGTATCAGCGTTAGTCAAAGCATATTTTGAGGATATTAGTTGCGTAACTACACCACATCCTGGCAGCATTTTCGAGATTGGTATCATGGCTGCATGCATCATTTGACAGTTGGCTTTCACCATGGCAGTGGAGGTCATTAGAAGGGCATCTAAATGGGTTGTTGGTGGTGAGAGGCTGCAGGATGACACCTGGTTACCTCCCATCCAACTTATATGGATCACATGACAACGCTTACAACAACTGATCCATATACCGCCGGCTGTAAGCCAAGTTGAATGACAATCCGAAATGAGCAAGGATAAAAGTAAAAGTTTAGAAGTGTATCTATCAGTAAGGGAAAACTGAAACTGAGTTTTTATATTGATGCAGAGGTGTTTCCCTCTATTGTAGAGAATCCATTGAGTTAAGGCAGGTGGTAAAATTCCACATTGAGTGACCAAAGGAATTAATTGTCAACAGCTTAGGGGAATTGATTGTCAAGGCAATCAGTACGATTGTTAAGTCCCCCTTTAATAAGGGAGTTGGGAAAAGCCACATTGTCTAAGTACTGTGGCATTGTATGGAAGACATTTTGGACTGACCAATGACCAGCTTGGTGGAGGATTTCAAATGTGCTAAGACGACGAACAGTGGTTTACAGCCTAGTGAGATCAATTGGCAGGCTCAGATAGCAGGGTTTGGACTAGTTGGAAAGGGGTAAGGCTGCACTGGAAGAGAGGAGGCAGATGGTTACCAGCTTTGTTCACGAGCAAGCAGCAGCAGCTTTTCAAGCAAAGCAAGGGCAATGGATGAACTGGCATAATGTCGAGAAGAGGAAGGTCAGCTGTGGAAAATTGTGGGGTATGGATGCTAAGCACATTACATTTATTGTTGGAGCCTTTTATGATGTCCACCCAAATTGAGGTTACCTCTTTGCCGGTTAATGACAGGGATAATGTGCAAGAGGGGCAGTGGACACCAGGCACGTGCAAGCAGTATTGGCAAATGGGGCAATGCACCGGATGGGAGATTGCTGGCTGGTGTCGGAAGGCAACCTCAAGTTCCAGTGTACCTGTGACTGTGGGTATCTTTCATGAAAAGTGATTTTGTATTACGATATAACGTAAAAACACTGCGTGTTATGAGATTTTGAACATGAACCATTTCACTTAACAGTATTGTAAAATCTGCCTGATTTTAAGGAGAACATCTCAGGTCTGAAATGCTGTGTCAACTCATATGGGCCATTCTACCGAATTTGTGTAATATGCAGTCCCTCAACAATAAAAACTATTTACAAAACAATTAGGTATTTAGGCATAGATATTTAATTAGAAAATGTTATGGTCTATATAAACCCAATGCATTACATGAGATAGTGATAAGCTAAATATATACAAAATCATCATTTATAGGGTACTTTCTATTGGGAAGTAGCTGTCCCCAACCCTGACATCTAAATTTCAATGCCTTTAAATAACACTTTTCAATTTTTTTAGATTTTTTTCAATGATTTAATTTCAAAGATCTTTATGATTGGGTTGAAACAGAACTTGGAATATTTAGATTTATTGTGGGTTTAATTTTTAAATCAATTTACTATACTCAAAAAATCATGTCCCTAGTTTTCATGTCACTACCAAAACACAAGAGTTTTAGTTAATTGGCTGAGCCTGTGTTTTAGCCACGACTCTGCATTTTTGACCATGCAGTGACACTGCATCTCTGTCCCTCATGGTTGAATGGTAAGTAGCTAACTCCCATAGTTTTTATATAAATGTGTTCCAAAGTCTGAAAATCGATGTGTAACCTTAAGAATTGTCACTACCGAAACGCATGTTTTCTTCAATTAAGTAAACCTTTTGGGGTTTCATGGAAAATCTTATGTTTGTATGTGTGTTCACCTCTTCAAAGATGTGTTTGCAAGCCGTGTACTTGCTACAATTCTTTATTTATGCTTAAAGTTAGCTAGAATTGTCACTACCGAAACAGCCACTACCGAAACATATGGTAGTGACCAGATGATTTCGGTAGTGACAAAATGAAATGGTAAGTAGTTCAATCCCATAATTTTTAAATAAATGTGTTGTGTGGACTAAAGGGCGGCCCAGAGCACCTTTAGGATGATTTTGGGAAGAGAAATTAACATCCATCCAACAGTGCAGTCACTACCGAAACAGTGCAGTCACTACCGAAACAGATAAATTGAACTTGAAAATTTGGTAAAAAATTAATTTCTATGGATTTCATTGTGAAAACCTTCAAGAAATATTTGTAAAAATACTCTTCAGAGAAGGGAAGAATACACAATCTGAACAGGTCAATAATAATACTTTTTTACTATAGTAAATGTGATGTTTCGGTAGTGACATTTTTTGGAAGAGGAAAAACATTCCAACACATTCTGAAAATACAATATAAAACTTGACTGTTCTTTTACTAGATATGTGTACTTTAGATATGGTACAATATACATATGGACAAAGTTTTGGGAATAAACCATAAAAAAATTCAAAATATATCCGACATGACTTTGCATCAATTCGGTAGAATGGCCCATATACAGAAAATGCTGTCTCCTTTGCTGCACAGCCCATACTTTTAGTGTGTCATTGAAAGGTGATGCAGCAGCTGTTCATGCTCCAGTTGCATTGCTTGTGCCACAGTTACATCCCAAACCTCCAAAGGGATGGATGCTATTGTTGCTTGGTGTGCCAAGCATTGAAGTGCAAGGAAAACTTGCTGAGGTGACATTTTCTCTGAAGATTCTTCTTCACGTTCACAGTTTGTAAATTGTAAATGGTACAATGGAAATGCTTCGTTTTGACAATTGGAGGACAGCTAAGTTTGATCTTTTGCCATTTCAAGATAAAAAAAAAACACCTTTGCTCAGCTTCTGTGTGCAGTTTCCTTCATCTGTGTGTCCTTCAGTATGATAAAATGACACGGCAGGCCATGACTCAAGAGCTATCAGCCAGAGTCCCTGTAAAGGCTCTGTAGTTTCAGCCTTCCAAGATAAGATATCCACAATAATTATTACAGGACAAGAGCAACAACTCTACCTTGAATCAAGCACATAACTACTCTGGTCATTCAACCAGAAAAAAATGACCACCATTAAAGTGGGATACATTGTTGTGTAACTTTTAGATTCAACAAAGTTTTACACCATCCCCTCTGAAACCTTTTAGCATAATTTTGGATTTCCACACACATATGGCATCCTGAATGATTTTGTGAGCAACATGATTTTTGGTTTTGTTATTTTTTCCCCAGAGCAGACAGCAGTACGTCATCCCCATAAACCGAGAACTGAACAGCACCCTGCAGGAACTGCCTGTAAGTGACTGGTAGAGTGCCGAGATGAAAGGGCACACTGAGAACTGATGCGGTCAGGCAGACAGGATATGGTAATGAACGTAAATGAGCCGTGAACATGGCTGTGCCTGTTATCAGAGAAAGGTGCTGGTGGATTGTGAAGAGCATTATCAAATCCACTCTCTCATTTGCCTTCAAAATCATACACATTATGTAGCTGCATTTGTGTGTTTGTTAACACTTTTACACTTGTATATTATAATGTTCTGAAATGAGTTAGATACAAAAAAGGAAAATTACTGAGGCAGTTCAACACCTCTGTTCAGTGAGCTTTAACAGCTCTGTTCAAATCTCATTGCTTACTGGCACCATTCTACAAAAGATAGTATTGCCATTAAACATTTCACAGAGCTCTGGCAGGAAGAGGTCACGGAGTATGACTCATTAGAGATGTTAGTGTAGCCTCCATATGATCCTTGGTCCATTGCAATTCAAGGCAGTAAAACAGGAAACTATACCATCCATATAGAAAATAGCATCGACATGTTCTCCACACAATCCCTGGTGCTACTTGCATGACAATTGATTCTTGTTGTAGGTTCTGTGGATCAGAACCAAGCTCTGTCTTGCAGCATGTGTGTTTGTTTTTCATTTCCTTTGTCCTCCTTCAGCATGCTTTCACATAGTGTAACTCTATCAGATGCATCTGCAAGAGGACGTACACATTACTACAAAGAAACGCACAAATGCCAATAAATAGTTTAATTTGTCTTCAAACCAAAATGTACATTTTTCTTTTATCATTGTTTTCTCTCTACTTTAAATGAATCATGCATGTATTATGTAAATATGTGCATAACAGCACACTTTTGTGGTTGTCATTAGTTGCATGCATTAACTTCTGAGTAAGGCATTGACTTCTGCACTAACCCAGTTTCCTGTTAACCTTAAGAGACTGAGATACGGATATCACAGAGTGTATGTTGCAAAGGATAACAGACACAGACCATGTACATCAGCAGTGCTTATGCATTTACCACCTTCAATGTGCTATTAGCTGTTGTCCTTCCATCCATCTAAACAGTATCATTATCCATCAGTATTAAAAGTAAGGACTACTACACCTTCACTCACAACGCAAGCATTGCAGTCTTTTTAACACAACCTAAATACATCATGTCATCACACACCAGAGCTCTCCTTTTCACAGAAGAATAGATACGTTCCCTATTGCGAACACTGTCTGCCTCTAATCCCCTTCAACAAGAAGTGTGGTCCTTCAACAGGGATGAATTTAAATGCAGATGTGGGGCTGCATATACCACATCTACATTGCTCTCATGTTAATGAGTACTAGCATTAGAAAGAGCTTTGCTTCAGCCAGTTCTACATAAGAGACTCCTCCTGGTCCTCTTTTTTTTAAATGACACTGGTGTCATGACGCAATCTATGACAAACAGCCAGGCACTTGGCTATTATCAATATTCACCCCACATTCAAATCGAGTAACAAATACCCTTGTTGCAGAGAATGAGGCAATTAATCTTATTATTTGTTTACCCTCGTGCTGTTGGCAGGTGCTCATTTGACCAGACTTAATAACAGCAGTGCATTATAAATTGATTAATTGTTTAATTATAGACCTACAGTCAAATGGTTTTGTGATGCTTTGTAATGTGCCTGACATGAAATAGATATGCACAATCACATGCTGTAAACCACCAGCAACGCATTGTTGTATATGTCTACATTATCTTTAACTGCCTTGGCCACTGGCTATATCACAAGCCTCAAGGCTGATTTATAGAATGTGTAAAACTTATGACATATTTATAACATACGCATTTACTTCATGTGTGATTATTTATGTGATGTTCCGGGTGTTTCCGAGGCTTGGCTGGTAGAGCAAGGTACCAAAGATATAAAGGTCATGGGTTACGTGTATCGGTGCTATACTGTAAGTCACTCTGAATAAAAGCTATTTCTAATTGCTTAAATGTAAATCTCAGTCCATCCCATGCAACACAGGTGATGGTAATGTGTGTGTGCGTGTATGTGTGTGCGGGGGGGGGGTCTGAAAGAGGAGGCACACTCACCTCTCAATGTTTTGTATTAGGATTTCGTTTTTGGAAGAAGATGATCCTTTTGACATTGCTTTTCCTCAAATCCCAAACCTCAATTTCACCAATGATTTTGTGGTTCCCTTCCCCCTTTGCTTACCTAGACCTCCAGGGCATGATGGATGAAAACAACCCCAGCATACCATCAGTCAGCACTGCCACAGGACCTGGGCAAACGAAAGCATAATCTGGGGTTGGTGGTGGGGGACAGGAGTTATTTATCTGTATATTTGTCCAGCATATACACTCTGTTTAACAAGTCCTCCTTCAGAGACAGCTTGGCATATTCAGCACCAATAAGACATTTCAATATCTAAGATTTCAAGACGGTCCTGTGCACTGAACTGACATTAACAGTGTATTAGTATGAGGTTGCCACAATTATCAATATGTAAGCACTATTTGTGTGTATAATTGTTTCTGTATAATAGTCAAGTCAACAATTACTATTGAACACTCTGTAAGCAATGTCAGATCAATGAGCTGCTTGAAATAGGTCATTATATTTCATCCCATGGGGAATGAATAGAACATTTGCCTTGTTCAGAGGAACACACGTTTATAGTTAAGGTCACTTGTGTTTTGCTTAACATGCAGTGCCGCAGAGTGAAAGTTTGCCACCAAAATAACTGACAGCGGTAGAACACTCCAGGAGTTGTGTCACCTGGAATCTCACTACACTAAACAAGATGATGGATGATGGTGCCTGCAATGCACAATTCTGCCGTGGTGGACTGCGGCACGCACTCCTCACGGGGGCGAAACCAATCTCTGAATCAGATGCCAAGCACACAGAACCTGGTCCTCCAAAAACCTTAGTTGCACTCTGTGAGGTGACAAATCACCTCCTATTCATCTTCAATCTCTAGGGATGTGTTGGTGCATTAATGGCCATCCTGCCTTTAACAAAATGCTGATCTTACCTTAATATTGGGATCTGTAAAAATTGATTGTGGTTGTACCAGATCAATAAACCATATGTTATCATCCTTTAGAGATGTTAGTTATGAGTTATTCATGAATCGATGTCTAAATCGGTGCAAATAATCAATCACGTGGTCTAAAGTTTAAACGACTTTCATTGTGTAAATTAAGGGATCAAATCAATTTTGCCCGAGGCTGGAGTTTGACACAGACTTATTTCACATGCCTACAGAAGTACTACAGCTACAACCCATCTAGAGGGTTCCCTATGCTTTCGTATCAAAACATTTATATAGTGCCCTAAAAGCATGTCATGTTTTTCGCAAGCCTCGGGGACACTGAGGGTACATTTTCTCTGCTTCCCCCTCGTCTTTTCTTTGTAAGCTTCTCCACTCTCTGATGGACAGACATGAGTTTAAAATGTCCCTTAGCAGCACTGAGGATAAGATAAAAGCTCCCAGGGTATCACCAACAGAGGGTCTCTTCCATGTGAGAAAGAACAGACAGTTTAGCACTTTTTCATAGCCCCATTATTGAACATGATTTCCTCTTTCCTCTGGGCTGGTATAGCATCGGTGCTGGCCCTCAAGAGAGCATTAGAGTAGGTTCGATGAGTAAGCAGGTTTATCTTTTATCTTAATGGTCTCTTAAATTACAAAGTGGAGCTTTTTTGAATTCATCTTTGTGGTTCAATGTCATGTGAAGGGGAGATACTGTAAACACCAGTGTCTTTCTCATCAGCTGTCCACTATCCCCTATGTGGTATATCGAACAATTTTTAAAGCACACCATCACAACATAACACTGTTATATATCAGTAATCAAGCTAGCAAGCTCGCTGATTGCTTGTTGGCTAGCAACTAGTTATTTTTAAACTTTTAGACAAAGATACCATACTGCATACTACAACAACATTTTGCGCTGAGCATTTTACGATTCCAGTTTTGGCAATGGGAATAATTTTGTGTGACATTTTAATGTAATTTGTGCTTCTCTTTAAAACATCTCTTCACACCTGGTATCTAGTTGCATTAGAGATGCACTGAGAAAAGAAAGTGAGTGAGAGAGGGTGTGTAGTAACCCCTGATCCAATAGTCCAAACCCTGACATGTTTACTGGAAAAGAGATGGTGATGCTCATTCTGCCCTCGCCCACAAAGGCCTTCTTTCAAGGCCTGCGCTGCAAGCAGCTTCACAATCAAACCTCAGATGTGAAGAAAGCACTGTGCAAAGCAGTAAGCATAAAAGATCTGAGTCTTCAGATAAATTAAGGATAACGTCTGTGGGCTGTGGAATTAATATAATTGTTGATGATTCCAAACACAAATAAATAAACAAACAGACCCTTTTTGCCTCCTTCCCCTCCCCTCAAGATCCCCACTGTTGTACCTTTGTTGTGGGAATGGGGATTAACAAGCGTGATGAATTTGACTCCCTCTCTTCACCAATCTCAGATACGCCGTCCAGCTGTTTTAAGTTTAGAAGATGATATCTGGAAATAAACATTTCATTCTTTTAGTTCAATTTTTTCTAGCTCTTTATCTCAGGCAAAGGCAGACAAAGATTATATATTTCCACACAACACATAAGTATGACTGACAAAAAAGAAAGAAGTCCAATAATATCATGAAGGACAAACAGTCCTAGCAGGCCTAGCAAACGTCTTGAAATGTTCCTCCTCACACATTCAGTGTGTAAATGATTAAAAAGGCAAATAAATAAATAAATACATACATGCTCAAAGAAAAAAATGCAATTCCATTTTGATTTTTCAAGGTCAGTAAGGAAGTACAGTTGATCTTCATGATACACATCTACTTTTACTTTGCTAACAAGGTTGAAAAGACTGTACCTACTCAAATGTAAAAAGTTTATGGTCTCACACGCTATATGATATGAGGACAATGCAAGGTAGTGTAATGTCATTCTGTGGCATAGCTAGTCTGTTTTTAGAAAAACTGATCCGTGTCACATGGCACACACACAAAATGTCACATTACCCATGACTTCAAGGAGTGCGTAACAGATCACTTTACTCAGCATAATCAACGCCAGCAAGTGTCAATTTGATGCCAAGGACATCAGACACGTTTCATGAGTTGTGCACTGATGGTCATACTTGCATGGCATCTGAAACCAGACACACTCTGTACACATTCCAGGAAATCGATTAATGACATCATTCATAATTGAAGAGAATTGATCCACAGAAGCAGCTCTTTTAATTGGCTGCAGAAAACAGAGAAGGCTTTAGAATGTCACACAATTTACAGTTTAATCACCATAGTGCAAACACTGATTTATGGGAATTGTTTTACTGGCATCCTCATCCACGTGCCATGGCTGCTACTTCTGTTACTCATAGGTTTTCTTCCGAGTTCTTTCAACACGGGAGCAGAACCACTTCTATTTTGGCTTTTAATCAGTGTTTCATTTTATGTTCCTGAATGGATCATTAAAATCTGGCAGCTTTCATTTTCTTCTTTAGTTTTTTTCCCCTTCTTACTGACTTCTATGGAGCAATCAAATGTATCCTATTATTATTCCAAACACCCAGGACATGTTCAGGAAGGAATAAAAAAAAACTAAAAAACAACTGAGATAACTCATCTGCTTGAGGCAGAGAAACTTAAAAAGCGACCTGGACCACTGGTTCTTATGAGATACCAACATGGGCTCTTTCTGCTCCACTTTCAAATGAATTCAAACGAACACATATTGATCTCACGAAGAAATCACTTCAGCCATCACAACTCAAATGCAGGTTTTGTTCTGGTACCCCCCTCGTGCGTTTAAGAAGTGCTTTAACGGAGATTACTTTAATTCGGCGAACAACAAAAGATTTCACAGAGCGCTGAAGCACAGACACATTTATTTTTTAAAGAGGAAAAAAAAAACTCAAAAATGTTTTACATATCACAAACACGCACACTTTTAAAAGTTTTTTCAACGATAAAGAAAAAATTAGCATAACAAATAATAGAAGTTTTAAAGGCAGGTCAAGAGCAAAGTGTGTTATGGTCTGATGATTTAATGAAAACACCAGACTTGCATCAAAAAAACTAATAAATCTGATAGTAAGGGTGAAGATAAGGTATTTATCCACTTCATTTCTAATATAGGATAAATCATCTATTGTGTAAGTGTTATCAGTTTTTACCAGCCATGGCTGTTTGCTGAGTGTTCCCCTATTTTAACCCCACTTGAGGTAATAGTTAAAGCAGCAGTATGGAGTTTTGGTCTAAAACTTTAACAGGCGTGCATAAATCTGGCGAACCCCAACAACGGCAGAGTTGGCACTGATAAAGCGTGCTTGCGTTTTACCTTTTGTTGTTGGCAATGTATTTGTCGATGTCATGCTGTGTGAGCTTTTGTTACATTTTCACATGGTGGTCCATCCTGGCCCACAGAACTATATAAAAGTCATAGCCTGGGCCTGTGGTGGGAATGGCAGCTCTGCTTGTTTGTCCTTAACATGACCATATACCACCAAATGTAACAAGGTAAATCCATGCATACTGTTGCTTTAGGGTGAAATGGGACTTTAATCAAATCAGTATCCAAGGCACGCTGTTAGTGCAGAGTTATCTTTAGAATAGTGGAAGCATTTGCAACAAGCTAGAAGTTCAAGTTTATTCTGTTAGTTCAACTAGTTATTCATGAAGAAAATATGTCTGTTCCAAGTAACTGGTGGTGAGTCATGTGTCTGCTCATTATTTTGATTTCTGGGATTTGACAAAAAAGCTACTCTTTCAAAAGGGAAGAAACTCATCAATGATTATTACTGTTACCGGTGAGTACAGCATATGACCTCCACATTAGTTGTGGTGGAAGGTTTTCCATTGTCTCTCAAGGAGAGAACTATAGATAAAGCAAATGCCTTGCAGGCAACGGTTAATTATCATTCTCATTAGTCGTGAGAGCATAATTAAGACAAAAAGGTCATACTTTTATGTTTCTGGAGTTTTATGTGTTTTATTGCATCAGATAAGGGCTCTCTGTATTAATACATATTTTTATTTATATTCTACAGTCCACGATTCAATGTGGATTTCACTTATTTTACATGAAATGCAAAGCCATGACCCTGATGTCAGTACGGACAGAAATGGCCAAACATGCTGTAGCCATTATTTGGGGAAAAACAACTGCAGAGTGGAATACAAAGACCAAAGTCAAATGTCATGGCAAATACAAAATCCAGTGGCACGTTTGATGTTTGAAAGAGGCCATTAACAGTGTCGTTAGTGATGACTTTTAATGATAATTATGTAGGGTAAAGACTGCAAACAACGAAAGAGCAAAGTACAGTATATCAGAACAGACCTCCGTAAAATTTACTAAAGACCATTAGGATTTCATTTTGAAATTAACAGCTTCATTTTCGGAAGGCCCAATGTTGGCACTTCTGGTCACATTTTGTCACGACTTGACACCCTGTGTCTCCAGTTGGGACCTCCGGGCCTCTAGAGGCCGCCAACTCGATTTTCCACTTGTGCTGCCTGTGTTGTTTGTACATGTGCCATTGTTTACTTCCTGTGTCTTGTCCATGTGCTTCCTCCTGTTTGTGTATGTGGCCATGTGCTCCCTTGTTGTCTCTCCTTCCCTCACCTGTTCCCAATATCACCCTGTTTGTTAGTTTGATTTGTTTCACCTGTCCCCTGTGCTATTTAAGTTCAGTGTTTCCTGTGTCCTTTGTCGGGTCGTTACCCAATGTCAGTCCAAGTCTTGTGTTCCCAGTTTCGAGTAGCATGGTGAGAGATTGTGTTAAATGTATTCCTTCTCTGCCTAGCTTCCTTGTTGTGTCTCTTTGCCGTTTTTTCGAGTCTTGCCATTTTTGATCCTCTGGGTTTTTGCTTTGGATCTTCTGTGCGTTAGCCTTTTTGGAAATAAAAGCCTGAGTTCAACTGTATCTGGTCTGCCATTGGATCCTTTCCTGCTAAACCCTGACAGAACGACCCGACCAAGATGGACCCAGCAGACCGGATACTTTTTGACCCAGATTGCAGAGTTTTTGACTGCGAGGCCAATAAGGCCTTACATTTGCTCCCCTGGGAACTTAATAGCTCATCAAGTGAGGAGGTCCCGGACCCAGATGATCAACTCACAGAAGGTGCGTTTATTGATGGGGGTCCTATCCTAGGTGATCGCTTTTTTGAGAAGCCTGTAGTCAGAGGCGACTACACTGACTTCACCTATGGGGACAGTTCAGATGAGGAGGAAGAACTGTTCTCATCTCTGCTTGAGCCCGGACCCAGACGGGACTCACTGTATGCGGGCAGTCGGTTGGCTTTCAGGCACACCCCGCTCAAGACGCCACCTCAGGTCTCGTTCCCTTCCGTTCCTACGGTCCACTGTGAGCCCGGTGGGTGGATCGGGGGGGATTATTTCATGCGTGACCAGTACTTTGTATACACGGATGAGTTGGTAATGGCGGACACGACTCCTGCACCTCGTCGAGGCCCAGCTCCCAGGCTGGCTCCTACACCTCGTCGAGCTCCAGCTCCCAGGCTGGCTCCTACACCTCGTCGAGCTCCAGCTCCCAGGCTGGCTCCTACTCCTCGTCGAGCTCCAGCTCCCAGGCTGGCTCCTACACCTCGTCGAGCTCCAGCTCCCAGGCTGGCCCCTGCACTTCGTCGAGCTCCAGCTCCCAGGCTGGCCCCTGCACTTCGTCGAGCTCCAGCTCCCAGGCTGGCCCCTGCACCTCGTCGAGGCCCAGCTCCCAGGCTGGCCCCTGCACCTCTTCGAGCCCCAGCTCCCAGGCTGGCCCCTGCACCCCTTCGAGCCCCAGCTCCCAGGCTGGCCCCTGCACCCCTTCGAGCCCCAGCTCCCAGGCTGGCCCCTGCACCCCTTCGAGCCCCAGCTCCCAGGCTGGTCCCGGCACCTCTTCGAGCCCCAGCTCCCAGGCTGGCCCCTACACCTCGTCGAGCCCCAGCTCCCCGGCTGGCTCCTACCCCTCTTCGAGCTCCGGCTCCCCGGCTGACTCCTGCGCCTCGTCAGGCTCCAGCTCCAGCCCCTGAGCCACTCCTCACTCCTGCTGCTCCTTCTGCAGTTGCCCCTCCTGCTCCGTGCAGGGCGGCTGCCTCCGTCCCTGCTCTGCCGATCACTGACCTCATTGATTTCTGGTCCCTTCCTGTTCCAAACCTCCCTGCCCCCATAGTTCCTCGCTCACCCTCTCCTGCACCTCCTGCTTCTGCCCAGGCATCTCCAGCTCCAGCAACCCGGCCTACCCCTGCACCTCGCAGGGCCCTAGCTCCAGCTCCAGCAACCCGGCCTACCCCTGCACCTCGCAGGGCTCTAGCTCCAGCTCCAGCAACCCGGCCTACCCCTGCACCTCGCAGAGCTTTTGCTCTAGCTCCAGAGCCATTCCATGCCCCTGTCCGCAGTGTCCCGACTGCCCCTGTCTCCGGTGCCCTGACTGCCCCTGTCTCCGGTGCCCTGACTGCCCCTGTCTCCGGTGCCCTGACTGCCCCTATCTCCGGTGCCCTGACTGCCCCGGTCTCCGGTGCCCTGACTGCCCCGGTCTCCGGTGCCCTGACTGCCCCGGTCTCCGGTGCCCTGACTGCCCCGGTCTCCAGTGCCCTGACTGCCCCGGTCTCCAGTGCCCTGACTGCCCCGGTCTCCAGTGCCCTGATTGCCCCGGTCTCCAGTGCCCTGACTGCCCCGGTCTCCAGTTCCCATGTCTCCTGTCCCAGGTTCTCTTGCCCTTGTCCCAGGTGTCCCTATCCCAGGCACCTGTGTCCCTGTCCCAGGTTCTCCTGCCCCTGTCCCGAGCGCCCCTGTCTCGAGCCCCCCAGGCACCCCTGTCCAGCCACCAGATACTCTGCCCTTGCTTGGCCGGAAAACCGGCAAGCCACCAGACGGTCTACCCCTGCTTGGCCGCCCACCCGGTCGACCACCAGACTCTCCACCCCTCTTCTGCCGCCCACCCGGCTGGCCGCCGGACCCTTCCCTGTTCAGCCTGGTCCCTGCCTGCCCACCGTCCTTGCCCTGGACCCCCTCCACCCACCCTATGTGGACCTTTTGATTGACTTTGGGCCGTCTGGGATCCGGCCCTTAGAGGGGGGGTACTGTCACGACTTGACACCCTGTGTCACCAGTTGGGACCTCTGGGCCTCTAGAGGCCGCCAACTCGAGTTTCCATTTGTGCTGCCTGTGTTTGTACATGTGCCATTGTTTACTTCCTGTGTCTTGTCCATGTGCTTCCTCCTGTTTGTGTATGTGGCCATGTGCTCCCTTGTTGTCTCTCCTTCCCTCACCTGTTCCCAATATCACCCTGTTTGTTAGTTTGATTTGTTTCACCTGTCCCCTGTGCTATTTAAGTTCAGTGTTTCCTGTGTCCTTTGTCGGGTCGTTACCCAATGTCAGTCCAAGTCTTGTGTTCCCAGTTTCGAGTAGCATGGTGAGAGATTGTGTTAAATGTATTCCTTCTCTGCCTAGCTTCCTTGTTGTGTCTCTTTGCCGTTTTTTCGAGTCTTGCCATTTTTGATCCTCTGGGTTTTTGCTTTGGATCTTCTGTGCGTTAGCCTTTTTGGAAATAAAAGCCTGAGTTCAACTGTATCTGGTCTGCCATTGGATCCTTTCCTGCTAAACCCTGACACATTTGAGTTAGTATGACAACAGACATGTCCAGATCAACGCTAATAAACAGGAAGAATAAGGCAGCCATCTGACACAAGCTGAATGGCTGTCAGAGGCAATGAATCACTGGCTTACTGATCCAGCAGTTGAGCATGGTGACTCTCAATAGGAACAAAGCATGTTTACAAATAAGGTAATTGATGGCAACATAAAGCATATTCAGTAGGATATTGAATGGAATATTGATCCACATATCTATGAAATCCCAATCTATAAACTGGCCTTGAAATGTATTTACGAGGAGCATTCGTGGGGATTCAGATACTTGTTCCTTTCAGGTGCAGACAATCTGTCTGTTGCACAAAACAGGGAAACAAAATGTTACATGGAGCATCCTGTTATTCAATCAGAGTCTTATATGATTCATGTCTCCCTTTGAAACAGAGTCTCTGTTTCTGTATATTTGTGTGTCTGTGTGTGTGTTTGTGTGTGTGTGTTTGTGTGTCTGTGTGTGTGTGGTGTGTGTGTGTGTGTGTGTGTTTTGTGTGTGTGTGTGTGTGTGTGTATGTATGTGAGTGTGTGTGTGTGTGTATGTGTGTGTGTTGTGTCTCTGCTTGCAGGTGCGAGTACATGATGATTTCCTCTCATTTGCACCCCTCCCAGTCACCTGCTACTCGTCTCCCCAGATTCTCTCGACTCGTCTGACTCGTCTGTCAACATTTCGGGGACACACACCATCCCACCCCTCATGTTTTCATAAGTGTCTTGACGGAACGCCACAGTAACACTACCCCCGCTGGTCTATTTTTAGCCGTGACCTCCACTGGGTGAGCCCCGCAACAAACAGTCTGCTGTCGCTCCCGCAGGGGCGGGGGGCGGCTGGGGTGGGTGGGCAGGTTCTCTCTGTAAACGATGTTTCCTCTTTGGCAGCGAGGCTGGGTTTGATATTCTGCGCTCGTTTGCTCCCATGTTGCCGTGCCCCAGCCCACAGTGGTTGAGTAATGAACCCCTCCGCTGGAGCCGACCTGTTTCTTCACTTCAACACGTGCACGAGTGTGGGGGCTGGAGCGCTGTTTTCTTCTTTTTTTTCTCGCTCCTTTTTTTTTTCTTTTTATCTTTTTTTACTAGAACACACACTAAGATAAAGCAACACCTCCTGAGAGATATACACTAAGCTCATGTGAGGAAAGCAAAAGTTAAAAAAAATTGGGGTATATTGGTGGATGGGTAAAACAAATATTTTGTGATGGTGCCTCTTATTGAGGATTTTAGGATAACACATTTACATTTGATGCAAATATGTTGCATTTAAATATTTTTTATTGGCTAGAATGAGCTAGTTAAAATCTACCTAGAGCCAGAGTTTTGATTATCACTGACCTGTAAAAAGCTGACAAAGTAAAAGTCTTTAATTTACCCATGACCTCCCTCTATGAACGGAATGAGCCTGTTGACCAACATGCTGAACAACACACACAAAAAAAACATGACTTTTCACATAAGCCCGAACTAGCTAGCTTGAATACAATGGATATGCATTGATCCAATCTGTTAATTGTTGAGGTGATGTAACATGCTGAGAGCCAACTGGCTCAATAACAAGACGTTTGTTTCTTGGCACACAATTGCATTATCTAATTAAAGGCAAATTTCCTTGACACATTAATGCTCAATGCTCAATGCTTCTCACCAGCTCAGATGATAACCCTAAAGAGCTCCCAGGAGGGGTTGCTTTCAACCACTGATCTATAATAAAATGCTGTTTTATTATAGATCAGTGGTTGAAGCCTCTGTGATTCTGTTCTGTGATGCATCCAAGCAGCACACAGATATATATCCGGCAGATTTATAATGACTGCCATGCTTGTAGGCGTGGCAGAATAGTCACACATATGGCTGGCACCATCATGTCTTGGAACACATAGGATCCAATGCCACCCACAGCCTGTATACTGTCTACTTAATTACAACTGTTTCATATACATTGGTTTCATAACAACATGTTTACTTTGAATATGCAAAAGACCAGCATGTCAGCCTGAGCACATACACTGCAGCACTTTCTTAACCCTCCTACTGTGCTAAGAAAAAATAACACCTATTATTTTTGGGTCATTATGACCCGGGATTTAATTGATCTTATAACTCACCTAAATATGTAAATGTAGCTTACACAGTGTTACAATTACTTGTATAGTATTCAACTAGAAAGGTCAGTCAGCTGACTATCCAATAAGGCCACATGCATATGTTTTTTATATACAGTATGTATTTATATTGATTATGATATTTAATAAATTAAAACCTCTTGCCATAAATCTAATTTATAGTTCCGCCTTTTTAATGAACCAATTATAATATTTCAATGTTCAAAACGGGATAAAGGTGAAATCCATTTTGAACACTTATGACACCTTCTATGAACATATTTAAATTAAGACAGGGACGTTGTGAGTCTGTAACATCCACTTAGATATGGATACGCAGGATAGAGCAATGGCTCATAGAAGGGTTGGAATTATACAGAGAGAAAGTTTGTACAAGGGGTTTAAGAAAATAGGCTGGTTTTGATGCACCATAGAAGGACATGGATACAATGCATTGCTACCAAGCTAGCATGCTAAATTTGATTTATTGAAATGGACATCCTAGTGGGTATTTATGAGTATGAGGAGGCAATAGTAGGGACTTCACATGGTAGGAACTTCACATGCTCATATAATAAAGATGGGCATAGGAGAAATAGTGGTATCACAATTGTGCTAATGCTAAGGTGTATAATTGAGTTCCTAGTCACCATCAGTCCAAAGACCAAAGTCACCATCAACAGAGAGGATAGGTCAAATTTTGAAGTCCTGAGGTCTAAACATATCTAAAAAAAAGTAAAAGAAAAGTGTACGTGCATGGGGGGGGGGGGGGGGTCTGTGGGTTTGATGCACCATAGAAGGACATGGATACAATGCATTGCTACCAAGCTAGCATGCTAAATTTGATTTCTTGAAATGGACATCCTAGTGGGTATTTATGAGTATGAGGAAAAGGTTTGACTAGTTTATAGCACGCTGAGTGAGTCACAGCAGCTCATATAACTTGTTCTACATCAGAAGTTACTTTGGGTCATATTGACCCAAAAACAGTAGGCTTTTTTATAGAGGGCACACTGAAATGATTAAAAACTCTTTCTAAGAAGCTAGATGGACTACCATGGAGTTTCCGATTAGTATCATTTTGCAATGTTTGAAAGTAGTTTCTGGCCAACATGACCCAAACACAACAGGAGGGTTGATAATCTATTAGATCATCTTTGGCGTAGTGATGAGAATGTTCTTTGCCCTTGCATGCCATGTGAGCAAAATCACTTCAATAAGCCATTGGAAAAACAGAGTTCCTTTCCTCCTAACTATGAACAGTCATTACAATGTTTTTTGGGCATTTTTAGGGCAACTTAATATATACTATTCATATTGTGAGCATATCTTATGTTGCCATGTTAGCCAACATACAACAGTTATCCCTGATAAAACAGTGAATGCAGCACTCTCCATTTCACCTGATTTGATATATCAGACTTACATGCAAACAAGCAATTTTTCTATTATTTTTAGACTCTATGGGCCTCATTCTCGACAGCAGTTGGGAAGACTTTCCGAAGGATTTCAGAAGGAACTCCACTTCGGAAACATTTATGAAAACATTTGCATTCTCGTTATTTTTTTCTTCTGTGCTTTCTTCTGAACTTCAGACAACTTTCAGAACTCGAAATAGCAGTCGTAACTCTACCGGAATCTTCTCAAATGGGATTCCACGGGCCATCTTGTGGTTATTTGAGGAATCGTGTTGAGGAATGACATTTGAAAAAACTCTGTATTACAGTAAAAGGGTTAACGGGCGAATTTGTGAGAACCCGTTGGAGATTGCGTTCACGTCAACTCTACAGACATCCTCGGATTAAAATAATTATGATAATAATAAATACGAGAATATTTTTATCATTAACAATTACGTTTCACATTTATAGTCATAATTATACGAGGTAGTGTTTATTGTTACACTAGGTCTATATGGCTCGTAGCTTGACTGTTCTCTCCTTTGGACAAAGGCCGCGTCTGCTAAGAGACTGATTGTGAATTACATGAACACTGCAAATGTAAGTGAATAAATAAATAAACACTAAGGTCAATCTCTAAGAACTAAGGAATTAATTTATTGCAGTTTATACTACTACTGGTGGCCATTTCGAACGACAGGACGGACTACAATTTATACTCGTACTTGGGACCGGCCTTCACACTATGGTGCCTATTTTTTGATAAAAAAAAAAAACAAAAAAAGTGACTACTTAAATGTGTTTTACGGACTTCGGACGTTCAACGTTATACAATATCTCCACCTTATTAATGAACACCTGTTACGAGGTGGATTCGGAAGATTGCGACAGCACACGTTTCTAAAATTTGCGTCTCCTAATAAGGAGCTGGCAGGGCGTGTATGTATGCAAATCCACTTTCACGAGAACGCGCATCAATCTAAGAAGCTAATCGGAAGGAACCCAGCTGAGAAGACTTCGGCTGCTTATGAACACATTTTCAAGCGTGCGGGAATGCAGCGGAAGCGTTTCTCTTACGTTGTTTTTGCGAAGTCGTGTAAGAAACATTTCTGAAGAATTACAGAAAAAGGTCGAGAATGAGGCCCTATGTTTTCATTTCTCATATTGTCTGATTTATTCTATCTTTCATCTGTCATCACAAAAATAGATAAATGCCATATATGCAGAATATGTAGCCTGCCCTGGAAAAGCATGAGAAGTGCTCATCTTTTAACTTTTTATGTACAGAATATCTCTCTCATAGTTGTTTCTCTCTCTACATAATATGATGTATCATGGACCTGTTGTTTCCTTCAGTTGATGAACTGTTTTTCCACCCTCATGTTTACAGGTTTTTTTTTCGCTCTCTGAGATGGATTGCTAATGAAAGTTGCAGAGATAAGTTGTGTGTTAAGATCAATATCGATCAATTTTCTGTTGTCTGGCTAAAATTCAATCCTCGATTACATGCCTACTTCATTTAAGCACAAATGAAATCTAATTATTCCTGTATGTGGCTGTTTTTCATTGTTGATTCTGTGTATAATTTCAAAGTGTGGGCATTCATCATGTAAGACTGGAGCCCTCTTCCACTGGCTTCTCTTGGTGCTCCATTTGGGTAGGAATGATTTAGAACGCAAACACCAGAAGGTTGAACAAAGGGACACATTATTTTCTGTGCTGAGCGTGGGTGCCGGCATGTTGTCTTGTCAGTATCCTTCATAATTGTTTTTAAGAGAATGGTGTGTAGGCTAAGTGTGAAAACCGAACGTAGGTAGAGGGAAATAGATAACCTCTCTCTGTGTGGGAGAATAATGTGTGTGACAGTACATATCAGGACCTCGTGTGCCTGTATGAATGTGACTTGAAAGCTTTCAATTGTCTATGAAATAGGGTTTTTATGTGTTTATATTTTACATTCAGTGTGAGTATGTTGAATGAGAAAAATGTTAGGATAAAGCTGTACAGTGTACGGGATAATGCAGGTGTCCAAAAAAAGCATTGTAATGACTGTTCATAGTTAGGAGGAAAGGAACTCTGTTTTCCTATGGCGTATTGAAGTGATTTTGCTCACATGGAATGCAAGGGCACAAAACATTCTAATCACTGCGCCAAAGATTATCTAATAGATGACAGGAGGAATATAATTAACCCTCCTGTTGTGTTTGGGTCATGATGGCCAGAAACTATTTTCAAACATTGCAAAATGATACAAATCGGAAACTCCATGGCAGTCCATCTAGCTTCCTAAAAAGACTTTTTAATCATTTCAGTGTACCCTCTATAAAAAAGCCTATTGTGTTTGGGTCAATATGACCCAAAGTAACTTCTGATGTAGAACAAGTTGTGTGAGCTGCTCTGTCTCACTCAGCGTGTTATAAACTTGTCAGTCCTTTTCCTCATTCTCATAAATACCCACTACTAGGATGTCTATTTCAAGAAATCAAATTTAGCATGCTAGCAATGCATTGTATCCATGTCCTTCTGGTGCATCAAATCCAATTATATGGTGCATCAAGATTCTCCCCTCCCCTCCACGCACTTACACACATTTTCTTAACTTTCACTTTTTTTTTAGATAGGTTTAGACCTCAGGACTTATGATGTAGAAGTTCAAGCCTAGCATCACAACATTTGACACTTTTTAGGTTCAGGTAAACCTTCCTGCCTATTTTCTCAAATCCCTTGTACAAACTTTCTCTCTGTATAATTCCAATCCTTGAATGAGCCATTGCTGTACCCTACATATTCATATTTAAGTGGATGTTACAGACTCACAACCTCACTGTCTTAATTTAAATATGTTCATCGATGGTGTCATAAGTGTTCAAATGGGATTTCACCTTTATCCCATTTTGAACATTGAAATATTATAATTGGTTTATTAAAAAGATTCACTATAAATTAGGTTAATGGCAAGATGGTTTCATTTAATAAATATCATAATCAATATAAATACATATATGAATGTAAAAACATAGTTTTACCTATGTTCACAACATTTTTCACACATTTGCAATGCATATGGGCCTGTGGGGGCAGGTGTCCAGCCACACAAAATGTATTGAGTGGAGTTTTCTCCGACAACTCAGTATCTTGCTACTGCCCCGGTTACCACACATGTATTTGGGCATGTAGCGCCCACAAAGGAAACGTCTCGGTTACTTACGTAACCTCGGTTCCTTTAGTGGGAACCGCAGACAGTACAGATGGACAGTACACGCCGGAAGGCTGAAATATGTCAATCATCTCCTGAGCCCGCCTCCTCAGGAGTGCATAAAAGGCAGCGCTTGACATATGATCACCCTCTTGGACAATTTTGAGCGTAACATAAGAACACACCCACTCCAAGAAGAATGGACACTGTACACGCAATCTTTGTACTGTCTGCGGTTCCCACTAAAGGAACCGAGGTAACGTAAGTAACCGAGACGTACGTTCCTTGTCGTAGGAACACTACGACAGTACAGATGGGACCGTATCCCTTCACGCGTGAAAAATACAGTGTCAATCAGCCTTGACCAGCTCCTCGTATTTCTGACCTCCCAAGAGGCACACACGGTAGCTGGTGGTTAACGGTTCATCTGCGTTTGACCATAAAAGCTAATGAACACATAGTATATATTTTTTTAATAACCATTCCATGTAGACTACAACGATTTCCAATCGTATGTCTACACGATATCCCCATATACCGGAATGTCAGCATGTAACCATGAAAAGGACTGACAACCGTTCATATTTAAGAAACCATTCACAGGCTCTGGGGGGCTATTGAATTTTCAGCGTGCAAGTCTCCCTGCAAGAAGGAGGGGGTCGACACATCTAACATATAGAATCTAATGAAGGTGTGGCGAGAATTCCAACTAGCAGCCTTACATATGTCTTCAACTGAGACGCCTTTCAACAAGGCCCAGGAGGAAGCATAGTCTCCACTATCCAACGGGAAAGGCTCGGTTTTGAAAGAGGTCTGCCCCTTGCCTGCGCGCCAAAGCAGACAAACAGCTGGTCAGTTTTTCTGAAAGCACAGGTGTCCATTAATTCTCTTTAATAGGGGGTGGTATAGCCAGGCTGGTTAGAGAGGAAAGGGCACACGCAGGGAATCAGTAAAGAAATAATAGCAAGATGTGGCAGGGATGTTTTCTCGTTTATTGAGGATTTTACATAATTTAATTTTTCCAGATTTGACTGTCCTTGTTAGAAAAAAAATTGAAACCATTTTTGCGTACCATATACTGTATGTAGTTGCTTAGCACCCCATAATTTGCTTTCTTACTACCCTCTCACTGTCTGTATTTACTATGTGTCCGATTTGATGGATTGGTATATGCCACCCATAAGACATTCAGTCAGTAGATGTACAACTGACTCCATGTCTAGCTAATTATTACATACACGCCATTGCCCTTCCAGAAGCGGCTTGAGTGACACTGAGTGTACATGATCAGTATTTAGGGTGCAGTAATTTCAAGCAGTTGCCATGCAATCACCCATCACCTTGTGTGACAGACCCGTCTTTTCAGAAATGCCAGTATGTGTAATGGTAGGGGGCACTGGGGATTTCTTAGCAAGAATCTGACAATTCTGTCAGTTTGATCCAATATATTTGTCTTTTAATAGGGGGCAGTAAAAATATGGTTACTGCTATGGTATGGCAGCAGCTCAGTAATCAAATATCACTAGGTTCAAATAACAATGGTTCTATTCCTCATGATGATGAAGAGGTTTAACATTCCTCACCCAGCAATAACAATTTCACATTACAAGAAATTCAAGATATCTCTTATTTTATGAAAACTATTTATTGAGAGGTATGGTATTAGATTTCCAAGATCAAGAAATGTAAGGTTTTCTCAGTTTTTTTTCTCTTTGTCTCTGTATCTGTTTTTTTTTTAATAAGATAAAATATCTCAAGCACAGGGTGTATGGGTATGGGTAATGGGTAGATTGGCATGCATTGAGGCAGGACTTGTAATGCATGAAAGAGAAAGGTGCTTTAAGGTCAGCAATTTAGGTTTTCCACAGTGATAGCAACAAAGATAGAGCATAGGGAAATCAAGGAGGCAGTGGTTGTCATGTGAACTGTTTCATTTTCATCCTTTCCTAGAAGTTATCATGGCCAGCATGGGCAACATTCTTTCATAAGTTTCTTTAGTTCTGACATATCAAGGGTAACTTTCATAGAACAGAAAAGCATGTGCAACAAACATCTTATGTCTACTCAAAATGTGTATGAAACCCTTATAATTTTATTCAAAGCTCTGCTATGCTGAAGTGCATTTCGTACTCACCCGTCTTTCAAGAGCATCAAGAATGGTTCCTCAGCCAGAGGACATCAAGACAACGGCGGCCTATTGGTCAAGAGGACCCAGGGGAGACTAGCACAAATTGTGCAGAGTAAGCAATGGACCATAGGTGGTCAACAGCCCAGAACAACATTGGCCCTGATAGACTCATAAAAGGAATATGCACAAATGATAATTTCTTCAGATGATTGGGTAACCCATTTTCACATGCAGTCATCCTCTTCTACATCAGCAGAACAGACCACATGCTCTAGTAAGCAGTGCTGCCAGTTCTCCATTCAGGAAACAAAACACTCAGACAGACTTATGTCAAATCCTAATGAACCTTTTTAATCGCCATAGTTTCAACCATTCGCAATACTACTCAGTTACCTCTTTGCGTCTCGCTGCCACGTTGTCCGATAGGCTTCTGTCGGTTTCTCTCAACAAAACAGGTATTGCATAATGGTGAAACCTACTTCACCCATCTCAAGCCCCACTGGCTTAAATTACTATATTTACGACACTGTAAGTGTGACATTTGTCATTCCAAGCACCCCCTGAATCCTACTGGCAAACAGAGATGTCCAGCAGTGACCTGCTGATGGTGCTGTGGGAATTGAGAGCACTGGAGCAGCTACTATCCTCCGGCATGGGATGATGGATTCGGGTACTGTTGCTACCTTGTCTGCCTGAAGGGTCATTGTGGTCATTTTATCTCCATTATGTCTGCCTGAGGGGCCACTCTCTGTCTCTGGCCCCTGCGGTTAATAAAGGCCCTGCCCTGCAGAAAAAGGAATCCTTCATTACCAGCAGATCCAGTGCTGACTCTCACCAGTGCATCACTGCAGTCCAACAGGAAACATCTTATATGTGTTTTGATCTCTCTCTCTCTCTCTCTCTCTCTCTCTCTCTCTATCTCTCTCCCTGTTGATCTGGAAAGGGTTTGACAAAATTAACAGAATAAGCCCTTGACAGCTATCTTAGATATTACAACAAGAGAAATCTTAGGAAGGAAAATCTAAATATTAAGTTCATACCACGGTTTAGTTCTTTATGGCATGCAGTGGAGAACCCTTTAGTGAATTGTTCTCCATTCTTTTTCCTGCACTTTTTATTAACACAATAAAACATCACACACAAACCTACTCTAAGGAACCCATAATATTATCTTGGTATGGAGATATTTGGACCAATAGTGCCTTTAGGTGGACATGCTTCAGAAAAATATTCATATTCTGTCAGTTGGTATTGCACTTAAGCCACCACACGGCTTCAACCTTATAATGACTTTCCGACTATCTAATAAAACGTCATATTTGAATAATACTAGTGTAAGGCTTGAATGTACTAGAATATTGCATCCCTTAACTCCACTGTATGGACTGGTTGAGAAGGGGATCTGTAAAGGCGGGGTTCGATTAAAATCATGAAAGAGGGAGAGACATAGGGAATGATATAAGATGGTCTTTTCACTTGAACTGGCAGGTGCTTTCAGCATCCATGGGAAAATAGAAACTGTATTTAATGAAGCATTTCAGAGCTTAAGGGCAGAACTCACCCAACATGGGAATTCTGTCATAATCTACTGAACTTCATGCCGGTAGTAACCTGTAGGTTTGTTTTATGTCCTACACAAAATGGAGAATATCAGTGATCAGACAGAAGTGGTCATCACACTATCCCTTTGCATGATAACATTTTCCAATCTGTCCCTCTGATACCAGTTTGTGATGCAGAGACCAGGAAGCCTAGTACATAACTGGAGTACAAGGCTGAGTACATGTGGTATTTCTGAAATAAGCCTTTCATGCAAGAATGACTAGCTTCTAAGATTAAAAAACCTAATCAAGGGAGTCAGATTTAGACGTTTGTGATAATTACATAAATGGAGCTAGCATAACATATGATATCCATCCAAGTGCAGATAGTGGATATTTGCATTTTTCAAAGAGAAGTTAGTAGAGAGTAAGCAACCTTGCAGAATACATCATCATACAGGTGAATATCCACAATGTTACAAAGATTTTTATTGTAGTTTTAGTTAATGTGTTAAGTTATAATGGCTTCCAAGGGCAGAATCTGATTAGAGTGAAAGAGCAATGTTGGTCGGGCTATGCCATTTAAAAACATAGCTGAGAGGAAAGTATGGCGCCATCAAGTCAAGGGAAACTACTTATAAAGTGTTTCATTGGAAATCATTCCAGTGATGGATGTCTGAAAATAACTGTCATCGTCTGCTGCTCTGGACCTAATGTGGCCTTATTGGGCGGGATGAGTGGCATTTACCTTGTAGGAATATTGCTACTAGAAGACTGCCTCCACATTTCCAACACTGTTGTACACATTAATGAAGGCACTGGCTGATACATCTATATATCTCTATGTTATTTTTTTTCGAGCTGCTAGTTTCACCATGTCTTTTTATGGAACCCTATAGCAGTCCTATATAGTCACTGATATTTGCCCTCGGGTGGATGGATTATGACATATTGCTTCATCTCAGTGGACAAAATTGGAGAAATACAACAAAGCTGGCTTTGCTCGTCATCATCTTTTACAATGCACCCCAGTCATAGGCAAGACCATTGAATAGCTAAAGGGCAACATAACGCAGTATGCAGTAGTGCTGAAATAACCATTTGGAAATTCATTTTTTTGATTGAAATATGTTCATTTTCACATAGTACCTATGAGAAACATGTACTTGTCCTTTACCTTGAGGACTTGCACCCTAAGAAATATCCAAAATATGTTCCTTTTTGCAAAATCCGCTCTGTGGAAACAAGCACCTAACTGAACTGCAGCAGGACTCATACAGGCTCTACACCGCTCTGTTATTGAACAAGGTCTTGCCATGACATACAGCTAGCCCTCACAGTTTTATTTTCAACCTGTAATGGAGGCAATGGTTATTATTATCCCAAGGTGTGATGAATGAGATATGTGACCCATGCACGGCTGAAGAAAGGCAATTTTGTCAGCGGCTGACACTCAACACCAGCCTCAATTCACACCATATATTTTTCTATCGCTGCTGTTATAATTGTACGTTTAAGAATCATTGTCTCATCATGAGCAGCCATCCATGCCTGGCTCCTAATTGGTTTTGCTTGGATCTGAACGAATGCCCTCTGAAGCATAGAGAAAGTTGTGGGACAGTCATAGTTGTTGAACTTCTAAATGTCACATCCTTGTCCTATTAGTTTTAAGTTGATACCCATTCTAGTGACACGGGATTCATTTATTGCTCCACCAATTATCTAGCAAATGACTGAAACTATTAATCTTATGTGTGGCACAGGTATTTACTGCAACACTAAACCTTAGTAAGTGACAAAATGATCTTGGCTGAATTTCCCGATAAAAGTGTCTCTTAGCGCTTTACGAAGACTTGAAAGGTACAGTATACCTTACTAAATTTGTTTACTTTCTTTACAGCTGGTTCCCAAACCATCTTTTTGGAGTTCCCCTATGATAAGCCTTCCTATGTATACCTAAAGAGGCTGAATCCACGTTTCTGGCATAGATTTGTGTCATTCACATAGGTTTGAGCATGCGTGAGATGAGTTTGATGGGCATGACCCAAGATGCTCTGGAACAGAGGATGATTGATTTCAAGCTGTGCCAAAGGAGAGGCGACCACGCCCACTCAGGAGACCAGAAGTGTATACCATTTCATACAAATGGTAAACACTTCTGGTCTCCTGAGTGGGCGTGGTCGCCTCTCCTCTGGAAGGATGAAGGCATAGAAGGGCATTGCAAAACGACCACACAAGCTAGCTTATTCAGGCCTATGCAGCTGGTATGAAATGTGACAGTAGCTAATATTAATAGTTAATGTATTGCCTACCTGTCAGCATCAATGGAAAAGAAAATACAGATAATTTTTTTATTGCAGTCTATTTGCTGAACAAAGCTTGGGCATTTTTAACACTAAAGATAACAGTTTGAAAAATGAGTCCAGTATTTACTTCTGTGACTATGGGGGAAAGAATCGATCATATTATGTGCTCGCGTTCACTTCACACATCGGAGTGGACAGACACAAGACCTGCCACTGGTCTCTCAAAGGGGCGGGGCAGTGGCGAATCCCACCTGATACAGGTACAGGAAATGACTCTAAGATGAAGCGCCTCAGTTCCTGAAACGTCTCTGGCCTGACTGAGATTGTAGCGCAGGGGATCATTATTAGAAAAAACATGCAAAAATATGAAAGTAAAAAAACAAACAAACAAAATGACACATGACAACAGTTGTAGGCTCATAGTTTGTAGGTACATTAATATCTTTATGTGGGAATATGTGGGTCAAATCGAAAAGGAAGTATTGGAGAAAAGTAGGACATGGGTAAGAGATGACAACGTCATTTAGTGGATCTTTTCCTATGACAATGTGATTACTAGTACATGAACTGAATAACAAAAGATATTTGTAAAATCAGATGAGCTGAATGCCTGCCGAATATTCAAAATGAATAGTACTGTACGACAGTCAGCTTAGGTATAGAATGCGAATCATGCAGTGTTAAGAAGGCTTCCGGAAACGCAGAATGTTTGAAATGAAAAAAAATGTATTGCTTTTGATCTGGAACTGATCATTTTGTATTCACTGACCCAGTCCTGTGGAACCTTGACCTTAAATGATGGGATGTTTTACCTACAGATCTTCCTCAGATGAGTAAAGACAGAACAAAACTGACCCCTCGTCATTGTTGTTTCACCTTGGGCTATCTCAGCAAGCTGTCAATTTCCACTGATACGCTTTTTTTTTCATGTTCGTGTTCTTGAGTGGCCCTGTCGCAGCAGAGTAATGATGATGTATGGTTGTTGTTTTCCCTGGCATTTCCCAGGGGAACTGTGCAGCTGAATCCTACTCTATCTCCCAGTTATGTTTACTTAATCGAACCTCCGAGAGATGAGACGCGTGCGCCGCGGATTCCTGCTGCCCTCAGCAAAGCTTCACCAACTGATTCATCAACTCACACAAATGGGAGTCCTTCTGAGATTTCCTACAGTTCTCACATGCCTTAAATAACCTTAATTTTGAGAGGGAAACAGTCTTTCTTTCCCTAATGGCCTCTTTGGATTACTTTGGCTACTTTCAGTGGAGGGCACTAACAATGAATGTGTAATTTGTGCCTGTAGCCTATAAGGGACGTTTTACTGTTGCTTTACCACATTGGAAAGTCAGATATATTAGTTTTGACTGTATCTTTTTCCTCCATAAGCATTTCTTTTTCAGATGTAGAAGAAAAATGAACTCTCTATATAATAATCACCAGAAACAGAAGTGTATGACTGAGTATGCAATGCACATTTTAATAAGATTTGTGTTTGACCTGTTGACCCCACAAACAGACTGCACCTTGCAGTTAGCTAGTTTACACTTAAATTTGAAGAAAATTTGAGGTATGTTCATTTTGAAACTTCAGCTAGTCTATTGTGTTTTATCATGTGTTGGCTCATTTAATGTTTACTTGTTGCACACATACAGTACACACAGAAAGTGAAAAACAAATAATATGTTCCTCAAAATAATACAAACTTTATTCCTAATCCTACAGATTTGGATAACCATTTTCAGGTTTCAGAACTGTAGACAAATTATTTGAAATGGTTGAACACCAATATAATAGATAATTTAATTATTAATAATAATATTTAGAACTGTACAATCTGGTAAATACAATAGAGTTTTTCTCAGATGGCTCAATTTATCCTGTCAGCTTGATCAACTTACCCCTAACACAGGGCAAGTTGAGCCACAATACCACTTTCCTTTGGGACCCCATGCTTTGTTGTCTATTTGAGTCAGTTCATCTTACCCCACTCTCCTCTACTTGAGCTGGTGAATTACCTCTTGCCAAGCTAAAGGAACTCGGCGTCCCTTGAAGGACCTTCCTAAGTTTCCCAGCTCAATGGTGTCTACATGAGCAGTAGCTATGGTATTTGGATTTCCTCAATCACCAAATCAGCCTTCTATCATCTGAAAAATACAGTCAGAATCAAGGGTTTAGTGTCCAATGCTTTTATCCCCATAGGGTTGATTACTGTAAAAGTCCCTTAACTGGACGTCCCAAATAGACCAGTGAATGGCTGCAGCTGCTACTGTTAGGTTTTTATCCAGGACCAAGAGCGCAGAGCACATTACTCCACGTTACACATTACTAAAACCTGTACACTTGCTTCCACTGACGAAATTCACAATCATAATATTGAAAGAGGTTGTAAGCCTGTTAATGCGTAAGTCATCAGTGTTACAGGAAATACTAGTAATACATACTACTTCTACTGATGCTAATCCTTTTTTCAACACTTTAACGGTAACCAGATCAACAATGGAAGAGTATGGCAATGCTTGATGAATAGCTGAATGGAAATTAGCTTTCTCATACTGCTTCTATCCCGATCTTGAGAGAATAATTCAGTTCTTTGTGGCATTTTAGTCATTCTGTTTGACCCTTGTCTACCTTTCTGTCTTTATTCACTCTCTTCCCCTCTTCCCCCCTCCCCCTGCTTTATTTTTTCTTTATCTTCCCTGCTCCTTCAGTCCTTCTGTGAAGAGAGGATTTCTGCCTCGCAGGGAATGGCAGTGGAGCCTTTGTTGGCTAGCTAATCCATAATTAAAGTGTAGATAAAGGAGGACTGTCACTCCATTGTTGTGTAGTGAATGTGATAGGATCAAGAGTGAAACCAAAGCTGCGCCTCACATCCACAAACACACTCCATGGATGGATGCTGTAAATGATGGCAAATGACCTTTTCATTACACTTGCTCCCTTTTGTAGCAGCGCCATGAAAACGGATAACTTTAAATAAGAGGACATGTAGTTAGAGATACCACTGCCTCAGCACGAGCAATTTGTCGTGTCTATTATACATGCAACCTCTGCCGACTGTTTTTCTTAGGGACAGTGAGCATCAACTGATTTATCTGAATGAATTGAATAGATGTTTTTGATGAGTCATTTTGTGAAGAAGAAATAAAAAAACCTACTCTGCAGACCAACCAAAACGATCATGTCATCAAGTCCATCTTGATAACGCCGTCTCTCTTTTAATCTTCTTCTTTTTTTCTTAAATTCTTTCTTGTCATTCAGCTTGAAGACCACGTTGATAGGTGTGACAAGGTCATGATACATATACAATTCAGAAGATGCTGCCATATTTAATCCTATTTCAAATGCCTACTTATTCATTTATAGTAGTGTTCATAATCTAACTGCACTGTGGGCCTTTTAAGTAGCATGTTTATATGTTTGTTCTGTTTATGTGTTTGTTTGTTTGTTTTGCTTTGTTTTTGTTTTCCCCTTTCGTGATATAAAAGTCAGTACTGCTGGAGAGAGGCTTTTGACCCTGTGTTAGGAAAAGAACTGCTTCATGGTTGGAGGTGTTATTTCATTGTGCGAAGCCGTGACCTGTTTCAGAGGGACTTCTTGTGTCTTCACAGTTCAGCTGTCAGTAATGGAAAGGTCAAGGAGGGGAGCTGTGTGGAATTGACCGTGGAGTGTGCCACCAGTGGGACCTGCAGGGGCACAGGCATCAGCACCGTTACACTGTTTGTGCTCCTCTAATTGCTTCTGATCTCACTGGATGGCTGGCTGGCTTTGTTTGGGGCATCATGCTTTACATGCATATCAGAGAGCTGAATGATGATTATTTTGGGAAGAGGGACATATGACACCTGTACAACTAGTGGAGAGCCATTTGTTTTCTTTCCAATATTTGAATTATTGGCAAGCGCCAAAGACTTGGAAAGTAAGTTGGCTTTAACATGGGCTTCTGTAGACATGTGATGGCTTGCTTTAATTAGGTTTGATGTGCCCAGTGGTGGAAACCTGGCGAGAAAAACAAAGCATCCCTGACTGACAGTCAAACTAGTTATGTGGCTCAATGCGAAATCTGCCTGGCTTCCCCAGTCGCAGGTGTTGTCTGTGCTGCTGAAGAGGCACATTTGAGAGGCGGGAGCTGTCCAGCGTGCTGAAGTGAGAGTTTAGCATGGTGAGCGCTGTCCAAGGTGCTGAACAGACAACTTTTATTAGCGGGCAATGCTACAAAGGGGCTCGTATGGCCAGTGGTCTTGCTGAGCGGGTGTGTGTAGGCTGCCAGACGAGCTCAGATGCAGCTTGGATTTTGAGGTCCGGCATCCTGAGATTGTGCCATGTCATAAACAGTGCGCCCAATGTGCACTGAAATGGTTGCCATACTTCAGAAATAAGGCCCTGGATGCTCAGCGATATCATAGATAAAAGAAGAGCAAAGAAGGGGATTACTGACGTTACAGTGTATTCATTATGTTCCCAGGATTCAGGCATTTCAGCAGTGTCAAACAACTCTACCCAAGTGAATAGATAAATGTATTACTGTAAAAGTGCTATTTTCTGTGACAGTGTTGCTAGGCAACATAGCTGGCTGTTGCTGGTCATGTTAAAATAATGTATGTGCTGTATTTTACCTAGCTTGTTAACTCATTTAAATGTAATGGCCGTGATATGTATGTAAACACAGAATGGAACTGAAGCAGAGATGGAGCAAAGGAACTAGAAGAAGACAGCAGACATGTAGAGGTGATGGTATGCTTTGTGTAAAATGCTGGGAGACGCACAAAAATAGATAAAGTGGGAATGTGTAATAGGTGTGCCACTATCAAGAATTATCAGCTCAAACCTGTCTGCGCCAACACTCACGACCAGAATGCATTCAGCTCATCTAAAAATGCATTCCATGCTTACTTAGCATTCCATTTAGTACTAGCCTGAGGATAAACTATGTTACTGTACATTTGATTTTATGTGATTTGAACTTAAAAATGTTTTATTTGGTTTTGTTTTGTTTTGTTTGTCTTTGTGCCTGCTTTTTGTTATAGTTATCTTTTCTTCCCTCACACGGTACACTTTCAGCTATGCCTTGGGGCAGCCTGACATTTGCGTGTCGAGAGCATGACATTCTGCTCTGCACATCCAAACCTGATGAGGGGAGGCAAGACAACACAAGTGGCTTTCTAACATTTACCTTGAATCCCGCTTCTATTTCCATCCATTAGATGAAGACTCCTGTCAGGCCAATGGGTGCCATTAGTGCTTTGGGTCCATGGATGCATGTTTAATCAGCCGACAGCTCCAGAATAGCTGGGGGGTTTTCTCTCTGGGCCCTGAACCAGTCTGCTCTCGTTCAAGGCGATATTGGATTTTCAGTGCTGCTGCACTCTGGCTGACCCATTTCATTTGTGTCAAAAGTAACTACTGTAATCCAGAGGCCGTGGGCTGGTCAGGGCTGTGCTCTAAGAAATAGAAACACAGCCTTTGGCTGGGCCTGCGTGCCCTTCTCCTCCGCCTCAGGCAGCCTCCGCCAGGAATCACAACGCAATATTCGCACTGCCAAAATTACTCAGCTGCAATCGAGAGGTGAAGTTGCCTTTGCCATTTAACAAATTAAGCACTGTAATATAAAAACGATTCTCAGTTTCGAAAGGTTTCTCTCTCAATAAAGATGTAGGAGTATTCATGTCTTTGCTATATATGTATATATACTGTATATAAAACAATAATATGTTGAAATACCAGAGGGTCATGTTTCAATAAGGCACACACCATTTACTGTGTGTGCTGTATCCTTAGTGCAATAATATATTTAACCCTTTCATGCATGAATTATGAAATATAACACAATTGTTTTTATTATTCCAAACTGTGCTAAAATTCAAATCTGTGTATGCATGTGTAAAGTTGGAATTCAATGGAACATTATGGTATTCTGTAGGGTCATTGTCGTTGTATGTATTTGTTTAATTATTATTTACTAATTGAACTAATCTTTGAAAAAATGCAATAGATATAATAGCAGATTACACAAACAATAGACCACTGTTGCATGTCGTCCACATACGTAGGCAGTAGGTTTTTTAAGTATAAAAGCTATGTTTTACAAAATATAGGCATGTTCATTGCGGTTTTCTGTGCATACTAGTTGACCTCTATGAAAAGAGGTTTTTGACAGATATGCCTGAAGCATTCTGGGCCTGACTACTATAGTCCGCAATCTAGGATTAAGAGTGTCAATCAAAGAATTTTTGGAAAACAAGATAGTAACTACAGTAACAATACTGCTATAGGCCAACTGATACTGCCCATAAGTGATTTGGAGAGCTTCATCATGATAAACCCAAAATGGAGTTCAGTGAACTGCCCACTAATGTGGACGGTAGGCATGAAAGGGTTGCATAACACTACACTTAACACTTTGGCCACATGTCATCTGTTAATCTGTCTTTGCTTGGAGAATTACTATTACGAGAAGCACATTCAATATCTGCGCATTACTTTGAAGTACCACAATGACAGTGTAAACATGTTAATCCATCTCCATATATTCTGTTCTTATGTTAATCCCCACCAGACATCCTATACACACGAAAGGAAGGTGGCTATGTAAAGAGTCTGGGACTGTATGACACATATAGATACGTAAGGAACTCAGTTTAGCACATTAAGAACACAACATGTTGTAACTGAAATGTGCTGATGTCCTTGGTTCTTCAAGGAGATGAAATCCTAAAGAGTTCATGAAAACTGTTAATCAGCATTTGTTGTACTTTTGATATATTTATACCTCACGTTAATAAAAACACACACTTGAACACGGCACTCTTATAGAGACATATGGTACTGTAGTCTGCATCTGTATGACACTTGTAACGATGAAAGTCTGTGAAAATCATAAAAAAAACCCAAGTTGACAAAATAACTTTCCTCCCCTTTTACCTTAGTCACTTTGTTCAGGTCTTAAAAATTGATCATGTGTTCAAAGTGCTATTTTCCCCTCGCATAAGCATCTGGTCCCCTGCTGTTTGACGGAAGGGGACCTGGGGATCCAGATGTTGTGCAGCATTGTACACTGGCACACAGGTAGGGGTGTTCACTCCACAGATGGATCTGCTCATGCTCACTGTCCCCTGAGATGCAACTGTTGAAAGTTAACCCGGAAAGTTGATGAAGTTGCTTGAAGTACACCGGCAAAACTTTCCAGGGTTACCCAGCAAAGTAGTGACGTCAATTGAAAAACACAACCTGACACAACGTAGTCGATGAGGTTCAATGAGAAATGACAGCGTTTAGCCTCTGTACATCAGCACATTCAGTTTAGGGTCTTGCCCACGCTGCTGTTTGGAAATTAAAGAGAACTGACTCAGTCATAAAGAGGGTAATCACTGAGGTCTAATTCTGAGGTCTAATTCATAAGTCTGCTTTACCGTCCACCGACGAGAATGAGCAGTTGGCTTTCTTACACAAGGTTGTGTTTTTATTTGAGCACACAAGAAATCAGCCTCCGGGTATTTCATAAAGGGGAGACTGTGTTTAGTTCACTGATTGTTTGAGCTATCTCATGAAAGCACTATCTCATTGTAGCCACCGACCTGCCTTTCCTGTGTTTGGGGTTTTATCCTAGCTTGTCAAACAGGAGATCATGAATAGAAATCAACCACATGTAATTAGGTACAATAAAATAGTGAATCAATTCAGTATCTCCAACAAATGACAAAGCATGATATAAATAATGACAATGCCTTCTGACAAACCAAACTTATGATAACCCTTTGCTTGCATGAAGAGGTTGCCATGGTTCAGGCTTCAGCATTAGGACTCTCTGCTTGAGATCGCATGTTTTTTTAATGTCACCAGGAATAATAATTTAACATTGGTGCATAATGAAGCTTGTGATGTCTGTGCAGCACTTAAATGACCCCATAGTCTGGATCACTACATCATCTCCACCACTGAGCGACATGATTGGAAGTGTCTCATTAACAGAGGAAATGGACTCTGTCCTCAGCCAGCAGGATATGAGTGTGTTTGCATGTGATGACATGTTGAGAATGTAGTGAGTGTGGAGTTTAATAGTTTTGATCCTTATTTCGAAGCAGCTCCTTCCGCACCATCGTCTCAACCCTCTCCACCTCAGTGTGTGTATGTCTGTGATGACATGTAGAGTGTGTAGTGAGTGTGAAGTTAAATTGTTTTGATCCTTATTTCGTAGCAGCTCTTTCCGCAAAATTGTCAAACACTCTCCACCTCATTGTGTGTATGTGTGTGATGACAGGTTGAGATTGTAGTGAGTGTGGAGTGTAATTGTTATGATCCTTATTTCGGAGCAGCGCCTTCCACACCATCGTCTCAATCTTCTCACTTCAGTGTGTGATGACATCTAAAGTGAGTGAGTCTAAAGTGAGTGTGGAGTGTAATTGTTTTCATCCTTATTTCGGAGAAGCACCATCGTCTCAACCCTCTCCACTTCATTCCCATTCTCTTCCTCTACTTCTTCCTCTGTTTTTGATGCGATGTTGGCCGCCTTGAGGGAATGACGGGCATGGTTACCGTACAGCAACCTCCTTCAAATCCCCACCCTCAAGGAGAACGGGGGGGGGGGGGGGGGGGGGGGGGGGAGAGAACAGTTGGGCCTTACAGCTGGGCAGAGTCCAGGGAGACCCAACATATTCAACACTTCCTCAGGACATTCTTATTCACAGCTGCTTCCCAGATGGGGGTATTCCAACCCACTGGTGCAGTGTAAACAAGAGTAACTGCGGCTAGCGCAGACTGCGGTTGAACCAGCCCAAGAGGAGGAAAAAACATCCCTGAGTTTGATTTGCCTTTGTGAGCTTTGTCTCACAACCTTCCTCACATGCAAACTGAGTGAATTACTCAGGGACAGTTCTTTGACAAAAAAAAAAACATCTTTATCTGGGAAACTTTTTTATTTTTCTCTCTCTACCTTACCTCTCTCTCTCTGTCTTTTAAATGCTCTGTTCATGTTATTATTCCAAAATGTTCCCTTCACAGTCCCATCACACCATTTTCATTATCACATGAATGTGTGTCGACAATCCCAACATCGTTAAGAGGCATCATATATCATAAGACTAGTAATGAAAGTGAATAGTTACCCTTATTTTTCTAATTGCAATGCAAGTTTACTTTTCTGTGGGTGGAAATAGTATAAGAATTGCTATGTTGCAGGAGCACCATCTGCCCACCCCACTCTGTCTCTTAGCAGTAGGGTTTAGAATAGTCAGCACCATATTTCTCTTAAAACTATTGCTTCGTACACCAGATGATAAATGGAAATAATGTTCTGATATACTTTTGTCTTGCATGTTGTAACTGCATGAATGTCTTGACTGCATAAATGGTGTCAATAAAAAATTGATCACAAAAAAAAACTATTGCTTCAGCTACAGGAATGCAAATACTGTTGGATTTATATTCTTTACTTTTTGACATTAAGTGTCTCAGTTGGTTACATGACAACAGGGGTAATTATTTATGTATCTATTTATTACAATAAACCCACATACGTAGGATAGGGCTGACATTTTTGTAACAGTTGCCTTTGCATGATTAAAAAATAAATAAATAACAAAAGAAAATGGCATTGACATTATTATACCAGCTGGCAAATGTGTCTTGTTCAGGATCTACACCATTAATCCAAGCTGGTTGAAATGAATGCGCAACAGTTGAAGCCAATCGTCTTTATTACCTGTGAGCTTTTAGTGGATGTTTTACATGCCAAGTGGCAGTTTGAACCCTAATTATCATCTCAATATCTCAGGATTCCTAAATTATTCATAGGTCTTTGCATCACATTGCACTTTGGCGTATTAATAGAAACTCTACTGACTAAGATATTACTGTAATTAGATATCAAATATTATTCTGTAGACATAAGACACAGATTGAAAAAAGTGAAGCACTAATTAAACCTGTTTTCTATTTAAAAAGCTGATTTCCACATATAAATTAATTAAAACATGCCTAGAACAGTATGATGTCTAATCACTGAGCTTAGCTTAATTAACTGACAAAGAGACAGAGAGAGCGAGAAAGATAGGGAAAGAGAGAGAGAGAGAGAGAGAGAGAGAGAGAGAGAGAGAAAGAAGGAGAGGGAGACTGGGAGCAAGGGAAAGAACCCGCAGTGGAGAGGAGTAAGTGAGATTCTTCCGCCTATCCAAACGGAGACATTGAGACGTGTAAGTGGCATTCCATATTCCAGGCAACTGCACTTGTGCTTCCAGGGATAGAAAGTGCAGCACTCCAGGGAAGTGGGCTGCTCTAATTGAGGTGCGATATTTTCTGTCAATCACTGTCTGAAACACGAGGTTGGAATTCAAGGGATATTGCTACATACTTCAGGCTGTCTGCCATTAGCAACAGCGTGACTTTAGGTTCCCTAGATCCCATTTGGGCTGAGAACATTGGTACAAGTGGAAAAAAGCTGTGTATTGTCATTACATGTCCAGAATTATAATTTATGATAAAACTACATTTGCCATGAAGCATCTCCCCACACATCGTATTGAGACTTTCCATGAGCAAATCATAAATGATCTTTTCAAAGGGGCCATCAATTGTTGATCTCCTTTACAGTGAGAAGACTGCAGGAGTGGAGGATAGACTATGTGGATCAATGCAAGTAAATCTCAAATTCAGCTGTTTCTGTCATTTGCTATTAATTATCCAATCAACGGCAATTGCTTCAGCATGCTGGGATCTCAATTTCTCAGACTTATAGGTTTTTCATTACCTCAATACACTTGAGCCAGAATTGACCTCCACCTTGGATAGTTGGCAAGTGTAAATCCATCTCTTGCAGGGCTATTAGCAGACATTGATCTTGAAAACGGCTCGCACTGCTTTAGTTTCTGTATTTCGTGTCTCTTTTCCGAGCTTATCGTCGAGAACATGGCAAATTGGAGGAATAAGACTTTGCTAGTGACACTTAAGCAGCTGGTGCTGTTCCCCCCTGGAGGTCACCCAGCAATCCCCCCTCGCCCCCCCACACGCCCCACTCTGATGTCTCCTGAGGTGATCCAGAGCTTAGACGGTGGGGAGTGTGGGGGGGGGGGGGGGTTGGAGAAGCATGCTCAATGCCCAGGAACAGACTTGTGTAACGGAGGTTGTTATTGCCCGAGGGGGGTACATATGTTGGGGTCAGCAATTGTAAGACCTTGGATGCTGCAGCCCATATTGTTAGATTCATCTTCGCTCTCCTTTGCTGGGCCGGCGAGCCACTTGAAGCAGGGTGACCTCTCATAGCTGACTGGAGTTAGTCAAAAGACCACCAAGGTTCAACAGAAATCATAATGATGTGAGGGCACCTTTTTTTGTTGTTTTAAGAACCTCCGGGTATGTTTTTCTCCTCCTTGTCCTTGACATGGTAGTTGTTCTGAAAAACAAAGTTAGATAGATCTATAAACACTGAATACTGGAGGAAAAAGAGGTGGTTGGACATTGGGACTGTACAAAAAAGTACAGCCGACATCGCCAGTGACGCCTTTGGCACGTTTGTTGGAGAGTTAGTGGAGAGGCTCACTTTGACAGGCCTTTTCTCTCCACCAGACTCCGGCTTATCATCATCTGGCCCCCCGCTAATAGGAAAGGACATCTCCGCTAACATTGTGAATATTGGACACTGCACATTGTCCCCTGGTTATTGGCAACATGCACGGTCTCAGCAGTTTGGACGATGACAGATCTGCCAGGTGGCACTCCGCATCCTCTGGGTGCAGACATTTCTGCTGCTCCATCATTTCCCATGACCTCACAGTGCGCTGTTTTTTGGTATGCAGAACGAGAGCGCTGCCAGGACCGGGCTCAGCAGATGTATCAATTGTAATTAACACCCGCGTGCCGACATTTTGTGTGACTACAGCATAGTGGAGGTCGCTTGGTCCGTGCTCCGTGACAGACGTGAGCTGGAGTGGCATGTAATGTCCTTTCCTGCAGTGATAAACAGTACAGTGTATTAATGGTATCAACTGGCAGGTCGTATTATGTTAAATATATTACAGTGGGATCATATTCATCTGATTCTTTAGAATACTTCCTGATTTTATCAGTGTAGTTTTGCTCTAGCAGTGTAGTAGCACAATGATGATGATTTGCTCTGTCAAGCCACATTTAACAAAATATTGGTTAATTGAAATGCTATTAAAAAGGGTAATGATACATGTAATTAGCTGTTTTTCAATCACTTGCTATATAAGTTGAGAACAACAACTTGTTTTAATTTTGAACAATATTATGACAGATATCTAGTATTAAATGGCAATTAAAATCTTATCATTACTTGGAATTTGATTTGTGTAAAACTGATCAATTGAGGTCGAACAGTTCAAAACAATTAGAGGAAACAAGACCCTGGCTGAGAATCATGGATTTTTGTCAGGTGCCATAATTATCAGATTCCCCCCCCCCTAATTCCTTCCTGGATCACATTGACAGGCTGTCCATCACACAAGCACAGTCGGAGGTGGTGAGATCAGATGACCCTTAAAGAGGTGAAAAGGCTGTCAGCTAATGTCAGCCAAAGATAGACAGCGCCAAACTGGTCAGAATGGTGCTACTGGAAAACACGGATGATGGACACACACACAGAGCCCATTCTCTCTCCCTTGAAAGGAATGAAAACTGACAGGGAAAAGACTCAGAGGAAGACTGCACCATGTCTTCCCTTAGTTGCCTGTCGGCTGAGAGAAATTACGTGTTCAACTTGTGAAAAGAAGTAAATTGTTCACTAAAACCAATTTTAGAACATATTACCCGTCATGACTGTTACTGGCTAATTTCAACATTCAACTCATTTGTATCAGTATAATGGAGAACCAGACCAACACATATTAAGTATCTGTATATTACAGAGCTGTTTTATTTATTCAAATATGCACAGGAAACAACACACTGCATTACGTAACATTGTATGCATATACCATGGTGGTCCTCATTCTTACTCTACAGAGGCCGTGTCTTCTGGCACAGGCCAGTGTAGGGTCCCTGGGTTGGGAAGGGTGGTTGGAGGGGGTGTCCAGTGACTTATTGATTACACACCCAAGGCTTTCAAAGTCATTAGAAGTCATTCTCCTCGGGGCCTGACAGTCCAAGTGAGTGATTGTGAAAAAGAGGCTGCCTTGGGTAATTGAACTTTGCGGTCTGGAGCGGAGAGCCGGGTGTCTTGCCGAAGAGAAGTGGAGATCCTGACAGGGGAAGGAAGGGTGCACTCCTGCAGGAGAGTGTGTGCCAAAACTGCACCACGAGAACATAATCAGACAGCATCACATTCAAGGAGAAAATAACAGGATGTGAACAGACATGGAAACAAGAAAACAGTGTGGGGTATATTTACTCAGAGAGGCTAATTACTCCAAGTTTTGTGCCATGTTGTGCATGTTGTTGGTAAATTCGCAAGCGGTCTAGAACCGATTTGAGAGCATACATGCAGTTTATTTAATCTCAGTGTTACTGGGAATATACATGTGAAATGAAGTGAGCAGAAACGTTGTTTTGGGCATTAACATTACAATGACTAAAATGACTCTATTAAATACTAAGTAAAATATTATATATTTGTTATAGAAAAACATATCCAGATGGGAATTTGTTGTGAAAATCTCAGTTTATGTTGTACAACATTGTAAAAAAAAGTAATGGGTGTATTGTGCAAAATTGCAAGCCATTATTGCTCCAGTATGTCTCTTTCCATCCATATCTCAGCTCTCTTTGATGTTTTTCAGTTTCAAAGCAAAGCTTGCAAATGCTTTGAAGGGAACAGTTGCAATCAAGAGTTAAAATGTCAAATGTTTACAAAAATAGTCTAGTGAACTGCAACTGTCTTGTCTTTTTGGTGCAAATCATTAGCTGTTCATTCTTTGAAATCTGTGCGTCCTGGATGTGGAACATATTTTGTGACCATGTTGCTTTTTAGTCTCAAGGCAGCATCTGCATTAGAATCTGCGTTTGCCTCAACATCAGTACAGGATGTTTTTAAAAGTATCTTGCAGGGCTCTCGGGTAGGGAGATGCTGGCTGGGGAATGATGCAACAGTGGAAAGAGGGTCTGATTGAGGCAGTTCAGACTATCACATAAATCTTAAGCTTTAGGAAAAATGAAAACGTCACACTGCCATTGTTATGCTCTCAGACATAGCTAGTCGGAAAAAACCCAATGCTAGCACCACACTGGTAAATAAGATGAGGCGAGCTGTAGAGGGGAAAAACAAAGATTGCGTCGTGACAATATGAGGACACCAACACCACAGTGTGCCTATGTGTTTAGTAGTAAGTGGAGTGTAAAGGTCAGCGCCTGCCAGGTAAGTTGGACAAAAACCACCAAACCTATTACGGTGTGCTGGTGGGCTGAGGAGACATAATCATGTGTCAGTGAACCTCTCGAGTGAGAGAGCAGCACAGTGAGAGTGAGAAAAGAAGCATTTTTAAACATCTTTGCCTCAGTATCGGAAGAAAAGATGTGATAAAATGGATGAACGAAGTGCAAGCAAGGTGCTAGAAAAAGCAAACATAACCAGCCAGACTCTGCTGCCCAATGTTATGTTTGTTCCAGAACCCTCTAAAGCAGCAGCACCAGCCCTGATACTGTTGTGCACAGGGAGCAGGTAGAAGACATGGGGGGCTAAGATGAACACAGGAAGATGAGGTCAAGAGAGTGCAGAGGAAGAAGGTCATGTAGCCCACAATGGCTAAGCAGAAGCTCAGAAGGGTTAGCAGGTGTCAGGAGAGTGTCGTAACTAAGGTGATGGAAGCTGAACCATAGAGCCCTTGTGCTTTTAGATTAGGCTACTTTCAGGTCCAGCATCCCATTAAGCCGCCCTTTATGAAGTTGAGCCAAATGGCACTAGTAAGGTAACCTTTCCATGAGAATAAAGGTTGACAGGTTATAGTGGAATGTCGCATGTCAGCTGGCTATGAGTTGTGTTTCAATAGGATAAACATCCTCTCTAATATTGTATAAAAAAGAACATTATTGGCCAACCATTATGTTGACAATTAATATTAACAAAGAAAGGCATCCAGCAGTTGTTGATGCTTTTTTAATTACCTGCTCTTGTTTGTTTCTCATCAACAACCTGTAAATCTCACATTCGCTGCTGTATTTTTGGCCTCTTGAGCTGTCGCAGCTTGTCTTGACACCTGACTCTGCTTCTTCTGTGCGATCTTAATTATCTTGTTAGCACACTTTCTTTCTCTTCCTCTTGTTTAACAGTATTAATTCAGGTTGCAATGTTTGGATCTGTAATTAAGAGACACTTTGGAATTTTCTATGGCCACATTTATATGCGCCAATTAATTCCATATTAATAATCTGTACTTGTATTGATTATGTATTTTATTGGTTCTTCTCTTGCTTTAGTTGACTTTTAGAATTTACACCTCTCAATATTGAAGTTTTATAGTTTCACAGTCATTTGCAGTTTCATTATTTTATAAAACTAATTTAAAAGGAGAGGGTGTCCATACAAACAGTGGTGAACACATCCTGTGCAGTTCCAATATTTCAGCCCAAACCCCTGTGCCTCGCACCACTGCTCCCCCCTCATCACAATGTCACAGCGGATTCCTCCGCCTGCAGTTTAGCTCTTCTGGTTTTTGGCCTTATCTTCATTGATTTGGTCTATTACTAAGGCTGCTCACATGTGTTTGATCATTCAAATCTTAAGTCCACTGTTTCCTATGTGTTCTATTTAAACGTCATAATAATGTGTGCTTGTTTCTCTCTTGAGCTGCAAAGGTTTTTGGTTGCATTTAAGTCCTGGATTCTAACTTCTGGTCTGTGCCCTTTGGATTTGCAGTTTCAGCAGATCTTTTTTATTCTTGTGTTACATGACAACACTCCTTGGGCCTATATTTAGATCACAATATATCAGATCAGTACTTAAGATCCTTTCTTTTTTTCTGTTTGACAAATGTCAGCTGCATATGCGCAGCCATAACAAGTGTTCCACTGTGTCATGCGTTTCATTCAGCTCTTTTTTTTAAAGAGCGATGAAATTTTGCCGCATGCTGGACTTTTGACTGATACTTTCAGACCAACGGCTCTATTCAGAGTGTATTATACAAAGGGATTTAATAGTTGAAATGTTCAGCAAAACTGGCACCATTCTTATGAGTCAACAGATAGTGCTGCAGCAAGCATGGATGAGCAATTTCTTAATGGAGCGTAGAAAGACTAGATTAGCTCATTGACTTTCAGTAGGCTTGTTGGATATCTTGACTGAAATTAGCCAGGCAGTCTGTCTAGATAGATGCTGAAGGCACACTTTACAGGATTAGAGGGATCTTTTAAAATATAATGATTTTGCTACTGTATTGAATTTCCAAATGTGTGCATTCCGTATAATTACTTTTAAGGCTGAAATAACCGTAATTTAACAAATATTATTTAATCATAGTGCTATTTAAAAAAACAGGTTATTAAAGTTGAGACTGATAGCAAACGCTGTCACTTCAGGTTAAAATGTATAGTTAATTGATTTGTAATAGTTTTTATCAAGTTTCATGGTCCATCAGTTTGGAATTTAAACATACCTAATGGCAAGAGGTCTTGGACTCCACTGAACTGTAAATGGACAGGAGCTAAACTCACAGATTTTTCCCATATGAAGTGAATTGGTTAAAATCATAACAAAGCTGATCAAACCTCTTCTAATTCCTGAGATTACAACTGGACTTTTTTCAATATGATGTTTTGCAAGTGCCAGTGAACTCCTAATTATCATAATAAAACTGCCATATTCTCATCAAAAAAAGATACTGGTATGTCTGGAGTTCATCACATCAGAACTAAGAGTGGATAATGATATCTTGAATAATAGGAGATCTGCGGAACTATTACGTACCAAAGAAAAACTACTGAAAAAAAGAAAGAAACTCCAGCCTGTGTCAGTGTCAGAATTAATATAATCTTCAATACCTTTTTTATTACCTTTGAGCTCATGCTTGGGGGTCACTGTCTGAGTTGTTTAAAAAAAAACTTAACATTTTTAAATCTTTACATTCCCGTTGATGTTTTAGTTTTAGAATTCAGGGAAGGAACTAAAAATGGATAAGAATGACATTACTGGTGATCTAAATAACACACATTGATAGGTCCTAATGGGCACCATGATTTACCGATAAAATAAACACGACACCAGTGAGTGTCACCATGTGATGCAACCATTAAAATGTTCGTGATACATCGCAGTCACATATTTGTTGTGACCTCCTGAACACATAATGCATTCCCTTTTATGAGAAATATATGTGCTAATTTGTCTAAGATCAATGCAATTGTGTGTTTGTCTAAGAGTGCACACACACACATATGGAAATAATGGAGAGTGCTAAGGGTGAGAAAAGATAAAGACAAAGGACCCCTTCGAAAACACGGAAATATATCTAGCAGAGGCCGGTATTATGACAAATCTCCCTCAAAATGGGAGCTTACTGTGCAATACATCAGAGGGCAAGATTAGTGGAGCACTTCAAATCTGGATTCGACTGAAGATACAAAACTTTGAAAGGCTTTACCTTCTTTTTTTCCTCTTGGCTTTGAAACGATGAGATGCCAAACAGTAGCAAAGAGACCATTAAACAAACGCTTGGATCTCTTCAGTGGAACGGCGTCCTTGTAGGGGGGGAAGCTAACCTTCATCAGGGCCTGTGCCAAGCCTCAAAAGACTTGGCAAAAAACAAAACAAAACACAAAAACAGGAGAAATAATGTGCTTCCCTCCTGTTGCACCTGGCTATTTCCGTGCCCGCCTGCGTGAGTCCTGTAACCCACCATCTGTTTTGTCTTTGTGTTTTGAAAACTGAGTACGGGACTACTTGCATGTATATTTATTAATGATTCCAGTGGCCTTGCCTGTTTCTCTAACCTTAGCGGGTAGAGTGCCTTCAGCATACAAGCCACTAATGCAGGCTGGTGTCATATAACACACTACCCCGCCACGTCCTTTGACAGGGCATATGATGGCTGTATTGAACAACTGTCAACGCAAGCCCCTTCAATGCTGGAGGCAGTATACAATTTGATGGACAAGTGATGTTTTTTTCCCCTTGTGAAACAATGCCATGTGTTGTCAGGCTACTATGTACCGCCATATGTAATAGCCATGATGTAGAACCAGGGGTGAGCCAGGGGTGGGCTCCGTAATGTACTAATGAAGTCCCTTTGTTGCAATGAAGTTGCTCTCACATCTATTTCCAGAGGATATGACAGACCCACCATTTTGAATGGGTTTACTGATGGTGACTGATAATGATGACAGAGATGATAGTGTTGGTGACCCCCCCCCCCCCCCCCCCCCGACAGGAAAATATAATAATGTTGAAATAATAAAGCGTGAGACAGCAAAATCACATGGCCAAGTGATTGTTACGTGTCATGTAGTTTGTTATTTCAACCATGTTTAAATAAATGAGTATGGAGGTGGCTGAATCACTCATACAGGCTATCAAAGGAGGTGAAGATGCCTTTACCCCCTCTGGTGGAGGAAAACACAGCAAAACATGTTTCAATCAGAACAGCAAACAGAACAGCATGTCTCTCTGACATCTACAAACACCTATGTCTCTTCAGAAATGTATTTAGATGCAATGACATTGAACTTGTCCACCCATAATAAATCATTTAAATCTAAAATATGTACTTGATTGTTGACAGTTGCAGTAGCTTGATTCAAAACAATCCTGCATTAGTTGCTGTGTAACCTATCATAATTCATGAGCATTCTGCACTTAGAGGCTCCTCCATCTGAATACAACAGTAACTGCTGTACGATATGTTAATTATTTACAGGTGTTTCCTTGGACCTGCTGTGTCAAAGCAAGTGTGATATATGGGCATAAATGATTCAAAATGCTAACTCGCACCTTCACTTTCTTTTCATGCATTATGTTCTCACTCTCTTGGCAGAGCAGAGCACAAAAAAGCTTTATTCAATGTCGTGAGATTAACACACAATTTACTCTAGGTGGCTGCCCCTCGAAGCAGGCCCTGAGAATGATAGCACTGCTCACTGGTTGGCCGCAGTGTTGAGGTCTCTTACCGTACTGCCTCTTGCTGATTTCATCCCGCATCTGAAGCCGCAGTTGGCTGAAATCACATGAAAGTTGAAAGCAGGTATGTTGAAAACACTCCTTACACATCTACTCAAATTAGAGAAAAGCAAGGAAACTCAGCAAATGTTTTTGAGCAGCAGGAGATCTCCATTTTGAGCTGCGCTGTCAGTGTTGAGTGCAGTCCTGCTGTGGTATGAATATTCATCGTGTTTGCAGTGAAAGATGTATGGTGATATGTGAACCCCTGTCTTCTCAATTCAACCGGATCTCCCACTGGCTATCCGTCAACGACAACATGGACTCCGCAGGGACAGGTAAAATGTAGTCCGCTGCCCCTGACCCATGTGGAATGAACCAGAGGATATATACCATAAAGTGGAAAATCCTAACTGGATTTATACTGAATATTCATTACACTCTGCAAAATTATTGTTTTGTTCTTTCTAACTACTGAAATTAGTAATTATTTGTTTTAGTTATTTTTAGTATCACATTTAATAATGCAACCATAACATTTGTGATTTGTTGAGTTGTTGGTGAGGAGTTATTTCACCCATCTGAATCCACCACATTTACGGACTTTATGAAACTAAACTGTCTTTTCCAATGACTATCTTAGAGCAGTGCTCCATGACATTTAGGTTAAGGCACCACAGCTGTCCACAAAAGGCAGAAATAGAGCAGTTTGTTTTATAAGTAAGGTAAGGTTTCATTTTGGGTTAAGTAACAGAAAATAGCTTCATCAAAAAAGGACAAGAAAAAACCCAATTAACGCATTTAATGAGCAGGAGCTAGACCCTTACTAACAGGATTGTATCTGTGCAGCTGTGTGAACCGAACTACTGTTCAACTACTACAGTTTTTTAATATCGTTCAAACTTTTACATTTGTGTCTTCCTATTTTATACATACTCTCAGAATCCAACTCAACCCTACACAGTCAGCTGAAAACCCTGATATTCTTTTGTACACCATATGCCTCCCAGGAGAGTACATGCTGTCAAGCACAGTGTAATTCTCCGGCACAACTAATATTCAGTGTTGTTCTGTTCAAGCCAGTTCTGGCGACACAAGAGCCCATCAGACAGAGAGCAACTCTGTTGTAGCTCTTCTCCTCATTCTCCTGCACACTCTCCCTTATTACCTCTGTTCCTCAGGTGGCACGTCTGTGGCAGCTGGGAAGCTGTACCCGACGTGCCTAGCGCTTCTCCATCTGTGCCCGTTGGCGTGGTGCGGTGATGACTCAGCCTCTCTCTCTCTCTCTCTCTCTCTCTCTCTCTCTCTCTCTCTCTCTATCTCTCTCTCTATCTCTCTCTCTTTCTTTCTCTCCCTCTCTCTCTCTCTTTCTCTTTGTCTTTGTCAGTCCTGTCAGTCTGTCTCTCAGTCAGCCATGCCGGGGGCTGTCCCCTCTGCGACACACAATGCTCGCTCGTTCGTTCTCGCCTCGTCTCATTGGCTCCCGCGAGGTCACCTGTCGAGCTTCACTGGCTCCTTGGTGAGAGGCAGCCTTGCCACACCCCAGGGTTTTAATGTGAACTTAACTTTTAGGGTTTTTTTTCTGAAGGAGGGAGCGGGGGCTCAAACAAGCTCCCCGTCCCATTCCTTTCAGGCATACTTACTTGTGCCAGTGGCAGCAATTACCGTATCTGGTAATGTCTGGTGTTAGCATGCCTATCCGGAGTGAGGGCCCTCCCTGGGGGTAGAGCATCAGGGTTAAGTGGGGTGTGAGGGGGGAGTATGGGGGAAGATCAGTGGCTATTTCCCCTTCTCATAGGAACATAAGCCTTAGTGTTGGTGGGGATTATTAGGTGCGGGTTTCTCTGAGTGCGGTGAGCATTGCATTACACAGGAAACTTCTGTCCGGAGTTTCTGAACGAGGAAATGAAAACCGCACACGCTACTGATGACTGGGCGGCGGGCACAATTAGAATTATTGATTTAAAAGCTGTGTGCGTGAAGATCGTGTTCAATCAAATTTGGCTCTGTCCTTATTTGCTATGTACACATTTACAGGTGGATAACAATAATTATTTCAGAACCTAATACTCCCATTAGACAGCCGTCCAACCATCCACCCCTAAATTATTCTTTAAATAAGTTTTTTTGTTTCTGGAAAAGGATAATTTGCAGTTCTCAGTTTTTTTAGTGTGGTTCTTTCCACATTAATAGTAATAGTTTCATTCAATATCAGGGGCATGGTGTGATAAAAGAGAGGTGTCTGACATATATAGACTCCTTGTTTGTAAATGAGGGGGAACAAATTTGAAATCTTACAAATTTACAGATTTTCTTAAGGTGTGATATCAGCTTGTGAGTGTGTGAAAGTGGCGGTGTGTTGCAGAACACCCCTTTAACACCCATGCAATCATCAGTGATCTTTTTGTTACTGAACATTTCTTAGTAATCAATAGCAATATTTACTCTAGGTCTTCAATAATACAATACAGATGTTACCACGAACAGTGTATATATAATATTCTCAGTAAAGCAATATTAGAAGAAAAGATCTTCCAAAGATGATTTCAGGCATTTTTACAGCTAATAGATCTCTCCATAGACTGTACATGTATTGTATGAGGGGTTTGTCTCCACACAGCTCTGACACAGTGGAATGATTAATTAGAAATCAGAGCTCTGTAGTCCCATGGTGGTTTGAAATTCTAGATGTTTTGAAGATGGATGAGAATGCATATACTTAGACTCGCAGGGAAGAAAAAACTGAAGAGGCCATGCACATAACACTCTTACTAAGGTAACCGTGGTAATTAGGTAAGAAATCATCCATCCAGATCCTGTTGAATTCTGAGCCTGAGGGTGACTTAGGGCTGGTATTAATCATCTTGAAGAGCCTGATTAAGTGGGTTGAGGGATTGTGGGCCGTGGGAAAAAAACAGCGATTTCGTGAGAGGCGGTGCGACTACTTGATACACTCTAAACAAGCGCTTTTTAAAACGAATTGTGCATCACCGTGTAAAAAGGACCAACACTCTCCTCTTTGCCTGGCCTGTTCATAGAAATGATGGCTAAAATGAATCAATTTCAGTGGAAATTATGCTGTAAACGAGGGAAAAAAATATGATCAGATTAGAAGCTACTCTTGTGTAACTGCCAAGTCCATAATTAAATGGATAAATAAACGATTTAATTAGATCATCTGGACCGTTGGAAATTAATAAATCCATTTGTCACATTGTCAGAACCAAGGCCCTGTGTGTGAGACTAAAGAATTTCTGTAAGGTGTAGAGAGGCCCCATCTGGACCACCCCGGCTGATGGCTTGGAACCCAGAGGGAACAGCTGCTCTCCAGCCTGCCTCCAGTGGAACTCTGTCCGCAGCTCCCCAGAACCAGGTCTCAGTGCCAGCTCCCATTATTAGAACCCCGGACAAACTCTCTGTTATGAATTTCACGCTCAACTGGGTAGGCCACCAAAAACTATATCGGGAGGCAGGATTGCTTGTGTTTATGAATGTGTTTGTGGAAGTGTGTTAATGTATGTTTATGTAGAGGTGTGTTTATGTATGTGTATATTGAAGTGTGTTTATGAATGTTTATGTAGAGGTGTGTTTATGTATGTGTATATTGAAGTGTGTTTATGTATGTGTATGTAAAAGTGTGTTTATGTACGTATGTGTATGTAAAAGTTTGTTTATTTTATGTATTTATTTTGTTGTTTATTTGTATTTTTTTTATTTATTCTAATGTTCCGTATCCTCACAGCTCCACGCTGTGTTGTTTTGGTTTATGATCCTAATGACTGTGTTCCCTAATGGTGCAGAAGAAACTTCACTTACATGGCAAACCTTATCACTGGGGTCCAGTCTTAGCAATATTCACTGGCATGTTCTCTTGCCATAATATGAGCCCCAGCTCCCAGTAAAGCTACACTATCAGATTAGGCTTTATTACCCACTGAGACCTCTGGGAGTTTATTATATTATAAAAATGAATCAATATCTGAAACTTTGGAAATTTTTCTTCCCAAGATCGAAATGACCCTCCTCAATTACAGAATAATAACATGTTATCGCATTTCCAATCAGTATAAAGCAATTTGCTCTGAAACTGTATTATGAAAGAGTTGGTCACATAAGCCTATCTTCCGAAAAAGTGTATTAATTCCAACAGACCGTGTCAACATGAGAAATAATGATGATGATGATGATGATAATAATTAAATGTTTTTTATTTACTTCAGTATATGCTATAATGCCTTCACATCACTGAGAATAGACTTCACATTTGATAATGTCGCCTTTTAGTGTCATGGTTTCTTCCCCTTAAGAATAGCAGCACTACTGGCGTTGTGCTTGACAATGCAGTTTCAGGGGATTAGCTCTCTTTACCAGACACGTCTGATAAAAATCTATTTAAAGGCCCCTGTGCTGGATTGATCGGGGAGGCCTACGCTTCGTCTGGGAGCAACGCAGCTCTGGCAAGCAGGCCAAGTGAAATAGCTGCTTGTCCGGGGACTCACAGATCACCTGCAGCTTAGACACCTGCCTGATTGCAGCAGTCTCAGGTCCTTCCCAACAACACATTACTCTTCCCTCCCCCCCAACACACACACACACACACACACACACACACATACACACACACACACACACACAGACACAGACACACACACACACACAACATCCTCCCATGCAACCCACTGTGGAGAATTTAATTTGGGAAACAGAGCGTCTGCCCAGAGTTTCACTTACCCAAATGATGGATGAGCCAGGAGTGCACGGATGCAAAGAGCTCTGATGTTTTGTGTGGTGTGGTGCAGGTGACAGCTTTGCCCCTGAAATTATTATGCTCATACCTAACAGCAAGGCTGAAGAGTTTCAGATCACTTCTTCATCGGAATTTCTTGGGCCATTTACCTGGAAGCACCATTTGAGTTTTTTTGCTCCATTCATTTTACAGTGTCATCCTCTAACTTCCAAGAGAATGGTGGAGATTTCCACTCATCTGAAAGGGTTGGCAGACTGATCAGATGGATGAAATAGTCTCAAAGTCAAAAAGATGCTTTGACAGTCCTGCAGGAAGGTTTGTGCAGGTGACCATAGCTACTGTGACATTGTTTTGGGAACAAGCTACCATTGCTTGGCCCTCAAGTAAAGCTGTATTTACACTGATCCCAACCCAGTGTAAATCTTTGGCTTTCACATTATCCAGAGATGTGGGGGCAGCTTAGTCATTTCATTATAACTGCATTAGTCTCCTCATATTAGCTCTGGTGCCGTCTCTCTACTGAGGCAATAATGTTACAAAGGCAATAAGCTGCCATGTTTGAAGTGAGAAGACGTTTCCATGGCGCCAGCTTTTGTCAGGCAAACCTTATTCGCAAACGGAGAGATTATTAGGTCTTATTAAAGGAGGCGAACGGAAGAATAGAAAGAATCTATCCTATAATGACTGAGATATTACATGAGATGTAGCAAGATAATCAGAGAGTGGGCTAGGTCACAAAAAGAGCAGTATCAAACTGACATAAAATGATCTTTCAAAAGGTTATTGAGATAAACTTATCCTGTGGGAACACATTTTATTGTTTAGTGCGGATACCAAATGTTCGGAAAGTGCTGACCCGAGTTTTTCAAGTTTAGTTTTGTTGGGCAGACCTGCTATGATGTCTGAGGTGAGCTGGTCACATTTGGACATACCTATGTCCTTTTGCAATTTGTCAATATTCTTTTCAACACTGAATGTGACCCACTACGGCCTTAACTTTTTTATCAGCGCAAAAGCAGATACTTGTGAAACTGTACTTGGCCAGGTAGGGACACTACAGCCTGGCAATTATGATGATGCAAGCCTCCTGTCAGGACCTTCAATCATCCCATTCCATTAGAATTTGATGGGTCACATGAAATGGCTATTAATCAAATTGAAAAAAGCGTGCTGGCAACACTGCTGGCAACCTGATGGGTACCCAACCACTCTGGGTTCAGGGGCGGAGACGGAAGAGAAGGAATAGGTTCTGTACCTGACAGAGGAGGTTTCATTGCAGGTTTTAACGGCGAGACTCATCCTGCGTGATGAATATCTGCCGTCTGCCGTGAATCTTGCGCATGACAGCCACCCTTCTCCCACGGACTCTGAGCTAATTCACACACTGCGGGCTTCCCTTCAATCCCATCTGTCTTGTGACGTGGGCCCTGGGAGGAACTAGCCTCTTTAAGCACAGAGTTCAAAACAACAGAAGCTCCTGGTTCTTGACAGCTGTAGATGGGACAAAGTCAAACGTACACTCAGGTTGTGTTTCTTACTGATGTGCTTCATTAAAATTGCATGTTACTCGGAGGCTCCTCGCATTCACTTAGCTATCAATCAGTTGCTATCTGTAAAAAAAAAAAAAAAGTAAATGGAAAATCATAAGTGCTCTTTTGTTCATCATAGATGATGCATAACAAATGAGAATTACATCATGGCTTTCCATATACTGCACTCTCCCTTTTCCTTTCTTGTCACTCTGCTTCCCACCCATGGGTGCAAGAGCAAAGCAGTGACTCTTAAAGACTCTGAATCTGACATCAAAACCTGGCACAGAGATGACGAGTGCACTTCATATCGGTTGCAAGACTTTTCTTGCACACTGACATTCACAGCATACTTCACGAAAAAGACTTTGATTGTCAGTCATTTCTCTCCTCACAAAATGCTAAGTACGCTCAAATGCAAAATGACTCAGTGCCTGCTTCTATTTACGACACCTGAGGGACTATTGTTTTGAAGTGACATGAGAACAGTGTGGCTGTGGATGCACAAAAGACCCTCGATTCTCACGTCCCCTTTTCACACCACATTAAGACTTAGTTTTCACGCGGTACCTCACAACTCTCCTTCTAATTAAACACACCCGTTAACAAATATGTAATACATCTCTGGTAGGCTAAAATTCATTGTTTTGTACTCATTGTCCTATCAGAAGAACAACACAAACAGATGAATAAATAAATATCAAAAACGGCTCCAACAGTCACCTTGCAGTCGAGCTACACATGGATTCATCAAATATTCAATAACCTGCAAACTCTGAGACTTTAGGATGAATCATGCATTTTTCATCCTCCACTCCACCAAGGGAAATGGTGTTAAGGCCTCAGCCCATATTTGTAAGAATGGAGAAGGGTGTTAGATATGGCCTTGTAATTTAATAGCGCTTTGGTGTAGGTCTCATACCTTGACACACTGACAGGGAAAGTCTAGGCTTCGGTCCGGCGGAGAGCTTCACTGAGGTGACAGCTCGATGAATGAGAAATGAATGCACTTATACAGATTGTGGGCTGATGAGTTGGAGAGAGCAACTGGGTGATGTGCATTATGTAAATGGCGGATGCATCTTCCTGCACCACAGTTAAATACAGATTGTAGGTCTGGCTCTCTACAAAAGGGAAGCATCCCACTCAAGATAGATTAAGGAGATGAAATTACTGACAGAAAATGCTGCCAACACATGTATCATGCAGTGTCAAATCTTTCAAACTGCACAAGTCAGACCAAATTGATATGCAGAAATATACATTACTGAAGCATATATTACGGCATGAAAAAGCAATGCCATGCGTATGAAACCTGTTCACTTATGAGACATATTATGTTTAAGTGTGTGTGTGTGTGTATGTGTGTGTGTGTATGTGTGTGTGTGTGTTTGTTTGTGTACTTTATCGTTCCCTTTATTGTGTTTACATGTGAATAAAAACTATTTTTCTCATAAACCCAAGGCAGTGGACCATTTATTTGTACAACTGAAAAATACAATGCGTCTCCAAATGCACTTGTACTGTGTGACAATTAGAAGCGTGTTTGGAGCTAGACATTTTTGTTTTTCTCTGAAGTCATTGATAATGAATTTAGTCGAATCAAGATGTTTCAGTATGGATTATAGCAAGTTAATCCAGTGCTTCCAGTGGGAAACTTTCACACTAACCTGAATTTTTCATTGGACATTACTGTGGAACATGTCATCCGCAATAGGCCATTGATAACTACCTTATATCTATGATATTTACGTGCCAAAGTTTTGTTTACACCTTTGAAATAGTAATATGCATACTTATGAGTTGTATGATTACGGTAAGCCAGTAAAACACATTTTGTCATTTTCGTTATAGGGTTGGCTAATTACTCTTTCTTACTATGACTGTATGAGCTGTCCATTGTGCTGAAACTGGAAATGTCGAGGAGGGTCCTCGCTGAAAGGCATTTGTATGGCAACAACACTCTTGCTTTCTTCCCCCAGAAATCAATTCAACAAACACAAGGTGAACGGGAAAGCAGGATTTGTGGCATGTATGTATACTTGATTTCTCTCTCGCTCGCTCTCTTTCTCTCTCTCTCTCTCTCTCTCTCTCTCTCTCTCTCTCTCTCTGTGCGTGTGTGTGTCTTTGTATGTGTGTGAGTGTGTGCGAGAGAGAGAGAGAGAGAGAGAGATGACGGAGCTCGGGGAGCAACGTGTGTCTTTAAGAGGATCTCGCGCGCTCGGTGTGCGCTCTGCCTCTTGACGCGTCTGTGGTACGGGGTAGAGAGAGGAGGAAGGCGCTGGAACTACAGTAGCCTACTCGCTTGGAGGCATTCCTTTTGGACATATTATATCATCTCCCGGCGAGGATATTTAATCCGGTCTGAAATCTACACAACATGGAGTTTCGAAAGTCCTCATCTTATACTGTCAGCATCGTCTTGTTCATTTTCTTCAGTTCGTCACGTGCAGCTAGTCATTGTAAGTAACTCCGAGAGTGTTCAAACGATATCCACAAAGTCATTATATCTACGGATTTGTCAGTGATTACTTTACAGTAAATCGTTCGTTGTGAGTAGGGTTTTGAAGCTGAAGGACAAAATAGTGGGAATGTTTGATCATGTTTAAGTGGTTGCATTCTCAATAAAGAACAAGTATAGCTTTTAACATCTTACGGTGTAGTAAGACTAACGCTAACTGGCACAATAAATGTTGCTGAAGTTTCTCGTTTTATTGAAAAACGCACACACATAGTTATCTGTGAAATTGACGGTCTCTGCTGACTGTAAAATATATATACAGATCTTAAAAGAGTTGTACCACACTGAATCCCATTTCAAGTATAATGAAAATATGTGAGGTTTGTTGCATGAATGAGTACACACTAGAGGTCAGAATTGCCTCGTCCAGTTTCTCTGCAGCTGAAAGGATAGCACTACAGGGTACTCTCCTTCTTCTTCTGTATAACCGTAAGTGTGATATCACATACTTATTCTGTCTTGGTCAAATCTGTCTGGAAGTGTAGCAGGACAGTAGGGTTCCTGATGTTTACCAGTATAGAAAATGCACTTGACGCAGATATGATGCCCCTGAGTTTAGTACCAGGTTCGAAAAGGACGCTCAACGTGTTGCTTTCGTGGTTCAAGATGTTCTTGACACCCAGAATGCCTAAAGGATGCGATATATGCGTTATGTGCTTGAAGAGGCAAATGCTTAGATAGTTTGGGTTATTGAAAATAGTAGACACAGAGAAATACATAGAAATATTCTCTTCACCAATGACATCTGCAGATCCTGTACTGTTACCCAGGTGCACACTCTGACTGCCTTTTGGAATTATAGTTTACCCACCTGCAAATGAGTTCATTAATGTAGCCACTATTCACAATTTTCCCCCTTTCCCTAGACTTCTTTCTTTTCCTCTATGTTCCAAAGGGAGACAAAAACTGACCATATATTATGAGCATTGTGCCATTCTTGTGTTTATCTTAAAAATAGTGCGTTCCCTATAAAACCAGTGTCATGGGAGAAAATCCATGGGGATTATTTTTGTATCAATAAGTACCAACTGTTTTCATGTAACATGTAATGGTGTGTGCTATGTATGTGTCAACAAATAAGAATTATTAGATAAATTATTGAACAGTGTTATAGAGTAGTAATTATCTTAGTATTAACTGAGAGAATAGATATCGATATTCCCTTAGAAAAGTGGCAACTTTCAATTTCCTCAGCACAGTGACCCTGTAATTAACTATGTCGTGATGAATATCCCCTCGTTTGAAACTTTGCATCACATATTGCCTGTGTACATGGATACACAATTATTGATCTCATATCCATGACTAATTTGTTGGTTAGAAAGTTATATTGCCGTCAATCCTACTCTCTGTCCGGTATACTAAAATAATTTGTAATAAAATATACTATTTTAATATCAATATATATAACAAGAGGGTCAGTTAATGTTATACAAAAATAATGAATCTGTCTTGAAGCTCTGCAGTGCTGATGCAGGTTATGACAAATGGCAACTCAGTCATTCGCTGTCCTTTCGTGGGTATCAAGTAAACAATAGTTCATGTAGCCCTGCGAGGGAGCCAGTAGATTCACTGAGAGGATAAGGAAATGGATGCTTTCATATCTACCACAAAGAGACAGAATAAAGCCGCAGATCCATCACGGCACGTGTGCGTGTGTGTGAATGTGCATGCACAAGCATATGTGTTTTTGATGTGTGTCAGGTGAACGAGATAATGGGCCACCACATCCCCGCAGAGGAGACTGTCCTCAGTGCACTGAGAGATAACAGGGGGAGTCCTTTACCACCATATCATTTTAAGCCACCAGTATCTCTGGCTCTGCTGCCGGTGGGAGTCACGACATCCTGACATGTCTCCTCAGACCTCTTGGGGCTGTGTTTATTGCACTTCAATGTGAATTTAAAACTTGAGTACTGCAGTAGCTGCAGTAGCAAGCCATGTTATCAATCAACGACCAATTCATGTATTCCTGAATCATATTGGTCAGAGAGGACAGTCATTTGCAATGATTATTTTTACTTCTGTTTCTGTCACAAACTGTCGGTCAAGGGAAAGGGAGAGTGCAGAATCCTTTCCCCTTACAGAAACAGAGAATTGTCTTGTCTTAATTTGATCAACCAAGGAGCCATATTCAGGGTCATCCTTCTGTGTTGTAATTTGGGATACTGTTCAGGAATGGCAGCCACGCACGCACTCCATCGTGTTCCAGCGGCAGCTCATCTTGTCAGGGAAGTGCTCTATTTATGAGACCGTGCTCTTAGGACGGTGCTGGAGTGTATGACAAGTGGACCCACGTAAGAAGAGGGGCCATTAATATGCATCGGCCTACATCATGCGCCGTGGTTTGATTGCATGTCACAGTGCCGGTCCAGTACAAGCTTCGTACATTCTCATTCCGAATACCCCTTCCTGGGGAATAGTGGACTTTTGACCAGAGCATTAGCGTGATAAGTCATTTACCGCAACTTCCTTATGAGGTCAAACACGCAATGCTTTTAGAAGGGAGCTCCCTGCTGAGAGTGAAAGTATGATTTTGAAGGTTTGCCTAAGGCAGGCAGCAGAGGGGGAGTTTCATTATATACCTCCCCCACCCCCACCCAACCCCCCCCCCCCCTTCACAAGCCTGTGACACACTTCAGCAAGGAGGCTGCCTCCACATGGGCTGGCCTCTGTAAGTACAAGGTGGAAATTGGCTTCAGCCCACTCCTTTTCCAGTACACGGTGGAAGGGTTTTCTAAGATACGTGACAAAGTGAACTCCACACATTACACATTTTGAGAGAAATGGTGTTCATAGACATTTTCCCCTGAATGTGTTAATGCATTGATGTAGGAGATGAGGAAAATAAGGCAGCAGATTCCTGGATGGAAGTGTATGTTGATTTGTGCAGTTCTGCCCTCACACAGCAGGAATAATTCAAAACATGAGCAGTTGTTTCGAATGGAAGTCTGATGTCCATTAGCCATTATTCACAGATTCATAACTTGACATGCATTGAGTTGGACAGAGACATTTCACAAAATTCCTTTGAAATTGTCTTCTGTTTCATATAAGGTGGTGATTAAGTTAAGCAACCATGATTCCCATAACTCAGGGTATTTGTATTGAATCAGTAACCACAAACAGTCCTGTAATACATGAAAATGGTGTATAGTTATATGTCTAGACAGCTGAACAGTATACTGAGAATGTACTGTCCGTGTTGTGACAGGTAACACTACTGTGACCAGTGCAGTCAGTGTGTGGGATTGGCATCATTACTTATGGTGAAGCTTATAATCAGAAAGAACTAAAGTTTAGGTGGTCCTATCCTTGAAACGATGAAATGTGATTGTTGATAAATGTCTTTGTTTGGATCTTGAAGTTGGGTACTAGGGCTCTTCATTGGGCCAGAGCACTATTTTCAAAGTCCAACCCTTAGGTAAGCAGTGGCACAAATTGCCTCAATGACAACAAAAACAACCCCCCACCCCCCCCACCCCCCCCACCCCCACCACACACACACACACACACACACACAAATATCATGCCAGTTCCTAGGATGATAGTATAGCAAATGAATGTGTCAACAAGCCAGAGCCTTGTAGTGCACAGTTCAATACTGAAGAGTGTATTTGAATATGTGTGAAAGCGCTGACACCATAACACCCTCATATCTGCAGTAGATCTGAGTGTATGACCTGGTGCTGAAGGACACTTTCTGATACTCCTTCTATCGCCAGATTAATCTCTGTCGTCTTGATTCCTCTCAACAATGCAGTGCCCCTATCAGGCTGAAAAATATTGTTGATCACCAGATAGCCTGTTTTGACTCAAGTCAGCATTGGGGGGAATCTTTCATTTGAAAGGAGGGGCACAGCAGGAATAGTGATATTTCAAGAGAATCAACGGTATGGCCTTGCAGATATGGCACTTTCACAAAGCCTCTGTGTGTGTTTGACCAAGGGCGAAGATTGTTATTTTCCTGCACCGCACAGATGCACAGATTACAATAGCTTCCCAACTACATGGATAATATGAAGACACGTCTCTGCTTAAACATGATCCTTGTCCCCCGAGTATACTTTAAATTTCACCTTCCTTTTAGAGTTCAAGGGTTTATTTTGAAGCAGTCAAATGTTGGCAGTGTAACTTTCTATCTCTCTCGCTTTCTCTGTCTCTTTCTTTCTCTCTGCTATCCTTTTTTGTGTCAGACTACCTGGAGCTTAACCTTTTGACTTGCTTTTAAGGCACGTAAAAAGACAGGATCTATTTTTCTTCCAGTGAGTTTGATCACATTAGACTTTCATTTTCTAAGACAAATAGTTGCTGGCTCCATGTACTCTTTGTGTTAGCTGAGGATTAGGATCCAGGAACTCGGATGACTCACTCAGTCATTTTCTGCTTCTCACTAAAAGCCTGACACTATTGTAGCTTTTTTTTTAAACATAAAAGGAGTATATTTTAACTGCCGGAACTCAGTGTGAATTGTATTCTGCCATAGTAGCATCCAGATCACAAAGCAATAGCTCACAAAGTATTTTCTTTCTTAACTATAATTATGAAAAGATGTTCTGTAAAAGTATTCTACCATTTCTTTTGTTGGTGGAAGAAAGTACCTTGATGCAGAAGGACATTATATATCATGTAGTGTGTGTGTGTGTGTGTGTGTGTGTTTCTACCTAAAAAGATAAACAAATTCCAATTCTAAAAGGTCTGAGACAAGTGAACGACCCAGGTCAAGGCTCTGCATACCAGTGCCTTCTCATTACGCCTGTGTTTTCATTTGATAACTTTTGATGATAGATTCTGGGAAATTATCCCCGGACTCCATAATGAATTCCTCACTTGCCTCATCTCTGCTTGAGCAATTTGCATGGCTCAACATTAATCACGTTTCGCCGGATGACTTTCTCCCTATTCCCAATTAATTATTGAGAAAGCACATTAAATAACATTTGAGTTTTTGCTTTTTCGATAGGGCCCCATTTTCTACACGAAAACTATGGCCGCGGTGATATGAGGCCATTTGGAGATAGATTATCCCAACTGCATAGCCAGCAGTGAGGCTGTAAAGCCATTTGATGAATGTGGTGGTGGCGGAGGCTTTTACATTCCTAAACAGATCCCTGCCTCTCTGATACAGGGTGTTGCTCTCATACTGCGGGGGATCCTTTAAGAGGAGCCCTGCTCTAAATATTTGTGTAACTGCTTTCTGGTAATACTGAGGGAGGATTAACCTCACAGAACAAAGCAATCAAAAGAAACACGAGTGTTAACGCGGAAAGAAAAGGATGGAGATAAAGAAGAGCAGTTTCTTCAGCCCTTTGGTTTTAAAAGGAACGTAACACCCATGCATAAACCAATACAATTATGTAAAGGCTTACTGCCTTTAATCTGACATGCATTTTATGTATTTCCCGTCTAATTTTATAGTCAACTACCATACATTTAGCATTTCGGTATATGGGAAGCAACGCAGTAATGACATAATAATGAATATTTTGCAGATCAGAGCAGATGGTTTATACGGTAACATCCGTTAACATCCATTAAGTGGCTTAAGTGGTTTCCATTTGTTTTTTAGTCTTGCTCTAATTAAAAAGGGATTCTTCACAGAGGAGACAGACCGACAGCCCTTGATTGTTGTCATTCTTTGTGACATTCCCATAGTGGGGAGGATGCTGCTGAATATAGGTGCATAGGCTGTGGTTCTCCCAGATGGAAAGCCTTCACCAGCTCCTATCCTTTGATGTCTGTTCTCTGGCCCACGTTGGCTAATAAGCATTCAACTCTCAATCAGTTCAGGTTCACTCTCTGTCCAAGCAACAAGCTCTGTCTTTGTAATGGATATCAGAATAATGTCAGCATCACCAATGTAGGACAGTGTAGGTTTGAAAAGAAAAAACAACGTTGTTAGTTTGTGACGTATGTCTGCCTTGATGGACTTTCAAATTGGACCAAGTCTTGGATCAACGAGAAAAACATGTACACATTTTGCCTGTTAAGGAAATCTCCATCACAACAGTAGTAAATAGTGGTTCAATAGAGACATCCTGGATGTGTCAACTGCTTGTGACCCCTCGTTCTGATTGAAATGCGTGAGAGCGCCACACTTTAAATCAGTGGAGGGATTACAGATGTGTTACCAGCGCTTTTCTCATTTCGATTTAAATGTGAGTGGGCTGCCTGACATTTCCACAAGCCTGCCGAGGGTCACAGTAGGCGCGCACACCATCTGGGGCAGCCGGGGATACGCGAATCAAACTGTCAGCTTCCTGCTCGGCGGGTCTTGCTTCCCTGTGATCTCATATTCACAAGGAGCTAATGGGACAGTAACCCCCGGGCTTCTGCTCCCGGCGACAAACATACCAGGCTAATGACGGTCCAGAGGAGACGATGTCTGGCCCATCTGGCCTGAGGCGTCATTAAACCTCAACCTGCTATTTAAATAGTTAGCTGCTCTACTGTACTGTTCTTGTGTTTGGCCTTTTATTTTTTTAAGCTAGATGTGCTTACGTGAATATGTATTCCTGAGGAACTTTTCACATTTGTTCCACAGTCCTCAGTATGTGTATATGTGTGTGTGTTTGTATGTGTGTGTGTGTGTGTGTGTGTGTGTGTGTGTGTGTGTGTGTGTGTGTGTGTGTGTGTGTGTGAGAGAGAGAGAGAGGGAGAGAAAGAGAAAGAGAGCAGTAAAAAGGAGAGATGGAAAGAAAGAAAAGGAGAAAGATATCCATCAGGGAGAGAGAAGCAATTTGTTGGTGTTATTGAGTCAGATTGCTTTGTAGTGCGCCTGTTTGTTTTGGTCTCCGGCAGCCTTCCTAATGAGTCGACTTTGAGATGCCAATCTACGATGTGGCAGATCTGTGAAGACAGCGGGCACAGAGCAGTTCAAAGCCATCGGCAGAGAAAACCCTGGCAGATGACAGGGGAGCAGAAAGTGCTGATGGGAAGCGTCAGCCGGCTGAGGCGGGAGGGAAAATGGGCATTGTGGGGGTGCAGCAGACACGTCTCTCTGCCTCCGAGGCTGACATGTTAATGCAGGTGCTTCAGACCATTGGCAGACATTTTATGACACATTTGTGGACAAGATAAGTGATGTGTCCCATGTCATTTCATCTATCAGTTTTATAAACAAAAGTTGAGTAAACAAACATAACGGTCAGTGTAGCAATTTAGTAATTAGTCCACAGAAGCATTACAGAGGTAGGCTTTTGAATAATGTCCATGCAACCACAACCTCTAGGTCTTATTTTAGCTTTCACAGATGACATATTGTAACAGTACTGTTGAAGAACATAGGTATGGAAAGCAGAGCTCTACTTCAACAGTTTGAGATTTAAGACATGTCACATCCTTTGAGAGTCCACTCGAGGCTCCACTCAGGCGGCCTGATGAGGCAATCTCTCTCTATTTAACTCTTTCTTTCTATCCTCCCTCTCTTTCTCCCTCCTTTTATCTCTCTCTCTCTCTCTCTCTCTCTATTTCTAAATCAGTATTTCAGGGCTAATACGTGACTCACAGATACCGACTGGAAAAGATTCAGAATGGATAACAGTATGTCATAATGTATTGTTCATTACAGTTTCCATGCGGTCTCTAACGAGAGAGGCTCTATCCTCTGGCGTAGTGCTGTTTGGTGCACAGCATGCTGTCGTATCTGTAAATAAATGTGTGTCCTGATGTGAGCATGCAATACAAGTCTAAGCTTATTTTCAAGAGTACAGTCTCTCCCTGAGCTCATAGAATTGCCTCTAATTTAACATTAACTTCAATCACTAAAGTTAATGTTATATTGCATTGTGTTTTTCTCAAACATTATGTGAAAATGTATAGTTTGAATGAGGCTGTTTTCAATAACACTTATTCTTGCCTATCAGAACTACATATTGTGCCAGTATTTAATGGACTATTTTTATATTCGTATAGCACCTTTCTTCAAATCCCAGGTCAGGATATAGGGGGGTTCAGGTCACATACAAGATGCTGGTATTTAATCACACATGCTGTTTGTGACAGCCGGACAGACTCTTAGGTCTCCTCTTCCACGTGTGTCACACTGTGTGTATTTGATCGATGCCTCATGACTCGGGTTATGGTAATATGTTTTCATGTTGACAAACTGCCTATAACCTACGCGTGAATAACACGGCAACATCATAACATCTTATATTGCATATTACCTGTCTGACAGATCGCAGAAAAGATACAAGGGCATCCTGCTCGAGTGCCATTTTACTGGTGCTACATGTCTTAAAGTCGAAAGAGGACCGGGATGAATAATAGACCCTACAGATTGTGGTCTTACATAACATGACAGGGGTTATCAAGAGGGCCATAGGGCTACTCTTTGGAGGGACTATGCCGAAGAGTCAGGGTGATTCATGTGGTTGCTTGCTGCTTGTGCAGCCAGCTTCTGTTTGGAATTCACAGCAGGAATTCTCTATGGCCTGTTTGCCCTTCAGTGTCTCTCAATCTCTCTCTCTCTCTCTCTCTCTCTCTCTCTCTCTCTCTCTCTCTCTCTCTCTCTCTCTCTGCCTCCTCAATTGTGAAATTCCAATGCAATGTTACTGGCTCAGTGGAACAAATACTGATAGTGCTTTCCACTGCTGTAAAAAGCTAGAATAACTGATGGTGTTTAGAATTACATGCTGCAGTTGTTATATCACTCTGCGCCCCCTGCAGGCTGGCGGTGACTGTGTCTTCACCAGGCAGCAGGTGAAGCTGGGCATGCAGGGGCCTATAACTGCTCCCTCGCTCTCTCTCATTATTTATTTTATATTTGACAGATTGTGCATACACAGCTCGCAGATTTTTTTTTTTGCCCAAAGACGTTTGTGTTTATAGTATCCCTTCTGTTCAATTCAATGTTGAGTGAAACCTATCTTGTGTTTTCCACATTTTATGTTGCATCCATTGCCAGTCTTAAGATAAAAGTGTAAGCTCGTCCGGGAGAAGGTTGTTGTTATTTTTTTTCTTCAATTTGGCAACCAGATCTATTTTGGGAAATGAGCATGAGTTGCGTGGCTCATTAAGCTTACATCCTTCATTGACCTCCGAGCACTACGTACACACTGGGAAGGTAACAGTGTCTCAACTGGGTCAGTAGATCCTTCCATCAAATGCTGATTTGTTATTTTGCTGTTCATATTTGCTTCCCCATTTTTGGAAACAATCCTGCATAAGAGTATTCAAGATAAGGATGGGAGGACTGGATTGGGTTGTACTGAAGCTGTATTACCCAATGGTAATGTTGTCCTCAAAGTAGGGAAAGTGTCTTTGTCCCACATGTTCAGTGCTCTGCTCTGAGTGCTTGCTTGGTTGCCTGTTGTTACCAGCCCTTTCCAAGACAAGTTTTTTGGCCCATATAGGGTTGTGCGATGTCTCACTAATGTGTTGGATACATCGTCCAAGAAAGTCCAGGTGTGTCACCTTAACAGTTTGAAGCCTTACTTTACTCCAGAAACCTTTGTTGGGTTAGTTGCTGGCTCTTCAGCAAATGATGAATTGTTGTGTTCTAGTGTTTGCCTACTAATGTCTCATGTGATTGAGTCTGTCATGGTGATGATGGAGATACTGTTCCCTCTGAAGGAGGTATTGAGGGACGGCTGAGGAATTCTCAGGTGCTTATTGATTTGTCTAAGTTTCTTAGCTGTACTTAGTTGTAGAGAAAGCAAAGGAGATCATGGCACTAATCCAATCTTTCTATCTCTCTTTCCTGACCCGCCAACTAGAACAACTCTTGTAGAGCATGGCATTGATGTAGATTTGGTTCAACCAATCAAACAGCATGATTCCAGGTTAAGCCCCATAAAAAGATAAGTGTTGAGGAAAGAGGTAGATTATTTGCTGAGTAACGATTTGGCTGAGTCAAGTTCTAGTTCCTGGAGCTCTCCCTGTGTTCTGATCTGATGGGTCATACAGGTTTTGCACTTATTGCAGATTGTTGAATGCCATGACAAAGTCTGATTGCCCTCCCTTGCCGAGAATTGACTTTTGCGTTTATTGTGTGGGGTCCACAAACTTCCCGACCAATATTGATTTTTTGATGGGCTATTGGCAAGTACCCTAAATTGTCAATATTGACTGCCAATTTGTGACAACAGATACCTTATTGTAGTATAAAGCAATGCCTTATGGTGTCCAAAATACTCCAAAAGTACACCAAAGTACAAAATACAGCATCTTGTCAAATAGGTGCTTGGGTTGACAAGCTGTCCTAGATGATGTCGTCCTTTATAGTTCCTCCTGGTCTGAACATCTGGATTTTATCAGGGAATGTTTTACCCGTCTAGTGATGGCAAATCTGACCATCAACCTTTCCCAGCGTGAGTTTGGAAAGGCCCATGTTACTTCCCTATCAAAACGGTATTAATTATCGGACGGTGTGTGTTATCGGCAAACGTTCACGTTTTTATGTTAACCTATTATTAAACTGAGCATATCGATTGTTAATCCATTATAAACTTTAGCATTTTGATTGTTTAACAGAATGGCCGATGTTTGATAACTGATAACTGACATAGCTATGCTAAGCAAGTTAGAGGGGGGTGAGCGGGTGCACGGGTGCGTCAAGATCACTAAGAATTGTGCAGGTTCTTAGGAATGGTGGGAATGGGATACTACGTGCTTTCCGCCGGGAACTTTCTTACTGTGGACACACATTTGGCAGATCTCTTGAGCCCTAAAATATCTTTCCATTGGTCCCCTGCTTGTCAGCAGGCCTTTGAAGTGACCAAGGCCTCGTAAGCCAGTGTGCCTTGTGTTGCTTGTCCCTAACTTTGAGCAGCCATTTAGTTTAGCTGTGGATTCAAGGAACTGTGGGGCTGGAGTCATCCTTTTGCAAGTGGGAGAGGATGGTATTGAGCACCCAGTCTCCTACTTTTCTGAAAACTTTTAATAGCTGCCAGCAGCATTATGTCACCGTGGAGAAGGAGGTTCTTGTTCTGATCCTTACTGTCCAGCATTTTGAAATGTATCTGGGATCTCCATATCCTGTGTTTTTTTTTTTAACTTAACAGGATAAAGAATCCTAACCAGAGGGTTGTGTGGTGATAGCTGATCTTGCAACCATTTAATTTAACTATTAAGCATGCAAGAGGCCAGGACAATGTAGTTGCAGACACTTTGTTCAGAGCTATGTGAGTTTCTCAGTTTTTCTCCCTTCTCCACCCCCTCGGTCCCTGTCTATACTTAAGGCCTAGGATGCAGAGGACTGGACAGATTGGTAATGGGAAGGGTGTAACATCAGGCCTATCTGCTTTGTGTGACTCTGAAGCATAGTCTATTTGATATAAAAGATACATACTACTGAATCTTTTACCATATACCCTATGTTTGAGAGATTGCATGGACGTTTGGTTTAAGTGGATATACTGTATTCCTTACGTAACAGATTGACAATATGAAGGACGCTGCATTTTGAAGAACTAAACTACACACTGACAAACAAGCTGTTTCCTCAGTGTCCATCTCAGACTACATGACAACAAATACATGAATGTGGATTTGTTTAGCAGTCTTCTTTTTACACATGATGTAGTCAGACCCCAAATGCACCCCTGAGGGAAAGATGAGGTCATACACAATGTTCTTTCAGCCTAGTGTTTTAAGACACCAACTTACTTGGACTGTCCAGCAGCCAGCAGTGGCCCAGCCACAGTGATGACAGTAGTGAAATATAATTAATGCATGGCGGGCCGGTTTGAGCTGAGTCACTGCTGCTGTTGGTGAATTCATTTTTTCAGAGCTGATGGCTAAAGGCAGTCAGGTCTGAGATGACTGATGGCAGATTTCCTGTGTTGTGATTGTTGTACATTCAACTGTGCATGGCGGGGGACTTATCATGCCATGAATGGTGAAATGTTTCATGAAAAAAACAGCTTGTTTGAAGGCTTTGTTTGGTTGTTGACTGTGCATTAGTAAGTAAATTACTTTAAAAGGTTTTAAAATTATATGTTCAAACGTACTGGCTTTGTTTTGGAGATTTGCAAGCCTTGACGCGATCTCATTTGATTTTGTAGTCGATGGTGACTCAACTTGTATAATCATGGCTGGTAACACATAGTACATAGTCTTCTCATACTACTTTTTGGCACTCCTTGTTACCCAAGTACGTAATAACTGTGACAGAAGGTAAAGCTAAATAAAGTGTGACTTAATGCTTTTACTTTATCCATCGTTGTTGTCCTGTGTGTGTGTGTGTGTGTGTGTGTGTGTGTGTGGTGTGTTTGTGTGTGTGTGTGTGTGTGTGAGTGTGTGTGTGTTTGAGAGTGAGTGTGTGTTTGTGTGTGTTTGTGTGTGTATATGGGTTTGCTGATGGGTTAGGTCACTAAGAACATTTAAACAGTTAGAGATCCACTGGGATAATACAAAACAGATAAAACACGGTTATCTGAGATTTAATCTCAGGCAGAACGTATTAGTGCTTTTATGGATGTAATGGCAGCGGCCTTGACTGACCGTCCGCCCACATCTAATTCTTTAAAAAACAGCTTGATCCACTTCAGCCTCACTGGCAGTCAGCATTTGAGACATCTGCTGGCAAACGATCTGAGTGCAGTCAAATCAGGTCGCTTGAAATCCAGCAATGCTTGCACAAAGGCTGTAAACAAGCTCATGCCCACATTGTCGCCTGTGCTTCACAGACTCTGAGTGCTGAGTGGATGGCTTGCTGACTTATTTAGGTCGGTGGGCCTTAGCCCTACTGCTTTGTCCGTCACTGTTGTGTCCACCGCGGTGGCTAAACCTTGACCTCTTGTTTTGGTGGGTGAGCAACGTCCTGTAGGGTGAAGCAAATCCGGGGCACTCCTCTATGTGTGACTGTGTGTGCGTGTGTGTGTGACAGTTCTCAGAGAGGGCGGGATGGGTGGATGACAAGACTGACGTGCTCAGATCACTGGTCTCTTAAGCCCCCATTCTGTGTTGGTAGTGCTCTAATCCTGAACGGCAGGATTAAAAAGCGAGTTGAAACAAACCACACAGGAAACCGCTTCTCATACTGAGAAAGAGAGAGTGAGAGAAAGAGAGGAAGAGATCTACTTACTTGTGGAGTACTCAGCCTCATATAACCAAATCTTTTAAAAGTAAAGCTAAAGAATGTCTCCTGAGTAGGGCCTTGCCACTGTGTTTCTTTAGCTTGAAGTTCAGATCAATACAATATTACCCAATAGAATAAGAGTCTTTTTTTGTTGGCTATAATAACATATATCTCCGATATAATATCTGTCTAAGATATTATATCTATTCTTTCTCAGTTACCATAAGCTGTAGTTGTTTGTCATTACAAATACATTTGAAGTCACAGTTAAGGTCATTGTAGGGCCCAGGCCTGCTTTATATCAGGCTTATCTAATGAGTTTAGCTTTAAAAACAATGACTATTCACTTTGTACAAAACACTTCACTATATCGGATTCAATCAAGTTTAGTACTTGTGTATGCTCAGTCACACAGACACAGACACATGGCTTTGTTTCCCGCCTTGTGTTTTTCCTTCACCGAGTCCATTATTTCTGTTTATAGGGACACCTTGAAGGGCACAATCAACAGCAGTTCAACAGCCAGATGTCTACCATATTTAGTAATTTATTCATCTAATATCAGTGAATGTTTTTCTGTAAACCATAAACCATATTTGGGGTGTGAGGGAGCACATGAATGGAAATCAGTCACATGGCCTTTGCACAAGCTGGTGCACTTGATCATTCATATCCAGTAATGGCTTTTTCCTCACTTGAACTTTGCTTGAATGATATAAGGCATAATCCAAAAATCACTCACATGCTCCATTTCAAAGAGGAGATATTATACATATATAATGTATTGTGATGGAGGATATATTATGATATGTTTTGAGATCATATAACATTCTAGATGCCATTGAATAATCCTAAAATATCATGTGGTGGTTAGATGCTTCATGCACTGTTCTATACAGGCTTCCCACTCCTTTTAAAACATAAAATTCAAGGACTTTTTAAGGACTTTCTAGACCAGTTCCCTCAAATTCAAGGACCAAACATGGGATACTTTGAGACACAGGTCAAAGTTCATTACTGTTCAACACTGAGAATTATTATAATGAAAACAAGCACGTTTTACAGAAACTTACCGAGAACAATTAAAACGAGAGAGCAGCTTAGAAGTTCGACCTCTTCTCAACGCCTCTCAGTTGTACTGTGTAACAGTGAAAGGCAGACCGTGTGTGCCTTTTCCAACACACAATATATCAATTCAAGCACTTTCAAATGACCCATGTCTATTTATATCTATTTTCTTTTCTAAAATCCACAAACTTTCAAGGATTTCAAGGACCCGTGGGAACCCTGTATAAACAGTACAGTCTGCACAGCTGTCAGGCTGTATTAATGTCCCCATTCGGAGTCACAATTGGTGCTTTTCTCCTCAGCTGCCTTTGCATCCATCCTGCAGAATCACTGTTAATGATAGCATCTCTTTGTGACTCGTTGGCCATTGCCTTATCACTAATCGCTTTTTTTGGGGGCAGATCAGCCAGGGAAGGGACTTACAAGGCATTAAAATGGAAATCAGTTTGATGGCACATATCACTGGGTGGCCAGGGCTGACTGCAGGTCCCCACATGGGAATATTGATATTCGATCACCCTGCTGTATACCCTCTCCGTGTTTCAAGGCTGTTGGCTCCTATATAATGTGATGCCATGTTAATTGTGGCTAATGGATTTAATAAAGCGGTTTCCAGCTAGCACATTGCTGAGAGGTCACATAAACCATATGCTAGCGTGTGTGTCTCAGGGGACCACCCCAGAAAGCGTTAAGCCTTGCGGCAGCACACTGCGATTGTCTACAGAACTTCCTAGGGATTTTGGCAGTTTTGCTGTTGTGTATTAGCCTTTGACATTTAAATTACCACAACTGTGTGTGTGTGTGTGTGTGTGTGTGTGTGTGTGTGTGTGTGTGTGTGTGTGTGTGTGTGTTTGACATTCTTTCACTGTTTTGGTGAGCACAAAGTAAAAACCTTGATTTTGCACAGAATAACTTGTTGACACACAAGGGTAACATACTTTTGAACTCTGTAAACATACTCACTGTCATCAGTCAATTCCTTTCAGATATGTATTAATGTTTATAGATTTAGTAACTGGAATAAGTCAAACCACCCACTGAGCGTTAACCCTGATTACCACACCATCCATTTCTGCTTTTCGTTTTGGGCTGTTTCCATGGAGATAACCTCAAACTCTGCCATTGTTGGCCTAGAAACCTGTTTTCTTTCTTCTTTATTTCTTATTTAAGATACAGTCAAGCTCTTTTAAGTATTTAGTGTTCATACAGCACCCTTGCTAGGCCTGAATAGAAACGTGCTAATTTTTGACTTTCTTCAAACTAAATCTCTGCATCCCAGTGCGGGATCTTTAGTGTGTCTAATGTGTAAGAGTACAGAGGGAGAATTCAGCTGTATGCAGGTATCATTGATATATTCAAATAGCATGAAGTACAGCATGTAGTATCAAGAAATTAGATGATGTGTACGCTCCATCCATGAGAATATTGTGGAAAAAGTTGGATAGAATAACATAACTACAGGATCTTCAAAACAGGTGTGTGGTCTGCAGCTTAGCCATTTTTTTCTTGATTCATAAATATACATATTATAATATAAATACACGTATATATACTAAATATACTGATGATATATACTGTATATACTGTATATATCTTTCAACCATTTCAAATGTTCCCTACAAATTCATATCCATGAAAAAGCCAGTTAGACCACAGTTAGACTCCCACTGATACGCCCATCACCAGTAACAACTTTATAACCTAGCAAATGCAAAAGAGGCCATGGCCTTGTACATCTGTACATCTGTACTACGGATATAGGGACCTTGACACTTTGGAGGAATTCAACTGCGGCTGGAGATGCTTGACTGTACACAGTTTGTTTGACATGTTTAAAGATGAAGCAGGCTTTGAAGACATTTTGCTTCTACAATTTCCCCCTTCTTTTACGTAGAAGACATTTGATTTTCCATTCCTCTGGATAACACTGGTATTATTAGCATGTAGATTATCTCCTTCTGCTCCTTCATTTCCATGTTGTCAGTGGCAGAAAGTGAAAACTACCAGCTTCATCGTCGCCGTAATGGCTTTGCTCTCACACTGAGCGAGGCAGTTGCTAGTTTTTCTTCCCTACTGTCTTTTGTCCTTGACTCACTCCCACTCATCCTCGTACCGAGACACAGGCTGTGGATTGTTTAATAAGACCATTATGCTGATGGTTTTGACACTAGATGTGTTCAGAGTAAGCTGTTGTTAAAAAAGGATAATTGCCTGCCCAATCAGCTTAATGTTAGCATTATAAAGCATCCGATTCTCCAAGGACCAAACTGCAGCTGTCTATGTTTTTGAGTTCACCTTTCTCCCACAGTCGTGTCCTAGCCTGTCCTGAATTTACAATGAATCGACAACTCAACGTATACACACATAATGTATATAGTGCAAATATTCACCGTCAGCTGTGGGTGAACTTCAGAAGAATGAGTGATAACATCCAGTGTTAAGGGTCAGGGTATGAGTAGGTTGTTTGATACTCAGGTGCTCACCTGAGGGGATCCCTGTGGATCCCTGTCTGGCCCTGAGAGAGAGTAGTGGGACGGGCTTGCAGGTGAGAGTTCACTAGCAGGTCAGGGACTACCCAGCAGGGGGAGGGGAGAGTGTCTGCAATGGAGTAGTGAGATCTGGACGTCTCCAGAGAGAGAGAGAGAGATAAAAAGGGGAGGGTATGATTTAATAAGCAGACACGGATGGTTGAGAGAGAAAGAGTGTGTGTGTGTGTGTGTGTGTGTGTGCGCGTGTGTGCGCGTGCGTGTATAAGAGAGAGAGAAAGAGTCTGAGGGAAGGGGCAAGTTAGCTGAAACGTCAAGATTCAAAGAGATGAATAAATGTATGCATAACATTATAAAATAATGTGGAGCTCTTGGGGGTAAAATTGCAAATAAGGAAAAAAGCAGATGAGGCAATGGCGTACGCATGAACTTTCAACTGAACAGTCTTCTATTGACAAGCAATGTCACAGACACAATTCTTTAGATTTGAGCAACATTCCCTTTTGTCCTCTCCTTTGTTGTTTTGTTTTTCTTCTGTTGTCTTTGTTACCCATGATAAAAGGAGATATTATCAATCTATAATTACCCTATTAAAAGAATAAACAATTGAAATGGCAACTAAGGATAGTAGAGAGGTTTACAGAGGCTAGCAACCATTTCTGGTCCTTGATTTAAACATGAAAGCTTTAATGTTCTTATGTTATTTTTGCCTGAACTTAAGATGACTTAGTCCCAACAAAGAGAGATTAAAGTGAATGTTTTATTCCCCTCGGACCCGCATGAATCCCTTAAAAGGCAACAGCGTTTGTTATCGGTCACCTGGAGGCTTTGCCATTGCTTTATCAACCCCCAAAATATGTGCTTGTGTGTGTTAACTTCACTCCCTATCTTGTCTTCTTTAATTGTGATTTGCATAACAGCTGGTTATTGGAAATGTATCACTATAAAACTCATGGTGTTACAGCAGGTGCTTCAAAACAACTCTGCATGTTTTTTACATGTTTTAAGTAGTATCACGTCAGTGTTCTGTTTCAGAGCTTGTCCTTATGTATAATCACCTGATCTCATCATGATCATTTATTAAAGCAGCTGCCACGATCCATTAAAAGCAGTTCAGTCATTAGTCTGAAAGTGCTATTCCATGCGACTATTTTGTATGACGTGTGTGACATGGTTTACAGACTAGCCAGATGTAATTCATAAAACTCAATCATAAATCTATATTAGCATTGGATGTCTATTACTGTTCAGATAGTTTTCTCTTGGAGGCATTTTCTCTTGGTGCTTATGCTTTCTAATGCAGTGTGTTTCTCCTTCTCTAGACAGTTGTGACGTCCCATTGTTGTCCGCACTGCCACTGGCCTCTTTCGAGGGCTCATCACATGCATTTGACAGTCAAGCTCCACACTTTGCCACACTCAAAAGAAAAGATGGTGAGTATGACTCTGCACCAGGAGAGCACACATGCTTTTAGAATCGCTGGTGCCTTCTGACATTTTTATGGTTCGTAATAAGGCTCAGCATCTTACGTGTCCCTAATTTGAGACTGTAGCCAGAGAACATGGATCATTTGCAGCACAATAGCTCTCCGAGGTACATAGATCCTGACGACATGTTCCCCATTCATGGGTCTCTCGGATATTCCTTTACCATAACATTCAAAGTATATGACACTCCAAATCATTTTGCAATAAAAGATGTCCTTCATTCAATTTGTAGTTTAGGATTGTAGTTAAGGTTACTGTCAGGTTGGTGTAATGGGAGTTAAAAGCCAGTGCCTGGGCTTTATGTTAAAGTGGTGCTATTGGTCTGGCTTTATTGGTTTCTTGATTTAGAATGCATAGAAACCACATGCAGTAGGATGTATTCAATATCTCCCAATATGCTCAAAGTGCTCAAAGTGCACATAGTCTATAGGCCTGTACTACTTTAAACAGGCTACGGTATACATTAGAAATATAATACCTAAGGGAATAAATCAGCCCTTTCTATGCGGATACACAGATATACATTATGTATCCCATAATTAAAGCATAAAGGATGAAAGCAGATAGGATGTTAGCTTCTGAAACCATACATGAGCAGTCATGGCACTGGATGGATTTATGTGGTGTAAACAATGTTCTACCGTACCAAAAATACCCATCCATACTGCATCTATTTACATACATGTATATGTATTAGCTGGAATGTGTAAGCCTACGGAAGCAACCTAAATCATGTCACGGACGCATATGTCTCTATTCGAATGGGTTGTTATTCAACTGGTAATCACTCAGGGCTGCACACAGCTCCATGGTCACATATTGGAAATTACAACCGTGTGCATCAACTCTAGTCAAGGAACGAGGCGATCAACAGACACGATGGGAAAACTCCCCTGACTGAGGGGCGTCTGTCTCCATTATGACCTCCACGGCTTAAATGTTCACGCCATCCTGGTGTGATTTCCAGCCACGACCAGCTCTCCGCTGCGCCGGGCGGTAATGAACGGAACAATCCTGTTCCCAGAGGACGCGGCTCCATAAACGGCACTTCCTCCCCTGGCCGTGGCTTGCTGCATTGATATTCCGCCATTGTCGCCTCCAACGGCGCTGTGTCCCAGCCCACAGTGGTTAAGTAATGAACCCTTCTGCCAGAGCCGATCTGTTTCCCTCAGCTCAGTGTGCGCGTAAACCATGGGGGCTGAAAAAAACACATCTTCATGGAGTGCACGTTGGCGCTCCCCGCGGTCTCCTGCTGCTGTCTATAACCCCCCCACCCCCCGTTCAAAAGGAATGGCCGACATGTTAAGTGAGGCCAAGGCGACTCGATTGCAGTGCTTGCCACGCCACAGCTATATACACACAGCAGTGTTTCTCAACGTGGTGTGATACATGGGTGTTTCTCTGCAATGATGCACCTTTGAAGTGTTTATATGTAAATACCTATGTACGTGTAAGGAATGGACCTAGTATGAGATAGGATTTGTATTATCACGGTGCCATAACATAATTTCAACGATTAACACACTTTGCAGAGAAATTTACTTCTATGTGGCCAAATTGCTTTAGCTGACAATGGCTAATTTTTCTCAATGAAAATGGAAAATTCCCTGGTCACATCCTCACATGGGTGTTTGTCTTCTTGGTAATCCTTTGGCCATTCAGACTGTGTTACTATGGTGTGAATGCATACACTCATCAAACACATTTCTCTCTCACATTGGAGAATTCCCTTCAGTGTCCTTCCTAATGCTCTCTCAATGGTGCTTGCAGGAGGAGGTGGCTGGAGCCCTAAGTTGACTGACAGGTACCCGTGGCTGCAGGTGGACCTGCGGGACAGGATGGAGGTGACAGCGGTGGCCACTCAGGGCCGACACGGCAGCTCCGACTGGGTCAGCGGCTACATGCTCCTATTCAGTGACACGGGCCGAGTCTGGAAGCAGTACCGGCAGGAGGACAATGTAGGGGTGAGTTCCTCTGCAGACAGTCCGTCTACCAGAAACATTTTGCTGTTGCACAGCACTATGTATGAGTTTGCCCACTATACATTTTTTCGTATATTGGTATTGTGTATACAATATAATGCATTTCAGCACACTTACATCAGTCGAAAAAGCAAATACTGTACCATATATCATGATTGATTCCAATGTCATTTTGATAATGATATTCAAGCAATATTCAGGTGTACTTGAGGGTGTACTGTGCCTGCTGGTTGAACAAGGTTTGATTCACCATGCCCCTCTCAGATGAGCAGTGACAGCGTGGCCTATTTGAGCAGCGACGTTCGTTTCATCTGGTTACACTGCCTGCGTAGCAGGACTCATGCTGATTATGATCGAAGAGAGTTTGTCTCGTGGCGCTCATTGCCTCATATTGCTGTTGGCAGTTGTTGTATTATTACCACGATGTAAATGTGGTGATAAGCTTTGCAGTTTGAAGTGTGCCCGCTGGGGCAGAGAAATCCCACATGATACTCACATCAGAGGTTATTTTAAGATCACACCCAAGGCCATCCTTGGCCTAAACATAGTATGTGAACAACTCCTTCTTGAATATGGCCAAAATCATTAACCAGGTCATCTAGCGAATAATGAATGCATTGAATTATTAAGGTTGTGATAATTATGACTGCAGTCATTTTTAACCAGTACGGTGTTTTCGCAAGCAGACTGCCATAAAATATGATTTACATACTATTACCACCCATCAGCAGATGTATTTGGAGTTGAAATGCATTCACTTTCCAAGGCCGTTTGGCCCATAGCTGCCGAGAGCAGCTCTAGGAGTACAATCTCACACTACCGACTACACTAGCATGGGCTCCAAAGGGAAGACAATGACATGTCTGAACAAGACATCTGAGTCCTCCATCAGACCAGCACATCTGTGTCTGGGCTCCGTCTCACCCCGGTGCTTGATAAGAGTTGGTTTTAAGCTCCACTTTCATGCTTCTTCTGAGCCACGAACCATGTGGGACCACAGATACTGGAGAACCAAAAGTGCCTTCTTCCTTTCTTTTCAATCTATCTCTTCTTTCTTTTCTTTTCTTTTTCCTCCTTCTCTTCTTCTTCTTGTTCTTCTTCTTCTTCTGGTTCTCCCACCACTCTTTAAATATTCATACTGATGGGTTCATTCTTACTGGCATTTGCCGACAGACATGCCCACACTCATATCCATTCACATTTTTCCCCTAAACCGACCCATACTGCAGGAAATACAAACACACATCGGGGGATAAAGTGGTTTTTCTGAGCCTCAGTATTATTATGGGCATCAGCAAGGGCTTGTGGGATACCTCGGCTGACTGTTACAGAAACCGACTTTCAACTGTGTTTGACCTTGTAATCATTCAGATTACAGACTTGGACAAATACCACCACCCTCCCATGGAAACTGCTGAGATCAGACAATCCAAGAAACACTGAGAGTCATCTCTTACCTTAACCCTCTCAAAATACAAGGATTTTCATCTGCAATTTCTGTCTTTATATTCACTGTTGTCATTGAGGATGCAGTGTCTATGTCTCATGCAGACGCTGTGTCACTGCCAAACCTGAAAACACAGGGTGAAAGTAAGAAGCTGATGTACTGTATGTATGATTTCCTTTACAGTCTTGTCTGAAAAAGACACTGTTTTAATAAATCTACCATTTTAGGAAGATCAACATTCAGGAAACAAAAACGTACAATTGGGTCTGTTGAAATTACTGTTGTTTCTAGGATACAGGTCCTCTACTAACTCTGCAATTAGATACATTTGTGCCATGGCTTGGAAATGCTGAGAGCTATTGCTTTAGTGATTCTGATTATTCTATTCATTAAAGGATGACATTTACCTCGTCATGACAGAACCACTCTATATGCAGCACCAAGGGATTTTGGATACACTGCAATGAGAGGAGTTGTTTTTATACTGTAATGCACCTCTATTTTCATATTTTCAGTAGAACCGTCCCTTTTCTCTGTGCTCAATGAAAAGTCCACAGCCCTGCAGGAGTTTAGGAAAGCTGAGAAAGAGTTGGAGAATTGGAGGGTGAGAGCCTGGCTCATTGAAATGCTCACAGTGATATTGTTTGGATCTCAGGCAACCATGAAAGCCTATGTGTTTCTTTAAGAGAAGGGTTGCATGAAAAATGAAAAAAAAAGAAACTTTGCAAGACTGTACACCCCCACCCCCTAGCACTTAATGTCTTACTTAGCGCCTTCTCGTCTTCTGGACCACCATTTTGTCCTGATGATTTGTTATAATGTGTGTGAAGTGTATTTTCTTGTTTTGCTTTGTAGACCACCATTTTGTGGTATTACCGATTAGTACAAAATGGACTCCGAGTGAAGAGTGTGTCTTAAGCCCTCTCACAGCACTTTTGTTTTTTGCGCCTGGGCCATCTATGGCTCCTTGTGGTGCTTCTGGCTCTCATTATCTTCCGATTGACCACAGAGCCTCTAAATCAGTTTGCGCGCTCCCTCATTTTGCCTGTCTTCCATTACACGGAGGCTTGAGCAGCCCACAGGTAATCGATAAGAAGGCCATTCTCTTTGTTAGATGGGGTTGGCTTAAAGCATGGTCTGTTGCTCCATTTGGATCCCACCCCTGTCTAATTGATGTTGAGTACGTGACTCATTTGACCATAACAGCTGGAACACGAGGAACTGTAATTGGCCGTGGTTATACAGCAGACACAATCCATTTCGTTCTGGCAGCAGAAAGTAGCGCCTCAATTGGAGGAGAGGGGGACTTGGACTGGAGGTGTGGAAATGATGTGAGGTTCCCTGTGGCTTCTCAAGTGGTTGAAAAGAGACGAAACAAAGGGTCCGTGGCGTTTTGTGGGAGGAAGGGTGGGTTTCATCGGAGAAGCTTCTGGTAAAGCAATGATGATTTCACTCCACTTCATTTCCAGAATCTGTGTGGTGTTTGATGTTTTTGTTTATCACACTATTTTAAAAATCATGTGTGTAATATATCCATGACAGGTGTATATATGGCCACATATTATGTATGCATTCTTAATTCATCTTGCAACACCCAGATTTTATATTCTGTTCAAAAGCAATTCTGCTTTTCTTTTACTAGGATGTAAAGGCACCCACTTTTGAAAATATCATGTGGTGTGTTTTGCAATACATCTAATATAACCTGCACACATATTACATGGATGGCCAACCTGCCTGTCTTGTGTAAGCAGCATTTTTATGACATACTGACATATTGGCATATTATAAGTAATGGCATAGTGTTAGTGAGATCAATATCCCCTTTGTATGTCAGGTTGGAGCCTTCATAAATAGTTTTTTTTAATTTCCATGCACTGACCCTAGGCAAAGGACATGACATGTTGGGTGACTGAAGGAATGGTGTGGTTATAAAATTGGGCCTAATTTAAATTTATATCCATAGCTCAGATCACACTAATCTCAGCGATGTATGTTAATAATGTTGATTTTTATTTTGTGTAGCTACATTAGAAGAGGACAACTTATTTATTTATCTATTTATGCGTTTATTTGAAAAGGGACAGTGTATATTGATAAACAATTCCCAGAAAATGTAAAAGCACCAGAATTAGCTTGGTTAGCTAGTTTTCATCCGTTGTCCCTTGGCATGGCATGACAGAGAGATATGGAAATAAAAGAAAGAAATAATAATACAAAATGATATAATTAAAAGAAATAATAAAAAAATTAAAAAAAGGTAAGCAACAGTTTTACAAAACAGTGCAGTTTAAGAAAACAAATTGTAAAAACCAGACAGAGATACAAGGTAAATTCAGAGAATGCAAACCTCCGCCTTGTGACCTTGACCTTTGACCTTGACATCTGAAAATCTAATCAATTATTGCCATTATATTACCCAATCTCCCCACAAAGTTTGATGGAAATCGGTCCATGCGTTTCTGCGTAATCCTGCTAACAAACAAACATACAGAGGCGAAAACATAACCTCCTGGTGGAGGTAACAACAGTGTGACAAAACAGTGCAGTTAAGATAACAAATTGTAAAAACCAGACAGACAAGGTGTTTGACATAAAAAATAAGGTACGGTGTAAGTATTGCAGTGGCCTAATTATGGTTGCAGGTTTGTTTATTTTTTAAGTTAGTTTTTGAACACTAAAATACTGGTGCACTCCCTCACATCAGGGTATTCCAGTAATTAGAGGCGCGTACGGAGAAGACTGTCTGTCCAAACGTACTTTGTCTATACTGTATAACACAGTCTCCCCTGGTGACTTAATGTAGTGTAGTGACTTAATGTAGAGTAAATACTAATATTACCCCATGTAAAATAAATTCTTAACAGAGGAGTTAGATACAAACATAATCACCATTTTAGAGCCTTGTGCTTTACAACGATTTCATTGAGGGGGCCACAGGCATAAAGTACCATTTTAGCCCGTTCAGCTATTTTAAGTGTACAGGTGTAATTTGAAATATTGTGAAGAAGAAGAATTCCCGAATGTCCCCACTGAGCAAGAAAAGAGGAGAGAGAGAGAGGGAGATGGAGTGAGAGCGTGTCACATATCCACATATTTCTGTTTTACAACAGTTGTGGCAAGCCTTGGAGGGATTCTGACTGGTGTAATGATGTGACTATTGAATTGGCTGGCAGTCTATGTTGTACTACATTTGTGTGGATAATGAAATTTACCACTAATGCTCAGTTAAGGGCCAAAGCTAGCATCCGCCATGTCTCTCTCTTTCTCTCTCTCTGTGTGTGTGTGTGTGTGTGTGTGTGTGTGTGTGTGTGTGTGTGTGTGTGTGTGTGTGTGTGTGTGTGTGTGTGTGTGTGTGTGTGTGTGTGTGTGTGTTGAGATCAGCTCTGCAGTCAGCAGTCTGATTGCACGGACTGACCTCAAGGAAGTCAAAGAAGATCCTGGTACTATTATTGTCCACAGTTAAGCTCACCATAAGCATTTTCTCGTGAACATAGAGGAATCACAGCCTTCCATTTTCTTTTTTTTTCTTTTTTGACAGACTGGCAAGAGACCCTATATCTCCAGTTGTAGGGAGCAATTTTGTAGCAGATTGTCAAAAGATACCTCATCACTGATGTGATTGCACATGGGATACTGCAAGTATAGAGCTCTCCCCTCAAGCCTTAGCAACCCATCTAGGTGCGATTGAGCTGCTCCACTTTGCCCCCTCAATCATCAGATAGCGTGCCTTCATATCAGTCAGGCCCTTCCAGCCAGTCAATGCAGCTGATAATGCTGTTTTTTTAGGAGCTCTCTAACACCCAATTCTATCATTCTGACACAGGAGTGATTAAATGTTTATTTTAAATCACTGAATGTGTACTGAGAGTTTTGACATTTGGCTTACGCCTGCAAGTCTTAACAGAGGTTTACGTGTGCTTGACACAAGCCCCAAAACGTGCCTATGCTTATATTTAAGAAGGGATTATGCAATGATATATGACGTGTGCATGGCGGATTGAGTCTTGTAAGGCCCAAAAGAGCATGTTTGTTTTGGGGGGGTTGTTTTGAAATGAAAAGGCATTGCATTCTGTTTTACACATCCACGCAAAAATCATAGCAGATTGAAAACATACAAACAGTCTTATAATATTTTGGATTGGTGATTGAATTTGTAAATAAATAAGACGGATAGCGAGATACTAATCTAAGTCATATTACTCAGTGTACTTCTGGGCTCTTTCCATATAGTTAGGTTATCGTGAAAGAACATGTAGCTCACACAGGTCTTTCATTTTTGCCTGAACATTTTTAAATGTCAAAGGCATAAACAAACTCCTATTCAGCAATGCGCTTTCAGAGCATTTAGATAGAGGGCTGAGATTCCTTCACCTCCTCTTATTTTCCCAAATTTACTTAATGGCCATTAAAGAGTGCCATTTGGTCTGTCTACTTCAAATTGTACAATTATATATACATATATTTTTATATGCCTCCTGCACCTACCCTATAGGCTTGTGCAGAGTGAAGAATATAGGTTGTTTTCATATATATTACCTCAGTAGTTGCAGTTCATATCATTCATCCTGTTACCAAATGATCAAGTGACAAAACCACTTACAGATCAAATATCCATTGTCCACACTTCTTCCCCCTCATGAATGTAAGATATTTACATGAAGTGTTCTGGCGCTATAAATCTCAGTGTATTAATTAAGGCACTGCCACACTTGTTTTCCCCCCATACAGGTAGATCTTTGCATTCATTGTGCTGATGCCAGCAGCCTCTGAAAATTAATTAAGGTGTTGCCAGGTGCCATGTTGGTTCCTCCTGCCAAAAGGTCCAGAGGTATAGCTAATTATTTTAGTTCACACCTTGTATCCCCCCTAAACGGACCCCGCTGGTGGACACCTATGGATAAACTTTTTTTTTTTTTTTCATTATTTCAATCAAGTGTTTTTATTCTGTAGCCCTATAGCTTGCTACAGTGTTCTGTTAGTAAGTGCTGTGTGTCCTGGAATCGTCATGCTGCTGAAACATCTGCTGAGCAGAATTTTGATGCTTTGCCCAAGCTGTCATTCGGAAGAAAAAAAAAACGTTCAGCTTCATATTGAGTTTCTTGACTGCTCCCTCACCACATCCACTCAAACTGAATCAAAGAAATACAGTGTTGGTGTTTCCGTCCGGAATGCACCAAAAAAAAAAAATCAATATATCAATATATAGTGTAAAACCACTAGTGCATTACCATACCATTAGCCTGCCACAAGCAGCACCTTTTCCTGTTTCTAGGAAGTCTTGTTTCTATTTGTCCTGATAACATTTTATCAGAAATCTTTTGTCATAAGACTGGTATAAACTGATGGCATATTTTGATGCCATGACAGTCCATATCCGGTTGTATACAATTTGACAGGTAATTGTCACGACGTCTTTACATAGGTTTCTGCATTTTGGCTCTGTCAAGTCATGAGATATTGACCGTCATGCTGAATTATGACAAGATGTGGCATCAGCCATGACACAGCTCTGACCAGGTTATTACAGTCTTATTTTGGAGGGTCTTTGTGTTCATCATCATAGTGTGCAATCCATTATTTGGGATCTTAGTAAAGGAGAACCTTGAACTTACTTAAGTAAGTGCCTTTATGCAAATATTCCATTCAGGCCTTCAGTATGCTGCAGGATTCCCTTCAACCCTCTGTGCTAATTTGCTGTGGTGAGTGTATGTAGCACAGGGACTGCCTCAATAAGAACATTTGTTTGTGTTAAAACACCTCAAGCCACACTTTCAACATTTGTCATGAAGAAATGGCAAGAGGAACTGATGACAGCATCACAGCGTGTTTGACGGTAGCAGTGCACTCTGTTTGTGTGCTCGTGTTGAAAAGCAGAAGTGAACATAAGGTTGGGCATAAGCTCCAGGCTCTCTTTTGTTGCTCCGCACACCCCCAGCCTCCAACAATAAAACGACAATGTTCCGTGATGAACTCATCACCTGTCACGTCTCCGTTCCCTTTCAGATGTGCGCGCCTGTTTTCTGCTTCATTGAACATTGGTAAATAATACATAGTCTCTGATGGTTGCCAGTGTGCGAGAACACGGCACATCTGAGGCACAAGGGAGGTAGGATGGCGGTGGGGGGGCAGGGGGGTCGGAGCGTTAGCAAAACCCCACGGGAGAGCTCCCCCACCAAGTGTCCCTGCGAACCCGGTCACCGTGGCACCGAGGTACGCTCTATTTTTGACACTCACTCAAGTCTCGCAGGCCCCCAGGAATAAGCACAATCCACATCTTTAAAGGGCGAGTGGAAACTCAGTATCCTCACTGGAACAAATTAAAACAGGGCGGGTTTAGCTACAACTCATCTGTAATATTAACTGCTTTCCATTATGTCAGACAAGAGATCATGGTTAAAGGTGTTGGCCCTATCGTGGGGGGTATGGCAATATCTACACTGAAAAGTAGGGGAAAAAAGGGATTGTCTAATTTACTAAACCACACTACAATTCAATTTCAAATCAGAAAGCACTCTTCAAGTTATCCAACTAAATCATGTAAGATGAGAAAAAAAAGTCAGTTCACAACCAGGAAGGCAAGTGGTCACATGGGGTCTCTGCAGAACCTTGCTGGCACCACTTCCTTGTTAAATATATTACCTTAAGCATTTGCAAGAGGGTTGAAATAATCAAGCTTTGTCATTGGTGTTTCTAAAAGTATTCATATGTATTTGTTAATGTTAGATGTTGTTAAAAACAAGACATGTTTTATGCTTTTGCCTTGAAATGTACCATGCTTAAATCCCACCATGAGAACATCAGATATTGATAAAGCTCAGGATTTAAGTGGTTTCTTTTGTTTCCTAATGTAATGAATGCTTCTGAATATGCTTCTCAGGCACGTCTTATTCAGGGACTTTTCATTATTTTCTATGCAAACCCTGGGCTCAGCATGTGCCTGCTTATCAAGATGCATAATGTTAAAGTTACATGATCTAAAAAAGAAATATTTAGTACCTCTTTCAACTTAATTAAAACAATTTCATCGGAAAAAATCTGTCTGTTTTACACACGGGCATAAATACATTTAGTAAACTGGAAGAGAAATTCTGTGTTGATTTAACACATTTCATTCGTGCGTTACCGATGTCCACATTACAATATCATCATTAACTCATCCACATTTTCTATCATAACATTGAGACAGGAACTCTCACTTTAAAAGGTAAGGAAAGTGCTTTAGGAATAGAAATGTGCCCTGAATGGTGGATTGTTTGTTTGCTTCGATTGGGTTCCTTTGTGACGTTTTCACCCCTGTCGGATCCTCCTTTCCCCCTTGTCCTTGTGCAGAGAGTCTGTGGGGCTTGGTATGCATGTGAGCTCACTCAGGGGTGGGCCGTGCATACGTTCACGCTGATGAAACAGCCCACGGGGAGCAAGGAAACACGTAGCAAAGAGAGGGGTAGGGAAGCACGGAGGAGGAGGGAGAAGGAGGGAGGCGGCCCTAATGAACACGACTGCCACCATTCATCAGTCGATACAGGAATAAAAATAATGAAGTCACAGAGGGGTAGCGGAGATGTTTATGTGGACAGTGTCTAACCTGGGCCCCTCAGATCCAGCGGGAGGTCTCCGGCCCCCTCAGGGCCCGCAGCCTTTCTTGTATTATGCAGCAAACTACGTAATTGGGAGGATGGAGCCCTACTGCCATTATTTTTGCCCCCTCCCCTTTCCGTCACAGAAAAAAAAACAAGTCATTGTGGGACAGGATGTTGTTTCTTCTGGGACTTTAAAATAGACCCTGTTGACGAAGGATGATGCTCTCACATGATGCAATGTGACGAGAGCTATTATCGATTGAGGCGGAAAAAGAAGAATAGAAATGGGTCCACTTTGGAGGCTTTGGGAGGGCCCATGTGAGCAACAGGGACATGGTCTCAGCGCGCAGAGATGCTCCTCTTAATCACACTCAACACATTCATGTCTTGCTCTGCATAAAAGACAATGATGCGGTGTCAGGGAAACAAGAAATTGCAGTTGTCATTAGCTTCCGTTACATTTGTGCAAATGCTTTTCAATATATGTGTGAAAATTTCTATATTTGAGCCTAACTTGATTATTGAAGTGTCCAGGGATTTTGAAATGTTTTCCTAGTTTCATATTATACCTCTTGTTAAGAATTCATATTGTTTTTGTTTCCCATGTTTAACTATTCTATACCATATGACCCACTTGGTAGAAGTATTATGTTAAAGATATCTTCTACAAAAAAGTATGTTAAAGATATCTTCTACAATATCGTAAATGTTGATAACAATACCATGGTTGCCATGCAATAAAACTAAACAAACCTTCCTAGCAAGAACCTTGTCCATATTTTGAGCGCACATAATGTTTTGAAAAAGTGCACTTCAACTATCAATAACAATTTAAACAGACTTACTGAATTCAAAATCACACATATTGCTTTAGCTTGAAGGTTACCACCACAGGCGTTTTGCTCTTCAGGCCCGAAAAGCATCCATGCTCTTGAGACTTGTGATTACTTTTTTGCTTGGTCTACATCAACATTGAGGATTATGTTCCAGGTAGTCACTGGAGATGGCCAACGCATTGTCTACAAGCTCAGCCCACTCAAACATGCCTGTTTTAGCCCCGCGCTTCAGTGTAATCAATAGAAGTCATTTCACAGGGCTTGCAAGCCTCTCTCCCACCATTTTCTCCAAAATATTACGCGCTGAAAATTGCAAATAGCAACATGGCACGTACGAATTATAAGATGGGTGTTCGCCAGTGGCTTGCTGGCTTACAAAGCCAAAACAATTACATTTTTTTGTTTACTTTGTTTAACGGGATCCCTGTGAAGAGATTTCTGTTAGATGTGTTTTTCTCTGAACTCCCCAACCACATCAATACCGTTTATTATTGTTATTATTTTTCTGTGTGTAATACAATAATGTTTCTTCAAGTGGTCAGCAGATAGGACGATACAAACATACCGACACTATGCCTATAAACCCCGTTTGTGAAGTGAAAAGAGTTAAAATTATCAGCCATATAGAGAGGGAGTGAATCAGCCTCGCCTTCTTTTCTCCCGGTTCTCAGTGGTGAGTAAACCAAGACAGACGGATGAGAGGGAGGGTGTGAAAGTTGCGTTGTTTTGTTTGAAAGTTGCATTGTTTTGTTTAAAAGTCGCCGATAACAACTGACAACAATACCACACACAGTGTCTTTTCTCGTTGTCTGCCGAGGACCGCTTTCGTTTGCGTGGAAACAAAGTAGCCATTCTCTCTCCAAACAGCTCCTCACGTCCTCAAGTCCGTCTGACTCACTCCTCGGGCCATGTGTTGTTATGCATTTGCTCTCAAATGCCACTCACATCTCTTCTGTTTACTGAGTCATTACCTAATTACGGTTACATTATTAGGAGAAACTCAGTGAGAGGCTCTGACATTTGAACCTGTTGTGCCCTCCCCCCCACTCCCCCACAACCCCGAACTCTAGCTTAGTGTTTTGTGAATGCATGCATAAAAAATCACCACACTCAATTCACTGTTCCTGTCAATCCCTATCAGTCCAACATATCTACATTGTGGTAAGGGATGTGTGTGTGTACATTTAACAGCATGTTGTCAGCAGCAGTGGAGTCTGTTTGCATTGTACACTGACATGCATGATCGCTGATCGGGACGGGATAGTATTAAATGGAAGCAAAATGCCTGAGGGACTAGAGCCGACCTCAAGGCTTGATGTCGCTCTTGCTGTTTCTTCAGGGTTCTTCTACTCTGACATGTGCTGTGTGTTTCTCCTCTTTTTTCTTCCTGTGTGTTCCCCCCAGAGGTTTGTGGGTAATGTGGATGCAGACGGCGTGGTCCACTACAAGCTCCCACACCCTATCAGGACCCGCTTCCTGCGCTTCATTCCACTGGAGTGGAACTCCAGCGGCTGGGTGGGGCTCCGAGCCGAGGTCTACGGCTGCACCTACAGTGAGTGCATGTGTTTGTGAGATTGGGTGGGGGGGTGGGGGGGCTGGAAGAAGAGGGAAGTACCTTCCAGAAAGGTCAGGCCTGACGGTGCAGGAGAGACTGTGTGATACGGAATATGCCACGTATGGGAGGTTTTTATTCTCCAGGATGAAATAGACACAGAAGGGCTGCCATTTGGGTGTCCTTGGGTTGCTTGCGTATAATCAGAAAGGATCTGTGCTTCTCCAAATGGAATTCTAATAACAGTGTAATGTTGTGAGATTGCATCAGAACACCCAGCAATGTGTTAATGCATAACAATGCAGAAGGAAAGGGCAAAGTAAATTGTTTCTGTCGGTCTTTTAATTCATAACTGCTTATGGTAGGTTTGCGCCCCCAAGAAAATATGACACTAATGATTTCCGCAGTGATACAGGCCAGGTGCTATGTCTAACCATTTATGATTAAAGCAACTGCTGACCGTATGCAATTCCTCTAATAGAGAGGAATGATGACATTACGGCTAGCGCAGGAGTCAGCCTTTTGTCAGGCTGATGCTAAATAAATAAACGTGAGTCACTAATGACGCCTTTGCGAGCACACCAAAGCACGACTAAATGGATCAGTCCAAGACATGCCGCACTGTAAAAGACATTATAATTATCCCTTAGTGAGCACTTTCATAATGCCCAACAGTTCCACAGCATGATCCGGTATTAATGTTGGATGAATGTGTGCTCTGCTAATAAATGCTGCATGAGGAGCGCCTCGGCTCTGTTCGGGGTGGGGAATTAGGAGTGAAATGTGCTCTGCTCCCTCGTATAGCAGCGAATAAAAGAAACCATTATGAATCTGTACTCTCAAGAAGATAGTAACAAGACAAGTGCCCAGATTTATAAATGCTAAGATACAGCTGGACAAGCTATCTACACGGTGTGGTCTTCCTAATAGTATAAACTTTACCCCATTCTACAAACTGGTCGCAGTTCAGTTCAGTGACTTTCGTGATCACAAGTAACAAACTAATCACATTTACGAAACCTGCTCTAATTTAAGTAGTGATTCACACAAGTACTCTCCAAAAGCTTAGGCCCTGCAGATTTACAGCAGGCTGACATTCTTAAATTCTGCTGAATTATTCCAAAAGGATTAAATGCTACATATTCAAATGTTGAAAATGATTCAAAAGGGGAAAGGGTGGGGAAACGTTGCCTTAAAATATTTTAAGGAATGTTTCAACAGAAAAAGAGAGGAAAGATTGAAAACTGGATGGTAAACAGTATTACAGTGGAAGTATATTACTGTAAGTAAGGATAAGTACATCTTGTCTAGAGACTGCGTCTGTGGTTGAATATTCATATTCAGCCTCCAAACTGTCACGTGATGTAGACTTGAACTATGCTTTTTAATGCGAGTTCTCTTTAAAGTGTTTTATTTTGAATTATTTAATTTCCTTTAATAATTTAACAATTGTTTTTCTGTTGTTTTTGTAATTGTATTTGTATTTTTATTGTAGTGAAGTGAACTTGGGTGTGTTATTACTGGTTGCTACACTGTATGTCATAACTTTGAAAACAATCATCCTTGGGCTGCTCATTTATGATGTGTTGGTTTTTTCTGTTTGCATTATGTGTGTGTGTGTGTGTGTGTGTGTGTGTGTGTGTGTGTGTGTGTGTGTGTGTGTGTGTGTGTGTGTGTGTGTGTGTGTGTGTGTGTGTGTTGTGTTTTATGTTTGTGTTCGTGTTTATGTTTGTGTGTATGTTTGTGTCATAGATGACAGGCCCTTAACACATTATATAAATATCCAAGAGAACTCTGGGCACAGTCATGCCTTTGATTTGTTGTAAATGTAAGCAGTGTTTGAACAACTTTCACAAACATGTCAGTTTTCTCCCTCTCCTCTCAAAGCTGAATTCGGCACGAGTTCCTGCAAATCCTCCTCTTGCCAAGTATTGGAATAGCAGGTGCATGTAGGAGATTGCATTATTCATGCAGACAGCCTTACCTTACACAGTACGAATCCCATCAAAATATTATATATTCAGCTTTAAAAAAAAAAAAAAAAAATGTCTCTTAACAGTTCAAGTTTGGGTTAGCCAAAAAACTGAAAGGAGACTCCCAAGTTGGGTAAGCCAAGCCAAGTTGGGTATGACAGTGATAAGAATGATCTTAGCATCACACAGCAGTGAGTTTACATAGGAACATCCAGGACAGACTCTTATTCATAGCAACATACCAGTTAAAGAGAATACAATGAGGGGATATGTGGAGAACCGCTGCACAGTTTACAGATTAGCATTGCATTGCATTGCTATGTACTGACAAGAGATTAACAGCGTCTAGAAGGGAAAAAGTATCTGGGGTGCTCAGTGGGTTCCTTCAGTCAGTGAACATCTTGTCGTTGACCTACACAGAGTCCTACGTGGCAGACTTTGACGGCAGAAGCTCCCTGCTCTACCGGTTCAACCAGAAGTCCATGAGCACGGCCAAAGATGTGATCTCGCTGCGCTTCAAGAGCCGGCAGGCGGAGGGGGTGCTGCTTCACGGGGAGGGCCAGAGGGGCGACTACATCACCCTGGAGCTGCACCGTGGGAAGCTGGCCCTGCACCTCAACCTGGGTGAGACACGTAACCAGTATTGGGAGGGTTACTTTCAAAATGTTATTCCACTACAATTTACAGAATGTTTGTCCTAAAATGGAATGCGTTACGTATTTACAAAAGGTGATTAAGGTGGGTAACATATTCTAAATATTTAGGATTACATCAGCATTGTCTTGCTTTGTAATAACTGTGGATGAAACATTGAGATTGTAAAGCCCACCACCACCACCACTACCACCAACCCCATAACCCCAACAATCCATGACCCCGAATGCAGTAATGTTTTATTATTATCATTATAATTATTATTATTATTATTTGCTATTTTAAACTGGCCTATGGGTAGCCTGACGATGTCATACTCATAATTTTAGTCAGAATATGAGTCTGATACTGACCCATTGGGCTGTGATTATGGGGTGTGTTTCAACGAACCAGGGGGAAAAAATGCATCTTCGCTCAATTGGATACCTAGAACCAATCAGAGCAACCTAGTATGACCATCTGATACATTAAAACTTTAACCTGATCCCGTAGGAAGGAAGGCAAAAACATAAATTTGATCGACAAATGCCTTGATCGCGTTTCTCTGTTCCTCTTTCAAAATGAATGCGCTGTCAATATCTGTTGAGATATGCCTGCTCACGTTACTTATTAGCAGCAAGGCTAGCTAGCTACTATGTGTTTCAATGGATTTTTGGTGTAAGCGTTAGCAATGACCTAACAATAATGGTCTAGAGCGCTTCTGTTAGGACATACAATCCTCGGCAACATTCGTGTCGCATATACACAACTAACCGAGTCAATGTAGACATAAAAAAGTCATGTAGATAGCATAATTCACATAAAATATGTCCCACTAACAGGCTCCCGATACGCCGCCATCTTGGGAGGATTTCGAATCTACCGCTTGATCATCTGTCCATCATCGTATAAAGCCCGCCCTGACAATTTGATTGGTACGGTATAATCTGACCGATGATACTCTCTCCCAACTAGCACAGAGCCAGACCGAACTTCCCAGACCAAACATTTTGTGGGCGGGGTTCGGGCTGGTATCCAGGCTAGCCTATGAGCCCATTAAATATTATTAACATAATTTGTAATAAAGAACCTACAACAGTGCTGTTTTCCCTGCACATCAATTCATTATACAGATAACAAAGCCCAAATAACCTACAGATTTTTTAATTATTGTAATTTTTACCACCTATCAGAAGGGGAAGATACATTTGCTGCATTTTTGTCCAAACACCTAGACCCATGACTGGACTGCAATGTGCTGGCTGGATATATTGGCCTACAACATGATTTTACAATCCCAACACAAAAAAAGATTTTTTTGGTCTATTATAACCTAGGAGAGACAGAGAGCCTGAGAGATGAACCTGAAAAGCTTTTTCACAGTGTAGATCAATCAGACTTTATTTAAAATTATTGGTCAGCAGGAAATGATGCAGTGAATGAAGAGGTCAAGGCACAATTTATATGGTTGCATGGCTTTGTTGCTCAGTATCGCTTGGCACGTGGCACACACTGACTTTGGAAGGAATCTGTCGCTGGAAATACAATTATATTTTAAACAAGACGGGTCATAATTATGAGTCAATGTTCTTTTCCCCTGGTTCTTTGTTTAAATGTGCATCATCAGTTGCTGGCTGTTTCCTTTTAAAGGCTTCCAGACTTGAACATCCAGACAAGTGACCATTGTCAGCACTCTCTAAGCCTTGGCTGGGGCCACCTCGTCTTCTCTCCTGTTGCGCTTGTTCTGAGACGTGTGTAAACCTCTGTGATGTTTTGTTTTTTTATTCTGGACACCTGCTGAATTGCCCTCTGTCTGTGCCATTGACAGAGAGAGTGGAACAAAAATGCTGAAAATTATGTTGGCTTGGCTGCCTCATAACAGAAGTGGGAATCGCTTGATGTCTAGAACCACACAGATGAAATGGACTTTCCATTAATGGAATCGTTGGTAAAAAAAAAAAAAAAAAAAATCTGGATGGCATTTAATGGCAATGGGCAATGGGCAAACAAATTAGTTTAGCTTTGCTTTGAACACCCCATGACTGAACAATAACTCAGGAGGCAGGTATAAAATGCTACAAAGCCAGAGGTTCAGTCTAGGGGGGCGGGGACCTGATGAGTGACAGGAGCACCAAGCATTGACTGTGGTGGTCGCAGGGCTCTGTGGACTGGCTGCTCCCTCATCACGGACCGGTGTGATATTGAGAAACGCTGTCCTATGGGAAATGCTGGAAATCACGAAACCACAAAAATCATTAAAAAGATGTATTTTAGAATGTCTCCTATTGTTTTGGCAAGTAACCGTATAATAAGCGGGATAATGTATAGTCCGGCGGTTATTATTGTAAAATAAATCCCTTCAGGCTGAAACAAGTCCTCTCCTGTTCATCCCGTCGGGACGTATTTTTCGATTATAAGATATAGGGCTGTCATAGGGCAAGTTATCAGGATCAAGCATTGACTTTTTAAGACATGGTTTGATGATAGATGTCTTGAATGATTGTGAAACATATCCTGACATCAGAGGGTTATTTATTATTCAAAGTAAATGGCCACCAATTAGAGGCAGTGTGTTCTTAAAAAAGCAGATTTGTAGGGACAGGGTGTAATAGGCATGTTGAGGATTTTGATGAGGATAACAGGGAGGTAAGTTCTGGAATGTCAACCATTTTCTTTCATGTCTTGGTCTGGTTTCTTTAAGTGCTCGAGCCTTTTCTGTTTTCTTATCACTAGGCCAATAGTATGGTTACCATGATGTGTGAGTGCATTCACATTTAGAGAAAAAAATTAATCAATCATGTTGATCATTTTCAATGATCATGTTGATCATTTTCAATCTCCATATTGATATTGGAATCTCCCTGTATAAGCACTTTATCAGTCTTAACTGCTGAGGTGGATAGGAAATCAGAGAACTCTGATGTCGGTGTAGGGGCCTGGGGTCATGTATAGTGGCACTGCCTGAGTACATTTCCAATCTGGATAAAGATTAAGAAGAACCTCAAAGGAATTAAACTTGAATTTGGGCCTAACAGAGATATATAGGTTAGAGTTGTAGATTGATGCTACTCCACCCCATCGGCCTGTATGGCATATGACAGTTAGAATGGCTTGGGGGAGTTGATTCATTCAAAGCTATATATTCTTCTGGTTTTAACAATGTTTCAGTCAAACACAGTATATCGTATATTTGATTATCAACTATAAATTCATCAATCTGTGGACTTGTTATTCATGTTAGCAATATTAAGGAGACACACTTGAATGTATACTAAATCCAAATGTATAGGTTTTTGTTTGATTGGTATCGTTTTTTATCTTTATCAGATTTTTTCTATGGTTTATTCCCCTGCTGGGGTGATTTGGAATTGATTGGTTAAGCATTCTGGGCTTGGACACCCTGTGTATGTGGCTTTGTGTGGGCAGCTGCGGGGCAAGATCTGTGTGGGATGGTATTTCTGTCTCCTAGACTTAACTCTGGCTCCTCAGAAAACCTGCTACGGTTAAGTGAAGTGTCAGTTTTCTTAAAAACGAGAGCAGCTCCTTTCCGTGAGGGATGACTGCCATCTCTCTCCAAAAGTCCAGGCCTCACCCAAAATGTTTTTCAATTGTCTTTGAAGCCTGTGTTTTTAAATGGACAGCCAACGGTTGAGTCACAATAATAATAATATTCTAAAATTTCGTCACCACAGCTATTGGATATGGGACCAGAACAACAGAGTCTGAGAGAGTGTTGTGTACCCGTAAGCCGAACACTGAGCCGTAACCGGACATCATAGGTGCCAGCGTGGAAAACAATCTTAGCAAGTATCTATGTTTAGCATTAGCCAGAACTTGAAGTTTTAATCAAAATAAAGTGTCTACAAAACGCACTATAAGGTGCTAACTATAGCACCCTTATGGAAAATCATTACCATTAACAGTGTAATACCTTGTGAGTGTGGGCATGTTGGTTTTGCATTACTGGCAGGTACTGGCAGAAGTGCATGTGGATGTTGTGAGAGTCCTACCTAAAACAAGCACCTCTTAAAACATGTGCATGTATAAACATTCATTAGTGTAGCAGCTGGACAAGTTTGAAAGGCTTCCATTTATCTACTCTTTTGTGCATTTCTGATGTGTATCTTCGTTGATGGGGAACCACACACTCGCTTAAGAGCACGTGTTTTAAATGTCGCACTATGACCTAGACTGTTAACTGCACTTGCACTGTTGTTGTGAAGTCACAGTGAAATGAAGAGAGTAAATGCAACATGTAATATTTCATCACAAGCCTGCAGACACTGACCCTTAAAATGAACCCATTCCCATGACAGGCTCCTAGCTAATGACCCTATGTTCAGGCACTCTTCAACCTTCACCCTAAAGAAATCTGGTTAAACTCTACTATCATTTTTTTTGTGTATGGTGTTATGAATGGAACTAGGAGGACACGCAGACCTCTGCTTAGGCCAATCACGCAACGTTAACATAAGTGTATCTACATCTGTGGATCCACCCAGTGATTCAGATCCACTAATGGGTCCCTCCTTGGCCCCATGCTACTCCAAATTTCATGAAAATTGTGTCTGTTGTTCTTGCGTAATCCTGTTTACAGATAAACAAACATATCCTCTGCAATTAGCATGCTTGAAAATCCCCATACAGAAATATGTGTTACTGTTGCAAGAGACTGGTTGTCTTCTCTGACTTGATATCTCTGTCTGTTTCTGCCCCTTTGGCCTTGTGGGCCTCTGGCTCCTCCAGATGACATCAGGGTCAGGACCAGTGGAGCCCGCGAGGCGGTCACTCTCGGCAGCCTGTTGGATGACCAGCACTGGCACTCGGTGCTCATCGAACGCTTCAACAAGCAAGTGAACTTCACACTGGACCGCCACACACAGCACTTCCGCACCAGAGGAGGCGGGGACACGCTAGAAGTGGATTACGAGGTAGATGTCACCTTCTCCCCACCCGTCAATATCTTAGGCTTTAATTTTAAGTCATTAAATAACCGTATTGCCCAACTGAATCTTAAGCCAATTTGAACAAATTAGTTTTAAATATATGTCTGTGTGTTTGCCTTGTTTACTATGCGGTAAGGCATTACCTCGGGTTTTATCTTTTTAAAGCTGAGCTTTGGAGGAATACCACTGCCTGGAAAACCCGGAACATTCCTGAGAAGAAACTTCCATGGCTGCATGGAAAATCTGTACTACAACGGAGTTAACATAATCGATCTGGCCAAGAGACGCAAGCCACAGATGTACAGTGTGGTAAGGTCTCTCCTCACTGCTTTGCTTGCATGCATGTGTGTATGTGTGCACTTGTGTCTGGAATGTTTTGGTATCCAAACACAGACATGTGGTTGTGCTTACTAACTTACCCACTTGCTGGGCAGGGTCAAAACATTAGCCTGGTACCATCCTCATCTCTGCCAAAAAACAAACAAAACAGCCATCACAGTTCAGATTTCCATATTTCATGTTGCTGTGAATATGTATGCTTCTGTATTTTAATGAGGAACACTGCCTCCCAGTCAAGGTCAGCACTGAGATATATTACAGTGGCTAGACCTCCCAGAGATGTCAATGGCATGTGTAATTCCAAATGAAGCCTCTTCATTGATGCGAACTCTGGTGAACATTGGAGTTCAATGCGCTTGAAGCCTGCAGCACCAGAGGCTCAATTGTAATGAACTGCGCTGTTCAGACAGACTCCGTGGTGACCTGACGCCAGTGACGCCAATACCATAATAGCATCCAGGCTGCGGTAGTTTCGGCGCCCGGAGTGGAATGTTAAACTGATAAATTGGCTTGCACCAAAGAGGTGGTCCCAAGGAGATCAACAGTTTTCTATTTCTTTTTTTTTTTTTTACGCTGCAAGTCACAATTACTCTTAATGGTGTTGACTGTCATTGAGAAGGATTTCTCCTGTATAAAAGGTAGGCTAATCTATGGCCTTCCAGGGAGCGTGAATTATTCACATATCCTCCAAGCATAATTGCGACACTGATGTAAGACTGTGCTCTCTCTGTGAGCTTATTTATCTCGGATCAAGGTTCAACGGACAAATTTAGTGGTGTCCTGGGCATTAGCTGTTATAAATTGTTTTCAGGGTTTTGCCTTATCTCTCATTGCGCCCTCTAAGAGATAGTTTACAAAGCAGCAGATGATATTCATTATTGTTATATAGTTCATATATAATTCTAAGTGACAGATTCTAGAAAAAATACTGAAATGACTACCCAGCCAAACACAAAAAAAAATCTATTTGGCAAGTTCATCTGCTGCAGCATGAAACACTGACCACCTCAAAATGGGGTAAATATTTTGGTCCTGATAGCTCAGATACTGAAATTGAACAACATCCCAGACTGTGCACATAAATACCGTCAATAAAGTACACTAAAACCACTTTATACTGCCTCTGGAAGTATGTGGGTTGAGCGTAGGTGAAAATGGAGTCAGCCCAAGTTAAATCACCTATCAATCACAAAGAAACTGCGTTTATCTTGTGTCTGGAAAACAAAGCTGCTAAGACAACTGTTTTCAATCTTTTGGAGAGTGTTTGTCTGTCTCGGTGGTGCTCATTTAAATGGTGCCACTGACTCCTGTTATGGTGTAAATTCTTTCGACTCAGGAGAACTGCACTTAAGCAGTAAGCTGATCTAAATGGTGCAACGTGTGTCCTTACATTATAAAGTCATATGCTAGACACAGGACTTAAAAGAAGTAAATCCTCAAGCCAATATACCAGCCAGTAGCTGTGAGAGCGGTCATTCTTTGTATTGTAAGTTCCCCCAAAGCTCGTCAAATGGCATTATTTTATCAGCACATTCTCAAAAAGACCAGGAGTTATGCATCCCAGTATTTTACCTAACAGCATCATAATAGCATTCTAGCATTTTACCCTATAGCCGCTGCTTTTATGATGAGGCCCTATTAAAAGGACTCATTCCAGATATCATATTTGCATCTCACTGCCTTCAGTGGAAGGACAAAATAAGCAATTTACTCTTCATTATGCCGTGCTACTCGAGTGGGTTCTTAGTCAGGCGGTGAGTCTACTGGGGATTGGTCTCACTGATCCTGTGTCAGTACAACCTTGTGGCCTGGGGATGAATGAGGGGTTGACCCCACGCTGAAGTGACCTTTTCCTCAGAGCGGAGCTCCGGTGCACAGGGGCTGTTGCTCCCCCCTGCTCCCGCTTGTCTCAGTGGAGCTGTGAGTCTGACATTTCCACCAGCCCCCTATGAATCTCAATGGAGATTTAGTCTCCATCCCACTCACTCAGGCCCCTCTCTCTCTCTCTCTCTCTCTCTCTCGCTCTCTCTTTTTCTCTCTCTCTCTTTTTCTCTCTCTCACTCCCTCTCTCTCTTTATCTCTCTCACACTCGATCTCTCTCACATGCACTCTCTCTCTCCCAGTCTCTCTGTCTTTGTATGCATAGCCTCTCTCTCCCCCTCCCTCACACATTTCCCTCAAAACCTCGAACATACACAACCACTTGTAACCTCTCCATCTTGAAACATGAAAAAAATCCTCACATTTTCTGACTCACATTCTCAATGGCTTTTTGGTTTGTCGCTCTCTCACTCTTTGGTCTTTCATTCTCTCACAGTCACAAACATACACTCACACACACATTCCCTCTCTCACTCTCTCTCTCCCCCCCTCTCTCCCTCTCTCCCTCCCTCTGTCTCCATCTGTATTCATAAATAAATGCATCTCTTTTAGTCTCTGATGAGCCTCTAAAAAAAGCTCAACCTTGCGTCCCTGAATCTCTCTCTCTCTCTTTATCTTTCTCTCTCTCTCTCTCTCTCTCTCTCTCTCTCTTTATCTCTCTATCTCTCTATCTCTCTCTATCTCTCTCTCGCTCTCTCTCTCTCTCTCTCTGTCTGTCTCTCGCTGACTCCACAGCTGGGAAACAATTGATTGTGGGCTGGGTGTCTGACTATGTGCTCCCCCCTCCAGGGCAACGTGACCTTCTCCTGCTCGGGGCCCCAGCTGGTGGCCGCCACCTTCCTGAGCTCCAGCAGCAGCTTCCTGTCCCTGCCGGCGCTGCCACCCACCCTGGAGGGCTTCTCCGTGCGCCTCCAGTTCCGTACCTGGAATGCCGACGGCCTGCTGCTGTCCGGCCGCCTAGCCCAGGAGCCCCAGCGCCTGGTGCTGCAGATCAGCAGCGGACAGCTGCACCTCACCCACCAGACCACCGCGCTCAAGACCTCGGAGGTCTCCACCGGTAAGAGAGGAAGTGAGGGACCCTGCAAAGCTCCTCTGAGTTACCAGGTTCTTCAGTATCACCAGGTTCTTCAGTATCACCAGGTTCTTTAATGTCACCAGGTTGTGTTATGTCACCAGGTTCCTTTATATCACCACGTTCTTTAATGTCACAATATCCTACAACGTCAGTGTTTTTGGGTGACTTATAGTGATACAGGGTTATGTGTTTATGGGTTAAAAGGTGAAATGAGACATATAATAAAAGGGTTGTATGGTGTTGGGTGTCGAGCCCGACCAGAGCTATAATTTACAGAGGCGAAACACATAATGTCATCTCCCTTGCCTTGTTTCTGTTTACATATGCTCTGCTGGGCACGGGGAAAACAAATACTCATTTGTATAGCTTACCGTTATCTCTGTTGCCATAAAGCGAGCAGTGGATTAGTTTTTGCCTGCCCGTGTACTAATCTGTTAGGGGGGAATACACCACAGTGGGAGCCTACCTTTAAAGGCTTAGTCTGACATCTGTGTGTCCTGACCCGGTGGCAGGACCTGATTTGTAATGTTGGACAACAAGGATGGTATGGAGGGCGACAAAAGAAGACTACTCTCCATCTGTTGGCTTTTTCTAGCGCTCTCCTCTCCTGATCAAGGTTTTTCATAGCGTACGTACATCAAAAGCAGACCACACTAGAGAATGTAATGTGAAATTATTGAATTGTCAATGGCCACGAGTCCCCCCGCCCCCTCCACTCCTCCTCTCTCCTCCACGGATGGAGGCGGACAGCAGATGGCTCACACAGAAGGGACCTCACACACGCAGCAGTGGCCTTCGCCCTGGGCGCCCTTCACTCCTATGGCCAGGATTAATTAAATCAAACCTGAAAGATGATTTTTTTTTTTAGACCGTTCACACCACAAGGTCTACTTGGTGAGGTGTTAATCATTTAGCAGGGTGAAGGAGTTTTGATTTATTTCAGCCGTTGCTTTAGCAACACATGGAGACTCCTGAACTTTTGGTAGATGAAAGCATTTCTGTCATTCCACAAGAGAATGGAGATTAGGGGATAGTATAACAGTTTGAAAGCACAGGTGCACAATTAGATAAAACACAGGTAACGTCTTTGATTTATTAAAGCACATTTGCATTCTTCAACAATGAAAAAAAAAATAATCCATCCTATATTTTGCCTCTTGAGAACCCTGGCATATTTTCATTCCGCACATCCAGGCATTAATTAGCCTCCGGTGATCATTTATGCTCTAATTATGTCTGGAGCTGATTGGAACCAAGGAGGGTTAATCTGACATCTGCTGGGAGAACCGGAGAAAACTGGGTTTGGGGTTTGGGGGGGGTACCACAGGGCTGGAAATGGTCTCCTGTGGCCTCAGCTCACTTGAATGATATCGCGGCCGCTGTGTCTCCGCAGGTCAGAGAGTGAATGACGGGCTCTGGCACTCTGTGAGCCTCAGCACCCGAGGCATGCAGATCACCATGACGCTGGACAATGAGCCCTCCTCCACCATCCAGCTCCAGGACCAGCTGGAGTCGGGCAGTGGTTTCTTCTTCGGAGGTGAGATTGCGTCACTAGTCGAACGGTACCAGTTAAACTGTGACTTCTTTGATGATGTCATATCTTTCATGCCATATGGCAGGAACCCAACCTTTAAATGGAGATGAATGTTTTTGGATTTCTGAAGAACACATTGGTAAAGTGGTGGGACTGGTCTTTTGCTATCAAAGTGTTACTTTTTATGAAGCTTTTTGAAGCGCTATTTACTATGCCTTTGAAAGCTTTGGGGAAAGTTAAATTTCCTCAATCATGTACAGAAAATACCTCAGATGTTATATTTTACAGAGCAATTGATCCTGCCTTTGTGAGAAATGTCTTTATGCAAATGTATTCATAGGTAGGCATAATTTACTACACTTGTATTCATAACATTGATTGTGCAGTTTTCAGAATCCACAATTTGCCAAGGATGTTTTCTTAATATTTTCCTCTCACATACACATTTACACATGCAATTAGACCAGGGAAATTAAAATGTGTTCCCCTCTATTCCCTCTAAATCTGTAGTATTGCATATACACTTAAATGCACTTTTAAAAAGGACCCATTAGAACTTCATAAGCCTCTTTTCCAAGAGTCCCTTCCATAGACTGGCAGCTGTGCTAGTCCATTAAGAGTTCTATCTGTGGTCTGTCATTATGTGACTGCTCATGAGCAACACAGATGTACAGTGCAAGAGTGCTAAAGTCAAGATTCATTTGGATCAAAATGACAGTCAAGATATGGATTAGTGGATACAGTGCAGCAGTCCACATTGGGAGCCATGACATGACCACTTTGTTTGAATAGACATGCTAGAAGCAAATCGCATTAGTCTAAGAGTCTAAATCAAAGTGAAATAGAGTCTACAGTACACTAGAGTAATAGACTAAATGTTTCATACAGTATTTTTATACAGTGTTTTTTGATGCTTTCAGGGTGTCCTCTATCTCAGGATGATGGAGACTGCACCAACCCCACAATGGCATTTCAGGGATGCATGCGTCTCATTCTCATCAATAACCAACCGATCGACTTTATCCTCGTGCAGAGAGGCAGACTGGGAACTTATCACCAGCTCCAGTTTGACATCTGTGGCATCCGTGACAGGTATGACCATTACAAATTCTGGATGTGAAGTCCGCAAAGGGAGTAGGGTTGTGAAAAAACATGAAGTATTGTCAAGCTGGAAATGCCCTCATGCTTAAAAAAATGTACAAAACTTCCCGGAGTACATTTTGATATTGAAGGTGGATGTTGTTGGCCCTCTCTCACAATGACCTCACCCCCCCCTGCATCTGCTCCGTGTTTGTCCCAGAGCTGTTGTGTATCGAGCCGAACTAGAAGGACGCCACAGACAAAGGAGCCTAATTAGAGAGAGCCGACATCTATCCATAAGACAGCTTAGCTTAAAGCTGCACTAACAAGCATCTATATATTTCACCCTCCTCCTGCTCTCTCATTACTGGTGACACAGATCATAAGACTGATGAGCTTGATTACCGGATGCCCACTGCGACTTCCCAGTTTCTCAGTTTCCAGAGGGCACTGACATCCGATGTAGGACAGAACAAACAAGTGTGTGTGTGGGGAGGCCTGTTGTTTTTCTGGGCGAATATCCCTCCATAAGCACTCGAGCTGAGTTAGGTGGGTAATCACACAGAGTCAAGAGAAAGGTCAGGCAATTAAGTACAGGGGGCTTGGCAGAGAGAAAATATTTGAAAAGTGCTGAATAAATGTCAACATTGTGGCTTGGTTGTATTGTTGGATACAAAGCCAAAAAAAAGGAATACATCCTGGACACTTGAGCACATGATCATTGGCGATATTGGCTAAGCAATTTTTTTTATTTTCTCACAACAATTGCGTTGTTATTCAACACCTCTCGGTCTCACTATTCTCTATTCTCTCACTTATCACTCAAGATTCATCCTACACATTTTTTCTGGCTGAAATATTCTCTGTATTTCTGTTCGATTTTGGAACGAAAATTAAGCGGAAAGCTTCAGCAGTGTTGTTAATCAGTTTTTACAGCGGAGTTTAAGCTTTCCCTTTTTGGGTCTGACCACAGATGATTTCTTGACATCAGCTTGCGAGACGCCCATCATCCCCATGTTGCAGGATTACCATAATTTCCTATGACAGTTCTCTAATCTCATTTCTTTTCAGACTCAAACGTTTGTCTTCGCATTTTTCTTCCTTCCTTCCTCTCCCTCCGCCTCCTCAGAGTCCGTCCCGCTGGCGTCCTCCGGGGATAGGGTTTTTTATTAATAGTTAACTTGTGTGAACACGACAGGACCCCTCCATCGCCACCACTTTTACATCATTCATGACCAGCTGTCATCGGCCGGGGTCCTGCCTCGCTCACCTCACCCCGCTTGCCCGCGCCGTGTTGTGCCGCACTGTGCCGCGGCAGCTTTCGCTCACCAGCTGGAGTGCCAGCCAGCGGGATCGGCGGGATGGCAGCAGAAGCCGCTCACTGCCCCCCTCTCACACCCCCCTCCCCCACCCCACCCCCGTGCAGGGGCACAGGCATGGCCTCACGCTGCCACATCTGCCGAAGGCTGGGGAGGACTGTGGAACAGGGCCAGGAGAAGCTCAGCACCCTCTCGCAGGTCACGCTGCCGTCTGACTGCCTGTCAGAGTCTCAAGATGGTCGTGTTGTTGTGGATGTTGATGCCTGTGAAGCTTTTCGCAGTACATCACGTCCTGTCTGAAAGCATCCACACAAGCCATGGGAGTGAAACCCTTTCAGCGTTAATCAAAATGTATGATGTGCCTTTTAAGAACAGACTCGGGCTGCTGCAATAAAAGGCTGTGCATAGGCATTTGTCATGCAAGACCTGTCACTGACATGTTAATGTTGAAACCGGGATGCTTATAGTGTGGTATTTATTTTATTTTTTACATTGTTTCAGTCATTTATTGATTTGACACTAATTGGCATATATGACACACATTGCACCATTGCAATTGAAGTATACTTATTGTAAAGGAACTGTTCTGTTACACCTTTCCTTGCCAGTCACAGAAGTTACTCAGTAACCACTAAAACCTCATCACCCAGTTTACAACCAGAGAACCATTTGTTCAGGTTAGATACTGTAATTTAATGGTCCACCAAAGCTGGTGTCTGTGAGCATGAACTAGAAATAGCGCAGTGATAATTAAACCATCACTCGACACATTAGCCATGCTACAGCCAGCCCCCCTCCACAGTGGTTTAATGGGAGCCGAAATAGCTGTGTTGTGCATACAGCCCTTCATAAAGCGCTTCTCCCAGGAGAGAGAGTACATAGGGAAAAAGCCTCCTGAAATAATATACGTAGCCCTAAAAGGCTGGTAATTGTGAAATTTAAGGAGCCATGATGAAGGCACTATTAATCAAATTGTCCATGTGGCCTTCTCTCTGAGGCGGTTTAAAGTGCTGGTTGTTTTCAACTCATTTATCCATGGCATTTGTTTGAAGAAAGAATTTATTTGTTTGTTCTGGAGGGAATTGGTCCCACAGTTTTAGAATCGAAAAGCTGTCATACTGGTGACTGAAGGATGCATCACTGCTTGCTTAAATTCATGAGGAACTAGATGTACTGCATAGCAGTGCATAATTCGACTGCTGCATAAAGTGAGAGAATAAGCCAGAATTAAAGAGAAACTTCTGGATTTTTCAACCTGGGCCCTATTTTCAGATCTTTTTGGGTCCAAACGATCGAAATTGGTCCAGCAACTGCAAAATGGCTATACAGTGTAAGAAACAGAAACTGAGACTTAGGCCCAATCCCATTTCTAATCTCTACCCCTACCCTTACCCCTACCCCTTCGCCTTCGCTTTTTCAAACGGAGGGGTAGCCGAAGGGGTTGAAACGCTAGCCCTTCGAATTGGGATAGCACTTCAACAATTACGTACGTCATCAGTACGAAGCGTCAGCTGTTACGTTACCGGAGAGCGACAGCTGTCACTCACCAGATATAAACAAACATGGCGCCTGCAGCTGTTATTTACACAATGCAACATTTCATCAAACAAGTTTTAAAATCATGAATTACAAAGAAAATACTTTCATTTGTGTGATGCTTTCCCTGCTGTTTCCGACATTTTTAAATGGACTCGCGCGATGTTTGTTCTTTAATGATCACGGGTTCGCAATGCATTGAGGGAAATCAGTCTACCCCTCCGTTTGAAGTGTGCCCTCGGAAAATCTCCGTTTGGAGGGGTAGAAAGCGCTTCCCCTTCCCCTACCCCTCTGTCTTAACGTGAATTGGGACAGCCCTACCCCTCCACATGAACGCGCAAAACGGAGGGGAAGGGGTAGGGGGAGAAATGGGATTCAGCCTTAAACTGTTCATTTTCTAGTTTCTTCATGTTGAAATGAGCTAGAGGCCAACTTGGCATAAATAAATGTGTCATTTTTGGTGAAACGGTTGTCAAGATATTGCCTTGAGCCTACCCGACTTCAAGGGGCGCTATCATGAAAGGAGTCCCCCACTTAGGAAGACAAACCTTATATTCCATATCAGCCACATGGGGCTAGAATCAAGCTGAGTTACATGTGGATTGGTGAAGTCTAAGTATATGACACGATATCATCGACCAGAAATTGGTTGGGGGGAAAAAATGAAGAAAAACTAAACTTTAACAAACACTATATGCCCTGCAGTGCAGCTGCGGTTACAATAACAAAACAAGTTACGGAGCTTCTGCTTCAATATGACTTGTTGACCCAAGAGGGTTATATAACATCACAGCCATCTTCAACTGCCACACTGGCTATTTGAACTATGGCCAGACAGAGCATGTCTTTGTCTTATGTAAGACTCTGTAAGAATCATCGCTCCAAATCCTGACCGTTGGCCACTAGTGGAAACATGTCTAAGACCAGACCATCAGAGATCATTTAGTTTGGATTTCTTGTTTTGTTTTTCACTCCTCAATTAAAATGTGGTGGTATCTTTTATTCTTGCTTATGTCACCCCTTTTACTATCCAGCTGTTAAATGTTTCCCTTTGAAACTTAAGTGTCATAAGTAATCCAGAATGTCTGTCTGACTTCAGAGGAGAGATTTGTGGAGTAAAACGATTGCTTCAAAAAAAATAAAAAGAAGTGCTGTCACAGAAATTTGAACAAATGTCAGTTGAGTCGACTCTCTGCAACTCTCTTGACATTACAAGGAAGTCGTTTTGAACCTTTATATGCAGATTTATTCACACTTCGTTTTAAAAGTTTATATACTGTCAGCAAATGTTTGAAGTTGCTTTTGTGGCCTTAACGGAGGTAAAAGAGAATGCTTGTGCACCGTGTCAGCCTCTGTGCATATGCTGACTGTGTGCACCACTGGGTGCAGCGGATTTGAGAGAAGATACGTTTGGTCTACCTCCCATGATGCCCCCGCTTCTCTATATTTATAGTCAGCAATTCCTCCTCCTTCTCCTCCTCCTCCTTATTCTATTCTGTTTCATTTAGCATTCTGGCATCTTGGCTCTTAGATACTTTGGAAGTGCTTCCAAGTTCACTACAAACAAAGAAGAAACTAAACTGAACCTTAAATGTCAAAATAAATATGGCACATCTAAAAGTGGTGTAATGTTCTCCAAAAAATATGCAGAGAATTGAATTGAGCTGTACGGAACTGAACTGCACTCAACATGATCACATTATACTGCATTAGTCAAAGTTTGATGTAGCAGCATTAATACTGTACATTCATCTAGGCATCTAGGGGTGCAATCAGTGGATGCTTTGCCGTTGGCGCCTGTCGGGTTCTTGCAGGGTGAAAAATGTATAGTGGGAATTATTTTAAAACTGAAAAGGTTCAGGTCATGCATAAATGACCATTCTGCTGAAGGCTGCAGCTCAATCAGTATCTCAATGATCTATCCTCACTGTCTCTCCACAACAGATGTCTTCCCAACTTCTGCGAGCACGGAGGTCGATGCTCCCAGTCGTGGAGCTCCTTCCAGTGTGACTGCACTGGGACAGGCTACAGTGGAGCCACCTGCCATAACTGTGAGTCCCCCGTGTCGGCCCAATCACTGTTAAGGGCCCAGTCACACAAGCCCCATGGCCCAATTAGCCTCACATTACATCTCTCCCAGTGAGAAGTTACTGCCACCAGAAAGGATGTTAAAGTTGATGGGCTAAAGGGAAAAAAACACATATAGTTGATTTATGGGAGTATTTATTTAATGTAAATGGGAAGGAATGTTCAAGTTCATAAAACTCTCAGTGTGGTTGTGACTATTTTATGATGAGTTCGTAAGAATCTAAGACTCATTTTGGAGCACCTCTTTAAAGTTAAAGAGCCCTTTAATTATTGTTTAAACTGATATTGAAATTCTCACCTATATTTGGGGTTTCATCAGCTATTCTATGTGTCAGTGCTAGCACCTTTACACTTCAACGCTAAAAAATCCATGCTAATTGACTTCAGCATTTCTATTAGCATTTGTCAGAACTTAATTATCAGGCAGCTGATGGGGTAGCCCATATGTCTGTCTGCGCTTAGAATCAGGCATTCTAGGCGACCTTGGGTCTCTTGAAAGGCGCCATATAAATAAAATGTATTATTATTATTATTATTATTCGCAACCTTTCTCTAAGGTGCTAAGATTATGTTCAGGGCTAAATTTAGTGTGTCTGCTTGCAATTTTCCCCTTATTTTTTTCAGCAATCTATGAGGCGTCATGTGAGGCATACAGACTAATAGGCGGCTCTTCAGGCTACTTCTCCATCGATCCAGATGGGAGTGGTCCTTTGGGGCCCATGCAGGTCTACTGTAATATGACAGGTGAGAGGTCTGTGATGTCAGAGAGCAAATATTCCAACTGTCATTTTATGTCAGCACACTGGGAACAGAGGATTAAGATCAACATAATCATAATCCATAAATTTGCAATCTATGATAATCCTTTGTCCATAATCTATGACATTGAGAGGCTTTCTGAGAGTAAAAGACTGTTAAACTAAAATCCATATCAAGGCTTAGAGTGACCATTAGAATGCCATGCCAAAAAATACACTGCATGGACACTGGCTATTCTCACTCATTTTTCTCTGTTGCGCTGTTGTGTCTTTTATGATAACTAATACATGATTGGAAAGGCTTCCTGCATACTTGAACTGAGAGTAGAAGAAACAACCAGAAGGTCATTGTTTAATATATCAAAAAGGCGCAAATAAATATATATATATATTTGAGAAAAGAAAATCATGGTTTAGAGTTTATTTGTGTTTGAGTGATATACTTGTTAGATATACTTGATCATAGTCTCTCCCTTCCCAGGAGAAATTCTTCAGAAAAGAAAAATGCTTCAAAACTTCAGCAGACTTCAAATACATCAACCAGATTGTCTTAGATTTTCCTTACTGAAAGCTTGGCACGTGAACTTGGGTCCTGTGTTCCTTGTCCATTTCCACTGAACTGGGCTTTGCCTATACAGACCTTATTGCCTAAGTTGCCTTAAGCCCTATACTAAGCCCTGTAAGATGTTCAGGGCCAGAACTGAAGCTAACATGTCAAGCCAATGCTTACATAAAAGTGCTATATGTTTCTATGGTTGACTGCTGCAACAAGGTCAACAATGGTAATAACCATAGGAACATGCGATGGCCAATGATATTCCATGTACAGAATAGGGAAATACTGTCTGTCCTTATCTGTCCTTCGATAGTCTTTTCTTATTGCATTCATTATTTAGATAGGGCTTATATAAGAACATATAGTTCTATAGAACATAAAGAGGATGTATTAATAAACTAATAAAAAGTACATTGTAAGTGAAGTGGCTACAACCCTAAAGAGACTGCTCCGTGCTAGTCCCAGCTGTTGAATACCTGAAAGTATTCACACCTGCACTCAGAGAGCAGAGAGCTCTTAGTAAGCCGTTTAGATTCAACTGGAGTCTCAGTGGAATTTGCTGTGAGAGGGAAGACGGCGTGTGCTACTGTGCAGTACAATTTATGCAGGGAGGTAACTGACACCACTCTACCCAGTACACAGGTTGCTTTTAAATCTTGTAGCAATACATGTCCTACTGCTAATACAACAAGAAAGGATTTGTCAGCGAGTACTTTCATTTCAAAGTGACACGTGAGACATTGATTGATAGTCACAGAGCTTCACATCACATCGCTAGACAACAACTACTCGTCAAGCTACTATGTAAATGATAATGATACATTACCTATTTGAAGCAGATTTTTTAACTGGCCATTGTAAAGCAAATTATCTCAATAACAAGGTTGCCTTTTAGGGCATTGCGTCTGCATTGTGTCTGCATTGTGTCTGCATTGTGTCTGCATTGCGTCTGCATTGTGTCTGCATTGTGTCTGCTTTGCATCTGCATTGTGTCTGCATTGTGTCTGCATTGTGTCTGCATTGTGTCTGCATTGCGTCTGCTTTGCATCTGCTTTGCGTCTGCATTGCGTCTGCATTGTAATTTCAGCAAGGGTTTGTGTCTTTGTCTTGCAGAGCAAAAGGTTTGGACAGTGGTTCTTCACAACACCACAAATGCCGTGCAGGTTCAGGGCTCCACCCTTGAGAGGCCCCATGTCATGCAGATCAACTACAGTGCCTCACCTGACCAGCTTCATGCTCTGGTGGCCAGCTCAGACCAGTGTCAACAGGAAGTGGTGTACCAGTGCAGGAAGTCCCGCCTTTTCAACACTTGGGGTAGAACACATAATTAATTTCAAGTCTCTCACGATGGTAGAAATGTGGTAATATCACCTCTCGTTGGCCTGATAGGATACCAGTGAGACTTCGAGCAAACAAATCCACTGTGTGGGTTTGGTGTACTCTTGGTCCTTCAAAACAAAGTTTGTGTGCCATCACCCAGGGAGTTGAGAAAGTCACACCAATCATTAGACTTCCTCTATTGTCTCAGCTCTTGTTCCGCTGTGGGATGGTCATGCAAAGGCTCCTAATTTATGAAAAATTGATGAAGCCCAGTCCCTCCGAGGCAAACAAACGTGCCACAGCAGACAATAAAGACGTTTATTATTCCCAAACCTCTGGGTCATTATGTATGGGAAGGTTTTTTTTTGTCCGTTTTTTTTTTCTTCAGAGCAGTGGATCTGAAAGAAAACATAATTGGTTTTATTCTTTACTGATATCTTCATGAATCTTTGTTGTGGAATTTTTAAAAAAGCTGTTAAAAATAACAGCTTTTTGGGGGGGGTTGGTGTAATGGTCATGTCTTGTGCTAACACTGCTGCTACCCTCTTATCCGTGAGTACTTAAATAAGAGTGGAAGGGCTAAGAGTAAAACAATATCTCTTTTTGCACTGAGTGTACAATTCACGTGAATTCAAATAATGAGTATCAATTGAACTGACGATGTGAAACTATGGTAACAAATGAAAGAAGTGCCTTCCAAACACCTCAAGGATGCTGCACATTTACAGACTGGATCTTTCTCGGAATGTTCACAGCCCTCCCTCTTGATCGTTTCCCTCTGGCTGAAGTCCCAGAGTCTCAAAGCCATATTTCCTACTCATAACTTTCCATGACATTAATGGGGAACAAATTGTTGATTTATTTGGACACGTCTTGATAACTTCATTTATTCTAAACTTTTTGATGCTGCTCCAAATGAGCTTGGTGATTAAATTCAGTTTGCTAGCCATTACCTCTTTTATCAGATTAATTACATGTTAATAATCTGACTTCCACAAAATGTAATACCTTTTGTTAGTCATTATATTGAGAGCAGTTATCACAAATCGAGAGAAAAATACAAATAAATCTGGAATCGTCTGTGTCATTTATTGGTGTAAGCAACCTTGGGACCTTGATCTTGCTCCTATATCAAAATGTATCCAAAATCGATTACCATAGCCATGGTCAGATTCACCTTAAATGAACCTAGACAGTTTTACCAGCAGGTTTATTGTGGTGCTTTAGAGCAAAATAAATAGGTTGACAGACAAAAAGTTAAAAATGACAAGATACCAATAAAAACAAGCAGATAAATCTGTACACGGAGTAACCTGCTCATTCTAAATAAATCAAGCTTCATACCAAGAAATCAAACAAATTTAGCATCAGGCTAAGACACTTTCTTAAACTCTTTCTACAGCGCTGGGTCTCATAGAAAAAAACAACATGAACTCAAAACGCATGCATAGGCACAGCACAGAGGCGCTGTCAACAAAAGCAAAACCAACAGAAAAACTCAACATAGCATCCAGTACATTTATGCTGAAGTGTGGAAATATGTGAATGCTCAAGCTTCAGCGCACCTACAGATGGGTCAGTGGATTTTTAAGGGCCTATTTTTAGGGACGCTACTGCAAGCTCAGCATCTCCTGCCCACATCTCTGCGGGACAATCCTTGATCAGCACATTGAATATCTATTGGAATTGTACAAAATGGCCACGATTATATTATCGTATGTATTCTGATGTATGTCTACACCTTTCTCTTCTGGGTCGGTGTGGGGGTGCAGATGGGACGCCTCTGTCCTGGTGGCTGGACCGTAGTGGGGAGAAGCGTACCTACTGGGGGGGCTACCTGCCGGGAGTGCAGCAGTGCTCCTGCAGTCTGGAGGAGAACTGCATAGACATGAACTACTTCTGCAACTGCGATGCAGACAAAGACACATGGTACCCTTGACAGGAACAGCACAGACAAACGAAAAGTGTTGTTAAATCCTTTACATGGTGAAGTTTACAAGTGCCTGGTGCCTGGTTTGTAACATGTGTTGTGCACTAGATGGAACAGTACTGAAGGAGTTTTTCATTCTTTTTTTTTAAGTCTACATAAGAGTTGAAGGGTGTAATGAGGTCTATAAACTTCAGAGCATGCTGTTATGTGCACCCATGTGGCTATACTGGAGGGCACACAGGAAGACTCTGAGTAATAGCTATTTACATTTTTGTGCAGGGTGAATGACACTGGCATCCTTTCATATAAAGAGCACTTACCCGTGAGAGAGATAACTATAGGAGACACACACAGGCCCGGGTCTGAGGCTGTCTACAACATCGGACCGCTGCGCTGTTATGGTGACAGTAGGTGATCATTTTTTTTTAAATGAATTATAGTTCAAAAATGAGAACAAAACATGTTGTCCTCTGTTCTCATGATCAAGTACTGAATACCTGCATTCTATATAGTTACTTCTGTTTATATAGTATAAACTGTATATAGCATAAACACTTCATAGAATGGTATTACACCATCATCTGTATTTCTCAGTAAAACTACTCACAACACAATGAGAACAGTTGTTGGTCAGTGAAATATCTGCAGTTCTTTTCTATAGAAGCCCATATGGATTATCATGTGCCATGTCCTCTGTGGAAAGCAATGGTTATTGTGTAAATGACACAAATATAAGACGTATACAATAGACAATATATTACAGAGAAATGGAAATTCATTAGCTATACCATAGTCAGAATGAAAATCTTAAAGTATTCTCCTCTTTTCTTATGTAGGATCGCTGTGGAATGCGGCGTCCTTCTACCAGGAGTCCTCTTACCTGCACTTCCCCACCCTGCAGTCCACACTGAGCGTTGACATCTCCTTCTACTTCAAGACTGGGGCTCCCTCGGGGGTCTTCCTGGAAAACCTGGGACTCAAGGACTACATACGGGTTGAGCTCAGCTGTGAGTTTCGTTTGTTCCCTTCCTTGTTGTTTGTTTGATTCTTTGTTTGTTTTTGGGTCAGTGTAAGCAATGACGTTGAGTTTGAAGTCCTTGTTCATGTGTGATTTAACCCTTTCCTGAAATTACTCATTCAAATGCCAGCCCCTCCTGGTACTATCCTCAGGTACTATATACTTTGTTCTCAGTGAACTGATGCAAGCGTGATGTACTCCTTGATCATGTCGTTACAAAATGCACATGGGGCTAGGGAAGGATTATCTTAGTTACGGTTTTTAACATATACCAATATGTCCTTGTATAAAGGCTATTGTATGTATGGATTTTGAATGTGTACAATGGGTCCAAAATAGAAATGGTCTGGTGTTGTCTGTGTGATTGTCACTGTACTGTGTGCACCTACAGCTCCCTCCACAGTGACCTTCTCCTTTGACGTGGGCGACGGGCCGGTGATCCTGGCCGTAAAGTCTCCGGTGTCCTTGAACGACCGGCAGTGGCACTGGGTCCAGGCGGAGCGCAGCGTGAAGGAGGCTTCTCTGCAGGTGGACCAGCTGCCCCTGCGCTTCCTGGAAACGCCTGCCGACGGACACCTCCACCTCAAGCTCAACAGCCAGCTGTTTGTGGGTAGGGCACGGCTCGCCCTCTTCCATCCATCATCATTCTAGGAGGACTCGCGTTTCTTTTCCGCCGCCCTTCGGTGACAGAAGATGATTTAGCAACCACTAGAAATGTTTAGGCAATGGAGCGGAGGGAGAGAGCTCTTTTCAGTTTGAGTCTTGGCAAGTTTTTAAATGGCTCGTTTGCCCTTCCCTACCTTGCCAAGAGCCAAGTTAACACAAACGTGATATCTCATCAGTCATTGCCAGTTATCGATGCACACGTGGCAACGCTACGGACAAACACAAATAGATACGTAAAGATGTTCAAACATACCTACAGTAGCTGCATACATGCACACATACACACATAGTCATATAGGTAGAGTTAAGGTTTTTCACAGATGCTTTTGTTCAAAGTATCTTACAAAACATTTCTTTAAAAAATAAGTAATCATCCATATCAACACACACCCACTCACATACACACGGACACACACACACACACACACACACACACACACACACACACACACACACACACACACACACACACACACACACACACACAAACACATACTGTACATACATATATGCATTTCTACATGAATACAAACCAATTAACCAACCAAACAACCATTAAATTAAGGAAGAAAAAAATGAAGAAAGAAATAACATAATACTTTAATATACTTACATACATGTACCTCTGTCTTTAAGGGGGGTCGCCATCCAGACAGCAGGGCTTCCTGGGTTGCGTGAGGGCTCTGCGAGTGAATGGCGCCCACCTGGACCTGGACGAGAGGGCCAAGTTGACCCCGGGCGTGAGCTCCGGCTGCCCCGGGCACTGCAGCAACTCAGCCAGCCTCTGCCACAACCGCGGCCGCTGCATCGAGCAGAGCAGCGGCTACGTGTGCGACTGCACCCACTCTGCCTACACCGGCCCCTCCTGCAAGGACGGTAAGCATTTTTGTGGCATTGTAGTCTTAGGAAGACATGCCAATCTTACTGTTCCACGGACAAAAAATAGATGTAGCTTTAGTCCCTTGTGTAAACAGAGTTAATTCTGCCTTGAATTTAGTAGGCTAAGCCCAGAGCTGAAGGCCAATGTGTGCCTGATGCTATTAAGTCTAGTGGATTAATACAATAAAGTATTTATGTCATTATTTTAACCAATGCATTTACACCAATAGATCAAAGTTCTTAATCCTTACTGTAAGAGAACAAATCCACAATAAAATGAATAAGACTAGTCTCCCTTCTAGTCCTGGCTTCCCAATAGACACATTACACCACATGTTCAGAAATGATGAAACCCGCCTGTAACATAACAGATTGATTCCCATTTTGAGGTGGAAATTAATTGTGTTTTTGCTGCATACAATTTCCTATATCATGTCAGCCTCCCAGAGACTCTTGAGTAAATGCCGCTACTGCTTGACTCATAGAATTCATAGGGCTGTGTGAATAGCTTTTGATGTTCCCAGTGTGCCGCTTGCAAAAGCCTCTGAGATGTCTCTGAGCTGTGTATCTTCAGCAGACTTCTTTTTCTTTTTTTTCCCTCTGCATATTTTCATTTAGCTGTTTCTCACAAAGGTTCTCTTTTCCTCATGCATATCTTCACGAAGCCTTTCATTTTCTTTGGAAGGGGGAAAAAAATACAGTATTTACTTACCTGACCTTGTTTCATCTGCGTCGATGACTTATTTATTTTTATATATTCTGCTCTTTACCGTGTGCACGCATGTGGGCGTAGGGCTCTCACTCGTTGTCCACCTCTCTGAAAGTCATGGCTTATTCTGAAACTTATCGACGCAAACATTTAACACTACCTCGTGTGGGTTGGAAAGTTGAGTAATTATATAATGCATCTCTTGCTTCTCCTCCCTTCAAAAAAATGGAAAGAGAATAAATCAAAAGAAAAGAGAGGTAGACTTTGTATGAGGGACCACAAACACGTGTGGATTTTTATTTCATTCTTTTTTTTTGTGGGAGCTCACTCACAGCTTTGGTTTTCGTTGGAAAAGTGTGAAAGCAAGATGATTGCTGGCATTCAAAGTGCAAATTGAACTCCATCTGAGGAGGTGATCAAAGTGTGGGAGGACAAGGCAAGAGGGCAAGAGCTGCGTTGCTCCCAGAGCTCTGTTTTCCACTCAGCTACTGCCAATCACTCCTTGGCACACGCTGCCATGCCAACAGACAAAAGGATGCTATTTTCAAGTCCCAATGTGTTACTGTTTTGACAAATGCTGTGGTGATGTAACGAAAAAGCTCTTCACACATGTAAGTGTGTGACTACAAAAGGGGCTTGTTTTTGACTGTATGCACGTACAGTACATGTCAATCCCTCCCCCTCAAGGCATCTTTGCACTGCAGACTCAGTGAAAGTCATGCAAGCCACTGGGAAAAGTCCTGGACATAAAACACTCCAGTGCATTTAAAAGCTTTGGCTCCACTTTATATTAAAGGTACAGTATGTAGGATTTAGTGGCATCTGGTGCTGAGGCTGCAGATTGTGACCAACTGAATACATCTCCCTTTCCAGGCATGTAGGAGAAGCTATGGTGGCCATCAGGCGCCATGCAAAATGTGAACCTCTCTAGTGCCACTGTTTTGGTTTGTAGCCCACTGTAGAAACATGGCAGACTTGGTGGAAGAACTCCCTATATGTAGACACAAAGGGCTCAGGGCTCAATTAAAACGCAGCGATTCATAGTTACATGTGGTTATACACAAATGAAAACTTAATTATGAATACTATTATGAATTTATTACATTTCTGCTAATAGTTTACCCTTAATCCTCCATACTGCACTTTTAGGTGTCCACAGATACTAATAAGCAAAATATACTTCAAGTGTTTTGCAGATGTAAGCTTCAATAGTCAAGCCAATTAAGGCCTGATAATGTGTAATAATATGTATTCACATGAAAATTACATTGTCTTATTGTATACTTCTACTTCACTGTTATGAGGACATTCAGTATAATGTGGGACCAAAGCTTCAGATGAAAATGAGTTGGAACTGAATACATTCATGCCATTAATGTGTGTCCTGAAGGCTAAACTCTGATACTTGTGTTGCAGAGGTGTCCGTTTCGTTCGAGAGAGGCTCCTCGGTCACCTACGCGTTTCGCGACTCTTTCCTGGTGATGCGCGACAGCAGCTCGCAGGCCTCCTCGTCCTCCTCCACAGAGTCCAGGGAGAGCGTGGCCTTCAGTTTGGTCACCACACAGAGTCCTGCCATGCTGCTCACCATCAGCACCTTCAGCCAGCAGTATGTGGCCATCATACTGGCTCGCAATGGTAAGAGGCACACCAATACCATTAAGTTATCTCAGGACTCCGGAGTTGTAGGTCAGTATATTTATTGCAATTGCAATCGGGCTCACTCACAGCACAGGGATGAAAGTGAAACAATTTCACTAACATCGCACAGGGTTAATATACTTAACAAGCACTGTTTGACCCTTCTTATCACCTCTGAGCTAACCCAAACATGGACAAAAGGTTCCTTCTCGCATATAGCTCTAACACATATGCAGACTAAGTGGTGTCAGCACCTAATAATCTAAGTTACACACACACAGAAAAGCCATGTTCCTGCTTACATAAGCACATGATTCATACAAGGTAATCATTAATACAAGGTACTTGATTAATACATTCTTAAGTCATGAACAGTGTTTCTTAATTAATTCTATCAAACAACACCAACACTACCGCCACTGTAGGGATAATAAGCATAGTGTTTACACCTTCATTTTTAGAAACAATGTCAACAAAACAGTAGAAGAATGATAAAAACATGACAGATACAGGTAGTGAGCATAGGAGAGCTTCATTTTTGATTGTGACCTATAACTTTGTTTCACAAACATGATAATAGGTAATTTAACTACACACTGTTTGTTTTAAAGTTATGGATAAACAGTTTATACTGTATCTCACACATCACAAACATGTCGGTTGTTATATATACAACCCGTGGTATGTTATATCTATAAAATATGGTCTCTCACAGACAGTCAAGGGACATGAGGGGGGTTGTGCCATATATAACTTAAAAGCGTACACTCATAATCCCTTTCCACTTACACTTGTGAGCCCACAATCCCTCTGCCATGAATAAAAAAAAAAGTCCTACGCACCAGACGAACGACACTCATTCCGTCTCTAAGTCTGTGTCTCTTAGTGTCAAACCCATTGGTGTGGCTCTGTCAATACTGAGAGGATCTGCCAGGGAACACGTTATCCGCCATAAGCCTCAGCACACACGCACAGTCACAAGGTCCCTCAAACACAGAACAGGGTTCTCTCAGGGATGACATTACTCTTTTTTTCATGTTCTTATTTAGTTATTTATTCACAAATTGACCTAATGCCACATGACAATGCAAATCTTTCTGATCTGTGTAAGTGTGTGGGAGAGGGATGATCAGGGTGAGAGCAAAGATCTTGAGGCTTACCACAGGATACAAGTTTATGAATCACTTTGGGATATGCTGGACTTGAGGAGGTTGTGGTTGAGGAGGTTATATCTACACATCCTCCATTAGCCTCAAGCCACTGACAGGTAACACTTTGTAAATGAAGCAGACTCTTTACTATGCAGTGTTAACATCTAATATGCACCCCGACATATTTAGGGCAAAATGTTACTGTTGTTCTTTAATAGAACAACTTGCATTGAATTTTAACTTTTATTTCATAAAACAGCTGCAATATGTGTAATGGACTTACACACTATACTGAGGTGGGACAATCACCGGATTTGTGTGTGAGCACCGTGTGTAATTGTGACACACAGGCATAACTTCTTGCAGGCTTTCAGGCGATTTATGATTTCAAATTGGAACATGTTCCCTTGGTTCCCTTTCGGCCGATGCATCACCCGATGCCTACAGTTGTCTGAGTCCATGTCTCACTCTCTGTGCACACTGTTTTTGCCACTCTCGTGTCCTCACCCACTGTGCTGACGCTTCCATCCTTTACAGACCCTTATCCCTCCATGACCTACAGTATTTCCAGCACCCTGGTCACAGTATATTTTTAATCCATACCATTGGTTCCCTCAGGGAGTTTACAGATTTGGTACCAGCTCCACGAGGAGGGGAAACCTGACGTGCTCACCCCCTACCCCTCTAACTTGGCGGACGGGCGGCTCCACCGGGTCCGAATCCACAGAGAGGCAAAGGATGTGTATGTGCAGGTCAGTGGTTGGGGGGGGGGGGGGGGGGGGGGGGCATGGATGGATGTGTGTCCTCGGGCACCCCACACACAGTGGTCATCCAAGGTACTGTGCATCATTTCATACTAAAAAGAAAAGGGTGATCGGTCTCTCCTTGTCTGTGTGTTATATGCACAAAACAGGAAATTACATTTAGAAAACCGTCTCAAATGAATAACAACATAGAATTATAAAAGCTTGTTCCTCACAGGTGCTTGTTACTAACCTAACAAGCTTGCAAGCAGGGGTTAAATTGGGATGGCACATATGCTCTTCAATTTCAACCGCTCAACCTCACCAGATTCATCTTCAACAGTGTAGATTTTTACACTTCCCTCGCATAACAATACAAAAATTTGTAATTTGAAATGACTAAAACACATTTTTCACTCTTTCCATTAGGCCTAATAACCTAAGATTATTTGCAGTAACTGTAAAGTTTCTATAGAGTAGGATACATAAGATTATTTGCAGTGACTGATATCTGTTAAGTAGGACATACGTATAACCTTATTTGCAGTGACTGATATCTGTTAAGTAGGATATACGTATAACCTTATTTGCAGTGACTGTTATGTGTCTGTCGAGTAGGATATATAAAATGTTGCCACTTGCAAACAACCGAGATTTCACAGGGTTTCCCTTTGTACTGTCGGTTCTTGCAGATCAATCCTCTCTTTTGTCATTCAAATGGTGCAGATTGCATAGAGATATATGGGTGGCAAGGTAGGGAGAGAAATAGGTCAGACACTGACACGGAGACTTAATTTTGTTTCATGACTGGATGTTAATGGTTCTGATACTCTACTTAAAGAACATAGTATTCGTGTCGATTTTAATAAATGCAGTTAAACGTAAATGCAAGCTGGTTAGCGATAGGTTGCCTCAAATGTTTGCATGCTAATGACATTAAGCTAAGTTAAGTTAAATGTCAAGCTAACGTGGGTTGAGCTCAACATAAGAGCGATACAAATTACATTGGTCCAATAATTTCCTAGCTATAGTTATTAAGTAATGTCTGTGTGTATGTTAATTCATTAATGTAAATTAATTAACTTTCAATGTAATTATTGTACTGATCCATTTCATATTATTTATTTCATAATAATATTATTGTATTGGTAGCCTAACACCACCACTACAGTTTACTTGATACTGATACACGGGAGAGTGCACTTACAGCTGCAGTTTTGCACACTGCCCCATTCAGAGCAGAGGGTTACCAGCACAGACCTTGTTATATTTCATGTACAGTCTGTGAAGTTATATCATTAACATTTAGTCATTAAGCAGATGCTTTTATCCAAAGCGACTTACATGTATGTATACACATTTTTTACATTAACACTGATGGCACACTGCACATCAGGAGCAATTAGGGGTTTAGTGTCTTGTTCAAGGACGCTTCGACAGGGAATCAAACTAGCAACCTTCTGATTACTAAACGACTTGTCTACCTCCTGTACCACTGTCGCCCCCTCAATATCCTATTATATCAATAATAGGGGCTACTTTTTAAGAAAATTGTATCTAGAACATTTTAAAATATATACTTTAAAGTAAGAATTTGTGTGATTTGTGTGTGTAAAAAGACCCTGTTGCTGATGCATGTGCACCACAGAGACACCTGCCCCACACACACACACACATTACAAACCCCAATTTCTCCCCTTCCTGCAAGAAGATAATGCGCATGTGTGAGGGCACTACACGAAATTCAAGCTTGATTATGTCATGAACTGCAGTGCCAATCAGTGTTAAAGTAGCATCTAATTTGCCAAGACAACTACTAATCATATAGTCAGTGAATTCATAGGCAATGATTAATAAGGACCGATGATTAATCATATTTCGGGCACTTAGCAAAGCTGGGCGGCACAGGGGAATGTTCCAGCATCTCTCTGCCAAACAAGCTCAGAGAGAATAAGGAGACAAGTTTATGATCTGAGATCTTGTCATTTAAGCGTGTAGTAGCACACCACACGGATGGTGCTAGCTGAAGAAAAGCACAGGCGGTTATTCCACTTATTCATGAAGACTCCTTGAGTGGTCTATTCACCAACATTTCTGTGCAAAAGTATTTCAAAGAGAAGGAAGGAATAAACCCTGGCATAGTTATTTCAAATAAAGATTTTTTAATGCAGAATATCTGTTTTTTTATGGCTAGGTTTGGGAAGTTCTACTTGAGTGAATTTTTTATATCATAGAAACTGTTTTCCATTTGAACTACCGCAGCACATTAAGTATTAATATTAGAATCTGTATTAAGGGTATTATGTCCATGGTATAAGTACACTGCTTCTGTTGTTTTCCAAGAATGCACCATGAATTCACTACTGCAGATTATGTCCACTTTTATGAGGCTGTGAAATTTCCCCGCAAAATCAGCTCTCACTAATTGGCAAACTTTGGAACACTGAGCGGAATATGAAATCAGCCATCATTTTAGTTCCCTTACTTTTGTGTGCAGCACTCACAGAAATGAATATGAATAGGGGAGAAAAGCCCAGATTATTTCTTTCTAGTGAGTCCATGCTTAAAAGCCTTTGTTTCATCCCTTCTGTTTAGGTAGTAGCATAGAAAGCCATTTGAAACTACAATAAGGATACGTTTTTTAGTGAATCATACAGACAAGAAATAAATATCAATGGTTTAATCAATGATGTTTTTTTTTGTCCTCTTGCCAGGTGGACCAGGAGAGTAAAAAATATACCCTGTCGTCTGACATGCAGCTGAACTCTGTGAGATCCCTGACGTTAGGCAAAGTCACTGGTGAGTCTCATCACATAATAATGACCCTATTTGGTATCGTGGCTCCACTTTAGAAGCAGAGCAAAGGGATGATTTCACCGACCACCGTGGGGAATAGGTCTGCCTCACGCATTCTCTTAAAGGTTACCATCTCTTCTCTCACCACCAATACCAAGGCCACTTGTCTTGTCTATCAGTGTCTCCTGCTGTCGAGTGGCTTCACAGAGAGTGACGTCTCCCCCCCACTTCACTTTGATTAGAGTGTGTGTGTGTGGGGGGGGTGGCAATCCATTTTGAGTATGCTCTTGTGTTGTTGCCATAGAGACTTTTATCTTTAATTTAGCAACTCGCTGTGGCTGAATCTAATTTAGGGACTGAGGAATTATTGATGTGACAAACAAGACATCTGATGCAATAGAGCTTGTTTGCGAGGCTCACTTCAGCTGAAGTTGGAATCATATGCTAATCATAATATTTTTTTCCCCTCTGTCTCTTGTTGTATTGCGTGTTAGAGAAAGAACCACCAGACTACTGCTATATGTTTAAGTGTTTCACTCATTTCTAAATAGTAATTAAGTACATTAGACACAGCATTCTTAACTGTGTCTAATAAAGTCGATGCTCTTCACAGATGAGTCCAGTTTTTAATACTTGACGGTCATAGTAAAGCTAGTAGACCAGAGTCTGTCAACGTATTTCCGGTACATAGGGTTCAGGTGGCAGCATTCAGACTGTTCAAACAGCATTTGCGCCACAGTTTATTTCAGTAAATCAAACAAGCTGCATGTTAGCAGGACAACAAAAGTCTTCAATTTTGGTAGTTAGCACTCTGGAATATTTGCCATAGGACATATCCTTTTTTTTAAACATGTTGTTAGATGTTGTCAGCTGTTTAAGAATCTCTGTCTGCGATACTCTGAGAACCCACCACTGCATTCATGCAGTTAGATTGACATGTCAAAAACAATCCCCCGCCATAGGAACCGACGCCCTGGACGAGAAGGTGGGAGCGGCTGGCTCCAGAGGCTTCGTAGGCTGCTTCTCGTCGGTGCAGTACAACCACGTGGCTCCGCTGAAGGTGGCGCTACTGAACCCCAGCAGCTCTCTGGTGACCGTCCGGGGGAACCTGGTGGAGTCCAACTGCGGGGCGCTGTCCGTGTCAACATCCAACTCGCTCTCAGGTGAGTTCCCCACTCATGGCACATTGAGGCTGTTGCACTGTGGGAACCGTAGGCGATTACAGTCCAAAATCTCAGCGAAAAGCTGCTCTGCTGGGTTTCTAAAGCACACCATCAATCATTTTGTCATGAAATCATTTCTCTAAATGAGACATGCCATAAGAAGAATTGATTGATTGATTGGTTAATTATTTGATTGACTGATTGGCTGAGAATAGTTGGTTGGTTAGTTCCTTGGTTGAAAGGGGAAAAAAGAAAAGAAAAGAAAAGAAAAGAAAAGAAAAGAAAAGAAGCACAAGGGAAAGTAAAAAAAAAAAAAAAAAGAAATCTGCCCAGGATACAACATTGAAGACCAAGGCATGTTGTCGGCCATTATAGTCTGCTTCACTAACACAGCCATCTAAGTGTCGCCAGCACCCAGGGTTAGAGAGACATCGACTGGCTTCTCACCTCATAAAGCCCAAAGATATAACAACTTATCTTCCTTTCTTTCTTTCTCTCTTTCTCTCCCTCCCTCCCTGCCAGACCATGTCGAGGAGCCGGACAGAGCTAATGAGCAGGACGGTGGCGTGACCCAACATGACTCAGCAGTAATCGGAGGTTGGTTTTTACTACCTGGCATCACCTCATTGCTCGCTTGCACTCACTGATCTGTGAAACGAGCCACGCTTGGCTTTTATTTCCTCATTTATTCCTCTCCTCCACTCAGAGGAGGATGCATTGATTTGATCGTTCGACTTGGTAGTTATGTCACCAGTTTCCATGCTGTTTGCCTTTTACACGTTCACATTTCCACTGTGTGCATATGAATACATTTAAAAGAAAAAGAAAAATAGGTCTATGAGAATAAATGAATAGATGGATGGATGAATGGATTACAAGTAGAAGTGCAGGTTGTGTAAGGCTGTTCTGCTGTCAGCATAGAGTCTCTCTGCTCTCACTGCATCTGCTCATAGTTTGTGGCCTTGTCCCCTCAGGCGTGGTGACGGCGGTGGTCTTCTGCAGCCTGTGCGTGCTGGCAGCGATAACCCGCTTCCTGTACCAGCACCGGCAGGCCCAGCGCACGGCCAGCCTCCAAGAGAAAGAGACCCAACGCAGGCTGGAAGCGGCCTACCACGCCGAGCTCCACATGCACAGCTCCACCCTCCACATGCGAGACAGCCTGAGGGAATACTACATCTGACAAGACTCCTCCACCGTCCCACAAGCTTCTAGCCATGGATCGCCCTGTCCCTGTAATAGCTGCCTGTCTACATGGATGGAGGTCTACAGCCTTCTGTTCCATGTTGGACTTCTGAAAATGGGGGGAGGGGGGAGATAAACAGCTTCCAGCGTAGGTAGTAGCTACTAGTTGCACAGTGACTCGGATGTGTTGTCCCGATAAGTGTGAGGGATGGAACAGAGGTGTTAGGAGTGAGGGGAAGTAGACGTAGCGTCTCGTGATAAATTGATTCTCACTGACGAGAGGGGACCCTGGTCGAGTCATGAATTAAGGCAGTATTAGGAAGGGAGCTCCAGCACCCCATGGAAACCGGCCTCCTTTTTTGTCATTGTAGGTCAGTAGGAAAGGGCGGGGGTAGGACAAAGACGTGTGCTCAAAAAGGCCAGAAAAAAACTAATTAAGATTTTGGAAGTGGAAAGAGTGACGCAGTATTCACTGAGGGTCACAATATATTATACAGTAGAGTGATGTACTTGATGGCAATTGGAGGGGAATTGATTGTGTCCAAACCTTTAAATATAGCTAATCTTGTCAAATTATGGCATCATGGCAGAGTGGTCATACTGGTAAATAAGGCCTTGCATGGTGTGCATGAGAGGATATTTATATCATGTTTTGTTTTGTTTTGTTTTACTCCCCTGCTAATTCATTTTTCTACCAGAAGGCTATTTCTGGGAGATAGCCCTGCTGTGGCTTTCACCTCTGCCACCTCCTCCACAGGCACGAGTTTGAACGGGCTCTGCACTATGGGAGCTTAGTATTCAGATACTAAAACTCCCCTCTTCGTGATGGTACTGAATGTGGTCAAATAATGGAGAAGCTCTGTGCCACTGTGGAGGTCACATCGAGGGAGAGAGAAAAATACATCTTATTTTACAATCTACTGTGACAGAAACTCTTCTGTCTCCTAGGTGATCTGGAGATTATTATGGTCTGCCTCTGTCACCTCAGTGTGAGGCTGCCGGGCTCAAGTGGACTATGTAATGTTAGGTAGCGCGTGGAGAAACCACCACTGTCAGTTTCCGATGTCTAAAATTATTCTCTTCACATTGATTCCATTTGGTACTGTTTTATGCTAAAATAAGTTGAATGGTAGATATTTATGGGCAAAAACGCCATTGTGAAGAAAGTCAATATCCGATAATGGCTTCATTCATTGAGGAATTGAAAAGGCTTACATTTCAGAATTCTTCTCCTTGTGCAAAATCATGACTTGAAGAAATGACTGCTGAACATCATTTGGCTCAGATGGTTCTTCAGTTTAATTGCTATTTTGATTGCTTTTTAATTTATACTATGTTGTTTCAAAGTCATCTGATTTAAGTAGTAGCAAACATGTCATATAGAAAGACAATTTACTTTGGGAAAACAATCAAAGCTGCTTTAAGAAACCATGTCTATATGTAACAAATTCTGGTTTTAGGTCAGTCAATACTCAGGGAGATATAGTCAATGAATCAGTGACTATTATCTTAAAATATCTGTCTAGAATTTGAGATAATGTGGACTGGTAAAGTAGTTATTGACAACAATGGATTCCTATATTATTTCCCGATTATGTTTCTCCCTGGCTTTTTATTTTTGTGTATTTCTATGCTATGGTGATCATGCTTTTATTAACCCAAATGTTGGCCTTTCAACGGATCTTTAGCTGACCTGAGATGCCAGTAGAATGAGAAGTACCCGCTGGACTCCACCCTCTCTCCTTTGCCAGTCTTTATTGCCACACGAGCAGCAGTCAGACCAATCAGAGACTGATTATGAAACATTAGCAACACTAGACCAACAAAGGAAATGCAATACATAAACAACCATACAAAGAAGTCTGGCTAAATTATTGATCATTTTCCTTTAAATTGAAGTGTCCTTTTAACTAAATATATTAATCTGAGACTATTTTCTACTTCTATTGATATTATGGTTATTTGGGGGGGGCTGTTTTGTATAAATATTATGTACAGGTATATGTATGTTTAATAAACTCACCTTTTTTATATATCTTCGGCATACTGTACCTTCATGGGAATAACTGAGAGAAAGAGAGAGAGTCCCTACTTAAACTCCTATATGGAAATGGTCTGTAAAAAAAAAAAAATGGGTAAAGAGCTTGCACATACATTTCATACTAAAATGGCATTTTCCATTCAACTTGTAAGGTAGGTTATATATAAAATATATTGTAATATCATGCTGTTATTGTATATACTATAATACTTACAATACTATTACCGGTACTAAAATTGACATATTACATTTTTTGCTGGACAACCTGATAGAGTATTTTATACAATACATACAAAGTGTAGGGTGTTTTATACAGATATTGAGTGTTTTGTTTGTTTGATAAATTAAGTATATTGCCCAGAGTTCTTCAAGATTTCCTCATGGAAGTCTGGTCCCTTTCCATGCTGTTTCAGTGCTTAATAAGGCCCACTGCCCATCAACCCAGTCCGAACTATTTTAAAAAGTAGTCCAGGAAGTCCTGCAAATACAGGAACAACTGCAGTGCTTTCCTTGATCTCTCCCTCACAGTCTAACATAAACATGGCACATGAACCAGTCATGTGCTTTTCATCATATTGACTACTCCAGCTCAGACACGGCTAATCATGTACATTCACACGATGATGGCTTGAAACTTGTACCTCCATCAGGCTTGCTCTGTCATGGTGAAGGAGGTTTGCCTAGCCGGCGTACAGACACATGAAAAGCATTCAGCATCGCAGCCCTCTCTTCTGTTGACACCAACTGCTGAAGCACTGTCGACTAACAGTCACACCAGCAATAGAGAAGCCTTTTGTCTTTCTCTGTTCATCTACGTCTATAGCTCACAGTAGTGCAGTATTTATATAAGAAGTTTAAGACAATTGGTGCAGACAATCATGATGTCCTGTTTTTATAAGTTAATTATAATAATATATACATACATTAATGCTGACGAATGTGTCCTCTCTGTCAAATGCCCTTGTCAGATTGATGAGCTGTTAAATGTACAACCTTTTTCAACCGCATCACTTGTTTTTCAGTCTTTCACAGGTTTTGACAGAATGCCTTCATGGTGATGTCTGAGTTATTTTCCTAATGCTGCCTCTGGCACCAGACATTATAAATGGCCATTGCCTTTGGGAGAGCCAGCCTAAGGACCTGTTGGCATCACTGTTTGTAATCAAAACAAAACTCAAAACATCTTAAATAATCTCTTTAATGCTACGCTTTTGTAATATCTTTAATTAGAAAAACACCGTAAAGGCTGGGTATTGACGTTCCCATGATAGGACAACCTTGCAGGAGTGGATCTGAGAGTGTTTTCCTTTGTTGTTTCTCAGGCCTTAACAGCAGGCTGAAGAGGTTATCTTAATGAGTGGCACAATTTCTCTCCAGAAACGGGTTGCTTTAAGTCAGCTACTTAAATTTGACACAGACATTTGTAGTCCATTATATGGCATTAAATCACAAAGCCCTCTAGCTACATGTAAGGGGAGCCCGTTCCCTAAATTACCTGCTTTCTCTGCCTCCATCAGCCAAATGAGTCTGCCTCTGTCCTTTCAGGAAGAAACATATGCCCAGAACATTCTGCGCTAATGTCAGCATTGTACACAAGTAGCAGACTATTGTCATGGTAATGGCTGTATAGACTGGCTTGTGTGTCACCCAATGTAAAAATGGCATTTTGAATTCATGAAGCTATGTCGCAGTCAGTAATCATCTCCATAGCAGCAATTTTTAAGTACATACACAAACACACACACACACACACACACACACATAATGAGCAGCTAATCATGTTGCAACGCATTATCTAGCTTTGGTTTATACTGACATAGAAGTTCTCACAATGTTGGATTTTATGGGTGAAATCCACATTTCTGTTGAATGTTGAAGGCACTTTGTATATGTTATACGTATTTAAGGCAATGTTCATACAATTAGTTATAAATGCTTCTAAATATAGGCCTACTGAAATCATTAACTGTGCACATGCTGATTAACTAGCCCAGATTCTGTGTTTGTGGTGGAGTTTGATGTGAGAATGTTTGATGTGAGTTTTCTTTCTTTCTCTTTTTCCATTTTGTTGTTACATGCAAAGGACAAACCCTTCAGAACTTTAAAGGGTGGTAAGATGCTTTTAAATCAAGCTAAAGGTGTAAAAGAGTGATTATCTGTCTGTTTGGCCCAGACAGTTCCATTAATCCAGCAATTAACCTGCTGAGCTGAAAAGCTTCGAAATGTGCGTTCTTTTCTGTTTTTCAAATAATGAAAGTTTAAAATTGTCTTAAAAATTGCATTCCTTATGGTCAGTTCAGATAGTGAAAATGCAAGATTCTTCAAACCTTGGGAGTGTGAGTTTAATTAAAGTAACAATTTATTTGGCACTTCAAACACTAGGAGAGACTCACATCAAGAATAATAGCCTACATTGACACTGAAACATTTATATGTTGTCATGCTCATTATTGGATTATTATAGTTATATGCAGTTTAAGCACTTAATAGGGTTACAGGACTTTTTAACACTGGATATATGACCAAAGAAAAGTTGAGTTTATTATGTGCAAAATATTTACAATGCAATGCACTTTTAAGCAGATGTTTATGTCAACACAAACATTATGTGTATGTATTGTCACCTGTATGTGATGTACTATTTTTACTCTTTTGATTTAGACAGCAACTTTCTCCGATATTAGCCCGAGAGATGTTTTAGATGTGTGGTTGTTTCTTTAAACATGGACTGAAACACTGTGGGTCGTTTGGATATGCAGGACCTTTGACAACTTTTCTTGAAGCAGAAGCAGCAGTCTCTAATTCAAAGCAAATGCAGCTATATTTAATGTTCCTTACACAGATGCAGGCATCTTTAATAATAATAATAATAATTCAGTTTTCTATAGCGCTTTTCTAAATACTCAAAGACGCTTCCAAAGGCCGTCACAACCACAGCAACAGAGTACATACTGGAACACGGCAACACTCATTCTATAAAACAGTCATTAAAACTTCAGTAGGATCAGTTCATTTAGAGGATTTGAGGGTTTCATATTTCTCATGCGGAGAGTGAGTAAGCTACTGCACACATCTGAAAATCCATGCATGTGTTGGGGAGCAGAGAGCACCTGGAAGAGGAATCAAAAGCCTACCAAATTTTAACGCATGGTGACTTACAAATCACTGTGCAAGCTAGTTTTGAAAACAAGCCCAAAGAATGCAAAGTGTGTGTTAGCTTTGAGGGTTTTAAACAAAAATTCCAGGATGCCTGTAGAGAAACACAAGGACTTACAGGAAAAATCTACATACAGTATATGTTTACATATCAACTTCAGGGTTGTAATGTAATATGATATATGTTACATAAATGTAATATATGAAACATAATATATGTTACATAAATGATGTCAGCATTGAGGAATTCAAAAAAGTTAAACCATAGCCTGTAAGCCTAGAGCTAAGGTTAGAGTTAGTGCCAGGTTGGATTAATGGTTAGTTTGTTCAAAATAGTTGTCAGTAGCTAAATAAAACTATTACCTTAAATTAGGCTTCACCATTTATCGTAACTTTATTTTACATGTTTACTTTACAGTTAAATTACCAAACAGACTACTAGTTAAAGTAATTTGCAATGACCCTTAAAGCATGTCAATAATATGTCTGTGGTTGTATAGATTCATAAAAGTGCACCACACTGGTTTGATTTTCCTATTCATTTTGCATGTGCTTTCCTGCCATGGTCCACTGCATTAAAATATAACTACCAAACGAGCACCTGGAACAACCGAGGATTCCATACTGATGCCTGTATACAATGAGTCAGGAAAAACCTTTGGCTTTGTGCCAGACAGCCCAACGGAGCAACTCTCAAAAACATGTATGGTGCACTTTGCAGTTCACTTTGCAGTTCAAGGTGACATTAGCTCTGTTAGATGTATTATCAGAAAATAGAACAGGTTTATTTATTATAGTTTCATGATGGCAGACACTAACGCTTCATTATATCAGAAAACATAAACGGAAGTTCAGACAATTTGACCTCAACGACACAATCTCTCACTTGAGCTCATGATGTTGCATTTGCTGCTTTCTTCCTGACCTGACGCTTGCTTCTCATTTGCATAAACATCAACAAAGACCTAAGGCCACTCAAGTCAACTTATAAATGACAACATGTTGTTGCGCACATGCTGGTGGAGTATAAACACAGTCCCATCTTTTCAGGGACAGAGAGGAACAAGCACTACCAACTAACACCTAGCAAATGCTTCTTCTCAAATATGATCATACCAGAAAAAATCGCCTATTATATTTTTATTGCAGTGCACACACTAGCTGGCATCTGTATGAACATGTTTTTTGCCTTCTGCATGCTCTCGGATAAACAGAGGAGCCTCAAGCCACCCCTGCCCATCCTCGTAGGCACAGCAGTGTTTCACAATATCGTTCTGCAAGGATCGCTATTCGGCTATACCTTCAATGACATACGGGACTTGTAGTGCACATGACGAGGACGAGTAGTGCACATGATTGTGGCAATCATCCTCTATTCTGGGCTCTCGACCATGTCCACGAATGTGTGGCTGAGCGCTTTCTATTCCACCAAGATCGTGTCCTCCCAAAACACAGTCTTGATTTGGTGGAAGAGAAACATCATAGCAGTGGTGTACAGCGGCCTGATTGTGGACAAGATCTACCTCGTGTTTTTCGTCTTCTTCTTCACAGCGCCGAGGATTCTGGCCATAAGTCCTGCCAACGCCTCATCTCATGCCAATGCCACAGTTGGTCTTGAGGATGAGGCTTTGTGGCGCTCTGTGCAAAAGGGCTTTGGAGGCGTTCAGGTGTGCTATGTGTTCGCATGTTTTACGTTAATGGCCTGGGCCTGGGGCTGCACCCTGGTGTACCTCTACAGGCACATGAGGAGAATGGAGGAGAGCGGCAGTCCTTTCTCCAGCCCCCACCTGAGGAGCCACGTCCGGGTGGCTATCCAGGGGATTGTGCAGACTGCCCTGTATTTTACCTGTGCTGTGGCGCAGATAGTCAATTTCTTTCCAGAAACTGTGAATTTGGACTGGCAGGTGCGTGAGTATTTGCACAACATTTCGATAGCACTGTACACATTCGGAACAATTATAAATCTGGGATTTGGCCAGCACCTGTTTAGAGAGAGAGCAGTCAATATTGCAGCCAGAGTTAAATCCAGGGACTGTTGGAAATGCAAGAAAATTGGTTAAGGTAGTGTGTGTGTGTTAAGAACCATTATGGATTCTATGTGAGCCGTCGGGGTAATTCATACTTCAGTTTCACTTAAACTTGTTAGAGGGTAGTTAAAAAAGAAGGCGAGGAACATTGTCAGTAAGTCTAATCGATCATTATTGACACCAGTGGTCACTATTGTTGTTATGATGAAACTCTGAGGTGGGCCTTGGGCCATGGCCCAAACAGCCTCAGTTCAGTCCTGGCGAGGAGCAGCAACTAAGGAATTAAAGAAAAAAAATATCCAAAAATAAATCAAAACTCGCACAACAATCAAGAACACTGTCTCTACCAATTTCCTGACATGCTTAAATATACATTTTAATCTCTGTAATGTGTACGGTGTAGCTTTTGCTAAAGGTTTCTAATGTTGATGTTCTCTGTTTTTGTGTATGTCCCTGATATTACAACTCTGTTCACCAGTGCTTAAGCCTGAGGAAAAGGAAAAAAGGGCTGGCCCTGGTCTTCCAAGGAAAAAGGCCATGAGAAGCCTCTGGTATGTGGACAGTCACGCCTACAGCACCAGTGGTGGAGCTGTTGTGTAAAGCACAGCTTAATACTATGTTAAAAATGAGTAGTATATTTGTTGGTGTATGGGATATTGACATCTACACACTCGACCCTTCGTTGTCAATTTTGATCATACATGCATAGAGTTTTATAAACTATAACTATAAAATAACATATTATTTTTGCATCCTTTGAAAGAGAATAGTTTAAGTTTCATGTATGTTTTAATCACCAGCTAGTGATTATGTTCAGCTGTCTGCTATGTAACCAGCTTGCTGATATTTTATTGAACCCCTAGTCATTAATTAAGCATTTCTGGAATTTTCCAAAATACGTGCAATTCACAATCTGTTATGATAACATTTTAAGCATAATTTCTCTCACACATCTTCACAATGAAATAAACTACCACCTGTAAAAAAAAAAAATGCACTGGCCTTTTTTCATGTTTAAGACATCAGATATGTTTTCATAATGCATAATGCGTCTGTCATGTGGTCCTTTGTTGTATCATTGATGGATGGCGACACACAAATCGCAAATAATTGATGCGCTGCATCAACGTGCCACATCTGAAAGCCGGTTATCCTCTGATAGCACAAAAGACAGAGAAATAGGACCATAAATTGTGTTCACATGTTCCTTGTAAAGGTTGGCGAGTTTTGTTTGACAGCTACACATCCCATGTGAATATGTTTGAGATACTGGAGCTGCAGGAACTCTGGTGTTACACATTGTTTGAAAGAACAAATTAGAATTTAAGAAAACACTAACAGAGAAGCTAAAGAAACCTTTTGCATCAGACAACCTGTTTCGCACACAGAAACTATAGTAGGAAGGAAAAAGGAATTTTAAAATCAAAGAAAATATCAATTGAATTTGGTGTGAGTGTTACCTGTTTCTCTGTCTGCATTTCAATGGACAATTATTTCATAAATAGTCTCAGAAAGTTAAGAACGTTAAGAGGCAAACAATGGACACTACCATGTCCATATTATATCACTGCAGGTTATATAAATATACTTGGCACAGAAAATAATCAGTATCATTGATTTTTTCAGATTTTTTTTTGTGTGTGGAAAATGCTTTGAAACTTTGTGTAGATGAAGAGAGTACCCGGAGAAGACAAACTCCCTGTGCAACAAAGGCCACCAGTACGCCATATAAACACACATAAATTAACTCTATCCGCAGGCACAGGACCCCATGCAGAGATGAAATAGTGGTGTGTATTATCCTGGCCCACAGGCTGTTCCAGTGGGAATGTTTGTTAAACTATTCTCCTCTAAAGAATGTCGCTCCTGCAGGCACTTTCACAGTGATTGATTCTTTCCCAGAGTAATTATGGGCTTTTATTTCCAACCTTAGTGCAAACAATACGCAATCGTTTTATTGGGTGAAAAAATGTGGAGTGCTATTCTTCTTTAAACTGTTTTGCCCTTCTGGCCAGTGGGCCTTATGTTGTATATTAAGGTTTTGAAAATCAAGCAGTCTTGATCATTACTGTAGTTTGAATTCTGAAATGGACATTCATTATTGACAAAAGATTCAACCAGTAAAATTACAAAACTATAGGATTCATGGCTGTCACAGAAACAAATTTCTTTGGGTGGCTAAGTAAATCTGGGCTGCACTGAAAGAACATGCACAGGAAATTTCCACTTCAGAGTCTATGAATCACATCATACTTTATTGTTATCTAACATTGCTTACTGTACAATATTATTAAGAATAATGTGTATTTGAAATGGGGAGTAACTTGCTTTTTGACAAGACACAGAAGTCATGACAAGTCAGCCATGTTTTTAGCAAATGAAAAGTCTGCAACACTTCAGGGACCCCTCATTATACTATATATCATAGTTTACACAATAACTGTCACATAGAGTCCAATAACACACTTACCTAGTAGACCTAAGGGTTTCTGCCACCACTGAATTGTTGGTATCAGTCAAACCTTTTATGACAGTTTGCCATGTCATAAGCATGTCACTGCAAATGCCACAGAGAGTTTTTAATTATCGGTCGTTGGTAAAAAGAATGAAAGCCCGAACATGACAATCACATCAAACCACTATGCCTAATTGTTATGACAACTACAATATTAAAGCCTATAGCAGTTTATGTCACAAGCAAATTAGCTGCCATAGCATCAGATATATGAGAGCTGTTATAACCATTACTGATTATATCTATGACACAATAAGGCATCTGCCATGATATATCAGGATAACTCCCAGACGTGTGTGTACATATCTCCCTTTTTCATGAGACATGACATGAAGAATAAGTAAAATTGGTATGCTAAGAGATTCGGTATGTTACTATTAGATCAATACTATCGGGCAATTAACTTACCTTGCTTGAGTTGCGAGGAGGCTGGTTAACATGTTCTGTCTTGCAGATAAACATTTGATGCAGAATTAATCTGTATATAACTGCATTTGTTACAGTAATGTGGGTCCTTGTGTTTGTTTGGAAATATGTTAAATGAATGAATGAATGGATGGATGGATGAATGAATGAATGGATGGATGAATGAATGAATGAATGAATGAATGGATGTAGCGATGGATGGATGGATGGATGGATGGATGGATGGATGAATGAATGAATGATGGATAGAGAGCAATGAGTTGCCATCCCCTAAGTGTCCTGAAGTCTAAGATCCTCAAAATACAGACAGAATTACTTGATTGATTAGAAGACCTAAAGTACCTAGTATAAATTCAGAAACAAATCAAAGACAGGGCTTGAGCAATTTTGCTCACACTCCTTAAAAGGTTTTATTCTCTCAAATGTTCATTAAACTAAGGCAACAATGGACAAATTGGTGTATATTGATCTGGAAAAGTAATTGTGAAATCGAGTTAATTGAGAGTTAAATTTGTGTTAGGGGTAATTAACAGATCAGGCATTGGACACTTGGCAGCAGTCATGGATCTTGTTCAGTAAGCATGTCTTCTAAGTATTGCCTGTGAAATGAAATCCAGTGATGAAACATAGAGTAGGCTATACCATCTGCAAGATATTGGACTAATTGATGAGAGTGCGTTGAGCAAAACCGTATAGATATCTGCCAACCAGATGGTGGTTTGAGACATGTTAACATCCATGACAAGTCAGGCCAAGTCAAGAAAGCTTTTATGGGCATGGGTGCTAGTTTGAAACAAAGAGCTGCTTCACAAAGAGAGGGAAAGTTGTGGTCAAAAGGCACTAAGTGGACAGAGCCTGAAACGTTTGCCTAAAGCCAACCAATTGCATGGAAGCAGGAATTAGACAAGATGACAATGTAAGAAGATTGAATCATCAGCGTGGGATCTGGACTGTGTTTGTCAGGAATAAACCATAGTGCTTCTTCTGTTTCTTTCTTCTTCAGTAAAATTCATTGACACATAATTGAAGCTTTAAAATGCCCAAACCATGGCCCTTTCAAACTGACTGTTACATTTTCAATCAGGGTGTGATTTTGAGACTGTAATAAAGTGTCATAGGTATGGAGGATTATCGGGGCCAAAACTAAATAAATAAATAAATGAATGGTTAAATACTTGGATAAATACATAATTAGATTTATGTATACCTACATTTATTTATTTATACTTACATATATTTATTTATACTTGCATATATTTATTTATACTTACATTTTGTCATACATTTTGTCATACATTTTGTCAAACATTTTGTCATACTTACATTTTGTCATACATTTTGTCATACATTTTGTCATACTTATTGTCATACTTATTAGTGTGCTTGCCCGAAGTCCGACTCGTCTACTACTAGTAGTATTTCTAGTAGTGTTATGAAATGTTGGGTTTAATGTGGCCTACTGGGTGCACTGGCCGTAGTAGTCGTAGCCAGGTCGTAGCGCTGTCGTTACCCCATCACGTCTATCTCTTCCATAGTTTGCATCAGGCTGCTATTAGAATGTTACGCTGTAGCATGGTTCTTATGTCCTCAGTTTTTGAATCACCAGTGATGAAGAAAGTGTTTTGTCCGTCTCTTCATAAACGGATGACTAAGAGTAAGACCACATTTACACATAGCCGGGTAATTACAGAATAGAGAATATTTCTGCCCTTCCGTTCAAAAATAACGTCGTACACACAAGGTCTTTTTCCAAAAAACTTTCTGTTTACATGAACCCGCATATACGCCCCCAAACGCCATCATAACTATGCTAAACCTGTAGGTTTGCATAAGTAGGCTGCTAATCCATTAAATTGGCTATGAGTCCTAGATATGTCCTTTACGTTTATTTGGCTACAACAGGTAGACAAGATGGAATGTAAAACTCGTAGTCCACTGGTGGAAGTGCAGGGGATACCATTGTTAAAGCCAATAGTCACACACTGGGGAAGGGTTGAGAGATTCAGTTATAGGGTTGAACGAATGCAATCCTGCGTTTGCATTAACGTATAAATGAGCACTACGTTAACAGCATCCATGATCAGTAAACAGTAAATATAGGACACTCACATCACGAATGCATTTTAGGCGCATATGTGACGCAAACTCCGTTTGACCCAGTGCACACGCAAAAACTGAGTTTTCCTGAAATCTCCACTTTGGCCGGAGTTTTTAGAAATGATCGTTTCCCGTGATAAAACCTCCGTTTTTTCTCGTAAATGAAAGGCCAAACCGCATGAAAATATATACGTTTTCCCACCGTATAAACGGGGTCTACGTTCAGTTGAGTTCTGGATTTTAATACGTTTATCAATCTGTAGATTGGGAGAGAAACCCAGACCTCTGACAATAAAAAACAACACAACACCAGGCTTAGGTCTCAATCATGTCTCTCTCCGCTCTGAAGGCCGGAGGACCATCTTTTATAGGGCACAATACTGTAAACATAGTGACAGTCAAGCAGTAATGACGTTACAACAGTCTCAGAGAAAGAGTCTCACAGCTCCCCAACAAATGACAACTCTCAGACTAGAGATTTAATAGTTGGAGCTCTCCTTTTAGTCATGACAAGGGACGTTTACCCATTACTTTCTCCAGATCCCGAACATCTATACCCCTGACACAGACACAGTCTACTCTTATTAATACCTGATACCACTCTGCTGCATTTGTCGCTTGATAGTGCGCTTGGACACTCGAAAAAGGTTCGCAATATCTTGTATTTTCAGGCCAGAGAGTGCGAAGTGTTCAATTGTGCCAGCCGAAGATCAAACAGAGTACGACCACCTCCAGGATGTATGACCATCACTCAGCCTCATCTGCTACCATCTCGCTGAGGATCGTGAACACATTTTCATCTATGTCTGTGTCAGTCAGGGCCGATACCGTTGATATAATCTCAGCGAAGCCCTCAATATGATTTTAAAAACAATGTGAATTGCAGTTGCCTCCATCTCCTCAGCTACAGCCAACATTTCGACTACTGTAGCATGCAATATTCCATTTATTTAATCCACACCGGGTGCTGCCATCTTGAATTAGTCAAAAGCAGTCAATTCAAGTTGAACCACCAATCAGAGGCTTTAACCCGCCCCCTGACTTGGTGACGGGGGATGACGGATTTATTTTGCTGCAAGCAAGTTACACCGTGGACAATAAGTATGACAATAAGTATGACAAAATGTATGACAAAATGTATGACAAAATGTAAGTATGACAAAATGTTTGACAAAATGTATGACAAAATGTATGACAAAATGTAAGTATAAATAAATATATGTAAGTATAAATAAATATATGTAAGTATAAATAAATAAATGTAGGTATAAATAAATCTAATTATGTATTTATCCAAGTATTTAACCATTCATTTATTTATTTATTTAGTTATTTATTTATTTAGTTTTGGCCCCGATAATCCTCCATACATAGGGCCCTATCTTGCACCCAGCGCAATTGACATTGTCACCGACGCATGTATCATTCCTATCTTGCACCCGGCGCACAGCGCGATTTTCCCTCCAGAGGCGCGCTTCGAAATTAACTTGCGTCGACATGGGCGGGGGCGGAACAGAGAAGGCGTTTCTCTGGCGCAAGTGGTATTTTGCAGTTTCAAAACAACGCCGTGCGCCGTGCGCCATTGACCAAAAAAAAGCTGGTCTAATGTGAGGCGCAATGTCTAAAGTCTGTAACGCGTATTCAGAACGCTTTTTTAAGGGCGCATGTGCTTGCCCGCACAGTATAGGACCTGTAGGCTACACTTTACTTCTGTCGTCTTCACGAGAGATTTACACCAATTGTTTGGCAAGCCATATATAATTACAAGGAAAATAAAGTATTTACCACATGAGGAAATCATTGTGATATCCGTATCCAAGACATTTAAAAACTAGGCATACATCTAGAGTACACAATTGACCCAAATGATTCAGGTTAATTGAAGCTGCGTGACATTTGATTTATTGTATGGCTTTGTTGCATTTATTTAATGCCAGTATTATTATAAATCTTGTAAACTCATCTCTGTGTATGTGGACTTTATTTATGTACCTTGGGTTTGGTCAGCTGGTGCACTGGCTTGGGTGCCGATTTCCATGCCCCCAAATCCCTGCACGCTCTCAGGCGTGAGGGTAGACGTGGCGATGTCCTCTGCTGCCGTCAGATCCTGGGTCGAGGCAGATCCACCTCCCGTGAAGGCACGAGAACGTGTGTTACCTTCCAGCTTGGCTGTCCCACGTCTCCGGACGTCATTATAGCGTTTTCGGCAACGTTTTCGGGTGCCCCGTTGCAGAAACAATCACGGCAATATCTTGACATGCTTGCTTGACTGCTTACTTTTGGAGGGTTTCTCGCATCCCCATATATATCTATCTCCCGGCTTTTTACAAAGCCATACAATAAATCAAATGTCACGCAGCTTCAATTAACCTGAATCATTTGGGTCAATGTGTAGGCTACATGTATGCTTATTTTTATATATATTGGATATGGATATCACAATGATTTTCTCAAGTGGTAAATACTTTATTTTCCTTGTAATTATATATGGCCAAAAAATTTGAGTAAATCTCACGTCGGTCTCCTCGGCTGTGAACTTCTCCGGTCTTCCACCAGGTAATTCCGCCATCAAAATAACAAGCCGCTATGGACTATGCGCTTCTCGCTCTTAAAGGGAATGTGAAATGACGCTCGGATTGGTTTATTGCATATTACGCCCAAACCACACCTATGGCTGAGTAACCTCCTTTGGACCAACCCTTTTGACACTTGCGCTGGACGCAAGTGTGTTTTTTCCGCCGTGTAGAACCTGATAATGTAATAATTTCCTGATAACGTAATAACCCTGATAATGTAATAAAAAATCCCTCATAAGTCCCTAAAAGATGTAATAAAACCTGATAATGTAATAATATCCCAATAATGTAATAAAGTGCATTTCCCAATAATGTAACAATCGCCATACCAATAATGTAATAAAATGTTACATTAATTGGAAGTTATTACATTATCAGGTTAGCCTCAATTTTGCAGAACCTGATAATGTAATCAATTCCTGATATTGTAAAAACTTTGGTCAGTGCTGAAATGTTGGGACACCAGTTATTCAGACCAAGTAGTGATGCTGTGTAGACAACCACCCACTATTGTTTTGCTCATATTTTGATCCCAATGGTATAGGCCAGGGGTCTTCAACGTTTTTCAGGCCAGGGACCCCCAAACTGATGGCGAGATGAGCAGGGACCCCCTACTATATAAATTGCATAAAATATTGTTTATAATATACTGGGCCTAGTGCCAAAAAAACATAGCTACCCTGTTATTGTGTCGATGGCACACATCCTCCCACATTAGTGAGATGTATCTTCTTTTCAATTACTCCTGACTGACACGATCCAACGGATGACGGAGGAGGAGTCTGGCGCATGGAGTTGTGTTGACAACATAGATGTTATAGTGAGATTGACAGGTCAACAAACCAATCACACCGCTAGCAAGTTGTTAAGATTGTAGGTAGTAGCATGCTAACATTAGCTAGGAGGCTCACACACCTCGCAAATCCTCACTTATTTTTCAGTTACAATTAACGTTTTTTGACCTTTTACAGTGTCTATTTCTCTTTATTATTATTTTTTTTAAATCTAAGCAAAAAAATGTCAAACTAACAATTTATAGGTACAAACAAGACCAGCTATGGAGTTTGGTCCGCCATCTTTTATTTTTGACCTTCGCGCTCTTTAGACTTGAGCAGAAACGCGATCTGATTGGCTAGTGCCTGTGCATGAAAGGTGCTGTGAGTGAACCGGTGCCCAGCTTGAAAGAGCTCCTGTGGGTAGCTGTGGGTGTCGATTGGACTGAAAGATAACGTCTTCTCGATCAATTTATACGTTCGCTACAATATGTTGGATTTATGTTAATGTAAATTTAAAGGGAATAAATACAATTCTGATTTGGAAGACATTTAAATTTGTGGAAAAAAAAATTGGTTGATTTTTTTATTTATTTATTTTTTTTAGAAATATAAAAAAAAATTATCTTATCAACCAAAGATTTCGCGACCCCCCTGCAGTACCTCCGCGGACCCCCTGTTGAAGACCCCTGGTATAGGCCTTTAGCCTCGCAAGCCAAACCTGTACAGCAAGAAGCTGTACAAGGGTCTGGCACAACACGATTTTCAGTGTGGGCGGGATTAACGGTTGTCTGTTAAGTTGCCTCTGCACGCAATGCCACGCAATAGGAATGGCACTGCAACCAATCCGAGCGACTGACGAATGACAAAAGACGATTTGATTGGCCTGGTACAGTTTGGATTTTCAGCCGCGCAAAACAACGACAGTTGACCAGCACCAACCAAAGTTATTACAATATCAGGTAATTATTACATTATCAGGTTCTGCAAAATTGAGGCTAACCTGCACTTTATTACATTATCGGGGTATTATTACATTATCAGGTTTTATTACATGTTTTAGGGACTTATGAAGGAATTTGTATAACATTATCGGGAGTTATTACATTATCGGGAAATTATTACATTATCAGGTTCTACACGCCGTTAAAATAGCAACTGCGCCATAGAGCCGCCCACACAGCTACTTGCGCTTGGCGCCGTCCTACTTGCGTTTCTGATCGGCAAGATAGGGCCCATAGTGTTGCTTTAGTTAAATTCCACACACGCACAAAAAAAAGAATAATTTGTTGAGATCAATATCCCAAAAATGCACCCAATTGTGAATTGAAAATGTATTTTGGCCTAGCACATACAATGTTTAACATTCTTAAAGTGATACACATTCAATTTGATCATGTATAATCATCTAATGGAAGACATTTGCAACTTCTGAGCTAGATATTGATACGAAAAAATGTATAGCTTAGATTTTAGCTTGTGGTAAAACTTGTTGGAGCTGGAGAGATCTGCACTATTTTCTATGAAAGAAAGGGTTTTGAGATGGAAAACCAAGCTTTTTAAATACTTAAACTATTTTCCTCAACAGGATATGTACACTGTTGTGATGTATACTATTTGCTATGGAAGAAAAGGTTTTGAGATGGAAAGTCAAGGTTTTTAAATACTTAAACTCTTTTCGTCAACAGGATACGTACACTGTGGGGATCTATAACTATTTGCTATGGAAGAAAAGGTTTTGAGATGGAAAGTCAAGGTTTTTAAATACTTTAACACTTTTTCTAAATAGAATATGTACCCTGTGGTGATGTGAAAGACAGGCAACAGAATATTAGGTTCATCTGCACACCTTCCAGCATCACACACACACACACACACACACACACACACACACACCTCTGCTTCCAGCATCTATGCCCATGGGTCGTATAACCCCGTGAAAGAAATTTAGATGACGACAGCACAATATAGAATGTAGAAAATAACATCTGCACAACAACAGCTATTTTCCCACAAAATTTTAATAAAAGACATATAAACACACACACACACACACACACACACACACACACATCCGCACAAACAGCTGCACAAATGTTCACATGTGTGCATGTATGCCTGGATGAAAGAGATTCAGCTGAGATACTGTGAATATCTCACAATGCAAAATTCCCTCACAACATATGAAACAATGGACTTTATGTGTGAGCCTTCTGGACTGAGTGCACTACACAACAAGTATTGTATCAAGCATCTTCGTTTAACTGTAAGTGACGATCTGACCTGCCTCAGAGCACCTGACTAGTGGCTCTTCTCCTATTTTTATTTATGTTTTTCATTTTCCCTTGAAGTCAATAATAGGATGTGCTCATGCAGATCCCCATATATCTGTCACTGATTACAATGATTAATCTTATCTCCGCTAAAGAACGTCTTAATCTAATTACACTTGTGTCGTAGGCCAGAAAGGAGAGAAAAACACAGCAGGTAATTAACTCGGGATGATGTGCAAAGGGGAGGATGCTTCACCAGTGATCTGGCTTTGATTAATCACCCAGCAGGTCTACTTTTTCCTAATGACCATAACAGGCTTTGGGTGCCATAGTTACAATTGCGGCGGTGCTGATAATCAAGATGTTGTTTAGAGGGGAGGTATGAAGGACACTTCCTATCGATGTTTCCCCCAGAGTGGTTCTGCCAGCGTCATGGCCTCAGTGTTAATGTCATACAGGATACAGGGGAAATGTTCACCTTAACAAAGCAAGGTAATGTTTTCTGGAGTTTTTTTTTGCTAGCGTACCACCGCTAATGATGTTAACATGCAGGTCAAGTAAAACATTAGGACATGAGAATGTCTATTTTTTTACACAAATCTTGACGAAATTACATTCCTGAAACATTATAGCGATACATTGTGTATGTTTATAACACAAAGTAAATAAAATGTGTTTATAATACATGTTTTAGCTCGCCATAAAATAATACTTTTGACACTAATAATGGTGACTTGATATACGTATATTGTATTGCTGCACATCTGTGGTTATTGAATGGTTAGTTGTACATTCACATTATGACTGAACTGAAACATTGGCCACATGGTGCACTAAGCAACTCTAGGAAGGTTTCTTAAACGTATAACCATATTTAAATCATAGATTCCCAACCAGATTTCTCTTTTAATTGGCCCAACACTGTCTTAATGGATCAGACGTTAGAGATGAAACATGCTGCAAGTTTCTTATGTTGGAAATACACTCAAAAGCATAGCTTCATGTGGATGCAGGATGAAGGATTAGGAAAGTCAACGTTGTCTAGCCTAGGCAGCATTACATAGACATGTTCTCTTCTGAAGCTGCTCAGAGATCCACTGCCTTCCACCAAAAGCTAAAAGAAGCTCAAAGAGAGCAGGCAATTATCTAAGATGTCCGTGGAGGAGATGGGTGGAGAGTAATAGGAAAAATGAGCAGAGAGGTTTGTTTTCAGATCCACGGCTAGAGTTTGTTTGATATGTGGGTCATGCCTATAGTATTTTCTCAGCATTTTGCTCAAACATCAGCAGTGCTGTTTTCCATGCATGGTGTCCAGGAGACACTGGCCCCTCCTACCAATTGAGGATTGGTTTTGCCAATGAACAAACAGCAAACAGGGCAAAACAAAAGGAGCAGACAGCATTGAATGGTATTTGTACGCAAATGAAACTATCCTCTAAATGTGCATGTCCATCGACCTAAAATCCTTAAGACTCAATGATGAATGATTCCATGGAAAGAGAGATCAATGGATGGGTGTTAGTGGCTAGATCGATAGAGTGAAGCCTTCTCCCTCATTTCAGTGTCGACACTCAGTGTGAAGAGATGTGAGATTGGTCCACCCCCCTTCCCTGATGTAGAAAATTGTCACTGCAAGGATGAGAGTCTGAAAGGTTCCTTGACACATCACTTAAAATATCAACAAAAAAGTATATTCTGTCCATAAGGTAAAAAAATTAGAGGAACATAAAAATACACACAATCTAAATTGGGGAAGAAAATGTGCGTTACAGTATAGCACAACATAAGGCAGAATGGTCTAAAAGGTGTGATTTCCACACTGTGATTTTCAAAAGTGTGAGGAGAAAAAGGTGTGATATTGCCAATGAGACAAAAATGTAGGGAAATATTCATAAAATCCTCAAATAATCATTAAATAAATATTTAATAGCTAAAATGAGTTCTGCTTTAAACCACCCGTATCTGGACATGACCTCAGCACTTTGTGACAAGAGTGCACATCTGGAGGCAATTTGTTTCAAATGTAATATTGTGAGCCTAAAGGGTCAGAAAATGCGCAGAGAAGGTCAAACACCACGATGGGGAAATGAAGGAAATTTTATTTGACTACAGGCTGTCTTGCTGTGACTCCCTCTGAAGCTACCTAGACCATCGCTGTAGGCTCTACTGTCTGTGGTTACTGTGAGGTGCTTTGGGTAATTGTGTGAACCTAATCACATAATATTCCTCACCTATGTGCAGAGACCTTGGCTCGTCATTTCCATGACCATGCCTACGGAAGCAGCCTTTGCTTTCATGGACAGAACAAGTTCTATAACCTGCCGACTCAAAGGAATGATCCCCTTTTATGTTACACATTATGATGTATTCTGATGCAATTGTCATACCGGAGACTTGTTTATACCCAATTTTCAAACGAGGAGGGGACGCTGGCATTGTTTTCTCACCATTTCTGCTTCTGACGGTTCTACCTGCTGATACTGACTGGGCCAGTTGATTTCAAAACCAGCTGTCGGCGACGTCAACGGCACTTTCAGCCTAGGTAACGTTGGGGCTTTTCTGCTGTTGATTCCGACCCTCGATCCACTGGGTGCAGGCTGTTCTGTTTCTTCTGCTGGACCTTCACCCGTTGCTACTGAGGGACATCCTCCAAAAAGCCTCCCTGCTGTCCCAGTGCGGGGACACAAGGGGACACCCAATAACCCAGGGGTTTAAAAGTTTTATTTCTTTGCTGTCAAGCACTTTGAGCTGCATTGTTTTGTTTGGAAGGTGCTATAAAAATACAGTGTATTATTATTATTATCATTATTATTAATAATATTATTATTACAACCTTTGCCTAATGGCCGCCTCTGTATAGGTCTGTCATCTTCCAGTCTTGTCTATTTCAGAGTAAAGGCACAAACGTACGTCACGAATCAGACGTATCATGTCAACTGCAGGGCTACACATTTTAACTCTTGAACTGAGAAAGAGTAACACAGGGAAATTAAAGCCCGCCCAGTGCATCTGTCAGGGGTCAGAGGTCAGCAGTACTCAGCGGTACCCAGACTAGCTGCCCCTCCTATTGTGTTTTCAGAAGGCTACAAACCAGGCCCACACAGTCGTTCTCATATGATGTGAATCTGAGTGACAGACCATCGGCCTTTTAATCTCCCGCAGCCCACAATGAGTCAAGAGTTTAACACGGCTGCCAGTGTTAGCGACTCATCAACCCTGACAGTCTCTCTCTCTCTCTCTCTCTCTCTCTCTCTCTCTCTCTCTCTCTCTCTCGCTCTCTCGCTCACACTCTCTCTCTCTCTCTCTCTCTCTCTCTCACACTCTCTCTCTCTCTCTCTCTCTTTCCAGACCCAGATGGCGTCAAAAGATGTCCCCGTTTTTCAAAAGAGGACAGAAGAGTGACAGTGCCACCACCGCTGTCTGAATCCAAATGAGAAAATTGCCTTCGCTGTCATGAGGTCTGTGTTCATCTGTGTTTGTGAGAATAGGAGTCCCAAGTGTCCCTGGACACGACAAAAAGAAAGATGCCAATATTTCGTGGTCTGTTGCAAGAGACACTAGGGCCAACTGATTGCTGGAAACACATTTTATCATGAATGTGTCCTCAGTTCTGTCTAAAGCAACATTACAGTCGTTAACAATATCTGACAGCACATATCCAGGTTGCTCTTCTTGCCAAAAAGCTAGCTTATCAGCACTTCATTTGCTTCAAGCTTTGTGAAAACATTAGATTGTGAGTTTCCCGTGAAAAAAATCATCCCACCCCACTCCCAGCAGTGCAATTGTATAAGAAACTGCTGAGCTGCAGTATAACGAGTGCATCGCACATCTCAAACAGCCAAAGTCCCAAAAGCTGCTTTTCCAGCCCTACATTAACCGGGGAGTGGGTAAAAAAGGGAAAAAGAAGAGTCTCTCTAGGTACATCCTGAGGGGCTGAGAAAACCGTGATTTACACCTTTACACAAATGCATGCGTCCAGTTTCAGATACCAGGATTGTGAAAAGGAACCTGATCCCTCAGGCAGACCTACGGGTGTGTACATTGACTATCGGTTAAATGCAATTACAGGCTTGACCAACAAACTATATCTAACAGCCATAAAAACAATGCCAAGGCGATCTAATCAATACCTTGTTCTCAAAATTTGCAAGGGGCTAATGCAGTTGAACATTACTGTGTGACTATTCAGCAATCCTGTTGTGATAGCACAAACAGTCTGGTGGTGTAATTTGTAATGTGTAGCCATGCCTCGAAGTGATTCAGCACTCACTGTTCCCTGCTAAATTTAAAGTGGGCAACAGAATGACTGATATGAACCAAGATTTTCCTCCCGTCATTCAAACATCTGCTGCCTTTGGAAAGATCACCGGAATTGGAAATGGCATTTAGCAAAAACAGATTTTAGGGGTGCAGCAATTTTTCTAAGGTCAGTACAATTTGGGTAGGGTACTTTTTAGGCAAATGGCTGAACAGATTTTTGTATCCAGAAGTCAGCCCCCAATACAGGCTTCACACTACAGTATATTTATACAATTTCGCTTTCTACATTTAATGTGAGATTTGTCTCCTGTATTTTATATGCAAAGCTTTTTCACGGCTATCTTGATGGAGTCCTTGACAACTCATGAAGATGAAACTATTCAGCATATCAGTAACCAAATGGAGACAGTACTTACTAACAAGAGAATAAATAAGAAGTTCTCTAGCAAGAGTTACAAGCATAGAGACTTGCTACAGCGCCCCAGCTGCTGTGTCTTTGCCTACAGAGGTCCTGGGGAAGGTCTGGATCCTTTAAGTGTCAAGCATGCATGCTGCATAGACAGGCCAGTTGTGATGTGAACACTCTCCCTGCTGTGGAATGAGAGAGGATTACAGTACAGTTCTCCAGTGAGCCCCTTCTTTCTCCACATCCTCATTTTCCTTCCGCCACTGCTAACCTGGGGGACTCAGACATCTGCAGCCTGCTCTGCTTTATGGTGCCTTACCACTATGCCCTAAGGCAGCTCTGTGTCCCAGTGACAGAATATAGCTCATATTTATATGCAGAAAGCAATAAATGCATCTATAAATTTCAGTGTTTATGCTCTGATAGCTAAACACTGAACTAAATGTTCAGAGACAGAGAGTAATGTCCCTAAGAGTCTCCTGAGCTTGATAGTCAGCAGCTAAAACCTTCGCATTCAACACAGTGCAGCTGTACTAACCAAGAAATAAACGTACACACACACACACACACACACACACACACACACACACACACGCACGCACACACACACACACACACACACACACGCACGCACATACACACACACACACACACACACACACACAGAGAGAGAGACTTACACTCTCACACAGAGAGAGAGAGAGAGAGAGAGAGAGAGAGAGAGAGAGACGAACTTGTGAAAGAGCTTTGAGTGCTCTAAGGAATAGAAAGGTGCTATATATATGCGGTCCATTTATAATGTGCTGCTGCAGTGTCCTCCTGCTGCAAATGTTGTGTGTGTGGTCTGCTATATAGTCTTCTGTACTTATTATTCTGAACAAATCAGAAAATATGTTTCTGTCTCTCTCTTCCTGTCTGTCTGTTCATCTTTCCGTCTGTCTGTCTGTCTGTCTGTCTGTCTGTCTGTCTGTATGTCTATCTGTATGTTTGTAGGTATCTATCAACCTGGTGAATTGAAAAGCCTCATCTGTGGATCAATTTTAGACAACGGTGGATCTTAGCACACTGTATGAGGCGTTGATATGATTCTTTTGATCTAAGAAATTTTAATGTATTTATGTTCAAAGCCACTTGTGATGGCTGAGGATTAGGAACAAAAAAAAAGTTGTTCATTAATAGAAAAAATTGCTCTGCATTTCTGAATGTATTCTCTTTCATCTCTGCAGAAACAGACCCTCAAGCATGTTTGTTTTTGGTGGAATGTGTTACTTATTCTTTGGAACGGTGTAGCCACGAGCCATTTTTCATACCGCACCATAAATGTCAATTATTTATCATTAAGATGGGCTATTTCAAATTAATTACGTGGTGGTATCTTCCAACTAACTTGGCTTGCCTGCAACATTAAGTAAAAATGGAATGCAACCAAAAGTGGGATTCTTTTTTTTTTTAAACAAAACTTTGTTACCTCATGCTTATTTCAGATAACATTGAAAAAGTCAAAGAAGCAACCTTGGCTGCGTTTTAAAATGTTTGAGTTTCAAAACATTTTGATCTTTCTATTTGCCAAAGAAAATTTTTATGGCAACAGTTAATGCAGTGTTCTGCAGCAGGCTCCCCGGGCAGAGTGATTTGATTCATTAGGCCGTGTCAGCTCTAAAGGGCACTGGCCTGAGCTTTATGGCCGGGCCACATGTGATGCCGTATAACTGAGGCTGCTGCTTGGTTCCCTTCTGATTTCACCTCCTCTGTATTTCACCTCTTAGCACTTAGGCCTGATAAAACAGCTCTCAATTATCAGAACAGATCCATTCAGACGCACTGAAGAGTAAGTGCAACGGAAAGCTCCTATGCAAATATGTGGTCTTTGATCCCCTGCCTTGTATGCACCAAGCACCGATAAAAATGGAGACAGGCCGGCAGGGTTGGCAAGGCTTCTGGTACTTTGGTACTCTCTCCTCCACTTTTTAAATGTGTCAGTATTTTATGTCTGCCTAATAAATAAATGCACATATAAATAAATAACTGCGACAAAGTTCAGAACTGCAGGGGTAAGGATATCAGTACCCCTTAAATCTTAAATACAGCTGTGCTGGTTGATTCCCTGGGGAATTTTCCCAGCAATTATGTGCTGAAGTGACAGCCCGGCAAAAGAATTGCTTCTCTGCCGGCAACATTTCTGTGCGCACTGACACTTACTGTATCAAAGACGTGGGGATCCAAATCTAGCTGTTCTTTTTCACAGAAGAAAAAATAGAAAGGAGAAAAAAAAGAAATTCTCTCCAGAGCTGAAGGAGAGGAGGGGGGAGGGGAGGGGTGGGAGGGAAAAAATCTGATCAGTCGCATGAACAGAGACTTCTTATGAAAGCGAGCAATGTTTCCCCGCAGGACCCGCAAACAACCCAACGTTGCACGAGTGCCTTTGAATAGCCGGCGCAAAAGCCAGAAAACACAAACACAACTGCACACACACACACCTCTGTTCAAAGAGCTCACAGAGGACAAGGATGTTTCAGGAGCTCTGCTCAAATGTTTCCATGTGGACTTATACCCTCGCCATATCCCTCGAATCAGACGGCGCTGCAGGACCCTACCCCTGAGCACATTGCTCATGTAAGGACACTTTCTGCTGTGGGCACCGGCTGCATACATGCAGGGAATAAGACTGGAGGAGAGGCTCAGCAGTACACCAACTGAGAGAAAATGTTTGCCTTCACTTCATAGTCTTTACTTTTCTCTCTCTCACACTCTCTTTTTCCTTATCTCTCTCTCCCGCACTCTCTCTCTCTTCTGGTTTCCAAAGACATGAGATCAGGCGGTGCCAATGGAGGATTGAGCCAAAACCCTTCTTCTCTCACACTCAACACTTAGATTCCTCTTTGTCTCTTGGCTCGATTGCAAGGATCTCAGGTTCATCCTGAGGGGAAATACAGTACAGTATGAGTGTGGATCCAACTACATCACACACTGAGTATTTTTAGAGAAATGTAGAGTTTAGCTCTAGTTGACTTCACTCCATAGCATAGACAGGATGTATTATGTTGTTTTATGCTGTGCACTTAAAGAAAATGAATACTGTACTAAGACAGACGGTTAATACTAAGTGTTCGCACTAAGCACGGAATGAAAAGGTGTGAAATTAATCACTTTGATCACTCTGAAGTGATCTGGCTAATCACTCACAGACACATTGACCAGGAAGTTGGGCAAAATCTGTCTGGGCGTCCTCATGTTCATGCTATTCATCTAGACAAATCTGAGCCAAGTTGCAAATAAAACTCAGTTAACTGATTTTGTCTGTAGTTTCCCAGACACGGTTTGCTAAATTAATGAATGATTGAAGATCTATTGGCATGAACCGTTTAAGTAACCTATACACTGCATGTGCATTCTGGCGGTGTGTGTTTATATGCATCTTCATGCTCATCATTTCAGCATTATGAAGGGGGGGGGAACTGCGTGAATACATTCTGTGGAGAGTGGAAAGCAGAGCCCTGTGCTCTGAGTTCTTGGTTCGCTGTTGCAGGCTTTCAGGTTGAGCCGCGGTGGCTCATCACATTCCACTTTTGTAACAGAGCTCTACAGTAGTGTAAATCAGACTGGACTCCTCAGGAGCAGCAACACAGAGCTATTTACCCTCAATTGGGAGACAGGATCACTCGGTAGGGCATTCGCTTTCATTAGGACATTTTCCTGCAGGTTGGAATGGGATTGGTAGAGAGGGATGCCTTGTAAAACATCCTTTTTAACCAAGAGGACATTGTACCTTACACTTACGCTCATAAGGCTTGGATGTTTCACCATTTTGAATGATCTAACAACCCTACACTTATTATTTCCCCTGTAAACAAAGCTCCAGCGCCTAAAAAGACACCAATTATCTTCAGAAATAGCTGATAGAAAAAAAATATGTGAAAGGATTGCTGGCTGAAATAGGTTGGAGAAGGTGGAAATGTTTTCTTCGCTGTGCTCTATGCTTTGTGGTGGAGGTGCATGGGGAGTCTAATGTAATTTGACCTTTAGGAGAGTTCTACAATTTGACATGAAAATTAGATGCAAATGTTAAGCATTTCCAATTAGGCTTGTTACATGTTCAAGGTGTTCCTCTGTGAATGCAATGAGCAAATCACAGGAGGGGTTCAGCTGTTTCTTTGTAGCAAAATGCTTCACATACTGAATGCTCAAAATGAACTAAAAATGCTCCTGTACTGTGTCAGAAAGATTCAGCAGTACAGGAGACACAGCCAGTCAGTGTATTGAGTTGTAAAACTGTTGTGTTTGTGTACATGTACGTGTACGTGTCAGCATATCACACAACAGCCCTTAGACCATCCTGATTTTCTACAGACATTTTGTCGACATTTTGTCAACATCTGACACTATGGTGCTCCATCTTGGCTCCATCATCTCTAACTACAGACACAGTCGACTTACGGCTTCTGGCTACAGCAAAGCAGTGCAGACCCAGCATAGCGTTGCTGATTCTGTCACAGCTGTCTGCCTTGGTTGAGCACAATATGGACGTGCACATAAACGGAGTTTAAGCTGACCCTAAAGCGTTCGTTCTCACTCACTACCTTTACGCGTTCTGACTCCACAGTCATGGCATGATGCAAATGCAGGGCCCCTTATCTGCAGATGAAGAACTCATTAGCATATGTTTGGCCTGTGTCTGCCCAGGTAAATGTGGACTGGACGTACTCATATACATATCATGAGCCAGGGCAAGTTCAATGCCAAATGTTATAGGAATAAAAGAACATGTCCTGGCTAATGTAACCATAAAATGTACGTCATGAAAATAAACAATTATACGAATGTATAGTGCAAACATGGAGCCACACCAGCCACATTTGCATTTTATACAATTGGGTGTAAATTATTTTGTAAATATTTAGAATTGATCATATTTCACTACAGTATAAAATAAAATAAAACCATGTCTTTGCACTGATGAAATGAATTATATGATGTCTGTAATTATAGTGAATGTGAAATGTGTGGTCTGTGTTCTACATGTTGTGTTTTCTCATAAGAAATTGGCTCATAATGTATCCAACTGTCGAATGCAAAGTGGAAACCATTTGAAATTATAGGTGGTTGTCTACCCAGGGAATAATCCCCAGGACTCCTGTCTGCTGAGGCAGCTTAACTTCAAACGCAGCAATTACCTGAACAAATGACTACAACTCACCTATGTAATCCAGCAGTGAACTAACTGAATCATTATGAAAGTACAAATATAAATGGTTCATAATTCTCCAGAGCCGTTAACTTTTTTGTTATTCATTCCTCATAGGGAGCACCGTGCAATGGGGATGTTCTTCTGTGAGCAGGGAATTGCTGGTTAATGATCAGCACATGTGGGAGCATGAAATCCAAATTTACATACAAGGTGTGGTAATCAGGGGTTAAATTGGGATTTTCTATGTGGGGGGGCTCTGACCCGGAGGGGCAAATTTCACAAATCTTTCGTAGATTAAAGTAAATAAGTTGCCAAATTAAACAAAAAGCACATCACCGTTAAAGTTGTATTAGTATTGATTGATTCACATCTATATGAATGGATGACATGACAAACAAGTGGTGGGAAAAGGAAAGTATTTGTATAGGTTACTTTTCTCTTATCAAATTTTTTTTATTTAAAAAATATTCACAGGGTCAATGCTAAAAATACACTACTCACCCGAAAGCCAGATATCCCTAACTTTTTGTGAGTAGTGTATGTTCAAGTACCAATGCCAGGAGGAAGATTCAGATGATGAGCAACCATCCACAAGCAGTGAAGCAAGCAGCTAACAACTCCAGCATTTTTTATATGTTGCTTAATATGTACTAATATGTACAAATAAGTTTGAAATTCATCCAGCTAGGAGTGAGAAATGTGATTCGGAGATCGCATAGACTACTTGCTAAATCATTTAGAATTAGCAGCATTGTTCTTTTTAACTAGCTCTTGCGAGTTGACACACCAGTAGCAGGCTATCCCTGCATGTCTAAGGTTAATTTTTCCTGCTTAATGAAAATGCAAGCCCATATCTAATGATATAAGCCTATTGGTGATGATCGACCTCTTTCAAAATACCGTGCACCTTTTAATTTTGTTTATCTTACCTCGCCATTCACCTGTCTACTACGATATGTCTGATGGTGACCGATTGACGTTGTGTTGTCTGATCTGGGAGGAGGAGCTGCTGCGCAAGTTTCGTGCGCGATATGCCTACTTCTCAAACTTGCTCCATATGTCTAGGCCAGCCTATCCCTACCATTATTTAGAATTGTGTTTTAAAACAACATAGATTTGCAATGGAAAAGTTGTAAATGAGTAGGACAACATTGCTCGTGAATGGACTAGGCAGGCTGCCAAAATCGGCTGGAGCTGCTGCGCAGCAGAACTCCAGACCCGGCCGCTTATGTGCCGGGGCTCCGGCCCGGACAGCCCCGGCCCAATTTAATCTCTGGTGGTAATACTACTAAGTGCAAAATCCTACTTTATTTACGATTAGATCCATTGCGTTAGGCGTGTCAACGTGTTCGCCAGGGCACGGCAAAATCCACCCAAATGTCATGCTGAGAGCTTTTCTTACAAAGTCATCGATAAAACTGCGTGGGCTATTTATGTCGTTCAATGTTTGGTGGTACATAATTTGCAGCGATCCTGGCGCTCTATTTGTTTCTTATTTGACATAATTAGATGGAAAGACTAAATATCGATCTCCTTTTTTTGCGGATGCTTTAATTCCAAGGTTCCACAGGTATATCCCACTGCGTGGCTTGAGTCCTTTATGCACGCTAGTCACGCTGAAATGTTGTTCCATGTATGAATACTTCAGTATTCCTGTTCAGTAATATATTGATTGCAGCAAATTTAAATGTTTTTAATATGTATCCTTAGAGCAGGGGAAAACGCACTCCAGTGCTTTAGTAAATCGGCCTCTTATAAACTAAGACGTAAAAGATGTTTTCAACAACAAGTTAAATACCACATAATTCATGTAGTACATGTTCAGAAATGTGCAGTGTGCATTTCAACAACTCTCGCGTGAAGTTTGGAATCATGATTGAGAGAAGAGATTTTTTTTTTAAGTAGTCTCTAAAATGCAAAAAAGTCAACACTAACAGGGATATACAAAAATGTTAAGCCTGCCTTGATATCAGGGGTATTTCTCCACATTCCTGTGATGAAGGTGTGAAATAAACCACCTCAAATTACCCACTTTATGTGGAACTACATTAGTTGGTAGCTTGTAGACATGTTTGACCATTTGCAGCAAAATGTACTGCCAATTGCTATGGTAATGCAAACATGTTAATGCTAGCTTGTTTTCTTGAAGAGGCATTTAAAAAGGCACTGATCCTTAACTCAGTTTAATGTGCTACACCTCCCACTACTCCAAGTAATGTTGTCAAGGTTGCAGACAGAAAAACAACAATGGGGTGCCCACAGTATCATCCCCTGTGTACTCAGTCTATGTCCTGTCAGGAGGCTAGAAAATCCTGGATTTTTTTCCCTGGCCTGTTGTCAGTTCTCTCACCATTTTCAAGAGTGCTAAAGCATGAAGGCCCTTGCACTTAGAGGCAGACACAACTGCAGCATCTTAGCTGCATGACAGTCCCCCGCACTATCCTGCACAGTAATATGAGGACGGTGCCCTTCCCGGGCGGCGCACCTGCCAGGATGCCTTGGCCCTGGGTCAGGAACCTTGTGCAGCAGTGCGTGCAGTGATCTAGAAAAGTGTCCATCAAATGGCCGAGGCTCAGACATTCCAAGCCATTTCAGTGTCCATCCAAAATACACATGGACTGGATGCAGCTGGACACAACATTTATAGCCCGTTATGTGAAGATGGGAGAGAGACAAACATCATAAAGTTTACAAAATCAATGCTCCACAAGTAGGCAGGAAGGGAAGAGGGTGGGAACTGAGTTAAAACCCAAACTACCCAACAGAACAACTTGAGGCTGAAAAGACAAAGGCCATGTGATGGAACACAGCTGTTATGTCCAGTTCTGAGGTACGTTTCCCAACTCTTGTTGTATTTTACATGAAAACAGCTTTATTTCATTATCACTGAACATGGAAAGACCCGCTGTGAAATATCAACTTGTGTGTCAGTTTCAGTATCCATGTTCGCAACTAAACATATTTAGTGAATAGTGAAAAAGAAATTAATAGTTTACGGAATTATCCCACTTGTAGACAAACAAATTGCGCTCCTTCTTTCTCGCTCGAGGCCTTTTTGTTGTGCATTAAGGCCCAGATGAATGATATGCCACTGGATTATTTCATTCCCTGTTTGTGTGGCATTGAGTATAGTTGCATAGCCTATGTAGCCATTATTTTACCTATTTTGTTGAGTTAAATGATCGGTGAATCTAGTGACTGAGTGGTCAATGTTATGTTGTCAGACTGAATAGACATTAGATTAGAGTTGTCTGCCAGATGTTGAAAACCAAGATGCAGGTTACATTTCAAAGCCTTCTTCAAAACATGATGTTGGTGTTGGTCTGCCTTTGAAGGCTCTTAGGTCTGTGCGCGTGTTATGAAGTTACCAAATGAATGGGCCCTAGTAATCAAAATAGCTTTTGGCCATGCCCGTCTTTGTTGCACATAAGGGCATACACGGTTGGGGTTATATATAATTTATTTCACTTTGTAGCCAATAGACACACCACGGCTGAAATGACATATCCCTTTCTTAAAACATGTATGTCACGTTAGTTCTGCCTGTTAACCTTATGGCCATGTTAGCCCTTGAGTGC